>NC_140988.1:242603453-243325953 GCF_052327205.1 Somniosus microcephalus
TCTCTTTCCCCCTCTCTCTCTCTCTCTCCTTCCCCCTCTCTCTCTCTCTCTCCTTCCCCCCTCTCTCTCTCTCTCCTTCCCCCTCTCTCTCTCTCTCCTTCCCCCTCTCTCTCTCTCTCTCCTTCCCCCCTCTCTCTCTCTCTCCTTCCCCCTCTCTCTCTCTCTCCTTCCCCCTCTCTCTCTCTCCCTTCACCCTCTCTCTCCTTCCCCCTCTCTCTCTCTCCTTCCCCCTCTTTCCTCCCCCTCTCTCTCTCTTCCTTCCCCTCTCTCTCTCTTCCTTCCCCTCTCTCTCTCTCTCCTTCCCCCTCTCTCTCTCTCTCCTTCCCCCTCTCTCTCTCTCTCCTTCCCCCTCTCTCTCTCTCTCCTTCCCCTCTCTCTCTCTCTCCTCCTTCCCCCTCTCTCTCTCTCTCCTTCCCCCTCTCTCTCTCTCTCCTTCCCCTCTCTCTCTCTCTCCTTCCCCCTCTCTCTCTCTCTCCTTCCCCCTCTCTCTCTCTCTCCTTCCCCATCTCTCTCTCTCTCTCCTTCCCCCTCTCTCTCTCTCCTCCTTCCCCCTCTCTCTCTCTCTCCTTCCCCTCTCTCTCTCTCTCTCCTTCCCCCTCTCTCTCTCTCTCATTCCCTCTCTCCTTCCCCTCTCTCTCTCTCTCTCCTTTCCCCTCTCTCTCTCTCTCCTTCCCTCTCTCTCCTTCCCCCTCTCTCTCTCTCTCCTTCCCCCTCTCTCTCTCTCTCTCCTTCCCCCTCTCTCTCTCTCTCCTCCCCCTCTCTCTCTCTCCTTCCCCCTCTCTCTCTCTCTCCTTCCCCCTCTCTCTCCTTCCCCCTCTCTCCTCTCTCCCTTCCCCTCTCTCTCTCTCTCTCCTTCCCCCTCTCTCTCTCTCTCCTTCCCCCTCTCCCTCTCTCTCCTTCCCCCTCTCTCTCCTTCCCCCTCTCTCTCCTTCCCCCTCTCTCTCTCCTTCCCCCTCTCTCTCTCGCTCTCCTTCCCCCTCTCTCGCTCTCCTTCCCCCTCTCGCTCTCCTTCCCCCTCTCTCGCTCTCCTGTCCCCCTCTCTCGCTCTCCTTCCCCCTCTCTCGCTCTCCTTCCCAATTTTACAATTTTTACAATTTAAATCGCTTTATTGGCATGATAAGTTACATCTTATGTTGCCAAAGCATCAAAATACATTTATGGTTAGCACATAAACGCAGTTCTATTCATACAGTGTAATAAACAGGTATATCCCTGAGTGTATAAATATACATTCGCATTGGTTATATATATTTTTTTCTTAGTTTACTGGTTGTCCCTCTGTTCATGGCAAGCTGTAACATAGTGCGCCGCCAGTGTTATACAGCTTCTCTCCTCTCCCCAGTAGGAATGGGAGTTTTTGGTTGTCATTCAGATTTCTGAAATCAGGGCTATTTGTGAGAATTTTGGTAGAAATTCTCCCTGATGCCCTGATATTTTCCACAAGCTGTGAGGAAGTGCATCTCTGTCTCCACCACTCCCCTGACTGCAGTGAGAGCATATCCTGTCCTCTCTTGCAGCCTGGTCTGCCTGTGTCTGCCTTTTTCGATCGCTAGGCTATGTTCGCTAAGTCTGTACCTTGTCAAGGTTCTTCTCAGTTTGTTATCCTTTACCATGGTCAGGTAATCAGCTATGTTGTATTGTCTGTTTAGGGCCAAGTAGCAATTGAGTTTGCTTTGGGTTTTTGTTGTTTCTGCCCAATATGTCAGATATTTTTCCTTTTGCTTAGCGACGATTGTGTTGGGTCGAATTCTTTGTGTTACCCTGTCACTGTCCTGGGGCTGGTTATTGTTAGTATTGTTAGTAGTTACTTCACTGAGTCCCAGGACTAGTTGACTGAGGGTATTCTTCTTTATGGTCAGCTCTTGGCATTTCAGGGCGTCGTAGTGATAGCATTGGGGATTGCTCATTTGTAGGTGATTCCAAAATTTGGTGGCTCTTTTTTGGATAGTGATTATTAATGGATATTGGCCTAGTTCCGCCCTGCATGCATTGTTTACTGTTTTCCTTTGAGTCCGGAGGATACTTTTACAGAATTCTGCATGTAGGATCTCAATTGGGTGTTTGTCCCATTTTGCAAATTCTTGTTGAGTTAGCGGTCCCCATACCTCACTGCCATAGAGTGCAATTGGTTCAATTACTGATTTGAAAATTTTGAGCCAAATGCTAATTGGGATTTCTATTTGGATTGATTTTTTGATGGCATAGAAAGCCCTTCCCCCTCTCTCGCTCTCCTTCCCCCTCTCTCGCTCTCCTTCCCCCTCTCTCTCTCTCCTTCCCCCTCTCTCTCCTTCCCCTCCCCCTCCTTCCCACTCTCTCTCTCTCTCCCCTTCCCACTCTCTCCCCTTCCCACTCTCTCTCCCCTTCCCACTCTCTCTCTCTCCTCTCTCTCTCCATCCCTCCTCTCTCTCCATCCCTCCTCTCTCTCTCCATCCCTCCTCTCCCGTTCCCCCTCTCTCTCTCCTTCCCCCTCTCTCTCTCTCTCTCTCCTTCCCCCTCTCTCTCTCTCTCCTTCCCCCTCTCTCTCTCTCTCCTTCCCCCTCTCTCTCTCTCTCCTTCCCCCTCTCTCTCTCTCTCCTTCCCCCTCTCTCTCTCCTTCCCCCTCTCTCTCTCCTTCCCCCTCTCTCTCTCTCTCCTTCCCCCTCCCCTCTCTCTCCTTCCCCCTCTCTCTCCTTCCCACTCTCTCTCTCTCTCTCTCCCCTTCCCTCTCTCTCTCCCCTTCCCACTCTCTCTCCCCTTCCCACTCTCTCTCTCTCCTTCTCTCCTCTCTCTCTCCATCCCTCCTCTCTCTCTCCATCCCTCCTCTCTCTCTCCATCCCTCCTCTCTCCCGTTCCCCCTCTCTCTCTCCTTCCCCCCTCTCTCTCTCATTCCCCCCTCTCTCTCTCATTCCCCTCTCTCTCTCTCTCTCCTTCCCTCTCTCTCTCTCTCTCCTTCCCTCTCTCTCTCTCTCTCTCCTTCCCTCTCTCTCCTTCCCTCTCTCTCTCCTTCCCTCTCTCGCTCTCCTTTCCTTTCTCTCTCCTTCCCCCTCTCTCTCTCTCTCTCTCTCCTTCCCCCCTCTCTCTCTCTCTCCTTCCCACACAGACAGACAAACTCATTTATATATATCCTTCCCCCAGTCTCTCTCTCTCTTCCCCCCAGTCCCTCTCTCCCCCTAGTCTCTCTCTCCCCCCGTCTCTCTCTTCTCCCCCGTCTCTCTCTCTCTCTCCTTCCCCCTCTCTCCTTCCCACACAGACAGACAAACACATTTATATATATAAAAATTATTTCTACTTTTTTCATAACAACATGCCCTCAAAAAACCCTCGGCACCGCCGGGCACTCCAGCTAGTTTACCAATATATTAGTCAATTCTAACTGTAATAATATATCAATTTGTTATTCTGTTGAGAATGCGCATGACCACCTTAATAGCAGGGGCTCATATTTCAAAATGTATATGTGTTCCAGTTTTCCCAACAGCACACATTTTGAATGTTTTTTTTATTAGTGCCAATTCCGACCATTACAATTTATTTCACAACTTCTCAAATGAAGTGATCATTTGGGGACGTATTCTTTCAAGTGCTACTTGGGATCACACCAGGATGTAAATGGCTAGGTTGGTGGTGAGAAGTCATTCCTCACAAAGCAGATATTCAGTGATTATTTTTGTGGTTCCCCAAGATGTAGATTAGTGCCTTTGGCTGTCAGTGGACTGCATCTGGGGTCCTATAAGTTAGAGAAAGAAAGAACATTTAAGATAAGAACCTTAGGATGGCCTAGCTGAATATTGGGAGAGCGTGTGCTTCCTTGATTAGATGTTTTTTGTATGGCAATAGTGGGTCGTCTCCATGATAGCCAATGGGGGAGAGTATATTGTGTCCTTAAGCTTATTCACTCAGTGGTATAGTTGAAGTGCTCTCAGTGATGGCAAAATGGAAACCATATTCATATGTTGGATGAACCAGTGCTACTCGTTCTGCTGAAGTTAACCCTGACTAATCCTTCCCCTAAATTAATTGAATAGGAAACTCTTCCCCGATCAGTTCTGGATAACTTCTGCTTTGTGTGTGCCATATTGTTTTGGGCATACATACCCCCTCCACTTGTTTATTTGTAAACTATCAAAAAAATGTTTTAAAAATCTTTGGAAGACACACTCGAGTTGGGGCTTCTGTAGTGTGCTCAGCACCAGTTCCTTTTTAAGCACCTCAGCAACAATACAAATTCCAATTTAGCACGATTGAAATGAGCTTTATCCCCACCTCCTCTCACTTGTTTAGGGACTTTGTTGTATTCGGAAACTCCTCAGGCCCAGTTCCACCTATTTACTGTATCATGTGCATCATTAGCACACATTTCCACACTACATTTTGCATCTTATTTGTGCTGAACTCACTAAATATCCCAGATGATCAAGAAATCTAGAGTTAAGATACAACATCTATGGTTTATAATTGAATTAAATGCTAATTTTACAATTAAACAACAATGATATTTCCGAAAGGTCCAAGAAACTTAATGACAGTTGGGACTTTTGTAAAGGAAAAGCAAGGTCTACAAGGTATAATTTTTGCTCAAAACAGTCACTGTAACTATTTTGCACTGAAAAAATAAGCACAAATGCCCTTGTCTGGCATTTTTTTTTAAAACAGCATTAATTTCCCAAGCTACAATAAAATTGGGTTCCACTGCCTGTTATGACACTTTGTTACATCATCTATGGGAAGCAGTCCTGGGACAGCTTAATTAAAACAACAGGGGCTGTGACATGACCAGTTTAAGAGCTGAAGTTTAAGTACTCTGCACCTCTCACCAGTAGCATGGCCTCCCAGCATCAACAAATCCTGGATCAGCTCTTAGGTTGGTCAGAAATCATGGCCTAGAAATTCGGTAGGCTTAGCGCCGCTTTTGAGGCGCTAGAGGGCCTAGCGCCGGAGTTATGGCCAGTTTGGAAATTGAGTGGGTCCCTAAATCGGCGTTAGGCCGTTAGCGCTGCGCCGGCACCAATGACGTCATCGGTGTGCGCAGCGTCCCGGTTGCCATGGTAACCCGCCCGAACTCCGAAATTGACTTGCGGCCGCCTCGCCCGTAGCAGCCGCAAGCAACGTTCTGGCAGAGGTGCCTTACTGGACTTTGCGCCAGCGCATTAAAGGCTCCGCGGCGGCCGGCCGCTTTCCCGCCGGCCGCCTGGCCGCAGCTCCCTCCCCGGACTTCTCCCCCCCCCCCCCCCCGGGACAGATGCAAGCCCGGCACTTGTCCGAGGTGCCGGGCTCATTTTTACAATGATTTTCACGGGCCGCAGCCGGGTGCAGGCAGCTCCTCCTTAAGGGAAGGAGGAGGCCTGCACTTCCCGAACCTGCCGCACCGCAGCGGGCGCCGCAGCGCCGGAATAGCGCCGCAATTCAGCGCGTAGCGCCAGTTTTCAGGTGCAAACAGCTTTCAGCAGCGCCGGCAGCCGTTTGGGCGCAGAACTAGTGAATTTTTGGCCCGCCCAGCGCGACTTAGCTCCGGCACTAACTTCCGGCGCTAAAGCCGTCGCTGCGCCAAAACCCAATTTCTAGGCCCATGTCTCTTGTTTGGTTTAAAAAACCAAATATAGGCTGCTTCAAGTTGTAAAGCAATGTTTTTGACCTCCATGATGTTATGCCAGGACCTTGCAGGAGACTGTAGAGGTGAAAAAATTTACATTAAAAAAAAAAAATCGCACTTTTCTTTCTATTAATAGTTGCATTATTATTCAGTGGCAATATTCACAGCAGGCCACAGAAAGCACTGTTTTATAAGGACAGGAACATTATACCATGTGACACACAAAGCATTTTTTTCCTGCTAAAGTGTAGCTGCATGTAACCTAAGTATGTCACTTAAACTGTAATTACTATGCTTCCCTGCATCAATTACACAAATTCACGGGGCCATTAAAGGTCAGACTGGTTTTCTTTTTTTGAGTGTGGCTCCTGAAGTAAATTAGGAAGTATTTTCTATTGGATGTGAAGTTTTTCTCCACATTAGGGATGATTGGTTTTCTCTTTTTTTAAACTTTTACACAAAAATTTGCATGTGTGAGTGACCTGAAGTGTGATGGATGTCTTTCAAAACATACAACATAAGCCCCTTATATCCTGCTGTGAACCATTTCAACATTTGCAGAGATAATGCAATAGTCTCACAATCATCAAAGTCATTTAATTATAAAAAGGGATAAAATAGAATGAGAGAAAACTAGCAAGAAATATAAAAACAGATTGTAAGAGTTTCTACAAGTATGTAAAATGGAAAAGAGTAGCAAAAGTAAACGTTGGTCCCTTAGGGCCTAAGACAGGAGAAATTATTATGGGGAATAAGGAAATGGCAGAAATGTTAAACAAATATTTTGGGCTGGATTTTCATCGAGGAGGCAGGTAGGAGGCGGGACTACAACTTTTGGGGTTGTAGTCTGGCCTCCATCGAGTTCTAGCCAACCCACGCGATTTAGACTTGATTGACCTTGTTGAGCCCACCCAGCGGGCTCAGCAGGCCAATTAAGGGCCACCCGGCAACAAGTGACATCACAGATTGAAATTTCATCTGTCAAGACCTTTTGCCAGATGAAATATCAACGTTTCACAGCTCTTTGAAGCTGTCAAATACTGACAATCTGTACTCCAGGTTAATTCATTCCTCTCAGGATGATTTAGCGATCTCCCTGGAACAGAAAGCAGAGGCTGCAGATTTTGACAGCTGGCGGCCATTCTGCTTTCTGTGTCGGTGAGGTGAGGGACTCCCGAGACCTGAAGGAAGGAAGGCTGTAAAGGTAAGTAAAGGTTAGTAGAACTTCTTTAAACACTTTACGCAGACCAAACACACTTACTTCTGCACTCATGCACCCATCACTCACCTGAACACTGGACATCTCGATCCCTCCAAGCCCTTCATCCCGACGGCCCGCCTCACTAACTTGGCGTGGTTTGGAGCCGTCGGGAATCCCACATTTCAACAATGAAAATAGGGATTAGGCTAAAAACTGCCTGTTAACTACCTGTTAACAGGCAGTTAATTGGCACTAATCCCCTTCCCACCTCAGGGAGGTGGGTCCCAGTGCGGGGCGGGTTCCCGCCTCCTTTGAAACTGGCATGGAGGCAAGTTGGGGTCGAGACCCCCAATTTCGGATTTTAAACCCCCACACGCCTCCAATCCCGACTCCACGGCCCAATGAAAATCCAGCCCTTTGTATCTGTCTTCACAGTAGAAGACACAAAAGGCATCCCAAAAATGGTACGGAACCAAGTGTCTAATGAGGGTGAGGAACTTAACTTAATTAATAGAAGTAGAGAAAAAGTACTAGAGAAACTGGTGGGATTAAAAGTCGACAAATCCCCTAGACCTGACGGGCTACATCCTAGGGTTCAAAAAGAGGTGGCTGAAGAGATAGTGGATGCATTGGTGTTCTGGACATTATGGACATTTTACATGCAGATAGCACCCTCTGGTGGTGGTTATGTGTTAGCAGTGTTTGTGTGCAGCAGAGGTCATTTGACCTTTCTACCTTTCTTCCTGTGTAGCCCAGGATGTAGAATCCCAGGAAGTGGAATTCCAGGAAGAACCTGGCTTGAGTAATGGAGAATTCCATGAGGGATTTTTAATCCAATGTAATCTGATCTCATATCACAGAATCACAGAAACCCCACAGTGCAGATAGAGGCCATTTCGGCCCATCGAGCCTGCACCGACACATATCCCACCCGATCCCAGTAACCCCTACACCAACACATATCCCACCCTATCCTGTAACCCCACGTATTTAATCCCCCTAACACTAAGGGTCAATTTATCATAGCCAATCAACCTAACCTGCACATCTTTAGACTGTGGGAGGAAACCGGAGCACCCGGAGGAAACCCACGCAAACACGGGGAGAATATGCAAACTCCACACAGACAGTCGCCCGAGGCCGGATTCGAACCCGGGTCCCTGGCGCTGTGAGGCAACAGTGCTAACCACTATGCCACCGTGCTGCCCGTTATATGTTAGGCCAAGCGCAATATCTGTGAGTATCTTTGTCTATTAGCATGATAGTAACTTTGTCAGTGTAGTATTTTGATAACACTATATTTATAAAAGGTTGATATTTGATAGTTACAGAAGTTAGTCCAAATGTTAGTTAGTTATACAATTAGTCTATTCTACTGTTGTAAATATGTTATATCTTATGTAATATCGAATGTATAGTATTTAGTTTTATGTACAAAACATACTTTGTCTTTGTTTACAGTTTCACAAATTTGTTCAAGTAAAGCTTCAAAACAGCAAACGGCTTCATGAGGAATTATTTTGAATAAGTGTTTAACTTGCTGGATATCTAGATAGGAGCACGTCTAGTGAGGCCAGTACAGTGAAAAGATATCAGTGAAAAGATATCAGTGAAAAGATAGCAATACGGCTAGCTGTGAAGAGTGGAGCAGGAGGAACCCAGTGTAAGCCTTAACCTCGTAGAGCACACCTACCTCACATCAACATGTCAGAAGATAATAACGAAAATGCTTTGCAGCGAGGAGAAGACCTTAAACAGGCAGACGAAACTGTAGAAGGTGACAATCAGTCTATAAGCTCCGGTTACGTCAGATCGCAAGCTGGTTCACGGTCATCAGGTGGTTCTGGAATAAGCGTGACTATCGCCAGAGCACGGGCTAAGCTAGTGGCAGCTCAAGCCAGAGCTGCGCATGTGAACAGTGAAATAGAAATAAAAGTAAGACAGGCCCGTCTACAAGCTGAACCCCAAGCTGAACAGGCCCGACTCCAAGCTGAATTCCAAGCAGAACAGGCCCGACTCCAAGCTGAATTCCAAGCGGAACAGGCCCGTCACCAAGTGGAACGCCAGGCTGAACAGGCCCGTCTCCAAGCCACATTAGACGCTCTGCAGCAACAAAAAGAGATAGATGCTGCATTAGCTGTAACACAAGTATTCGAGGCAATTTTGGAGGGAGCTGATCCCGAGACAGCTTACAAACCTTTAATACCCGTTTCGTGGCAGAGTCCACGACAGCGCACCATAGAGTACGTGAGCAACCATGCCGACATACAGTTTACAGGAGAAAGGGATGAAGGCCCGCACATCTCTACAGACGCAAGCACTTCGTATAACATACCACAAGTTGCCAATCAAGGTCAAAACAGACGGTGTGCCTCAAGCCGCAGAGTCTCCCCCAGCAGAACGGAAGACACGGTGCAGAGGAATAGGACGCCGAATAGAGAAAGTCAGCAGCGAACCCCCTCTCATTTCCTTGAGACTCCCAACAGAACCCCTATTCAAGGCAACCCTGGCACAGGTCCCAGTACCTACGACCTTGCCAAATACCTTGCACGCACCCAGCTGGTGACTACAGGGTTAACCAAGTTTGATGACAGGCCGGAGAATTATCGGGCTTGGAAGTCCTGCTTCCACGATGCCATATCGGGCTTAGACCTGTCGGCAGGAGAAGAGCTTGGCCTCCTTATCAAATGGCTCAGCCCAGAGTCCGCCGGACAGGCCTGCAGGATAAAAGCGGCCAATGTGGGACATCTGCCAGCGGGGTTGAAGACAGCTTGGGCAAGGCTGGAAGAAAGCTACGGCTCGCCTGAAGCCATTGAAAGGGCTCTCTGACAGGTTGGAGAACTTTCCGAGGTTGACGAGTAAGGAACCCCATAAGCTCCGCAACCTTGGAGATCTGCCGTCGGAACTCGAAGCCGCAAAGCAGGACGGCTACCTACCTGGTCTATCGTACTTACACACTTCCAGAGGGGTAAGTCCCATCATTGAGAAGCTTCCATTTAACCTGCAGGAGAAGTGGATAACATTTGGATCAAAGTTCAAGCTAAAGCACAACGTGGCGTTCCCACCATTCTCTGCGTTCGTTAAATTCATCCGTAAAGAAGCCAAAGCCAGGATGACCCCTGCTTCAAATTCTTCTCCTCCCACCCAGCACTTGCCAAAAGAGACAAGTTCGACAGACATGGAAAGACACCAATATCTGTCCACAAAATGCAAGTGTCCTCAACTGAGCACACAAAGATTCAGAAGAAACCTGAGGATATGAGCAAACAATGCCCTATCCACAACAAGCCCCATCCTTTAAAGAAGTGCAGAAGCTTCAGGGAGATGTCCCTGGAAGATCGGAAACAATATCTTAAAGAGAACTCTATATGTTTCAAGTGCGGTTCTTCCACGAGCCATCTTGCCAAGAACTGCAAGGTAGATGCAAAATGCACTGAATGTGAAAGTGATCAGCACGTTTCAGCACTACACCCAGGCCCAGCTCCTTGGAAGTCAGAGACGCCTCCTCCCGCTTCACAGCACAGCGGGGAGAGAGAGGGAGCTGCTGGTCCTGAGATTTCATCCAGGTGCACCGGTAGGTGTGTGGAGAAGGAGCGAGCACAAGAGCATGCTCCAAGATATGCCTCGTTAATGTGTACCCTGTAGGAAGTCACACACTAGAGAACAAGCCATCTCAGGTGAGCACACTCAAGACTTCCATCTTGGAGAATGGTCATCCAAGCTACCTTACCCCATGCAGTAGTCAGATCCGCGTGGTGTTTGACTCCAGTGCACCATATCAGGGAGTCTCTCTCAACGACGTACTCCTCACAGGGCCCGATCTTAACAACAGCCTCTTGGGAGTACTCATGAGACTCAGGAAAGAGCCCGTCACCATCACTGCCGCTATCCAGCACATGTTTCATTGCTTCGTGGTGAGAGAAGACCACAGAGACTTCCTCCGCTTCCTGTGGTATCGGGACAATGACCCCAATAGAGACATTGTGGACTACAGAATGCGTGTCCATGTCTTTGGGAATAGCCCATCCCCTGCTGTCGCCATATATGGACTAAGGAGGGCTGCCAAGGAAGAAGACGACGACTTTGGCAGTGATGTGAGAGGGTTCATCGAACGAGAGTTCTATGTCGACGACGCACTGAAGTCATTCCCGACCGAAGCAGAGGCCAGCAGTACCCTCGGACGAGCCCAGGAACTACTTGCACTATCCAACCTCAGGCTGCATAAGATAGCCTCTAACAGACCAGCAGTGATGGAGGCATTCCCCCCTGAAGATCGTGCTAAGGACGTCAAAGACTCTTCACTGATGACCTCCCCCTACAGCGTAGCCTAGGAGTGTCTTGGAACATAGCAACAGACACGTTCACGTTCCAAGTCTTAGATGCCAGGAAACCCTTCACACGTAGAGGGGTGCTTTCTACAGTCAACAGCCTATACGACCCTCTCGGCTTCTTAGCCCCTGTCACCATACAAGGCAGGCTGCTCCTCAGGGAACTCTCCACACGCGCCGAAGAGTGGGATTCACCTCTCCCTGAAGAGATGGAAGCAGAGTGGGACAGATGGAGAGACTCACTCCAAGACTTACAGGAGATCTGAATACCTCGCTGCTATTCGTCTTTCTCTCCATTAAATGCCCAATTCAAAGAGCTTTGCGTCTAAGGCCATTGCAAGTGTGGCTTATCTGAAGGTCACTACTCAAGATGGACAAAGCAAAATTGGCTTCGTCTTTGATAGAGGCAAGTTGGCACCCCAGCCAGACCTCACCATACCCAGATTGGAACTGTGCGTAGCAGAACGCAACCTACCCCCTCACAGCAGTCTACGGAAGCTGCATCCTATCATCGACACCGACGGACTGTCTTTGGGGTGGTTCTTCTTTTGTCGCCAGAGGACTCCAGTGACAAGTAGAGTTCGGACTATGTGGAGTCGTTAACGACCCCAGATGGGGTGTTCTGGACATTATGGACATTTTACATGCAGATAGCACCCTCTGGTGGTGGTTATGTGTTAGCAGTGTTTGTGTGCAGCAGAGGTCATTTGACCTTTCTACCTTTCTTCCTGTGTGAGAGGTCATTTGACCTTTCTACCTTTCTTCCTGTGTAGCCCAGGAAGTAGAATCCCAGGAAGTGGAATTCCAGGAAGAACCTGGCTTGAGTAATGGAGAATTCCATGAGGGATTTTCAATCCAATGTAATCTGATCTCATATGTTAGGCCAAGTGCAATATCTGTGAGTATCTTTGTCTATTAGCATGATAGTAACTTTGTCAGTGTAGTATTTTGATAACACTATATTTATAAAAAGGTTAATATTTGATAGTTACAGAAGTTAGTCCAAATGTTAGTTAGTTATACAATTAGTCTATTCTACTGTTGTAAATATGTTATATCTTATGTAATATCGAATGTATAGTCCTTAGTTTTATGTACAAAACATACTTTGTCTTTGTTTACAGTTTCACAAATTTGTTCAAGTAAAGCTTCAAAACAGCAAATGGCTTCACGAGGAATTATTTTGAATAAGTGTTTAACTTGCTGGATAACTAGATAGGAGCACATCTAGCGAGGCCAGTACAATTGGTTTTGATCTTCCAAAATTCCCTAGATTCTGGAATGGTCCCAACAGATTGGAAGGTCGCAAGTGTAACACCGCTATTCATGAAAGGAGGGAGAGAAAAAACAGGGAACTACAGGCCAGTTAGCCTGACATCAGTCATTGGGAAAAGGCTTGAATCCATTGTTAAGGAAGTGGTATCAAGTCACTTAGAAAATCATACCATGATAAGGCAGAGTCAACATGGTTTTATGAAAGGGAAAACATGTTTGACAAATTTATTAGAGTTTTTGGGGATGTAACTAGCAGGGTAGATAAAGGGGAACCAGTGGATGAATAATATTTGGATTTCCAAAAGGCATTTGATAAGGTGCCACATAAAAAGTTATTACACAAGATTAGGGCTCATGGGGTTGGGGGTAATATAGTAGCATGGATAGAGGATTGGTTTACAGACAGAAAACAGAGAGTAGGGATAAACAGATCTTTTTCAGTTTGGCAGGCTGTAACTAGTGGGGTGCCGCAAGGATCAGTGTTGGGGCCTCAGCTATTTACAATCTATATTAATGACCTAGATGAAGGGACCGAGTGTAATGTATCCAAGTTTGATGATGATACAAAGCTACATGGGACAGTAAGCTATGAGGAGAACACAAAGAATCTGCAAAGGGATAGGGATAGACTAAGTGAGTGGGCTGAAAGGTGGCAGATGGAGTATAATGTAGGGAAATGTGAGGTTATTCATTTTGGTAGGAAGAAATAGAAAAACAGAATATTTTTTTAAATGGTGAGAAACTTTCAAATGTTGGTGTTTAGAGAGATGTGGGTGTCCTCGTGCAAGAAACACAGAAAGCTAGCATGCAGGTATAGCAAGCAATAAGGAAGGCAAATGGCATGTTGGCCTTTATTGCAACGGGGTTGGAGTATAAGAGTAAGGAAGTCTTGCTACAATTGTACAGGGCCTTGGTGAGACCACACCTGGAGTACTGTGCACAGTTCTGGTCTCCTTATCTAAGGAAGGATATACTTGCCTTGGAGGCGGTACATCAAAGGTTCACAAGATTGATTCCTGGGATAAGAGGGCTGTCCTATGATGAGAGATTGTGTAGAATGGGCCTATACTCTCTGGAGTTTAGAAGAATCTGAGGTGATCTCATTGAAACATACAAGATTCTGAAGCGGATTGATGCTGAGAGGTTGTTTCCCCTGGCTGGAGTGTCTAGGACTAGGGAGCATAGTCTCAGGATAAGGGGTAGGCCATTTAAGACTGAGATGAGGAGGAATTTCTTCAGTCAGAGGGTTGTGAATTTTTGGAATTCTCTGCCCCAGAGGGCTGTGAATGCTGAGTCTTTGAGAATATTCAAGGCTGAGATAGATAGATTTTTGGACTCTAGGGAATCAAGGGATATGAAGATCAGGCGGGAAAGTGGAGTTGAGGTCGATGATCAGCCATGATCTTATTGAATGGCAGAGCAGTCTCGAGGGGCCGTATGGCCTACTCCTGCTCTTATTTCTTAATATTACTTTTATTTGGCAATAGCATAATTTTCATTTTATTGAGAATATAGTATACCTATTAAAAATGAAATATGGTAGAAAATAGAATATTTGAATTGAGAGGCCCAAGTTTAGTTTGGTTGTGATCTTTGATTTTTAAATCATCACACTGTTGTTGCTTTCATATCTTCACACTCCTCCTTTGGAGAACAGTGTGAAATCCAAAGCTGAACAGGATGAGCTGCTGGAGCATTTGAATATCAATGGGAATTGGGCGGACATGTGGCAGATGAAATTCAATATGGTTCATATGTGGAATAAAAAACCCAGGAAGAGACTATTACTTTAATGCAAGGAAAATAACGTCCATGGAAAATGAAAGTGATCTGGGAAACCTGATTGACAATATCTTGAAACTATTGCAACAAAGCTAGGTGGCAGTGAAGAAAGCAAATCAAATTTTTGAATATATTAAAAAGTCAATATTGAGCTGAAATAGTGAGGCAATCCTGCCACTTTATACATAATTGGTGCAACTGTGCACAGTTCTGGTCGCCACAGTAAAAACAAAATATTGCAACTATTAAAAGGATACAGAAGAGAGCAACCAAAATGATTGCGGGAATAGAAGGATTGGATTCCGAGGTGCGGTTATGTAAATTGGGCATATTCTCACTGGAAAAGAGAAGGCTGATTACCGTTTTTCGGATTATAAATGGACTAGATCATGTAAACCATGACAAGCTGTTTACCTTGTTCAGATTAGTAGTACCTACACTTGAAGGGGGGTAAATTCAAAACGAATCTGTGGAAACATTGCCCCTGATAATTACGGGGAGGCGGGGTTGTAGTGGCCACCTGGAGATCCTGTTGAATTTAACAGCAGGACCTCTTAAATTATTTGACTCAGTTTCCCAGCTGGCAGCTAGCCAGATTGGCTTGCTGTCGGGCGGAAAGGCCTGCAGCAACATCGTGGAGGGTCAAAGATATTGAGGGGGCAGAGAAGACATTGGGGGTTGCAGGGGGGGTGGAGAAGACACTGGGGGGATGGAAAAGACATGGGGGGGGGGGGGGGAGTGGTCGGAGGAGGAGGTCGGGGTGGGGGGTGGGGGGCATGAGTAGGTCGGGAGTCCGATCGTGGGGAGGGAATCAGGTTAGCTTGGTAGGCCGGGATCGGAGGGGAAGCACTCCTGCTCCTTTTGGCCCACAGGCAGTGCTGGAAAGGCAATTGCCTGTTGGATACGGACCTTCTTGCCTCCCTTCAGCTGCCAGGTTTCCCGAGCCCTGGGAAACTTGGCCTGCGGGCGTTAAAAGTAAAATATTTTAATGATGGATGCCCTTCTGGAGAGCAGGTTAGTCGCCCACCTCTGTTAAAACCAGAAGTGGGCGCGTTGGGGATGGGGTTGGGTTTCCAATTTTTTAAACACCCCCTGTCCCTCTTCCACCTATCTTGGGGGTTAAGCTTACCTCCATTATTTCAGTGAGCAAGTGATAAATGTATGAAACAGGCTCCCTGGGGGACGGTGGAAGCAGAGAGTATTGGTTTATTCAAATGCAAATTAGATAGATTTCTTTCAGAAAATATTGGCCCTGAATTTGCGGTCGGAGGCTTCCTGCAGGAAAATCCCTCTGATCCGCAAATAAACTGGCCACGTACCTGGTAGTTCGGGAGGTACGGAGACTCCAGGTCCCAGCCCTCTCCAGGTACTCGCAGGAAGAGGCCCACGTATCCTAGGGTGCAGGCAGTTCGCAAACTCTTCTGGGATCACATAGGCCAGCCCAATGAATGAAAGAAGGGAATCCCCATTCATACTTATGGTGATTACGTCTGTACGGAAACCCCATAAGCATGAATGGGAATACCCCCAGAAAATACACCTGGACATCAAATTTTTAAAAATTACAGATTTAAAATGAATTAAAATGACATTTAATTAAATATTTTTTTAAAAAATTAATTTTTCAAAAAATAAATTTAAATGTTTTAAAGGGGCTAAAAATGAACTTACCTTATTGCACAGGTTTTTTAATGTATAAATGATTAAAGAAACATAAAAATAAATTTATTTCACACTCTTACACTGATAAAAGCAGGCCTTACGCAGGCGCAAGACTTTCACGGGCAAATAGCCCGACTCTACGCCCGTGGATACACTTTTCCAGGGGATGCATTGGATCTGTCAAAAAGATTCTTGCGCGGCGCATTCGCACCTCGTACACGCCCATAGGGGCCGCAAATTACGATCAATATTTTGGGATACAGTTTATGAGTAACCTGAGACATGACATTTGGCAAGTGTAGAATGCTTGGGAGGAACATGTGAATTTGGACTCATGAATCCCGAAGCTCTTCACCTCTGGGATTTTTCTCGCCTCATGTCTGGGTCGACATAACAACATAAGAAATAGGAGCAGGAGTAGGCCATTTGGCCCTTCGAGCCTGCTCCGTCATTCAATAAGATCATGGCTGATCTTCCACCTCATCTCCACTTTCCTGCACTATCCCCATATAACTTGATTCCCTTAATATCCAAAAAGCTATTGATCTCTGTCTTAAATATACTCAACAACTGAGCCTCCACAGCCCTCTGGGGTAGAGAATTCCAAAGATTCACCACCCTCTGAAAAAATTTCTCCTCATCTCAATCCTAAGTGGCTGACCCCTTATTCTGAGACTGTGACCCCTGGTTCTAGGCTCCCCAGCCAGGGGAAACATCCTCCCTGCATCTACCCTGTCAAGCTCTAAGAATTTTGTATGTTTCAATGAGATCACTTCTCATTCTTCTAAACTCTAGAGAATATAGGTCTAGTCTACTCAATCTTCCCTCATAGGACAATCCCCCCATCCCAGGAATCAGTCTGGTGAACCTTCGCTGCACCCCCTCTGTGGCAAGTATATCCGTCCTTAGGCAAAGAGACCAAAACTGTACACAATACTCCAGGTGTGGGCTCATCAGGGACCTATATAATTGCAGTAAGATGTCTTTGCTCTTACACTCAAATCCTCTTATAATAAAGGCTAACATACCATTTGCTTTATAACAACAGAAAATGCTGGAAAAACTCAGCAGGCCAGGCAACATCCATGGAGAGAAATTAGAGTCGATGTTTCGGGTCAAAACCCTTTATCAAGACTAAATCGGATTTCCAGCATCTGCAGTATTTTGCTATCATACCATTTGCTTTAATTGCTTGCTGTACCTGCATGTTAACTTTCAGTGATTCATGTACAAGGACACCCAGGTCCCTCTTAACACCAACACTGCCTAATCTCTCACCATTTAAAAAATATTTGACTTTTCTATTTTTCCTACCAAAGTGGACAACTTCACATTTCTCCACATGATATTCCATTTGCCATGTTCTTGCCCACTCGCGTAGCCTGTCTATATCCCCTTGAAGCCTCCTTGCATCCTCCTCACAACTTACATTCCCACCCAGCTTTGTATCATCAGCAAACTTGGATATATTACATTTGGTCCCCTCATCCAAATCATTGATGCAGCCTGCCAACCCAAAAATTATCAATTTATTCCTACTCTCTGTTTTCTGTCCATTAACCAATCCTCAATCCATGCTAGTATATTACCCCCAATCTCATGAGCCCTAATTTTGTTCAATAACCTCTTGTGTGGCACCTTATCGTATGCCTTCTGAAAATCCAAATACACTACATCCACTGGTTCCCCCTTATCTATTCTGCTAGTTACAACCTCAAAAAACAGATTTGTCAAACATGATTTCCCTTTCATAAATCAGTGTTGACTCTGCCCAATCCTATTATTATTTTCTAAGTGCCCTGTTACCACGTCTTTAATAATAGATTCTAGCATTTTCCCTACTACTGATGTTTGTTGTAAACTAATTGATAGAGATTGATTAGTCAACTGCTCCATTATATCATTTGACTACCAAGATGATGGAAGGTGAAGCAGATGCACATTGGGCTTTTTTCGTCTAGAAATTCCTATGTTCCTATGTAGTGGAAGGATTGGCAGGCTGATTAACAGCTTGATGGGTCGCAACATGAACGCACCTTCCTTGGCCATAACCATCTTTATACCAGCCAATAGGGTGACTAGTTCTATATGTCAGGAGGGTTTTATGGGCTCCCACAACCCATATGATGGTTGGGCGAGGCAGGTGGGGGAGGGGAAAGGTGCTACTTTATGACTTCCAGAGTTGCGGTCCCCAGTCGCCAGGACTGACTGGAGTAGGGTTGAATCCCTGCACATTCTGACTCAAAGACAGGAATGCTACACCAAGCCATTTGAGCCAATCATGAAATTGTGATGGATAATTTTGATGCATGATATGCACGTGTGATGTATACTATCCCACAAACCACAGATATGCACTAAACACATGACTGCGAATTATATCTATATCAAACTTTTATCAGTGTTGACACTGAATTGAGTCTTTGAAGTAGCTACTGATAAGGAAAGAACTTGCACTTATATAGTGCCTTTCATGTCTTCAAGGTTTGCCAAAGTACTTTTCAGTCAATTAACTACATTTGAAGTATACCCACTGTTTTTTTGATGAAATAATACTTGTCTTGGGTTATTTATTTGCATTTTTACACCTAATGACTATTTTAGTGTGGAACCCATATTCCATGAGAGAATGCGATTTGGAACCACATCTGCCACACAGAATGGCTGTTGTTATTTTATTAAAGCTAATAGTAACATATTGGTGTGAGCCTAATGAGCTGTACCCAAGCTTAGTAATTCAATGCCAATATTTAACTGACCATTAGCAATTTCAGAGAAAGTGGATTTTAAATGCGTTAATTCCTGTGAACACACACAGGTAATTTAGAAATTAAGTAGAAACCTTTTTCCACAAAAGATATTTTCTTATCATCACAGTTTTTGGGTACCTCAAAATGATTCCAGTATAATTTTTAATCTTTACGACAATCCTACAGAATTTTATTCACTTGGCTTTCTTCATATATTTGTTCTTAAATGAAATATGAGAATATTTCTAAATAAAAATTAAATGCTAGCTTCAACCCCAATGGGTCAATGTCTTCATCTTGTGACAGATCATAATCATTTCAGATTTAATCTCGTCTGTCTATGTGTGTTAATTGTTCCCAGCCAGGGTAGCATTAGAGGTGTTACAATTCTTCCAGGCCCCTGGATTAGGCCGGGGAAAAGACAAATCAGTCAGAAATCCTGTTCTGCCGCCAAACTAGGGACCTTTGCTAGAAGTGCACATGTGTGGTTTTCAGGTGAAGACAAGAACTGGCTCAGCTGCGCCCCCCTGGTAGTTGAACAGCCTGAGTAATGTCACTTGGGCAATACATTGGAGGGTTCCCATTGTCTGTGAAACCATACCCGAGCAAGGAGGCAAAAAGGGGAGAAACTTAGCAAAGAAAAAGAACAAATATACACGTTGGCTTCTCCATTACTAACACTTGTCCTGTTCTCACATCGGATCCTCTGCTACAATGGGCATATAGAATAATGTATTTATAGTATGCACAAACAAAAGTTCAGTTAGACATGTACACAAGTCACAGAGTATGAGATGTGAAAGAATTGGCATTTTTTGTCATCTACTAACCAACTTTATAGCATAAAGAAACAATTACACTAAATTCCAACTAAAGAGCAAAAACAAAATTTACGCTTTTATACGAAGCATTGACTTTGTCAATTGCCAATTATTTTTAAGAACATAAGAAATAAAAGCAGGAGTAGGCCATTCGGCCCCTCGAGCCTGCTCTGCCATTCAATAAGATCATGGCCTCAACTCCACTTTCCCGCTCTCTCCCCAGAACCCTTGATTCCCGTTTTTCAAAAATCTGTCTATCTCCGCCTTAAATATATTCACTGACAGCCTCCACAGCTCTCTGGGATAGAGAATTCCAAAGATTCACGACCCTCAGAGAAGAAATTCCTTCTCATCTCCGTCTTAAATGGGCGACCCCTTATTCTGAAACTATGCCCCCTGGTTCTAGATTCCCCCACAAGGGGAAACATCCTCCTTGCATCTACCCTTTCAAGCCCCCTCAAAATCTTATATGTTTCAATAAGATCACCTCTCATTCTTCTAAACTCCAATGAGTATAGGCCCAACCTGCTCAACCTTTCCTCATAAGACAACCCTTTCAACTCAGGAATCAACCTAGTGAATCGTCTCTGAACTGCCTCCAATGCAAGTATATCCTTCCTTAAACATGAAAAAATCATAGCAAAAATTTGCTTTGTATTAATTATTTTTCCTCAGCTACTTAAATTGATTCAAGTCCCTTGGAATATTACCAATCTCTCATATCCATCAACTGGCCACACAGGTTGTCGTCATCAGTAGATTTCATAATACTAGCAGATTTTGAGTCATGTTATTCATGGTGAACCAGACAATACATTGTTTTGTAATAACAGCAATACTAAACTGTATAATGCACATAGCAAAGGAACCAAATTCCACCTCATCTTGGACTACAGGTTAATTTGGAAAAAAGAAAATTTGATTTAATATTTTGCACTTTATTAAAATTATGAAAAATGCCTGAACTTTAACATGAAAAAAACCTCATGCATTTACAACAGATTTTACTGAGTGGAGAACAATGAGCTTTTTAAAGAAATATATTGCACCAGCAGAAAATAAAAAATAAACTTTTAGCGGGTGAAGTTTCCTCCCTCATAACTTTGGCAGAAGAGCCATGGAAACCCCGGAAAAGGGTCTGTTTACACAATTTTCCCGGGATTTCTGTGCCTCTCCCACTGAAGTTACGGCAGATGAGCAGGAGACTCCCCATTGAAATTTACCCCAAAATCTTTTAAAGTAAAGGTGCAAGATAAAACTTCATTCAACTGCCCAAAAATGTTGGAGGTTGCTTTTGATCCTGAGCTGCTCATGACAGTCCCTGACTTGTATTGAAGAAACATCAGAAATGCAAGGAAAGGAGAACGTGACAAAATGAAGCATTTTTAGCTATGGTGTGTAATGGTTTCTTGCTTTGTGACATGGTACATATGGGGTTAAAAACCCAGTTCACTCACGAAGGTGACCAATTTATTTTGATTCATAACCAGACATTATTGTCTGGATCAAGCTATTGAATTCAAATAAAAGAACATGGTGGGCTTTTAATCCATGTTTGAATGAAATCTCTTTTTGAGGTTAACAGACATGTACTTAAATTTACTTTGGCTGGATCTTTTCTCTTTAAAAGTATTTTCAGTCTGTCTTGTAAAATTGAATAACCCATCTAAAGCCATGATAGGGAGACAAGATAGGGTACAGAAATGCTGTTCATGGTCAGAAAAAGAACCACCATATAAGATTAATATTTACATTACAATTTAGTGCAACAGGCATGACTATTATTTTACACCAACTTGAGATAATTAAGTACATAACTACTGTTCACTTTTCCAATTACTGTTTAATAAATCTGTTTGGCAGTTATTGCTTAAGCCAGGGCCTAATGAAATGCTTATTCTATTACCTTTTGAAATCAAGGAAGATCAAGAAAGAACATGTAATATAACCTGTAAGCTGAAAATGTTTTCTGTTCGATATTTGGACACTATACAAATGATATAGATGGTAGGATGGTAGGTAGAATGATGCTAGGTAGGAAGGAAGGATGGCAGATTAGTAGGTAGGTAGATAAATGATAGTACTCTGCTTCATTTTATTTCTGAACAACAACTTTACAACCATCTTCAGCCAGAAGCGCCGAGTGGATAACCATATCGGCCTCCTCCTGAGGTCCCCACCATCACAGAAGCCAGTCTTCAGCCAATTAGATTCATGCCGCATGATATCAAGAAACGGCTGAGAGCACTGGATACAGCAAAGGCTATGGGCCCCGACAACATCCCAGCTGTCGTGCTGAAGACTTGTGCACCAGAACTAGCCGCACTTCTAGCCAAGTTGTTCCATTACAGCTACAACACTGGCATCTACTCAACAATGTGGAAAACTGCCCAGGTATGTCCTGTCCACAAAATGCAGGACAAATCCAATCCAGCTAATTACCACCCCATCAGTCTACTCTCAATTATCAGCAAAGTGATGGAAGGCATCATCGACAGTGCTATCAAGCAGCACTTACTCACCAACAACCTGCTCACTGATGCTCAGTTTGGGTTCCGCCAGGACCACTCGGCTCCAGACTTCATTACAGCCTTGGTCCAAACATGGACAAAAGAGCTGAATTTCAGAGGTGAGGTGAGAGTGACCGCCCTTGACATCAAGGCAACATTTGACCGAGTGTGGCATCAAGGAGCCCTTGTAAAATTGAAGTCACTGGGAATCAGGGACAAAACTCTACACTGACTGGAGTCATACCGAGCACAAAGGAAGATGATTGTAGTTGTTGGAGGCTAATTATCTCAGCCCCAGGATATTTCTGCAGGAGTTCCTCAGGGCAGTGTCCTAGGCCCAACCATCTTCAGCTGCTTCATCAATGACCTTCCCTCCATCATAAGGTCAGAAGTGGGGATGTTTGCTCATGACTGCAGTGTTCAGCGCCATTCACAATTCTTCAAATAATGAAACAGTCCATGCCCACATGCAACAAGACCTGGACAATGTTCAGGCTTGGGCTGATAAGTGGCAGGTAACATTCGCACCACAGAAGTGCCAGGCAATGACTATCTCCAACAAGCGAGAGTCTAACCCTTGACATTCAACAGCATAACCATCAACATCGAGGGAGTCACCATTGATCTGAAACTTAACTGGACCAGCCACATAAATACTGTAGCAACAAGAGCAGGTCAGAGGCTAGGTATTCTGCAGCGAGTTTCTCACCTCCTGACTCCCCAAAGCCTTTCCACCATCTATAAGGCACAAGTCAGGAATGTGATGGAATACCCTCCACTTGCTTGGACGAGTGCAGCTCCAGCAATACTCAAGAAGCTCGAGACCATCCAGGACAAAGCAACCTGCTAGATTGGCACCCCATCCACCACCTTAAATATTCACTCCCTCCACCACTGGCACACCGTGGCTGCAGTGTGTACCATCTACAAGATGCACTGCAGCAACTCACCAAGGCTTCTTCGATGGCATCTCCCAAACTCGTGACCATTACCACCTAGAAGGACAAGGGCAGCGGGCGCATGGGAACACCACCACGTCCAGTTTCCCCTCCAAGTCACACGATCCTGACTTGGAAATATATCGCTGCTCCTTCATCGTCAAAATCCTGGAACTCCCTCCCTAACAGCACTGTGGGAATACCTTCACCACAGGGACTTCAGCGGTTCAAAAAGGCGGCTCACCACTACCTTATCAAGGGCAATTAGGGATGGGCAATAAATGCTGGCCTTGTCAGCAACACCCACATCCCAGGAATGAATATAAAAAAGTGAACTTTAATTTCTGAAGCTAATAAATGGTAAAGGAATGATTTTATCACACAAACAATTGATCACGATGTTGTAAATGTGTTGTGGAATATATCCATTTAAAAAACAGGTTCTGCTCTTAACTGCAAGGTTGGTGGTTTGAGTCCACCCAGGGATGATGAAGTAACTTTTTTTTAAACCACGTAATGGACTTGTTTGCAAAATTGAAGCCCACGAGATTAAAAGTAGTGGCAATATGGATATAAAGTAAAGAATAATGGTGAACAGTTGTATTTCAGATGGGAGGGAAGTTTGTAGTGGTGTTCATCAGGGGTTGGCATTAAGACCACTTATCTTTTTGATATATGTTAATGACCTGTACTTGGGTATAATTTCAAAGTTTGCAGCTGACACAAAACTCAAATGTAGTAAACAATGAGGACAGTAACAGACTTGAGGAGGACAGAGGCAAACAGGTGAAATGGGCAGACACTTGGCAGATTAAATTTAACACAGAGAAGTGTGAACTGATTCATTTTGGGAGGAAGAATGAGGAGAGGCAATATAAACTAATTGGTACAATTTTAAAGGGGGTGCAGGAACAGAAAGACCTGAGGGTGTATTTACACAAGTTTTTGAAAGTGGCAAGAAAAGTTGAGAAGGCTGTTAGAAAAGCCTAGTTCTAGAATCTCCAACCAGTGGAAATAGTTCTCTCTGTCTACCCTATCTGTTCCCCTTAATATCTTGAAAACGTCAATCAGATCACCCATTAATCTTCTAAACTCTAGGGAATACAACCCTAATTTGTGTAATCTCTCCTCGTAACGTAACCCTTGAAGTTGAGGTATCATTCTGGTAAACCTACGCTGCACTCCCTCCAAGGCCAATATATCCTTCCTAAGTTGCGGTGCCCAGAACTGCTCACAGTACTCCAGGTGTGGTTTAACCAGGGTTTTGTATAGTTGCAGCATAACTTCTACCCCCTTGTATTCTAGACCTCTAGATATAAAGGCCAGCATCCCATTAGCCTTTTTGATTATTTTATGTGCCTGTTCATGACATTTTAATGATCTATGTACCTGGACCCCCAAGTCTCTTTGGACCTCTACTATTTTTAGCCTTTCGCCATTTAGAAAGTACCCTGTTCTGTCCTTTTTAGGTCCAAAGTGGATGACCTCACTTTTGCCTACATCGAAATCCATTTGCCACAGTTTTGCCCATTCACTTAATCGGTCATATCCCTTTGTAATTTTATGCTTCCATCTACACTGCCTACAATTCCACCTATTTTTGTGTCATCGGCAAATTTGGATATATGACTTTCTATGCCATCATCTAAGTTGTTAATAAATACTGTGAATAGTTAAAGCTCCAACACAGATCCCTTCAGGACACCACTAGTCACCACCTGCCAATTTGAGTACCTACCCATTATCCCTACTGCCTGGTTCCTGCCGCTCAGCCAATTTCCTAACTAGGTCAATAATTTGCCCTCAATTCCATGGGCTTCTACCTTAGTTAACAGTCTCTTATGTGGGACTTTATCAAATGCCTTCTGGAAGTCCATATAAATAACATCCATAGACATTCCCCTGTTCACGACTTTAGTCACCTCTTCAAAAAATTCAATCAGGTTTGTCATGCATGACCTACCTTTCACAAATCCATGCTAGCTCTCTCTGATCAACTGAAAATTTGCGAGGTGTCCAGTCATCCTATCCTTAATTATAGACTCTAACAATTTCCTGACAACAGATGTTAGCATATGGGATCCTTGGCTTTAATAACAGGCAGAGAGTACAAAAGCAAGGAAGTTATGCTAAACCTTTATAAAACACTGGTTGGACCTCAGCTGGAGTATTATTTTCAATTCTGGGCACCATACTATAGGAATGATGTCAAGGCCTTAGAGAGGGTGCAGAAAAGATTTACTAGAATGGTACCAAGGATGAGGGACTTTGGCTATGTGATGAGACTGGAGAAGCTGGGGTTGTTCTCCTTGGAGCATAGAAGGTTAAGAGGAGATTTGATGGAGGTGTTCAAAAATCATGAATGTTTTGATAGAATAAATAAAGAGAAACTGTTTCCAGTGGCAGAAGGATCAGTAACCAGAGGACACAGATTTAAGGTGATTGGCAAAAGAACCAGAGGCGAAATGAGGAAAAAAAAAATTTACACTGCGAGTTGTGATCTAGAATGCACTGCCTGAATAGGTGGTGGAAGCAGATTCAATGGCAACTTTTGAAAGGGAATTGGATAAATACCTGAAGGGGAAAAAAATTGAAAGGCTATGGGGAAAGAGCTGGGATTGGGTTTAGTTGGATAGCTCTACCAATGAGCTGGCACAGGCACAATGGACCAAATGACGACCTTCTGTGCTGTATTATTCTCTGATTCTATAATCAGCAGAATACAAAAGCAAATGGGGTGTCACAAAAATTGGAAGTGATATCCATGAACTGCTTTAATGGCCAATGGTAATGTCCATGAAACAGAACATATTCATCACGGGAAGATTCAAACTTATTTATGGCGTTCTTACATACTGTTAAATCCAGATATTCATTTATTTATTTAACTTAATCTCTTACTTTGCAGATGTACTTCCAGTAAAAGTTCTATGACAACTTCTGAATGTGTGACTTCAGCACCAAATTGTACAGTACCTTCTATTATATTATAAAATCTTTCTCAATAACTAAAACAAAATGAAAAAAGTGAACAAAATAAATTGCAATTGTTTTTATAAGTAGCATTGGGTTATGGTAATTTATGCAGATTTAAACTTGTCAGTCTGGACAGAACTGTCACTGGCTAAATGGCTGTTATTTTGTATGTCTTGTTCGTGCAGATAATTTAAATATAAATAAAATAAATAAGTAAATGGGAATTTTTCAAGGAATAGCAAGGTGCTTTACCAAGTTGATTTGTAGAGTCAGGATGATATTTCAGGAAATATGTTTATCTACATAATTTGATTTGGTTGGAGAAGGGTAGCTGTCACATCTAGTTTCAGAATAGTTTCTGCACACTCAGTCCCACAGGTTGAAGAACGAGTGCAAGTTGTGAGTTCAGCACCCATTTATATGAATATAATAAATTGTCCTACAGTAAAACTGTAACAATTTGTCTTTCCAAATAATTAGTTTGGACAGTTGTACAACCTTTTTCCCTTATGGGTTTCACCAGCAGCTGGGCCATAAATGATTGGTATGAAAGAAGCCCCATATATCTTCTCATTTGTTTCCTCTCCTAAAGTGTATCTTATTGATGTCTAATAAATATTCGCACAACTGTAAAGGGTGTTAACTATCTTCAATAGTACATATTTTGTGTGTTTGTACATATATAAAAAGACACTGTATTTGCTCACCACTGGCTGAAGGGACTAGGTTATGAATATATAATTGTAACAATCTACACAAAACAAGTGGCAGCTAATTAGTCTTCAGCATTGCTTTTTGTGTCAACTAGCATGTTTAAATATAGAATACTGTCTGGCTAGAAGTGATTTGCTAATCTATATGTTGTGCTTGGTTAGTTTCGGGCTGTTATATGCATGATTATTCAACTCACAAGCTCAAAACTGAGGAATGACCAAATATACATCCATAATTTGCTGTGCCTATATATTTTGAAGAAAGTATTCAAGAAATTATTTTGATTGCACATTTTAATTAAAAATGTAAGGGTGGGTGCATAATACCTTGAAAAGGTAAGATAGTGATGCAAAACAATCTGTAATATCACATATATAGCCACACAACAGAAATCTGCTAACAAAAAGCAAAATTGCATAAACATAATCTGCCTATTCCAACTTATGACTTAAAAAAGCTATTTTTTTTTGCGGGGGGGGGGGGGAATTTTGAATAACATAGCAAGGCCAAAAGCTGCAAAAGTACAAATAAAAGAAAAATAACATACATCATATTGTAATATTGCAAAAGCAACATTAAATGCATGTTGAAAGGAATCAAGTGCCTGAGTCAAGATCAAGCTAATTAACAGTAACATCAAAAGATCATATAAGATGAAAGCTGCAACAATGATTAAGTGAAGGAGAATTATAAAAGTGACTTACTCAGGTCTAATATTGGCAGGGCTGATTGGTATCAGGACATTAAGTCACGGAGTTTTATACCAAGAAAGGTCTTGGGCATAATTTTCAGGACTCCAAAAGATCAGTCGAACAAGAGGGAATGAACATCTGGGACAGAAAAGTTTACCTCCCTGTGGGCACATTAACACCAGTGGAAAGTGGTGGCAGCTGCACCCCCACCCCATACGATGATTCGGGGAACGCCAAGAGGGCGAGAAGAAGAAATAAAAAACCCTGCAGAAGCCCAGCATTACCAAGACCAGCCCCAGAACAATAAAAAAAAAATTAAAAATTGAGAAAAGCAGAAGACCGACCGGGGCCATGGTTGAGGACATCGCCAAGTTTAACAAAAAGTCAGGCAGAACGCTAATCCAGAAGTAGTGGTCAGATGATGCCAAGCTTGGGCTTTAAAGAACTGTATGTTGTGGGAGGACATGAAACAGGGAGCTAAAGAATTCCTAGAAGACAATGAATGAAATGATGGTATGATGAGTCTAATTTCAACACAGTGAAGATGAAGGGAGGAGGTAGAGAGTTAATAAGAACTAAGAAAATACAGTTGAGTAAAAAAAATTAACAGCAGCAACAAAAGGTCATTTAGCACACATGCCCATTTCTTTATTGATCTCAACCCCACTTACCTGCCTTTCCACAAATTCCTGAAAAAACTCTCCAGAAACAAACTTAATTGTCTCCAGAACCCATTTATACCATTCATTTCAATGACCTTTACAGGTAACCTGTTCCACAAGTCTATTGCCCTTTGGGTAAAAAAATACTAGGTGACTTTTCTTCTCACTGGTAACTTACAATTTTTAAATTTGTGTTTCATGGTATTTGAGCCCTTCTTCATAGTCAACAATTTGCTTAAATTAACTTTGACAATCCTCTTCATAAACTTCAAGACTTCAATTCAATCATCTCAAAATCTCCTCTTTTCCAAGGAGAGCAAGTCTAAATACTCATAGTTGCTGTTTTCATTAATCTACCATGATCACAGATTCCTGATATGCAGAATCATCTTTTTTGTTCAATTCTGTATCTTCTCAAAGGTAAAATATTCTTTCTATAATTAGTTAACCAGAACTGCATGACAGATTGAGTCTGGTTAATGGCTTATAGAAAAATACAACTTCTTTTGATTTGTATTCCATCCTTTTATACTAATGCAAGTAAGGGGGTGGGATTTCTAAATAATCTTCAAATTTTCTAAAATTAGCAATGAGAGGAATTTCTGCCCCAAAGTTCGCTTCCTTTTTTTGGAACTGTAGCCAACCACTAATTCCTAAACCTTTTTCCAAATCACTGTACCATGGTTTCCATGAAAACATATTTGGCTATTTGCTCTCCTCTCTTAAAACCTACATCTTTAACAATGCCTTCGATCAATTCCCCCAATTCCTACTTGGTGTCAATATCTCTCTTTTACAATCCCAACCTGCTTTTTAAGTGTTTCAAAACATTTTGCTATGTTAAAGGCGGTTACAAAATCATAGGCCTATAGTAGATATTTTCTTGTTTTCAATGTCACTGGGCATTCCTGTAAGTGAACTTCACACCCTCTATGATCTAGAGAGCATCTATACTGGCCAATATCTGGTTAATAAATGAGATTCAATCAATTTGTTAATTTTGCCTCATACCATAAAAATACATGATCTTGCCCCTCTGTTATGGGCTAAACTCACTTAATAGTTAGCATTTCCAGGGCTAATTGGCACTAAACTTTTCACTTACAGGCCATATGCATTCATCCCTCAGCCTGTAGTTGTGCAGTCTCTCTCACTGACTAGAAAGCATGACATCTCCCTCTCTCTGGCTGCCCAGATTGACCTTTCAAGTTAGACAGAGAGGCAGACATGGACCGAAAAAGGTTGACCTCAGATCCTTCCCTTAACTCTGTGCAATGAGGATAGGTCCATAGAGCTACCAGATGTAATTACCAGTTTGAATAAAATCTTTACCTCTGTGTATGAGTTTACAACTACATTTTCTGGTTAGCTGAGCTCCCTGATGGGTGTATTGGAGGAGAACCAATCGTGCATGAAGAGTACAAATTGCTCTGAGATGTGCTAAATGATGCCCCATTGTCCCATGACTGATGTGATATTTCAGAATACACAATTCCTGCTCTACCTATTTATACCTGAAAATTGGGTCCTACAACCATCATAGGGCCTTGATTTGCATATGTAAGCATCCTCCCACCTGTTCCAGGCAGACATTCTATGTGTCCATTTACAGACCCAGGGACGCTCAATTTTCTAATGCCTGCCATCCATTTTTCAGGTGAGAAACAGACAGGTGGCAATTGAAAATCATCCCCATTATAAGTGCAAGTTGTAGTTATTTTGTACATCATATTGAAGTGCAACAACCACCTATTGGCCCAATTTTAACTCTAGGTGGATTCTCCACTCAGGCGTGAGTTAAATTAAAATCAGGTCTCAATTATGTAATCGGGCCGCAATATGCATATGTAAAGAAGGACCCTGTTGGCTCTGGGCACATGTCCTTGCTGCCTGCTCAGGAGAGCAGGTTAAAATTGCAGATAATAAAAACAAAAAATGTTGGAAATACTCAGCAGGTCAGGCCGCATCTGTGGAGAGAGAAATAGAGTTAATGTTCCAGGTCGATGAACTGCATGGACAAACCCGGAAAGTCAACACAGCGGGTCAAATCAGGGTTCACAACTGAATTGAAGCAATTCATTTTGACTTCTGGGTTACTCATCTCCATGCTTCACAGTGGGTGTGATGCACACCCTCATGATGCAATTTCAGCTGTACTTAAAAGGGACAATATACAGATGGAAATTGGAGGTGTTCACGATGGATGGTGAACATAGAGCAAAAGCAGCACCCAGATTCAATGATGCATCACTGGAATTACTGCTGGGTGCAGTCAGGAGCAGGAGGGACAAACATTTCCCCAGCAATGGGAGGAATAAATCTGCAGTTCTCACCAAGAAGTCATGGTTAGAAATAGATTGAGGAGGTGAGCAGCAGGAGCATTATTCCCCGGTCTTGGATGCAATGTAGGAAGCAGTTTAATGATCTAACCAAATCATTAAGTGAGTTCATTTGCTGATTCAAACGTCCTATGTTTTAAGCCCACACCTACTTTCATTCTGTCTTGCCAAGTGTACTCCATCAAATCACTCCTCACACTCATTCAACTTTGAGCAGCATCCAACCTTCACTTTCTTTGTCCTTCAACACCTCCACATTTATTCATCTACTGTTGCCACTCACCCTAATCCTTATGAAATGTGACACATCTGTCTCATCGTTACCCTCTCCGAATATACTGCATCCATTGGGTGAATACCTGATCTTCACTCACACACAGTTTTGGCCCCTTGTAGGAGAAGAGAGCGCAAAACTCAAGGAAGAGGGCTGGAGGTGGCCATCTACAAATAGTCCAGCTAACAGATGCATAGGAGGCGGCGCTGGAGATAAGTGGCACATCTGTGTCCCGCTCAGGCAGAAATGGAGAGAATGGAACTCGCAGATAGCTGGTGACATAATTACAAATATCTCTGACACGAATATGCTGACTTTATTTCATCAATGACTGAACTGTGAGAAGACGGAGTATGGTGATTGTCAAGATTGTGACTTTGCCACAATGAAAATCATGTACCTTTCTTTTGTCTTTGATGGCTTTCACCCATACACCAAGTGTCACAGGACATCCATGAGGACAATTCATCAGAGCACCTCATTCCTTCTGAGGGTGCACCATCACAGGATGTACAGCCGTGCACCAACGCAAATACTCGTACTTCGGTGGGTCCACTTGGAGGGTTAGTTGAGTTTTCACCTGGTAATTCACACCTCACAAGTGAGCATGAGTTGACACTGGTGGCAGGGATAGTGTGGAGAGTTAACAATAGCAAAATGCTGCAGATGCTGGAAATCAGAAATAACAACAGAAAACACTGGAAAAACTCAGCAGGCCAGGCAACATTCGTGGAGAGAGAAACAGAGTCAATGTGTCGGGTCGAACCCCTTCTACAGAACGGAGAAAAAAAGGCAGGAAATGAAAAGATTAAAAGGCAGTTTGGGGGCTGGGAAATGGGGGAGGAGATGAAAGAAGAGACATTAAGAGATATTCAAGGTGAGACGAGATAGTAATAGGACAGGTAAAGAGGCAAACAATGGCTCTAGATGAAGTGTGAAATGCGCCGGCAGTGTGAGAAAGCTGCCATGTGGGAGAGAGAGAGAAAAAGGAAAAGGCACAAACCAAAAGTGTGGGTAAAAAATATTAAAATATAATAGGGGCCGAGGTTATGATCTGAAATTGTTGAACTCGATATTGAGTCTGGAAGGCTGTAAAGTGCCTAATCGGAAGATGAGGTGCTGTTCCTCGAGTTTACGCTGCGCTTCCATGGAACAATGCAAGAGGCCGCAGACGGTGAGACCTGAGTGGGGATGGAACGGTGAATTGAAATGATAGGCAACCGGAAGCTCGGGGTCACCCTTACGGACTGAACGGAGGTGTTCCGCAAAACGGTCAGCCAATCTGCGTTTGGTCTCCCCAATGTAGGAGACCACATCGTGAGCAGCGAATACAGTATACTAGATTGCAAGAAGTACAAGTAAATCGCTGTTTCACCTGGAAGGGGTGTTTGGGGCCCTGGACATTGGGAAAGGGGAAGGTATATGGGCAGGTGTTGCATCTCCTGCGCTTGCACAGGAAGGTGCCGGGTGAAGGGGAAGGGGGGCTGGGGGTGATAGAGCAGTGGATTAGGGTATCTCAGAGGGAGCGGTCCCTACGGAATGCTGAAAGGGGAGGGGAGGGGAAGATGCATTTGGTGGTGGGATCACGTTGGAGGTGGCGGAAATGGCAGAGGATGATCCGTTGAATGTGGAGGCTGGTGGGCTGAAAGATGAGGACAAGGGGAACCCTATCGTGGTTCCGGGAGGGAGGGGCAGGGGTGAGTGCAGAAGTGCGGGAGATAGAACGGACCCAGTCGAGGGCCGTGTCAACCATGGTAGAGGGGAATCCTCGGTTGAGGAAAAAGGAAGACATGTCGGAAGCACTGGTGTGGAAGGTGGCATCCTCGGAGCAGATGCGGCGGAGACGGAGAAACTGGGAGAATGGAATAGAGTCCTTACAGGAGGCGGGGTGGGAGGAAGTGTAGTCCAGGTAGCTGTGGGAGTCAGTGGGCTTGTAGTGAATGTTGGTCAATAACCTATCCTCAGAGATGGAGATGGAGAAGTTGAGGAAGGGAAGGGAAGAGTCAGAGATGGAGTCTCTATCTCTGGGGATAGGTTATTGACCAACATTCCATACCTCGGGAGCTAACTGTCAACAAGGGCAGACATCGACGACGAAGTCCAACACCACCTTCAGTGTGCCAGTGCAAGCCTTTGGTCGCCTGAGGAAGAGTGTTTTTGAAGACCAGGACTTCAAACCCAGCATTAAGCTCATGGTCTACAGAGCAGCAGTGATACCCGCCCTGCTGTATGCCTCAGAGACATGGACCATGTACAGCAGACACCTCAAAGCACTGGAGAGATACCACCAACACTGCCTCCGCAAGATCCCATTGGCAGGATAGGCGCACCAACATCAGTGTTCTCGCTCAGGCCAACATCCCCAGCATTGAACACACTCAATCAGTTCTGACGGACGGGTCACATCATCCGCATGCCCGATACGAAACTTCCAAAACAAGCGCTCTACTCGGAGCTCCGACACAGCAAGAAAGCCCCAGGTAGGCAGAGGAAACGCTTCAAGGACACCCTCAAAGCCTTCTTGAAAAAGTGCAACATCCCCACCGACACCTGGGAATCCCTGGCCCAAGTCCGCACAAAGTGAAGGAGAAACATCTGGGAAGGCACCGAACACTTTGAATCTTTTCGCCAGGAACAAGTGGAAGCCAAGTGCAAGCAGCGTACGTCAACCCAAGCACCCCACCCACCCGCCCCTTCAACCACCGTCTGCCCCACCTGTGACAGACTGTAGGTCCCGCATTGGTCTCATCAGTCACCTGAGAACTCATTTTTAGTGTGGAAGCAAATCATCCTCGGTTCCGAGGGACTGCCTATGAGAGAACACTGACAGCACAAATGTCAAAATCGATTTGTGCATTTGTCCCTTTAAGGAAACCGGCTGATGACGTCATCAGGCAGTCTTCCTTCAATTGGCCGGCAAACGTGCTGGCAGGCTTAACAAGCCCAATCAGGGGAAAATCATTTGGGACAGTGGGCTGGAGCCGGCAACGAGGCCGGGACCCGTCACCGACATTGCCCGCCACAGACTTGCCGAGGTTGGTAAAATCCAGCCCAGAGCATCTGAACAAATCACGTCACGATTATGGAGCAATCCTTCTGTTTGAATGGCGGCCTGGAGAAATAAAATATAGCAAGAGCCATTCCATCAGACAGAAGAATATTTCCCAATGACAGCATTAAAGCAGAATAGGCAGCAATTAATTCAATGGCACTCAAGCCCTCCAGTAATCACAGCTGTGGTGAGTAATGTAAAGTAGGTTAAAATAGGGCAACAAACACATCAAATATCGTGGATCCTGAAGAGGCATTGCTCATGCCAAGTCAGAAGATACTCGATTATAAGGACAAGAACATTAGGCTAAGCAATGCACAACGTATTATTCTGCTTGTAGGGTGCAGCTGTGTGTGACTGATGTGCCCCTTTAAGGTTCAAAGTCTAGTTTCAGTATAGATACACCCCGATCTACAGTCACATTATAAAGTCAATTAGAGAGTGTTTTAATGGTTCTCTGTAGATTGGCAGGTTTATAAACATTTTCTTTGCCAAGGACAGAAGAAATCAGCAGGAAATGACTAGCTTTCTTCCTCTTTTATAATTACTTTAAATGTAAAATATGCATCTGTGACAAAATGTGACACCAGAAGAGTGATGAAAATTCAACTTTAAGTGATCTTGCTCATGGAGAGCTGGGCGAATGCAATTGGAGTGGATCGCAAGCAGAGTAAAGGAATTTGGCAAGAGCAGGAATTCGGTGGAGAGGAGGAAGGCGGTTGAAACATCTGACTGAAAAGGAGGAGTGCAGCCACAGAACCCAAGGACTCTAAGTTAATAGGCCTGAGAGCGGACCTGTGGAAGAACGAGAGGAACGGCCAGAGACAAAGGTAGGCCTGAGAGCCCAGAGCAGCGAGGGAGCGTGAGCATCAGGGAGCGAGGTAAAAAAAAAAACTTAAAGTGCCATCGGCACAAGAGAAGCAGCTAATTGTGCTGTAGGATCTTTTACGACCGCCTGAGAGTCTGAGTGAGCGGACCTGCGGCAGGAACAGCGTCAGAGACCGGGGATAAAGGCAGCGTGGAGCAGAGGCCTGGGAGTCCGAGTGAGCGGACTACCTGCAGGAGAGACAGTCGGCAAGCAACACAGCGAAGGAGTGACGTCAGAATTAAAAGGTGTCGCTGGCACAAGGGCACTGAGAGGTGAGTATAGGGTGAGTATTTGTGGTAAGATTTTTTTGTTCTGCTTTGAGTATATTTCTGCTAAGTAGTTCATAGCCTATCTAATAGAGGGAATTGCTGATTGGTGGGTAGCTGTTGAGTGTTTCTTGTTAAGTTTATTTCTGCTAAATTACCTCCATAGTCTGGTAAATAGAGGCATGGCAGGGCAATTTAGTCCAGTGATTTGCACATCCTGTGCCATGTGGGAAATCCTGGACGCTTCATGCGCCCTGGACGACCACGTGTGCAGGAAGTGTTGCCAACTGCAGCATCTCGAGCTCCGGGTTTCGGAGGTGTTCATATAACATTTAAGCAGATGTTGTGTGAGGTGCGGGGCTTTGGTAGAATTACGAAAAGATGTTCTGACATATGGCAGTACTGCACAGGGGTAATCGTGGTGGGTGTGCGGAATGTGAGATTTGGTTTAATTGGAATGGGGGAGAGTGGTGCCTGAGGATTGGAAAGTGGCAAATGTGACACCATTGTTGTTGTTGAGTATGCTTAGAGTGGATAAGTTGCCTGGTCCAGATGGCTTGCAGCCCAGGTTGCTAAGGGAATTGGGGGTGGAGATAGCAGAAGGGCTTGTCATAATTTTCCAATCTTCCCTGGATGCGGGGGAGGTGCCTGAGGATTGGAAAGTGGCAAATGTGGCACCATTGTTCAAGAAAGGGTGTAAGGACAATCCTAGTAAATACAGGCCGGTCAGTTTAACATCAGTGGTGGGTCAAGTTTTAGAAACAATAATCAAGGAAAAAATTAACAGGCACTTGGACAGGTTTAAGTTAATTAAGGAGAGTCAACACGGATTTGTAAAAGGCAGATCGTGTTTGACTAATCTAATTGAATTTTTTGATGAAGTAACAGGGAGGATTGATGAAGGGAATGCAATGGATGTTGTCCACATGGATTTTAGGAAGGCGTTTGACAAAGTACCACATAGAAGGCTGGTTAACAAAATTGAGGCTCATGGAATAGGTGGGTCAGTGGCACCTTGGATAAGGAATTGGCTTAAGGACAGAAAACCACGAGTTGTGGTAAATGGCTGTTTTTCAGACTGGAGGATGGTAGACAGTGGTGTTCCCCAAGGGTCAGTGTTGGGGCCACTGCTTTTTTTGATATATATATATATATATATATATAATAAATAAATGACCTCGATATTGGAATACAGAGTAGAAATTTGCCGATGACACCAAACTTGGGGGTGTGGCAAACAGTGATGATGATACCTATCAACTGCAACAGGACATAGAAAGGCTAGCAGAATGGGCAGACAAGTGGCAGATGGAATTTAATACAGAGAAGTGTGAGGTGATGCATTTTGGCAGAAGGAACAGGGAGAGGCAATATACACTTAATGGCACAGTTTTAAAGAGTGTGCAGAGACAGAGGGACTTGGGAGTTAATGTGCATAGGTCCCTGAAGGGGACATATTGAGAAAGTGGTTAGCAAAGCATATGGGATCTTGGGCTCCATAAATAGAGATATTGAGTGTAGTGTATGTAACCGTTCCACCTTTAAATAGAACTATTTTAAGGGTTACACTACTTTATCTTGGCTGCTGTATACTGTAATACCGGTGGTGACCACACCGGTATATAAGTGCTGTGTAATGATTTATTGGGCAGTTCCGCTTCGACTAGTAAAGACCTGTTAAAATAGAATACAAAGGATCAAAACAGCATGGGAATGCTGACGGTTTATCACGCCTACCGTTGCCAACGATAGAAGAGGCGCCTACAGTGGACCCAGTGGAGATGCTCCACTCAACCATAGTGGAATGTCTACCAGTAACAAATTCTACGATCGAAAAGGAAACAAGAAATGACCCGGCTCTCTCACGAGTCTACGATTTAACGGTGAAGGGATGGCCAGCACATGGCGAACCACTGTTGCCAGCATTTTCGCAAAGAAGGGAACAGCTGTCAGTGTGCCAAGGAACTTTGATGTGTGGATCCAGAGTGGTGATTCCACTCAAACTCCAGCAAAAAGTGCTAAAGGAGCTTCACGAGGGGCATCTGGGTGGAGTGAAAATGAAGAACCTAGCCAGAGCGTTTGTGTGGTGGCCAGGTATCGATGGAGACATCGAAGAAATGACCAAGAGCTGTTTAGGATGCCAGAAGGTCCAAAACGCCCCACCACAAGCTCCTCTGCATCCATGGGAGTGGCCCTCATCTCCATGGCAAAGGGTACATATCGACTTTGCTGGTCCATTTATGGACTCAATGTTCTTAATCGCGGTGGATGCACACTCCAAGTGGCCGGAGGTAATAAAGATGTCCACCACCACCACGGAAAAAACCATCACAGTATTAAGGACCATATTTGCCAGGAATGGGCTGCCAGAACAGATCTGTTCTGATAATGGACCGCAATTTGTGTCCGAAGAATTCAGGAAGTTCTTAAAAAACAATGGGGTTAAGCACTATACGTCCGCCCCATACCATCCCGCCACCAATGGATTAGCTGAAAGGTTTGTCCAGACCTTCAAGAAGGCCATAAAGGCCATGGGTAATGAAGACATAAATCTACAGCATAAGGTAGATAACTTCTTGTTGGCGTACAGGAATGCAACACATGCGGTCACAAACCAAACTCCCGCCATGATGTTTTTCAATAGAAGACTAAGATGCCGGCTGGATTTGATCAAGCCAAACATCAGAAGGGACGTAGAGAACCGGCAATTTCAAGGCATGAATGAAAGGCCAACTAGAACCTTCCAGATAGGTCAACAAGTTTTGGCCCGGGACTACCGTACCGAGAAATGGCAGCCTGGAACTATTTGCACACGACTAGGACCGCTGATGTATACCGTGGACATTGGTGAATGCATAATAAAGCGCCATGCTGACCAGATCATAGCGTCATCCGAAAAGGGACAACCTACACCACCACTCTATACGCCTAATGAAGAAGCAGAGATACCCATAGTATCTACCCCCGATCCGGTGATACTGGAACCAGATGAACCCGACACTGACATTCAAGCCGAATCGACCTTGCCAAAAGAACCTACTACACCACCGAAAACTACCACACAACCGAGGCGTTATCCGGACCGAGTCAGGAAGCCTCCAGGGAGACTGAATCTGTGAACTGTTTTTACATTAAGTTGTGTATATATGTTATGATGTTATGTTTAATGGGAAGATATACTGTTAACCTAAAAAGGGAGGATTGTAGTGTATGTAACCGTTCCACCTTTAAGAGAACTATTTTAAGGGTTGCACTACTTTATCTTGGCTGCTGTATACTGTAATACCGGTGGTGACCACACCGGTATATAAGTGCTGTGTAATGATTTATTGGGCAGTTCCGCCCTGACCTTCAACCAGTAAAGACCTGTTAAAGTTTACTCTTGTGGTCTGTGTAGTAATTCTCAATATAACACACAGACTTAACATTGAGTACAAAAGTAGAGAAGTTATGCTGAACCTTTATAAAGCGCTGGTTAGGCCACAACTGGAGTATTGCATCCAGTTCTGGTCACCACACTTTAGGAAGGATGTGAAGGCACTTGGGAGGGTGCAGTGGAGATTTACCAGAATGGTTCTGGAGATGGGGGATCTTAGCTACAAGGACAGGTTGGAGAAGCTGGATTTGTTTTCATTAGAGCAAAGGAGGTTGAAGGGTGATTTGATAGAGGTATAGAAGATTATGACGGGTTTGGATAGACTAGATGGGAAAAGGCTGTTCCCGCTAGTTGATGATACAAGGAGTAGGGGACACAGATTTAAGGTTTTGGGGAAGAGATACAGGGGGGATGTGAGGAAAAACTTTTTTACGCAGCGACTGGTGAGGACCTGGAACTCGCTTCCGATGGAAGTGGTGGAAGCGGAGCCACTCAATGTTTTCAAGGGGAGACTGGATAGGCACTTAAGGGAAATAAACTTGCAGGGCTACGGGGATAGAGCAGGGGAATGGGACTGACTGCATTGCTCTACAGAGAGCTGGCATGGACTCGATGGGCCGAATGGCCTCCTTCTGTGCCGTTATGACTCTATTACTCTATGACCACTTTGTAACAATGGGATGTTATTCCAAATAACACAATATCAGGGCCACTGATTTTTATAATAAATAAGTCAAATTAGTTTTTATTACACCTCAAACTAGGATTTGTACCAGTGTTTGGGGTGGGGGTGGGGGTCAAATTCACCAATTCTGATAATTTTTCCAGGAAATCTGTAAATAAGTGGACTTTATTATACTACTTATTTATCTCTTACATTTTTTGAAATAAAGGTCCAACATACACACGTTGCAGGTGTTCATATAACATTTAAGCAGAGGTTGTGGGGGGTGCTGGGCTTTGGTAGAATTAGGAAAAGATGTTCTGGCATATGGCGGTACTGCACAAGGGTAATTGTGGTGAGTGTGCGGAATGTGAGGTTTGGTTTAATTGGAATGGGGGAGGGCAGTGGGGGAAGTGTAGAAGGTCCTGGATTGCATCAGAAAGGGTCCCAGGTGTGGCAGAACTTGCGGCATTGGAGAGAAGTCTAGGCAATTTGGTAGCGCCGAGAAGGGTCCCCGAGCCTAGGAGCATTGTGAGGGGGTAGGAGAGAATGGAGTTTGGGAGAAATGGGGTAAGCTCCAGAGGTGTGGGTCCTGGGCTCTGTCAGCATTGGGGGAAACTAAGAGACAGCCTGACCTGTTCATGGCCTTTCTTGTTATCAGGAGCATTTCCTACCTTCAGTGGATTCCCACTTTATTCTGGTTTTCAATTTTACATTGCATTTGTTGACTTCATTCTTGTTTATTCAGCAAATATAGTATTAAAGCACATATAGAGTCGAACATCAACTTCAGGCAGGAAGGTTACATTGAATGTGTATCACCAATTAGGGTGGAAGAATTCTGATTTGAGGTTGAAAAAATGTAAATGAGCCAAACAATCATAAGATTGACAAATTAAAAAATAATATAACTGTAATTAAGTTTCACTATATATTATGATGGAAATCCAACCTATATGAATACTTACAAAGCAAGGTTAAAGCAAACTAGCACTGGACAAAGGGATGGGTCAGCCTATTTCTTGCTGTATAGTCTATGTCATTCTATCATTTTTTTTTTATTGGTCAGCCTTTCGTGGGCACTTCTAGGAATAAGGTTAAAATTATAGTTTAACTAAAGTTCAAGTTGGAGTTCTTTCTTTGTGATGTTTTTATATTACTTGCTCATCTTTTAATTTTCTTTCTCTGGCAGTGCTTTCAGAAATGTTCCACTTCTTCAATACCAATATTATGAAAAGGCATTTCTGTCATTGAGAATGCCTGTGAAATAACAATTGAATGTAAAAAGTTCTAGCAAGATCTTTGTCCCCTAGTTTTCAAACAAATTGTAAGGCTTTTGTGATTTGGTAACTGGTTATAATTTAGATTCGGTTCCACTTTTCAGCACTGTTATTATTTTCAGAAATGGATTTGTATAATTTGATACTTGGTCAGAAACCCAGCAATTTTTCCTCAATTTCCAACTCCTTGCAAGCTCTTGAGTTAATCAGAATGTACTACAGCTCGACTGAAAAGTTTTATAGTGGATAAGAGAATTTAAAGTAAATACAACTTCGAACATGTATTAGTGTTAACTCTTACTACAGAAAGTTTGCAATTGTCAAGAGAAAATTTTGTTTGCACAATGAGATTATCTGTTTGCAATTGGTCTTTTCCATATTGATCCAGGGCTAGATTAATGGGAATGTTACTTAACCATAAGTTTTATAAATTCGACACAAAATCCAGCTGGACATGAGAAGATAGGGTCTTCTTCATCTGAACCTTCAGACCATTTAATCTCATCCTTCCAGAATACTATCTGTGCCAGCTTCTTAATTATACAATGTTGCTGTTCCATTAATGAGTCCAATATCCTGGCACTACCCATCCTTGCTGACAATCCATATCAGCCACTCAGTACAGGAAACTCTCTGGTACCCGGCACTGACGGGACCGAGCTGGTGCCGTACCATCAAAACTGCCGTAGAAACCAGTGCTAATGTTAAAACATACGGAGCTTTTGAGCTCCGTGTGAATCAACAAACCCTGTTGCTTATCAACAGCTTCAAAACAGTCGGCTGCAGCTTAAAAGCATCTCTGCAGCTAAGCAACAGCTTCAGTGAGACCTAGCAGAGCCTGACTGGAAAAAAAAAGCAACGAGAAGTAAAAAAACTTATACGAAACGGCTCCTGAATTTTGCCGGTAGATAGAGCTTTCGTTATATCGGTTAAACGAAAGTTTCCTGTACCCTGTGTGTAAAGAAATATTTTGTTGCAACCAGCCTAAACTTGTCCTTCTCAACCCTGAAAATATGTCCTTTTGTTCTGGTGCTTAGTGTATGTGAAATTATTCTAGGTTTACTTTCTTAATTTGGTTCCCCATTTTATATACTTCCATAACGTCTCTTCTGAAATGTCTCTGAGGCTATAATGCTTCAGTTTATGAGATCGTTCCACATAGTTCATAGCTTGAACACTGGGGATTGGCCCAATTTCCCTATTCTGCACCAGCTCTAGAGCCTGTATAGCACTAATATTGTGGTAATCAGAACTGTACACAGTACGCCAGACGCAACCTAATCAAAACAGTGTACAGCTTTGGCATAATATCTGGGGATATGATTTAATAATTTAATCCTGCATCCACATGTTTAATGCTATATCACATTGTTTATTTATGGTGAGCAACAAGTCAACTAACACCCTTGGGTCTCTTTCAATTTCCCCTTGCCAAGTTATATTCCACCCATGGAGTACGTGGACCTCTTTTTTTTTTTACTTCCAATGGACAATATCTTGGGCTTATACACTGTGAACTTAATTTGGCCAGGTTGTAGCTCTAGCCTCCTCTGCATCCATTATTCCCTGCTCCCATAACTTGATGTCATATGCAAATTTAACGACCTTGCACAGCACTTACCAGGAACAGGAGGGGTCCGAATATGGACCCCGAGGAGGCTTTTGAATATACACCTCCATTTTGCTTGCTAGGTTTAAAAATACAACAAGTAATTTGATTCGAAATAACAACAGAAAATGCTGGAAAAACTCAGCAGGCCAGGCAACATCCGTGGAGAGAAAATAGAGTAATTTGATTTGATTCGGTGGTTTTGTCATCCTTCTTCATTGCTGATTGGAAGCTTTTTCACCTGTATAATGCACGGAACAGATTTTTGACTGGCTCCAAATATCCCATTGATGAAATGAAAATCAATCAATATGGTTAATTTAACAGATTGTGGTTACTTGAGCAAATAATTGTTTTTTGCCTTATTCACTTGACACTTGTGAGATGTGATGCTATGAGCATCTGCTAGACACATTAATTATATATAGGTATTCAAATCAATGACTTGATTTATAGACACCAGGTTATCCGGTGCGAGTTCATTTAACACCTTTCTGTGTTCGTTGAAAGAAAAAGAATGAGAGAGAAAATGTGGTGCACATCAGTGTTCCCTGTAAGCTTCATTATGTTCTGCGTGGCCTGTTCCTTTCATTGCGCGGTCCCTTTAAATTTCTGCGACTGTACGGTATTTCCACTGTAAAAGCTTGTGAGCGGCCTGCGAGGGACCTTGCAGATTACTACGCAGCCACGCACACGCGCAGCTTAGAGGGAACATTGGTGCACATATACCCAATTTTTATATGAGTAAACATAACATATTCAAATTGTTCCTATCTAAGTGGACTTATAGAGAACTCTAGTATTCATTTTTGTCCATACTGGCCTGTTTACCATAACAAAGCACAATTTTATATAGCAACAAATATAAGTGGTTCTCAAAACATTTTTAGACTGGGCTACACCAAAAATCTCTTGCAATCATTGAGTATAGCAAGTCTATAAACCAGATGCTCCAGCCCTGTGCTTTTCTACCTTGTAGAGACCTTGTTCCACTTACAAATCATACAGTCCGAGACATTTACCACTGCATTTATTCCTCTCCAAGTCAGTCCAGAAAATAGTACTGACAACATGCCACATTCAAACTACACTCAAATTCCAAATTAACTAAGTAGATTTATTCACAGAAATTAAGCAAGTAGGACACATACAGAACAGCAGCAGCAACAAATGGTCTTAACTTTTAAAACTAGATTCACAGATTAACAATGATGAATGTAGTGAGAGTTTCTTGACCAAAGTCAGTAATCTGATCTGCATGTAAAAAGCCAAGAGAGGGAGCACTGCTGGATCTAGTAATGGGAAATGAACCAGAACAGATAAGTAGTAAGTCGAGGCAATAGTGATCACAACATAATAAGGTTTAAGATAAAGATTGAGAAGCACATAAATAAGACAAAGACCAAAGTAATAAATTGGGAAAAAAGCTGATTTTAAGGGGGTGAGAATGGAACTAGGGAAAATAAACTGGAAAAAAATACTGACAAAGAAAGAAATAGAACAGCAGTAGGAAACATTTAAAAAGATCAATAGAGTTCAAGAGAAATATATCCCAATAAAAAGCAAGAACAAACTGGTCGGTATGATACACCATGGATCATAAAGAAATAAGGGCAAAATCAAAACTAAAGATAAAGGTATACACTAATTATATAGACAACAAAGGAGAGGATGACAGGAGAATACAAAAAGGTTAGGAAAAAAAGTTAAAGAAACAATTAGGAATGCAAAGAGAAACTGTGAAAGTAAATTATCAAGCAATATAAGAAGAAATAGCAAAGTATTCTACAGATATATAAATAATAAAATAAATAGCAGGCTAGGGATAAGGCTACTAAGGGATACACACAATAAACTCACAGGTAATGACAATGAAATGGTAGAAATATTAAATAATTACTTTGCTTCAGTATTTACCAAGGAAGCTAACACATGGTGGGCATGGCATTAGAAGAAGAGATTAAAAAGGATATAAAGACATTTAAGATAGAAAGGGGGGAGATAATTGAGAAACTAATTATACTTAGAGAGGATAAAACCCCTGGATTGCATCCACGCATATTAAAAGAAGTTAAGGAAGAGATAGCAGAGGAACAATTACATATATATAATATATATAAAAAAAGATTCATTAGAAAATGGAATAGTGCCAGAGGACTGGTGGACAGCTGATGTGATTCCTATATATAAAAAGGGAGATAAAACAAGTTGTGTGAACTATAGACTAATTAGCTTAACTTCGGTGGTAGGAAAGATAATGGAATGCTTACTCAGATATAAAAGAAACTGAAAATATAATAAAGAATAGTAAGCACTGATTTCAAAAAGGGATGGTTATGCTTGACCAATCTTATTGAATTCTTTGAAGAAGTAACAGAAAGCGTAGACAAGGGTAATGCAGTAGACTTGGATTTTCAAAAGGCCTTTGATAAGGTACTGCATAGTAGACTCATGTCTAAGGTTAGAACATGTGGAGTCAGGAGACAAGTAGCAGAATGGATAGCAAGCTGGCTACAAAACAGAAGAGAGAGAGTAGGGGCTAAAGGTAGTTACTCAGGCTGGCAAAAGGTGGGAAGAGGTGTTCCACAAGGGTTGGTGCTAGGACCACTGTTGTTCACCATTTACATAAACGATTTGGACTCGGGAATCAGAAGTACAATTTCAAAATTTGTGGATGACACCAAATTAGGGGGTATAGTTAATACAGAGGAGGACTGCAACAAAATACTGGAAGACATTTGTATACTTGCAGAATGGGCATGTAATTGGCAAATGAACTTCAATATAGGTAATACAGATGTGAGGTGATACATTTTGGTAGATAAAATAAGGAGACCCATAATCCTTGGAAAATAAGTATCTAAATGGGGTAGTGGAGCAGAGGGTTCTGGGGCCACAGATACACAAAAGTAGCGATGCAGGTTAATAAAGCCATAAAAAAAGTACTGGGGTTAATTTCTAGAGGGATAGAATTGAAAAGCAGGGAAGTTATGACCTTGGTTAGACCACACTTGGAACAGTTCTGATCTCCATATTATATAGATGCATTGGAGAAGGTCCAAAAAGATTCACTTGGATGATACCAGAACTGAGAGGCTATACCTATCAGAAAATATTGAACAGGCTGGGGCTCTTTGCTTGAGAAAAGAGAAGGCTAAGGGGTGACCTAATAGAGGTCTTTAAGATTATGAAAAAGAGTTTGATAGGGTAGATGTAGAGAAGATGTTTCCACTTGCAGAGGAGACAAGAAACTAGGGGCTATAAATATAAGATAGTCACTAATAAATCCAATACGGAATTCAGGAGAAATTTCTTTATCAATAGAGTGGTTAGAATTTGGAACTCTCAACCCCAAGAAGTAGTTGAAGTGACTAGCATAGATGCATGTAAGGGGAGGCTAGATAAACACAAGGAAGAAAGGAATAGAAAGATACAGGAAACTTTGGTTTATCCTGAGGTTAACTGGCAAAAATCAGGAGCCGTTTCGTTAGGTTTTTTTTCTTTTCACCAGTCAGGCTCTGCAAGGTCTCGCTGAAGCTGTTGCTAAGCTACAGAGACGCTTGCAAGGTACGACCGACTGTTTAGAAGCTGGCAACAGGGTTTGTTGCCAGATACGGAGCTCAAAATCTTCATATGTTTCAACATTAGCGCTGGTTTGTCCGGCAGTTTTGATGGGGTGGCAACAGCTCAGTCCCGTCGGTGCCAGATAGCACAAAGTTTCCTGTATGTTGATGGAATTAGATGAAGAAAGGTCGGAGGATGCTCGTGTGGAGCATAAACACTGATATGGACCTGTTGGCCTGTTTCTGTGCTGCACAGTCCTTGTGGAGACAAAGTCCCATCGTCACACTGAGGACACCCTCCATTGTGTTGTGTGGCACTACCATCGTGCAAAATGGGATAGATTCAGAACAGATCTAGCAACTCAAAACTGGGCATCCATGAGGCAATGTGAGCCATCAGCAGCAGCAAAATTGAATTCCACCACAATCTGTAACCTCATGGTCCGGTATATCCCTCACTCTATCATTAACATCAAGCCAGCTGACCAACGCTGGTTCAATAAGGAGTGTAGAAGAGCATGCCAGGAGCAGCACAAAGCGTACCTAAAAATGAGGTGCCAATCCGGGGAAGCTGCAACACAGGACTACATGCATGCTAAACAACAGAAGCAGCATGCTATAGGTAGGACTAAGCGATCCCATAACCAATGGATCAGATCAAAGCTCTGCAGTCCTGCCACATCCAGTTGTGAATGGTGGTGGACCATTAAACAACTAACGGGAGGAGGACGCTCCATGAACATCCCCATCCTCAATGATGGCAGAGCCCAGCACGCAATTGCAAAAGACAAGGCCGAAGCGATTGCAACCATATTCAGCCAGAAGTGTCAAGTGGATGATCCATCTCAGCCTCCTTATGAGGTTCCCACTATCACTGAAGCCAGTCTTCAGCAAATTCGATTCAGTCCACATGATACCAAGAAATGGCTAAGTGCTCTGGATACAGCAAAGGGTATGGACCCCGACATCATCCCAGCTGTCGTGCTGAGGACTTGCGTTCCAGAACTAGCTGTGCCTCTAGCTAAGCTGTTCCAGTACAGCTACAACACTGGCATCTAGCCGACAATGTGGAAAACTGCCCAGGTATGTCCTGTCCACTCAAATCCGATCCGGCCAATTACCGCCCCATCAGTCTACTCTCAATCATCAGCAAAGTGATGGAAGGTGTTGTCAACAGTGCTATCAAGCAGCACTTACTCACCAATAACCACCTCACTGATGTTCAGTTTGGGTTCTGCCAGGGCCACTCGGCACCAGACCTCATTACAGCCTTGATCCAAACATGGACAAGAGAGCTGAATTGCAGAGGTGAGGCGAGAGTGTCTGCCCTTGACATCAAGGCAGCATTTGACTGAGTGTGGCATCAAGAAGCCCTTGTAAAATTGAACTCAATGGGAGTGAGGGGAAAAACTCTCCACTGGCTGGAGTCATATCTAGCACAAGGGAAGATGGTTGTGGTTGTTGGAGGTCAATGATCTCAGCCCCAGGACATCACTACAGGAGTTCTTCAGAGCAGTTTATGGTTCAGTCTTTCTCACCCTCAGTCTCACAGACCACAGGCTTAAATAAGCCATTAGCCTTTCAACTGTCTGGAACGGATTACGGTTTCCTTTGACAGTCCCATTTCTAGCTGAATGATGCACAGGTGGGTTTTGTTCGCATCCTCCAAACAATGTCTGTCTGGCTTAATTATAACACATTAACACTGCTTGGAAGTAGATGACAAAAGCTCTTTCCCAGAAGCTAGACACACTGCAGCTGGTGGCCACATAGATGCTTAGCTTTACATTCATACTTACGTTTTGCTTCTATGTATGTACATAGTAATAGTATTGTGGAATTTGTCAAACACCTCTTCCAAAAATGTCTCAAAGATTTAAAACAAAATCTCAATCAAATGTTCAAAATTCATTGTTAAGCATGCTTTGCACTAAAAATGAAGAATAAACTTTCCTGGCATGCAAATTGCTGGTTCCAAACAGGAATTTAATCCAACTTAAATCAACTGTGGAAAATCTGCACACTTGTTCTCAAATAGAAATTTCTTTCACAGGATTGCTCAGAGGTTCAGTGTAGCCAAGGAGAGTAATTTTATTTTCCCGTTCATTGATTTTTGTTTTTCAAGTCAGCAAGGTTGCTACTCCCACCCCGCCCCTTCTATGGTGGAAAGAGGGAAGGCAAAGAATGCCACCCTCCTATAGTAGTCTGATCAGTAACAGGAAATTTGCATAGTCGCTAAAATAAGACATTTGTACAAGGGCACGAGTTGTGCTACAAATAACACTGAGACAATTTTGAAAATCAGGTACCTGTAAATGGTTCATAACAAGAATCAACTTTGCATAAATATTTAGTTTAATTCAGATTGTATTTGTATTCAATCACAAAGGATCAGAAAAGAACAAATAATAAAAATTAAAAATAATGATGGCTTTATGGGTGATGCTCAGTAGAAATGAAATAATTGTACAAGGCTAAAAAGTAGTTTGATTAGGGCTAGAATTATGGAACTTTTAACATCCCGAACCTTCTGGACAGAACATCACCATCATAAGGCTGCCTACCTTTCCCCACCATCAGTGACCAGATAGGATTTTTACCAACCATCGGGGCACCAACATAGATAGACATGTATTAACTCAACTGCTAATGCTTCCACCAATACAATAGTATTTCATATTATGAATTGTCAAAATAGATACCAAATTTGTATTTTTTGCACTTGTACAAAGGAGCCTAATTCTTTGAGTTGGTAGGTATTTAAAACATTTACAGATGGATTTAGTACCATTCCTTGTGAATAGAGAAGCATTTTAGTCACCAGTAGTACTCTGTTCACATTACAAACATTAAAATAAGAGTAAAGTCAGATTTTTGACACCCCTCCCCCCATTTTGTTACTGCCGAAAAGAAACTGTCCTTGGGCACTTTTCAATTCATTGTGGGATACTGATCTATCGCCGTGACCTGATTTGAAAGAAAGAATTTGTTTTTATACAGGGCCTTTCATATCCTCAGGACTTTCTAAAGTGCTTCACAGCTAATGAATTATTTTTGAACTGTAGTCACTTGCACAGCAAGGTCTCACACAGCAAGGTCTCACACAGCAAGGTCTCACAAACAACAATTGAGATAAATAACAAGTTAATTTGTTTTTGCTGGCATTACTCAAGGGATAAATGTTGGGTAGAACATGGGAAAACTCACCTGCTCTTCTTTGAATTGTAACATGATCTTTTACATCCACCTGAACAGGCAGACAGAGCCTTGGTTTAACATCTCGGGCTGGATTTTACCAGCCCTGAGGAGGCAGGTCTGGAGGCAGGACTGTTGAGATATTTTTAAAAAATGGAAGCAGGTCCCAAACCCGCTCCCAACCCACCTCCAACCAATCTTCCCGGGAGTTGGGTCCCCGATTTGCGAAGGAACCTGACTCCTAGCGGTGGGAAGAGGATTATAGCCTCTTAACTGCCTGTTAACAGATAGTTAACAGGCAGTTAAGAGGCTTTTTCCAATTTTTAGATTGCTGCTGCAGGCTTCCCGACGTCGGGGAACCCCGCCAGGGTAAGTGAGGCTTGCTGTGGGTCTATTGTTATGTTGGTGTTTGGATAACAGCTGCAGAAGTGGTGTGAAACATGCAATGGGACACAGGTTAGTATCAGAGGTAAGGAAAAGTTGTGAAAGTAATTTTTAATGTGGTTAGATGTTTCTGTAGGTGACAAGCTGTGAAGTGTTTATGTAGGCTCATCTCATCGGGAGAAGTGACAGATGGCTTCTGTAATCTCAGCTGCCATCTGTTTTATCCTAAGGAGAGAGTAATTGGAGAGCTTGGGTGCAAGGGCTCACCTTTGGACAGTGATTGTAAGTGTTTGACAGCACCTCAAAGCTGTCAAACACTGTCAAATCATCTGTCAAACAAGTGTGGTGCATATGCCTTTAAGAAAACCGGCAGATGAAGCGTCATCAACTGACGTCATCTGACACCGGCTTTCCGTTAATTGGCCGGCTAGCCCGCAGGGCGGGCTCAACAAGGCCAATCAGGGCAAAATAGCGTCAGTTATTCAGACGTCACTGGGGGCGGGTATAGAACCCAAAAACTAGCAGTTCCGCCTCGAACTCGGCCTGGAAGGTAAGATTCCGCCCCTCATCTCTGACAGCACCTCTGACAACACAGGATTTCCTCAGTACTGCACTGAAGTATCAGCCTAGATTATGTGCTCAAGTCATGGTGCTTGAACCTTTCTGACTCAGAGGTAAGAGTGTTACCACCTGAGCCAAACCTTTAGACTGAACGTCAGAAACCAGGCACTGTGGATAGTCTGAACTCCACTGTGTGATGCAAAGAGTCAGTACAAGTGTGTGGGGTTGACTTCCATGTTTATTTTGCTGAAATTGCTGGCCTTAACCTGATGACACACAAGTAGACCCACATTTGTGTAGGTTTACCATGCTGTTGGCTCTCCAAACCTCCGCTCGTATACAGTGGGACTAATTGGATAGCCCTTTCAAAGAGCTGGCACAGGCACAATGGGCCAAATGGTCCCCTTCTGTGCTGTATTATTCTATGATTCCATGATTTAGGAGTGCATCTGATGGAAGAACTGAACATCCGCATTCAACTGCAACAGAACTGCAATATAGTCCACCTCTGCCCCTACCTCAACCCCTCGGTCGCCGAAACTCATATCTGCACACTTCTCAGCTTGCATGTACATAGCACTTTTAATGTAAAAAATGCCCAAAGTGATTTACAATAGCAATAATTAGGGGAATGGGTACTGAGCCATAGAGGGACAGAATAATGGAGGTGACTGAAAACAGCCAAAAAAGATGTGTTTTATGTAGGTTTTTAAGACATAGAGAGACATGTGTGGAGGTAGAGGGGTTTAAGAAGAGAATCCCACAGAGTAGGAATGAAGGCTCTGTCACCAGTGGTGGAGTGAAGGGAGGTAAAATGCACAAGAGGCCGGGGTCAGAGGATTCTAGGGGTGTGGAATCAGGTAGCCGACTGGAGGAGGTTGCAGAGAGAGTAGTGTAAGGCTGTGGAAAGATTTGAAAACAAGGTTGAGGAAATACTTTGGGGGATAAGGAGCCAATGTATGTGAGCAAGGAAGGGAGTGATGGCCAAATGCAGGGCAGGGTATATTTTTGACAAGTTGGAGTTTATGGAAAGTGGAGGATGGGAGGGCGACAAAGAAGAAATTGTAATTATCAAGTCTATCGGTGAGCAGAGTGCAGATGAGTTTCAGCGACAGAGGGGCTGAGGTAGGGTCAGAGGTGGACCATATTGCAGTCCTGTTGATGTATGGGATGTGGGGTTTGAAGCTGAGATCTGGGATAAACAGGTTGCCAAGGTTTTCCATGGCTTGGTTCAGCCTGAGAGTGTGCCTGGGGAAGGGAGTGGAGTTTATGATGGGGCTGAAAACAATGGCTTCTGTTTTCCTTCTGTTCACACACTTCCAATAATGCTACAAACCACTTGCTAAGCTGCAAGTGATGCACTTAATGAGCTCAAACAAAATGATTTAGTTAATGATTTAGCTGTGCAGAGTGTATGCTTAAAATGCTTCTTCGTTTGATTGATTCATAAAAAAAATGTGGGAAATCCAATGCAGCTAGAAGGCCCTGCATCAGCCCATGCATACAACGGCAATCATTCTTCTTTTTACTTATCAAAAAGATAGAAAGCCTGTGTTGAAATAACCATGTGTAGGAGTGCTTTCCTTTCAATACAGCTGGAACCAGCTAAAAATACATAATGCATGAAGCAAGTCAGTAATATTTCAAAACTGTGAGGATGAAATCATGTAAGCTGCGTCAACAAGAGGAATGCGTTGGAATAAAAAAAATTCCATTCTCCTATACATGAAATGCAATGAATTCTTTTAATTGAAAAAAGACACTGGAAATCTGAAATAAAAGCAGAAAACACTGGAAATATACAACAGGTCTAGCAATGTCAGAAAAATGAAAGAGAGCATTTTGGGGAGATTCGTTTTGCTGTTTCTGATGAAAAATCTTACCTCAAATGTTGAAGTATCTTTTTTAATTTCAGTTGCTAATAGATCTACTGTGCATGTTCAGCATTCTCTATTTTTATTTTTGAAGCAATTAAATAACACTCATCATACTGGGGATGATTACTATTTTGCACGGTAAGTAATGGATAAGTGATGAAACTATTCAAGAATTCCTGAACTGGCAGTAGCAGTGGTCAAGTCCTGTGGTCAGTTCAAGAACAATCCTTTTGACACACCAGAACCATCTGGTGCTCAGGTATCCTTTTTAGGTTACCACTTTGAGTCTCTGTATCATATAGTTCCATTTGCAACTCTTCAGATAATGAAGCATCCATGCCCGTATGCAACAAGGCTTGGATGACATTCAGGCTCAGACTGATAAGTGGCAAGTAACATTCATGCCACACAAATGCCAGCCAATGACTATCCCCAACAAGCGAGAATCTAACCACCGCCCCTTGACATTCAACGACATTACCATCGCCGAATCCCCCACCATCAACATCCTGGGGGTCACCATTGACCTGAAACTTAACTAGACCAGCCACATAAATACTGTGGCAACAAGAGCAGGTCAAAGGCTAAGTATTCTGCAGTGAATGTCTCACCTCCTGACTCCCCAAAGCCTTTCCACCATCTATAAGGCACAAGTAAAGAGTGTGATGGTATACTCTGCACTTGCCTGGATGAGTGCAGCTCCAACAACACTCAAGAAGCTCGACACCATCCAGGATAAAGCAGCCCGTTTGATTGGCACCCCATCCACCACCTTAAACATTCACTCCCTCCACCAACAGCATACCGTGGCTGCAATGTGTACCATCTACAAGATGTACTGCAGCAACTCGCCAAAGCTCCTTCGGCAGCACCTCCCAAACCCGCGACCTCTACCACCTAGAAGGACAAGGGCAGCAGGCGCATGGGAACACCACCACCTCCAAGGTCCCCTTCAAGTAAGGCTCTGCCCTATTACAACAATAACTGATGGCTGTGATGTCAATGCGTTTGCTGCATGTGAAGCATTTTCCCATCAGGATGGACTGAGGTTTTCTGCATTCCCTTTGCCATGGTAATCATTTACATCAGCTTCCCCACTATCCCAGTTGCGAATTTGGTCTGTTTGCATCACTTTGTGCACCTTCCCATTGCTTAGACTGCTGTAATGCCAGCTCTGGCACCATTATTGCTTTTCCGTTAAAAATTAAGGGGATAAATTCAGTTGATTTGCGCCTCCGGTTAGTGCCCTAAGAGGGCACTAATGGGGCACAAATCAACTAGCGCCTGGGCGCGACACCGCTAATACCTCCTGCGAAATTCAGCGGGAATGTAGCGCCGGCACTCACCGTTAGTGCCGTGGGGTGCTGCGCCACCACCAATGACCTCATCACAGTGTGCAGCGCCCCTGCTGTAATATTGGGTGGCGCCCCCCGACTTACCGCCAGACATTATGTCTGCCAGGGTCGGGGGCCTACCTGTGGCCGGGCCAGCGCTAGTTAAAGGGGAGGTGGTGGGCAGCCATTTTTGTTGCTGGCTGCCTGCCAGCACCTGCCCCCATCGTTGCTGTCCCCGGCCCCCGTGAAGCCCCCCCTGCGGGGTGCCAGCTGCTCTCTGTGAGCCCGGCACTCTTCTTGAGTGCCGGGCTCATTTGCTGGCACTCCCAATCCCTGGTGGCCCAGATGGGCGCTGGGACGTGCTGCGCCAGGCCCCTCCTCTTTAATAAGGGGAGGAAGGCCTGCAGTACCGTGGCGCGGCGCGACGTGCCGTAATATTGGCTCACAGCACCCCAAGAGGGACATGGGGCACTTCCAGTAGTGCCCCTCCTCCCTCTCGAGGCGGCGATACCTGGGAAAATCGGCCACGGGGGTGCTAACTTTTTCAGAGCGCTTAAACTAGCGCCCCGGCAAAGGTAGCGCTACCCAATTTTTACCCCTAAGTCTTTAAGTAGCCGCCATTCAATTGCTCCTTAACAAGTCACAGAATCACAGAAACCCCACAGTGCAGATAGAGGCCATTTCGGCCCATCGAGCCTGCACCGACACATATCCCACCCGATCCCCGTAACCCCTACACCAACACATATCCCACCCTATCCCCGTAACCCCACGTATTTAACCCCCCTAACACTAAGGGTCAATTATATCATAGCCAATCAACCTAACCCACACATCTTTGGACTGTGGGAGGAAACCGGAGCACCCGGAGAAAACCCACGCAAACACGGGGAGAATGTGCAAACTCCACACAGACAGTCACCCGAGGCCGGATTCGAACCCGGGTCCCTGGCGCTGTGAGGCAAAAGTGCTAACCACTATGCCACCGTGCTGCCTAAATAAGCATAAGCATTAGTGCATAAAAGTACGAAACATTTATGTAAAATTAGCACGCACACTCTAACACATACAGGAAGTTCACCTCCACTTCGTTTAAATTTCACTGTGGTCAGCCTGATTTAAAATATCTCCTTCAGTATGTCAGCAACATAGTAGGCTAGAAATTTGTTTACACAGTGCCCATTTTTTGAGGTGAAAAACACTGAAAGGTCCAATAGTGCATGCATGCTCAATTTGTGCCGGAAGTGTGCTGCATGCTATAATGGTTTTGACGCCCTGTAATTGTCCAGAAATTGGTGTTAGGCCCATTGCCTATGCAAATTGGGGTCCTAACAATATGCTTCAGGTGCCTTTCTAAAACTGATTCACGACTGACCACAGCATGCGCTGGTCAGGCGCACAGCAACCAAACTAGTGGTCTTCAAAGGGACCGCTGGGGGCTGCCACCAAATATGTAGGTAAAAAAAATTTACACCTGTGGACCACTGCCAGACACCGCTCATGCCCACCCCCCTTCCTGATTGCCTTCCCCCCATCCCCAGACTTTGCTGCTGCCCTCAGCCAACATCCAACCAGCTGATCTTGTGCCAATCCTCGACACAAATGAATTTCCACCATACTACAGTGGCACTTGTTTCAAAAAAATTGATAAGATAATTTCTATTTCAAATATCCTTACACTATGAGCTAATCTTAAACATTTCACTAGATAGTCAAGGCAAATAAATGAATAGATAATTGTATAGTATATTATTCAGTATGATATTGGTCTGAATGAATACATAAAATATTAAACACTCCCCATTTGTTGACTTGCACCAGATGGATGAAATACTACAATCAATATCTATTGCATGTATCCTCTTAAACCTGTAAGTATTAAGTCAAGTATTGTGTTATTGTTTAAAGAATAGCCTGTATCTTTGCAATTTAACTGATACATACATTTGATGACAGGCAACTTGATTTGGATGTTGTTCCTTTCTCATCAAAGCTAACTCTTGGAAAATGAAGGTTGCTTTTTTACAGCAAAATAACAGCATCTAGGAGTGAAACATCTCATCCACTCTGTTGGTTAAGTGGACTATTAGTTAAATAATTTATCTTATACTCTCAGACACATGCTGTCAATTGCCTTTAAAAACTATGGTTGACTACTTTATCTACAGACTCAACCAACTACATTTATCCTGTAACAAAATAAGCTCTTAGCAGGTTTACGGAAATCTGGTTATCTGATTGGCTATGTAACTTTAAAGCATGTGATCCAATAGTTAAACTCCAAAAAGACATTTGATGGAATGGAATTTTTGATCTAAAAGAACGGTTGTGTTCCGCAAATCAACTTCCTGTCAATTTAAAATGAAAAGTGTAATTAAATCATTTCTTGAAGAAATTATATAATGGTAGATTTTCCTATTCCTAGGGGTACTGGATCACCTGGGCACAGTGAGTACAATTCCTGCATACACAAAATCAGAAACTTAATTGGGCCAGCCACATAAATACTGTGGCAACAAGAGCAGGTCAGAGGCTGGGTATTCTGCAGAGAGTGTCTCATCTCCTGACTCCCTAAAGCCTTTCCACCATCTACAAGGCACAAGTCAGGAGAATAATGGAATACTCTCCACTTGCCTGGATGAGTGCAGCTCCATCAACACTCAAGAAGCTCGATACCATCTAGGACAAAGCAGCCCACTTGATTGCCACCCAATCCACCACCTTAAACATTCCCTCCCTCCACCACCGGCGTACCGTGGCTGCAGTGTGTACCAGCTACAAGATGCACTGCAGCAGCTCGCCAAGGCTTCTTCTGCAGCACCTCCCAAACCTGCAACCTCTACCACCTAGAAGGACAAGGGCAGCAGGTGCATGGCACCATCCCCTACAAGTTACACACCATCCTGACTTGGAAATATATCGGCGTTCCTTTACCGTCGCTGATTCAAAATCCTGGAACTCCCTCCCTAACAGCACTGTGGGAGTATCATCACCACACGGACTGCAGCGGTTCAAGAAGGCAGCTCACCACCACCTTCTCAAGGGCAATTAGGGATGGGCAATAAATGCTTGCCTTGCCAGTGACGCCTGCATCCTAGGAATGAATTTTTAAAAATATACACATCCTGTAAGTGTCACACACTCACAGTTCACTGTCACACTAATTTTGAAAAATGCTTAAATGTAGCTATTTATTATACTGCCCACTGAGCCCAGCTTCATATTTAAGGCAGTTAAGCATTGTTTTCCAAAGCAGCTGAGGCCTGTAAAAATCAGGCCTGTCGTCCAATGCTGTCTCTTGTTAACACTCTCTACTCCCTTCTCCACTCAATGCTGCCACATTCTCTTCAACCCCCCAGTCGCCTGCCCATTTCCTTCCCGTCCTCGTAAGGAAATATCAAAAGCCCCATTAGTGGCCATATCAAGAATTGTGTTCGAGTGGTTACAGTGTTTATTACTGTAGTAGTAAAATGCAAAACAACTTAAAGCCTTTTTTTGCTCACATCTGGGAATGTGGTTTTTAGGATATCCTTACGAGGGTGGCATTACCAAAGGATTTCCCCAGCACTGAGTTGTGGAAGCCTGTTATTTAAAATGCAAACCACCCTCTCCAGTGCTCCCACAGTCCACCACTATCACCGTAGTGCTTCTATACCCCAAGACCATCCCTCCCACCACTGAGACACCCCCATCCTACAATGTCCACATTTTCAAGACACCCCTCCCAGTATTCCCAGACCCTAGAATAGAATGCTCTACAGCTATTACAAGACACTCAACCCTCACCACACTCAGACCACCAGACCACCCTCCCAAGCTGCATCAATAGCTTTAATGGAAAAGAAAATCGAGCAGAGTATAGAAACAGACAACTGATCTGGTACTGCTCATTCTGCACACCTCCACAAGTTGAATTTTATCTCCTATTTTAAATATTCTCAATCAAATGTGCACACACAAAAATATAACTTAAGAAAGATGGCCACGACAATTCATTCTTTGACATTTCCTTCTATGTTCTTGCTAGTCTACTTGAAAAAGATTCAGGAAAGGATATTAGGGGGTGAATTTCCTCGGGGCTTCTCCCGTTTCACTGCCGTAAGTTTGGCAGAAAGCCTGGGGATAACGTCTACTTCGATGGGGGTGGAAAACTGGAGGTATTGGATCAGCCACACATTGTACACCTGGTTGATCTGATAGCACTAGCTTTCTGGGCCTGACCAAGTTGAAAATTACAACAACAACAACTTGGATCTATATAGCGCCTTTAATGTAGTAAAATGTCCCAAGGCGCTTCAAAGATGTGTTCTCAAACATAATTTGACACCGAGCCGCATAAGGAGATATTAGGGCAGAAGAGGTAGGTTTTAAGGAGCGTCTTAAAAGAGGAAAGAGAGAGGTGGAGAGGCAGAGAGGCTTAGGCAGTGAATTCCAGAGCTTAGGACCTCAGCAGCTGAAGACATGGCCGCCGCGGAGCAATTAAAATCGGGAATGCACAAGAGGCCAGAATTGGAGGAGCACAAATATCTCGGAAGATTGTGGGGCTGAAGGAGATTACAGAGATAGGGAGGGGCGAGGCCATGGAGGGATTTGAAAACAAGAATGAGAATTTTAAATTTGAGACGTTGCTCAACCAAGAGCCAATGTCGGTCAGTGAACACAGGGGTGATAGGTGAACAGGGCTTGGTGTGAGTTAGGATACGAGCAGCAGAATTTTGAATTACCTCAAGTTTATATAGGTGGAAGATGGGAAGCCGGCCAGGAGTGCATTGGAAGTGTCAAGTCTAGAGGTAACAAAGGCATGGATGGGGTTTCAGCAGCAGAAGAGCTGAGGCAGGTGCAGAGTCCGGCGATGTTACGGAGGTAGAAGTAGGCACTCTTGGTGATGGAGCGGATGTGTGGCCGGAACCCCAGTGTTTCCACGAAATGGTGGAAGCCAAGAGGAAATTTCTGGGGTAAGTAAGTGTTATTATGCTTCAATATGCCAATGCATTTAAAACACAGCACACATCTAAAGTCTATACATTTTGCATATATATCATAATTCAGTTTGTGTAAGGCAACACATTCTTCATTCAACAATTACTTCAGATTTAAACAGGTGCAAATTACATCATAATTAACGCAAAGAAATGGATTTTCTCATGGCATACTGGAACAAAATTTAGCTCCAGTTGTGGAACAGGTTTGTATTTCAGTCAGATTAGATATGATGAAGGGACAAAGGCATGCAGGAGAGTTTCAATCACAGTGGGGTTGAGGTCGGACACAGGTTGGCATGTTTCAGAGGAGAAAGCAGGCAATCTCGGTGATAGTCTGGATGTAGTATTTGCAGCTCAGCTCAGAGTCAAGCGGGAAACTCAGATTGCATGTGGTCAAGTTCAGTTTGAATGGGTATTAGATGGAATCAGATGCTACAGTGAGGGGTTTCTGGCAGGGCCCAAACAGGATGACTTCAGTCTTGATGTCAGTAATGCCAACTCCAACATGTCATAAATCATGAGACAAACTCTTAAAAATCATGAGATTTGGTAAGAAATCATGGGCTAGATTTTCAGTTTAGGCAGTTTTGGGGCGCTAGCTTTAGCGCCCGCCCGAAGTTAGCGCCCGCCCCAAAGTAGCGCCCCGTTGCCGGGAATTCAGTGGCTTCGCCCTAAGAGGTTGGTGGAGCGCTAAAAGAGGCGTTCCACTACTCTCTTTAGGCGCTAAGCCGGCGGTCCAGAGGGATAGCGCCCAGGCGGGGCGCAGCACGGGTGCGGTCATTTTTGCACTGACAGCAGACCCCGTGGTGCCGACCAGCTCTTAAAGGGGGAAGGGACGAATTAGTCTGCTGCCACGCCCTGCACACTGCAGCCTTGCAAAGAGGCCTCAACACTACTGCTCAGCCCCAGGGAGTCATGGCAACGCCAGAGAAGGCCCGTCAGCGTGCCCTGCGCTTCTCAGAGGGTGATCTGGACATCATGCTCACAGCTCTGGAGGTGAGGCGCAAGATCTTGTTTCCAGACAGTGGGAGGAATCCAACCCACCACGACTACACCAAAGCCTGGAAGCAGATCGCCCAGAGGGTGACATTCACCGGCGAGGCCCCCAGGACCCACACACAATGCCGTAAGAAGTACAACGATCTGACCAGGATTGTGAGGGTGAGTAGCCTTTCCAGTCTCCTCCTCATTCTTGCATGTACACCTGACATGATGGGCAAAGGGACCTGAAAGTCCTTTTGGCCAGCCCTCAGCCAGCAGCATTGGGACAGTCATGAGCATCAAATGGCCATTCGGCACTCTACACTTTGGCCAAGCTATTCCACCATGGGAGGCAGTGCACACTACATCAGGGCTTCACTCTGTCCAAGCTATTCCACCATGGGAGGCAGTGCACACTACATCAGGGCTTCACTCTGTCCAAGCTATTCCACCATGGGAGGCAGTGCACACTACATCAGGGCTTCACTCTGTCCAAGCTATTCCACCATGGGAGGCAGTGCACACTACATCAGGGCTTCACTCTGTCCAAGCTATTCCACCATGGGAGGCAGTGCACACTACATCAGGGCTTCACTGCGCCCTTACAGCCCGTCCTTTCTCTTGCAGGCTAAAGTAGCGTTTAATCGCCAGGCCCGTGCCAGGGGTGGCCGCGCCAAGCTGCAGAAGCTCACTCGGCTGGAGGAGCGCGTGTGTGTGCTCATGGGAGCACGTGTGATTGTCCCCACAGCGTGCGGTGTATCCGACCCTCCACTGCCCGGCAATGGTAAGGACCTCGCCTTTTGGCCCTCTCGCGTCGCACTGGCCCATCCGAGCTACCTCCTTTGCCACTGTCCCACCAATGCGCTGAATCCCACCAGTCCTAACTCCCTCGCTGACGCCGTCTCCTCACTCTGAAGCTACTCTTGTGCATTCCTGCTTTCAGCTGGTGACGACCAGGACCCTGAGGCTGCCAGTGACAGCACCTCCAACCAGGAGGAGGAGGAGGAGCAAGCCGGACCTTCGGGGGAACAGTCACGTCCCGCAGGAGAGGAGGAAATGCTCGACACCTCCTCACTGGACGAGTGCCTGGAGGAACTGTCGCAGGGCAATGCAGCTTCTGGGACCAGTGGCGTCCAGCCACCCAGCAGCCGTGCGCGTGGCCCGCGGCCTTCCCCCCAAAGGGGGGAAGGATCAGAGGGGAGTGCTGCTGCTCGGCACACTCGCCGTCACCAACGCGGCAAGGGTCCCCTAGTTCGGCCCCCTCCTCCCCAGCGGGAGAGTCGCGACTCCAGTCCGGACACCTTCACTTCGGAGGAGGTGCGGAAGCTCGATCAGATGGCCGACGACTCGGACCGGCGCCACACGGAGCTCATGAGCGTGGTGGGGCGCATGCCTGAGGCCATCGAGTCGCTGGCGACCAGTGTGCGCGAGTTCGGGGCAGCAACTGCCGCGACTGGCCGCATGCTAACTGATGCCGTCAAGACCCTGGCGGATGTGATGCGCGCGCACACCAGGACCAGAGGGCCACTCACTGCTGCCACACGCGCTGTCTCAGGCAGGCATCGCCAGGGCAGGCGCCGCGCTGGACCATCCCAGCAAGCCGGCCGTCGGCTGATTGCTGCGGATCCTGCAGTGCGGGCCCGGCCGAGTGCCACCGCGCCACAGCACCAGCCAGCGCATCCCAGACGCCAGCTGGCCCACATTGCACCATCCGTCGCCGCCATTCCCCCTCTGGGGCGTCAAGGGCAAGCGGCTGCAGCTGATGGTGGCCAGGCTCAGGCGCGCCACTCAGGAGACGGCCCCTCGAGGCCCAAACGCCGTGTAGGCCGCCCCCCAGCGGCATCTGGCGGAAGGGCATCTGAGCCTCAGGCGCCTTCCCCCAGCCTCGCAGCAGCCACTGGGCAGAGCTTGCGAAGGAGCAGCAGGCAGGGCAGGGGAGGCAAAATGCTGGCCAAGGTCTCGCCCTCGCGGGCCACTCAGTAGAGGGTGTGGCCAGCTTTCCTTTAATATGGCGGTGGCCATCTTTATTTTGCCCATGGTTGTGCTTTTGGAGGGCTTTTTTTTTGCGTTAGGCCGACGTTGAGGCCCGGTTTCAATAAAGGTGGAGTGGCTCCTCCCCAGTTTGTGGGAGTGAGTCGTTTGTTGGGCTTTTTGTGGGGCCCGTTTATTGTTTTTGGGGATTCATGTGGGAAGGGCTTTTCATTTTTGTTTAATAAAAAATTATCTTTATTCATGCAGTCTCCATGGTTGTTCTTCTTAGTGTTTGTTGGCTTCGCCGGCTGAGGGCTTGCGGAGCGGCTGCATTCATCTTCCCTCATGGCCCCTGGCCATTCCCTGACAGGGGGCTTAGAAGTACCGTGTAATAAGGTGGCGTCGTGCGGCCCTTGGCCCTGGTCGCTCCCTCCTGGGAACGTACTCCTGCTCCTCCTCCTCCTCCTCCTCCTCCTCCTCATGCTCCTCCTGCTCCTCCTCCTGAGGTGCTGGTCCAACGTCAGGTGGCAGTGCCTGAGTCCTGCGGATAGCCAGGTTGTGTAGCATGCAGCAAACCACCACAAATTGGGAGACCCGGTCCGGCGAATACTGGAGAGCTCCTCCGGAGCGATCAAGGCAGCGGAACCGCTGCTTGAGGACCCCAATAGTTAGCTCGATGATGTTGCGGGTGGTTTGATGGCTCTCGTTGTAGGCCTCTTCAGCAGCGGTCCTGGGCGCGCGGAGCGGGGTCATGAGCCAGGTGCACAAAGGATAGCCTTTGTCCCCGAGTAGCCATCCTCTTGGGGGAGGCTGTGCCTGGAACATGTCATGCACAGTACTCTGCCGCAGGATAAAGGCATCGTGGCTGCTGCCTGGGAAGCTGGCATTGACTGCCATGATGCGCTGCTTGTGGTCACAGACCAGCTGCACATTCAGAGAATGGTAGCCCTTCCTGTTGCGATACTGCTCGCCATGCTCCAGAGGGGCCCGCAAAGCCACATGCGTACAGTCAATGGCGCCCTGCACCAAGGGGAATTCCCCGAGTCTGGAAAATCCCAATGCGCGCTGATGCTGGCTCTCCAGGGCCATGGGGAAGGAGATGAATTGGCTTCTCCTTCTGAACAGTGCTTTGGTCACCTGGCGGATGCAGCGATGCGCGCCGTACTGGGAGATGTTTGCTATGTCCCCAGCAGCGTATTGGAAGGAGCCGGTGGCATAGAAGTTCAATGCCACTGTCACCTTCACTTCCACCGACAGAGACGTCCTGCACCTGAGCTTTGGCCGCAGATCTCGGCGAAGCAGGTGGCAGATCTCTGCAATCACCCCCTTCCGGAATCGGAGCCTTTTAACACATCGCGCGGCACTCATGTTTAGGTAGGAGCGCTGCTGGCGGTATAGCCTGACTGGGTAAGGCCTACGTGGCCGACGCCTGTAGCCCCCTCTGCCTCTAGCCAGGGCTGCCCCTCTCACAATACGTCTGCGAGCCCTACGGACATGGAGCTGCAGCTCCGCGTTGGCACCCCATGCAACCCCCATCAAATCCTGGCAAACACTCTAATTTCCAAATGGCCACTTGCAGCGCTGTTGCCTGAGTCCAAAAATACCTGGCTCTTGCTGCTTGAAACCAGTTAGCTATCCTCCTTGTTGTGTCTCCAGAAATGCGTTGCACAAGACTGTTTTCTGAAATAATGGATGGCCTTTATACTGGAGAGGACGTTCCCTTTAATTAGCGCCCCCCGGGGCCCGCGCTGGTTGTGTTGCGTTCCTTTTTCCAAACGCTCCGGCCGCCCGCCGCACAATGGGGCGGTCCGACTGAAGTTTGCAATCGGGGCGGCCAAAGGGCGTTGCACGAGGATGTGACGTCATTTTCTGCGCGCGCATCCGGGCGGGCGCTAAACTTTGCGCCGGCGCTAACGGGCAACTTAATTTGGGGCGGGGCGCAAACTGCGCTGCGCCCGGGCGCTACACGCATAGCGCCCGGAAATCACTTCTCTTAAGGCGCTAACTGCTGGCGCAAGCAACTGAAAATCTAGCCCCATGAGTTGCTATTTTTTCAAACATAATCTAACATACATTGACAGTTTGTTTATAAACTTCATTTGTGGCTTTATTTTAGGGCCATGTCCTAGTCCCAACCATCTTCAGCTGCTTCATCAATGACCTTCCCTCCATCATAAGGTCAGAAGTGGGGATGTTCGCTGATGATTGCACAGTGTTCAGCGCCATTCGCAACTTCTCAGATAATGAAGCAGTCCATGCCCGCATGCAGCAAAACCTGGATGACATTCAGGCTCAGGCTGATAAGTGGCAAGTAACATTCGTGCCACACAATGACCATCTCCAACAAGCAAGAGTCTAACCACTGCTCCTTGACATTCAATGGTATTACCATCAAATCCCCCACCATCAACATCCTGGGGGTCACCATTGACCAGAAACTTAACTGGACCAGCCACATAAATACTGTGGCTAAGAGCAGGTCAGAGGTTGGGTATTCTGTGGCGAGTGTCTCACCTCCTGACTCCCCGAAGCCTTTCCACCATCTATAAAGGCACAAGTCAGGAGTGTGATGGAATACTCTCCATTTGCCTGGATGAATGCAGCTCCAACAACACCCAAGAAGCTCGACACCATCCAGGACAAAGCAGCCCGCTTGATTGGCACCCCATCCACCACTTTAAACATTCACTCCCTCCTCCACCAGCGTACCGTGGTTACAGTGTGTACCATCTACAAGATCCCACAGCTTCTTTGACAGCACCTCCCAAACCCGCGACCTCTACCACCCAGAGGGACAAAGGCAGCAGGCGCACGGGAACACCATCACCTCCACATTCCCCTCCAAGTCACACACCATCCTGACTTGGAAATATATCGCTGTTCCTTCATCGTCACTGGGTCAAAATCCTGGAACCCCCCTCCCTAACAGCACTGTGGGAGTACCTTCACCGCACGGACTGCAACGGTTCAAGGCAGCGGCTCACCACCACCTTCTGAAGGGCAATTAGGGATGGGCAATAAATGTTGACCTTTCCAGTGATGCTCACACCCTAGGAATGAATTTTTTATAACCTCTAACGGGTTCTGTTGTTTACAAAAACTATATAACTGCATCTGAAAATGCATTATAAAAACTTATAATGCAGTCACTGCAGCTGCCAACCAAAGGTATTGAGCCCATAAAAGCTCATCCCTCTACAACCATGGCCTGTCCATCCAACTTTAATTTGAGCTATAAAATAAATTCAAATCATAGAAATACAACAGCAGTATTGCCAACTCTCATGATTCCATCATGAGGCATGTGATTTCTGAGTGAAATAAAGCTTCACTCGCAATCTCGCGATGGAACGCATAAATTTCGCGATTTTTTGGGGGATTAAAAAATTTGATTTACGCAAAAAAAAGCACGCGCTTCAGAGAGGTTTCTGCAATGTCCATTGGGTTCCTCCTCTCTCTGCCACATCCGGGTCCGGAACCATGGATGGACGCTGAGGCACAGTGGAGATGGCTATTCAGGTATGTGGAAGATGTGATGGGAAAATGGTAATGGAACCATGAGAGTTCAGTTCATGGAGATGGATCATGACAGTAGAGACAGTGGGCTAAAGTTTCTAATGAACTCAATTGACTTGGTTTTATTAAATATTCCTACATTGAAACTTAAAAAGCTACCTTAGCACCTAAAAATTGACTTAGCTTAATAATGTTGGGCCAAATAAAATCTACCATGTGCTTAGAATCTTGAAGTAAGTGCTTGTACTATTTTTTAGTATAACCAAAATTAAACTAAACCAAAAAAAACTAAAACCCGCTGGCTAACAGAAACAGTACCGTGCTACAGGTTTCACTTTTGAAGCATGCCAGCCTTTTTTTTGCTAGAGCAAGTCATCTATCATTTGTCAAAAGAATGTCGCACTGAGGCACTAAATGCTGTAAAAAGGTTACATTACAAGAGCAGCAGCAGCAACACTTAGGCAGAATTTACTAATTAATATCACCTCTATTCATCAGAGGAAACATCAGGAGCCTGACTATGACAAATGAAAGCATCCAAGTAACCACTAAAATTGACTGTTCAGGACGGAAAATTAAAGAGTGTGCCTTTTCTCCCTCATTGTGGAAAGCTTTCTCCTTTCCCAGTTTGCATATTTGCAAGCGTCAGACGGCGCCTTTCATTTCATTAATTCAGTTTTTCCTAGAAAATGAAAACACTGTATGAAACTTGCTTTACCTATAGTGGCAGTTTACTGATTGTTCAACATGCATGTTATCTTGACAATTTAAACAAGGAAAATATGGGTAGAAATAAAGATAATTTGAATAATTACTAATCTTGACAGCAATCCTTATGATTTTAAAAGCGAGTTTCCAGTTATTACAACTTCAAATATAACAAATGTCTTGACCAAAATAGAGTACAAAAGCAAGGAAGTTATACTAAACCTTTATAAATCACTGATTAGGCCTCAGCTGGAGTATTGTGTCCAATTCTGGGCACCACACATTAGGAAAGATGTCAAGGCCTTGGACAGGATGCAGAGGAGATTTATCAAAATGGTACCAGGGATGAGGTTACTTCAGTTATGTGGAGATACTAGAGAAGCTGGGATTTTTCTTGTTAGAGCAGAGAAAGATTAGGGGAGATTTAATAGAGATGTTCAAAATTATGAAGAGTTTAGATAGAGTAAATAAGGAGAAACTGTTTCCATTGGCAGAAGGGTTGGTCACCAGGTGACACAGATTTTAGATAATTGGCAAAGGAACCAGAGGGAAGATGAAGAGAATATGCCTTGAGTGGTTATGATCTGACATGCATTGCCTGAAAGGGTGGTGGAAGCACATTCAATAGTAACTTTCTAAAGGGAATTGGATATATACTTGAAAAAAGACTTGCATTTATATCGCACCTTTCACGACCACCGGACGACCCAAAACACTTTACAACTGAGCCACTCCTGAAAGGAAACATTTTCAGGGCTATAGGAAAAGAGTGGGGGAGTGGGTCTAATTGGATAGCTCTCTCAAAGATAAAATGGGTCATATGGTCTCATTCTGTGCTGTATGATTCTAAGATTCAAAAAGTAATGACAAGTACAATTCATATATACCATACAGTATACTAAATTTCAAGAAGTACAAGTAAATCGCTGTTTCACCTGGAAGGAGTGTTTGGGGCCCTGGACAGTGGGAAGGGAGGAGGTAAAAGGACAGGTGTTGCATCTCCTGCGCTTGCACGGGAAGGTGCCATGGAAAGGGGAGGGGGTGTTGGGGGTGATTGAGGAGTGGACCAGGGTGTCACGGAGGGAGCGGTCCCTTCGAAATGCTGAAAGGGGAGGGGAAGATGTGTTTGGTGGTGGGATCACGCTGGAGGTGGCAGAAATGGCGGAAGATGATCCATTGAATGTGGAGGCTGATGGGGGTGAAAGGTGAGGACAAGGGGAATCCTTTCATGGTTCTGGGAGGGAAAAGGGGTGAGAGCAGAAGTGCAGGAAATAGAACGGACACAGTCGAGGGCTGTGTCAACCATGGTAGAGGGGGATCCTCGGTTGAGGAAAATGGAAGACATATTGGAAGCACTAGTACGGAAGGTGGCATCATCAGAGCAGATGCGACAGAGATGGAGAAACTGGGAAAATGGAATAGAGTGCTTACAGGAAGCGGGGTGGGAGGAAGTGTAGTCCAGGTAGCTGTGGGAGTCAGTGGGCTTACAGTGGATGTTTGTCAATAGCCTATCCCCAGAAATGGAGACCAACAAGTTGAGGAAGGGAAGGAAAGAGTCGAAGATAGACCATGTGAAGGTGAGGGAAGGGTGGAAATTGGAAGCAAAGTGAGTGAAAAGTATAATTTAAGATTTTGATTATCTCTCTCAAAGAAATTAGTTCTTGGTCGTGACATTTTTTGTTAACATTACACAGAAAAGGAGCTAAGGAATAATATTAAACCAAAACAGAAAATGCTGAAAACACTCAGTAGCTCAGTCAGCATCCTAGAGAAAACAGAACACTGGTTAGGTGTGTACTGTTTGCCAAAATTGGCAAAGTTCTGACAAAGGGTCCTCACCTGAAACATTAACTTATCTGTTCACTCATTAATGCTGCCTGAGCTGCTGAATGTTTCCAGAACTTTCTGCATTTGTTTCAGATTTCCAGCATCTTTTTTTTTTAAATGAAAAAGAAAAAAAAAACTATGTATGGACAGATCCCAAATAAGAGAGAAAAAAAATCAACCTTCATGAAAAATATTTATATACTAATGCTTATATACTAAAGACAGAAAAAACATAAAAAAGACAAAGCAAAGGTGTTTATTCAAAAACCAGTTGAGTCTAGAGCGGAGTATCGTGTTTGCCCATTAAGAACTAGGGTTATTATCCTACTAGCTCCCCAAACTGCCAGCTTCATAATACAGTCCCGACTGCTTATAATAGTTGCATTGGTGTTGATGTGATTTACCTGCTATAAGCGGTGGACAGTAAAACCAGTCACCACTGCTGTGATGCCCGCAGGCTCTGCTGGTCACTGAAATATGCATTGGTGTTGGATGTACTGGCCAAGAGAAGGACCAACAGAAAATGTGAGTCTGCTAGCAAAGAGAGAATCATGGGAGAGACACACGGCAGCACGGGCTTCCTGGAATCCTCGTCAGGATAAAAACTGAATATCGCACATTGGTAAATACTGTACAGGGATTAACAAGGCGTAAAGAACTGCCCAAAATAGCCAGTGTGCTTAATGTGTTATAAGCGGCGTCTTTGTAATTGACTAACGGTACTGGCAAATGGTTAGTGCCATATGTCCGATATAGGCGGCTGCTCGTGATAAGCATACAGGGTGTAAGTGGTGGGACTGTGATATATTTTATCTTATTGTCACAGAACTTTAAATATTAGATTAATATTTGGCCCAAAGACTATATAGAGGGAAAAATTGGGTATCGCCCATTTTGGGTGGCTAATATCGGCCGGGCGCAAAGTTTAGCGCCTGGAGGTGATTTGAGCGCTAAATCAGGCCCTACACAACTCTCTTAAAGCGCAAACGTCGGGGAGCGAGGTGCTACCTCAGAACGCTACCGAAGCTCAGGCGATGTTGGTTACCATGGAAGCCAGACAGATTGGCGCTGTCCAGTTCTTAAAGGGGAGGGGCCATCTTGCTGGCCAGCCACATCCTGCTCATTGCAGCCTTGAATCTCGGCTTGGGGAGACCTCTAAAGCATTTGTGTTGGAAGCACTAATGGATGGGCCCAGGGAAAGAGCTCGGCGCTTAGGAACCTAAAAAGTGGTGCTGAGGGCCAAAACTCCTTAGGACAATGTTAAATCTCTCCAGAGGTCTCTCTCCCTCTCATCCTGCGTGTACCAAACATTTTGCCGACAGGAAAAGGCAGGAAGTGCCCGCCTTTAAATAGCGCTCCCCCAGGCCTTTCCCGACTTGAAAATTTTCCCCTCTGCCTGTCATTCCTAGCGGCGGGCACTAAGGCAGAGGGTGTGACTCAATTGGGTCGGGGCGCTACCGGGGCGTTGCATACTCGACTGACGTCACGAATTGCGAGCGCAGGAGATCGAGGTGGTAGTGTTTAGCGCCACCACAAAATGACTGGTCAATTTCGCGAGTGGCGCTAAAATCGCCGCGCTCGGGTGCAAAGTTTCTAGCGCCCCATTAGCACCCTCAGAGGCACTAACAGGAGGCGCTAACCAACCGAATTTTCCCCCTATAATTTTTGAAGAATTAGATAAAGTTAAAAATTGCAAAATCCTACTGGAGTATTTCATAGTGAAAAGCAGATGTTCTCTGATCCACTGCTGATGCATCCCTGGAACTGCCAACATTTGGTTTCCTTGAATCACTATCTTTTTCTTCTCAAGGCTAAACACTAGCCTGACCAAGGTTAAAATTCCTCACTGCTTTCATCTCACAGAAGAAAAAAAGAGCATCGATTAGCTTAAAAGCCATTAACAATTGCTTACTTACATATTTTTAAGCCTGAAAGTATGTCATATAAAATTTACTTTCCTAACCAAACTAAAATATTCTTTGTTTACACTTGGCTTATTCATAACCACATGCTTCAGTGAATAATCAAAATTTCATGATGCAAGGTATCAGGAAATAATGGACATACAGGGCCCTCACATTATACTTTGATTAGCTCTCTGTCCATTATTTGACCATAGAATAATTTACTACAGCCTCAGTAAACATAGGAACAGGAGTAGGCCATTCAGCCCCTCGAGCCTGTTCCGCCTTTCAATGAGATAATGGCCATCCACCATGCCTTGGCTAGCAAAAGTCTATCCATCTCAGGTTTAAAATTATTTGTTGAGCTAGCATCTACTGCTTTTTATGGGCATAAAAAGTTCCATACTTTTACCACCCTTTGTGTGAAGAAGTGTTCCTTAACTTCTCTTCTGAATGGCCTGGCTCTGATTTTAAGGTTATATCCCCTTGTCCTAGACTTCCCCACCAGTGGAAAAAGTTTCTCGATATCTATTCCTGCTGTAACTTTGGTGGGATACCAGCGAAACTCCTTGAAAAGCATGTAAATGGTTATATTTAGCCGTTTGCACCATTTCTTTGGGTGATCCAGCAAAATTAGAGTGAGACAGAAGAACCTCAAATGAAATTCTGGACTTGGATGTGCAAACTTAGATGGATGTGCAATGTCAGAGGATTGGAACTTCCAATGCTTCTTCTGAACTGATAGATACTTGTTTTATTCCCCAAAGAACAGACAGCGATTCAGAATGCTGTGCATAAGTAAGGCAGAGTGGATCAGATGAGGATAAATACTAAACTAAATGTGACCCATGTTGGGACAATTAAAGTTAATTCACTAAATTTGGGCATCTCTACATAATACAATCATGACACTAATGAAGAAATGCAAAAATGTACCTGCTCATGTCTGCACCATTTACCTTATCTTGATGGAAGGTTCCCTGCTGCCATGAGTAAATAGCTGCAATCTGTAGCCACTGATTGGAGTGAATATTTTTTCTATTATCATGTTACTTACCAATTAGTTACCTGGTGATTCCTAGCAGCTTTGTGCAAGAAGAAGGGGGTCTCTCTGATTCCTGGTTTTCCAGCAAATAGGCAGCCTACCCTACCCATGCTAGTCTAATGGGAAAAAGTGTGGATATCCACTTGTTTACTCTCTGGTAGGTCAAAAGAGGAAGATAGTGCTGACATGCCATTTGATAGCAAGTTAAAATGGTGACAGTTTTTATTCACATTCTTTATCATAAGTGAAACTATTCCAAGACTTTATGCATAAGGAAGAACCATTGGTATATCATGGTTTTCATATCTTAAGTTCCTCTATAGTCCTATTTTTTAGAGGATGCACATTTCAGATACTCCAATGGCGAATGAACCAAAAGATGGAACTAATGTCAGTGCTTGATCCTAGCACCAGGATTTTTGTTTCTGTTGCTATATAACTACAAACAGATATATAAAAGTGACAAACTATCTTTAAAAGATACATGCATGGATCAGGTTCTTTTTTTTAAATAAATAGTAATTAATCAATTGTTAATTCAACACTGCAGAATAGCCAATACTGAAATGCAAACTGTTATTCAATAATTAAGGCCCAGCCCAGTTATTATCTTACAATACATACAGGATGACTATTCTGATAAAACCATCCTGTTCTGCCACATGGTGAAACTGCTTGCTTTACTTTCTTATATAATTCCCCCATATCTTCATGCGATAGGCGAAAGAAAAAAAAAAGAACTTGCCTAACATCTGCAGAGGAAACTTAATGATGGAAGATCTAAATTTACGGAGAAAGGTTCACCAAAAATATGGTCAAGCAATTTATGTGTCAGATCTGGCTTGCAGATGTAACCCACATACAGAACATAAAGGTCTGTAATTCACCAATGCCCACTTATTTTTCTATTTTTACATCTACAACAAAATTATATCCTAAACATTTTGTAAGGGTATAAAATAATGCAAGAACAAATTATGACCAAAAACACGTTAAAACTAGATTCTAGAAATGAGAAACTTGACTGTAAAGTTTAATACAGCACATTCCAAAACAAAAATCAATACAAGAATAATTGGGTTGAAGTAGAGTCTCAATTTTTATTTTTGCAGAAAGACTTTTAGAACTTCCCAATGTCTGAATTACTCACGAGTTGCACAGACTCTTGACATATAAAAATATAAAAATTGGATGTCCATTTGCAAGCACAGTTTATCCTCCAGATAATTTAGGAATATTTGTTCTGTATGAAATGCAAGACAGAGCTATTTTCAGATTTTAAGTTACATTAATAATTGGAGGGGTAAAAACAGTAACATTTTAAATAAGACGAGAATAAAGTATGTGAAAAATGCAAATTCTCAGTATGTCCATGTTCAAAGTTCTATACTAGGAGCAGCATTAAAACCAACATTGAAGCTGCCTTAATAATTTTTTTTTGAATGAAAGGCAGATGCAGTGGTGCAGTTAATCCCATAATGTTCTTTACAGTGTGCAGCTCTGTCTTATAATAAAAAGGGCATTGTGCAAGTGTTGGTTCAGTCCTAAGTGTATGCATAGATAAGATAATAATATAGATATGTGAGCAAACATTCAGTTCAGTCATTGCTAGTGCGTGTGCTGGCAAGCTTGAATTTCCATGGCCTGTGCTCAGTATATCTGGACAAGGGGATGCTCATTGTTGACATTAACTCAAGTCAGAAGTAGAAGAGCAAAGTAAAATGAATCAGTGATCCCTGCTGTACTGATAACGGTAACAGAGACACAGGGGCTCTTGCAAATCAGTAAATATATTAGTCAAATACAAAGTCCATCTCTGTAAAATTGGAGGGTGAGAAAACACGTTTCTTTTTTAAATACTAGTTTTGAGATCGTATTCTAACTCGCACCAAGTCCCGTTCACCCATCACCTCCATGGCTCCTGGTCCGGCAACACCTCCATTTTAAAATTTCACGCTTGTTTTCAAATCCTCCCCTCCCTATCTCTGTAGCCTCCTCCAGCCCTACAACTCTCCAAGATCTCTGCGCTCCTACAATTCTTGCCTCTTGGGCATCCCTTATTTTAATCGCTCCACCATTGGCAGCCGTGCCTTCAGCTACCTAGAGCCTAGGCTCTGGAATTCCCTCGTTAAGCCTCTCCACCTCTATGACACTCCTTAAAACCTCTCTCTTTGAGCAAGCTTTTAGTCACCTGTCACAATCTTACTTTGTTTGATAACGCTCCTGTGAAGCATCTTGGGACGTTTTGCTACATTAAAGGCGCTATATAAATTCAAGTTGTGTTTTCCTTAGTAAATTTCAGCCTTCTCATCTATTTTGATAGCTATTGTGGTTTTTCTTTTTTGTCGATGAGTATTGTGGGGCAGATATTTTTTGTTCCTGGGGCAATTGGATCACCTGTGACCAGCAAATACAGGAAATTGTGAAGAAAGGAGCACATGCCCATAAGGGAGGCCAGTGATGAAAAATCAGGTGGGCTTCTTTATGGGCATGCACTCCTCCCCACCAGATTTTCCTGTATTCACTGCACTCATATGATGGACTTGTCCCAAAAGCAGGAACAGGAAAGTTTGTCCCTTATTTTTTTTTCAGTGGGGGGGTTGGGGGCAGCAGGGGAAGAACATTTCTCAGAATGACTTATCTGGACTCCTCTGTTATTTAAACACCATGGAGGACATGTTAACCAAGCTGCTATCACTTGGTAAAAGTGATACAATAATATCAAGAAAAAGGCCTTGAAAATTTTTAGAGGTCATCTCTAAATGGTTCCATATGGATAATGTAAGAATAATGGATTGAGATTAAGGTTCGCATCTGGATTTTTATGTGCAATGTCTAATTTAGTTTATTTAATTGTCCTGTATAAACCAATTCAATTAAAAAGATCCAGTCACAGCTCAACCACCAGAAGGAACCAAGCACAGCACTGATTAACACAATTAACTGTTGGCTCACCTCGAAGATATAAGGATGGAACAAAATACCGTTCCATGAGATAATGTTATTACACTACTGCTGTATAATCAGGGTTTATATAGTTGAGCTTATATAGTTGAAAATTTAATCATCACAAATAGAAGAAAATCTTTGTTTCAGAATTACAACAGCACCATATTAGTTTTGATCAACTTAATATAGTAGATATTCAGAATTACAGTATCACAACCTTAGTAGGTTTCGAGTTAAAGCATAATAGGGGCTCTTTTCATTCTTCAAGTCTGAGGGCTGAAAACTCAAGTGCACCTGGTCTAGTCATTAATCATCAGATCTGGCTCAATCATGGTAAACATTACTGGCCGCCTTCTCATCAGCCAAATCCTTTTACTCCAGGATTCTCCTGGAGGACGAGGATAATCTACAGTTCCTTTGCTCCATGATGAACTGGCTCCTCTTGCCTCCAACACAAAAAGCAAAGAGCTCATGGATTTCTTTGCCTCTAAGATTGAGGCTAATATTGCAGTTGCCTCTGCCACCATCTCCCTCTTCTCTCCTCCTTATTCCCATCCACCTCAGTTCTCCTACCTATCCTGCCCCTAATATCCTTTCATTTTGTAGTTTACCTCCCATCCCTTTGCCCTCTCTATGCTCTATTCTGCCACAAAAGCCACTTTCCCTCTCTTGTCCCCTCCCCATCCAACTCCTGATCTCTTAAATATCTTCTCTATCGCCCATGCTTACCAACATTGTCAATGACTTCCCATGCTCAAGCAGCATTCTTCTCGACACTCAACATAGTTAACCACTCCATTCTACTCTATTCACTCTGCTCTGCTGTCCAGCTCCATCGGACTTCCCTAGATGCAACCACCAACAACATGATTGGATTCCGTACTTTCACCCAGCCTACACATACACATAGGAACAGGAGGGAAAAGTGGATAAGCCTATTCTGCCATTCAATTAGATAATGACTGATCTGCTTCTCAAATCCATTTTGCCAACTTTGCACCATATCTCTTGATTCTGTACCCAACAAAAATCTATCGATCTCAGTCTTGAAAATTTCAATTGACCCAGCATTCTTTTCAGGAGAGTTCCAGATTTTCACTACCCTGTGTGTGAAATAGTGCTTCCGAATTTTACTCCGAAATGTCCGAGCTGTAACTTTAAGATTATGCCCTCTTGTTCTGGATTCCGCTACCAAGGGAATTAGTTTCCCCATAACTACCACATCGAATCCCTTAATAGTGTTAAATACCTCAATTAGGTCACCCCTCAACCTTCTAAAGAGTATCGGCCAAGGTTATACAACCTGTCCTCATAATGTTACCTTTAAGCCCAGGTATAATTCTGGGAATCTGCACTGTGCCCCCTCAAAGGTCAATATATCCTTCCTGGTGTGCAGTGCTCAAACCTAAATGAAGTACTCCAGGTGGGGTCTGACTAAAGTTTGTACAACTGAAGCATAACTTCCTCCCGTTTGTATTCCATCCCCCCTTGAGATAATGGCAAACATTCCATTAGACTTTTTGACTACTTTTGGTACCTGTGAACTAGCTTTTAGTGATTTGTATACATGAATAGCAAAGATTGACAGCAGGTAGGAAACCTGCTGTCATCCCGCCTCCACACGAGTTTCCCAGGTGTTGGGTCTGTCAGTGGAGCACTGACCCGACACCAAGCGGCGGGGGAGACAATTGAGCTCATTAAATGGCTTGTTAAGAGCCAATTTAATGGTATTTTGAGTCTTCATTGTAATTTTACGTCCTCACCCACAGGTTACCCACTGCTCGGGGAACACGCCAGCTCACCCTGGCATGAGTTGAGTCTGCTCTGATGTATCTGATAAGCTGACAGCTGCAGAAGTTGTGTAAAGGATGCCATGTTGCAGATGGTCAGTTTCAGAGTGCAGAAACTGTTGGTTACTGTATTTGTAATACATAGAGATTTCTTTAGCTTGCAAGTGTTTAGAGCCAACTGTATGTCCAGTGCCACCTCATTGAAACAACCTCTCTCACCATTGACAGATTGCTCCTGTCATCTCACCTGTAGCTGCCATCTATTGCAGCAACATCGGTGCCCTTTAAAAGATCATACCTTGATCCTCTGAATCCTTCCACGATCAGCCCCAACACCAACATCACCAGGCACACCATCACCACCAACCTTCTCCGCCATCACCTGATGCTGCACAGGACACAGGGCATCAGCCCTTGACAACATTGCTGCCTGGGAGGCCAGCGATGGCATCACCATGGCCAGATTTACTTCACTTGATGCTGTAAACCCTGGCTGCCACATGATGCGCCAGGTTGACACCATCCCACACCAGCACCGTAAAGTATCCCTTTAATGTCCAAGCCATTCCATGCACAATCATCACTATAGCAGGGATGGGGGGGATGTTATGTCTCAACATTCACTGGAACTCAAGGTGCGCACAGATCTGTCCAAGGGGCAGTGTTGAAAATATAGATTTCACTGTATGACAACACATTACCAGAAACTTCACATGGACATTGGCTAAACTTCTCAAGTGCCTACCCTTGTGTGTTGTTAGCATGCTTGCAGTAGGATGAGGGTTGAGTGTGAGGGGTGGCTAGTGAGATGGGGAAGTGATAATGTAGAGAGGGGTGGGTGGAGGTGCAATGTAATTTGGTGTAAGGATGTGCAGGAGAATGATATGAAAGGCAGAGTGATGGGGATGTGTTGAGTGGCACAGCAGGGTGAGTTTGAGTGTGGCTTTGCAGTAACGTTTCATGATCCACTGAGATCATTGAAAGGTTGGCGCACTGCAGCCAGGGACCCCTGATGACATCCCTGCTTTTGCCCCCCTGTGCAATGTGCAACCAGGCTGCATTGGTGACCTAGGGTTGTCTCTTCCGCCCTTGGAAGGGAAGAGAACCTCCATAAGCATATGGAGGGAGCACCTCAATGCTGTCAAACACTGACAGAACAACTGTCAAACTCAATGTAGCCGTGGTCCCTTTAAGGAAACTGGCTGATGATGCATCATCAAATGACGTCATCAGACCCGCTTCCTGTTAATTGGCTGGGAAGCCCGTAAGGCGGGCTTAGCTTAACAAGGCCAATCAAGGGAAAATCCCTTTGACAGAGCGGCTGCAGCCGGAATCGGGACTGGAACCCGGCAACCAGCTATCCCGCCACCATCCTGACACCACTGAGAAAATCCAGCCCATTTAGTCTGTCGATGTCCCTTTGTAACTTCCTGCTCCCATCTACACAACTTACTGTACCTGTGAACTTAGTGACATTATGGGCCGTATTTTCCGGTCAGAGGCTTCCCGCGTGCGGAGGCCTCCGATCTGGAAAAAATCTACGCACTTACCGGAGGGCTCCCAAGGTGCATATAGTCCTGATGCTGGGCCTCTCCAACTCCAAGTGTGCAGGGCCTACGTACCCCAGGTGTAAGAATTCGAAGGGTTTTCTGCGGGTGGAGGGTCTTCAGAAAGCAGAATTATCCGCCCGCAGAGGCCCTTCTCCAGGGCAGGCGTCCGATCTGTCAAGTCCGCACTGTGAATGCCTGAAACCGGCATTTCCAATGTCCCTATAGGTGGGTACACAGCCCATAGACACCATAGGGATTGGAATATCTGGGCCATTATCATTATAGTCTTGCCTGCATCCATCTTTAGTGGGTCCACATTCCCCTTTAACACACTCTCTTACTATATAATATGGTGTGGAGATGCTGGTGTTGGACTGGGGTGGACAAATGTAAGAAGTCACACAACACCAGGTTATAGTCCAACAGTTTTATTTGAAATCACAAGCTTTCGGAGCACTGCTCCTTCATCAGGTGAAGTGGAGAGATGCCTATAGACACAGATTATATAGTTAGAGAATAATGCCAGATGATGCTTTGAAGGTCTGGATCGAAGGTCTTGATCAGTCTGTTGAGTTGGCGGGTGTGTTCTTTGGTCGGATCTGCGGGTAACTGTCTGTAGCTTGTGATTTCAAATAAAACTGTTGGACTATAACCTGGTGTTGTGTGACTTCTTACTATGTAATATACACAGCCTATGCTTTTTGTTGACCTCATTATTTCCAATCTAATGAGCACAATGTTTAGTGTACAGGTTTCTCAACAGGTTTGTGTTTACAAATGCAATACTTAATTGGCTTTGAAGGGCAATCACTGAAAAGAAGCACATCACTAAACAGTGTTTTGACTGAAACAGTGATGCTGCAGCCAGCCACCAGCAGCCAGTTCACATCTCAACAAGGGGGGTAGCCCAGGTTACAGGAGCAGTGATGGGGGGGGGGGGGGGGGGGGGGGAGGGGGAATTAGGTACAGTGGAAATCTTTCTAATTTTAGAGTGTGAGAAGAGTTGCCAGAATCTACAGTGAGGGGCAAAGGAGAGAGCTGGCAGAATGGGGAGTGGAAAAGGCAGCAGTGCTGGCGCAGTCAGCTTTTATAGGACATTTCTGGGTTAACACGGAAGTATTGCAAGAGCAGGAGAAACAGCACAATTCACGTATTAATTCAAAATCTATCTGTAAGAGCTAAGTATCCAATCACTGCAGCCTCTTCCAATGGCCTTCTTCCCAAATCCTGAGCGGCAGAGCGAGGCTACAAAAGTCCCAGAGACCAGGTAAGGCCTCACAGTGTCAGCGGGAATCTCGAGCGGCAGAGCGGGGCTATAAAAGTCCCAGAGACCAGGTAAGGCGTACCAGTCTCCAGTCTGGAAGGAGAGAGGTAAAAAGTAATCCAAGTGTGACATCACCAGAAAGCGGGTAAGTGATTGGTTGGTAAGTATTTCTCCCTTTTAAGCTTAAATCTCTTTGGTTTATAGTTTCTAAGGTGTGATATTCACCATCTAGAATCGGGGCAGAGGATATTTAAGAATAATATTAATAAATTTAATTAATTACATAGAATGGGAGATCAGGCGATGTGTTGCTGCTGCAATATGTGGGAGCTGGTGAACACCATTGATGTTCACGGTGATCACATTTGCAGTAAGTGTTGGCTGCTCGAGGAACTCCGGCTCTGTGTTGAAGAGCTGGAGACTGAGCTTCAAACACTGAGACACATCAGGGAGGGGGAGAGTTACCTGGACTCTGTATCACGAGGTAGTCACACCAATTAGATTAATTAATTCAGATGTAGTCCGTGGCCAGGGTCAGGATGGTGTGACTAGAAGTGAGGCAGGTACGGGGATCCAGGAGGTAGTGTTGGAGGAGCCGCAGCCCTTGCACTTGTCCAACAGGTTTGAGGCTCTTACTCCTTGTGGGGACAGGAGCAGGGACTGCAGGGAGGATGAGTAACCTGGCCACAGCACCGTGGAGCAGGGGGCCATTCAAGTGGGGGGAGTTATAAGAAATGTTGTAGTGGTAGGGGATAGTATCGTTAGGGGGATAGATAGAGTTCTTTGCAGCCGAGAGCGAGAGTCCCGAAGGCTGTGTTGCCTGCCCGGTGCCAGGGGTAAGGACATCTCCTCTGGACTGGAGAGAAACTTGGAGTGGGAGGGGGAGGATCCAGTTGTCGTGGTCCATGTTGGTACCAATGACATAGATAGGACAAGGAAGGAGGTTCTGCTGAGGGAGTTTGAGCAGCTAGGGGCCAAATTAAAAAGCAGAACCACAAGGGTAATAATTACCTGAGCCACGAGCGAATTTAGCTAGGACAAATAAAATTAGAGAGTTAAATGCGTGGCTCAAAGACTGGTGTGGGAGAAATGGGTTTTGCTTCCTGGGACACTGGCACCAGTACTGGGGCAGGAAGGAGCTGTTCCGTTGGGACGGGCTTCACTTGGCCAGTGCTGGGACTATAGAGTCCTGGAGGATCATATAACTAGGGCTGTAGAGAGGGCTTTAAACTAACTAGTGGGGGGGGAGGTTCCTAGAGAGCAAATAATAAAAATGACAACAGAGAAGGTCATAGACTTAGGTAGCAGTGGGGAAATTAAAAACCAGAGCGTGTCAGGAAGGGGCAGAAGGTATGGAGTAAAAGGTAAAGTAATAAAAAGGGCAAAAGCAGGAACTAAGTGTCACAAAACATCTTTGAAAGTTCTCTATCTGAATGCACGTAGCATTCGTAACAAAATAGACGAGTTAATGGCACAAATAACTACATATGGGTATGATCTTGTGGCCATTACAGAAACATGGCTGCAGGGTGACAATGCCTGGGAATTAAACATACCAGGTTATTTAATGATCAGGAAGGACAGGCAGGAAGGAAGGGGAGGTGGGGTGGCTATGTTAATAAAGGAAGGAATCACTGTAATACAGAGAAATGATATTGGGTCAAAAGATCAGGATAATGAAACAGTTTGGGTGGAGGTAAGCAATAATAAAGGGGAAAAAAACACTAGTGGGCGTAGTCTATAGGCCTCCGAACAGTGGCAACTCTGTTGGACGGAGTATCAATTAGGAAATAGTTGAGGCTTGTAATAAGGGAACATCTATAATTATGGGGGATTTTAACTATCATATTAATTGGACAAATCAAATTGGGCAGGGCTGCCTTGAGCATGAGTTCATTGAGTGTATTAGGGATGGGTTTCTTGAGCAGTATGTAACTGAACCGACCAGGGGGCAAGCAACCTTAGATCTGGTCCTGTGTAACGAGATGGGATTAATTAAAAATGTCCTAGTAAAGGATCCCCTTGGAATGAGTGACCATAACATGGTTGAATTCCATATTCAATTAGAGGGTGAGAAGGTTGGATCGCAAACAAGCGTGCTAAGCTTGAATAAAGGAGACTATGAAGGTATGAGAGCGGAATTGAGTAGAGTGGATTGGGAAAATAGATAAAAGGGTTAGACGATACATGATCAGTGGTGTACATTTAAGGAATTAATTTACAACTTCCAAAAAAAAAATATTCCACTGAAGAAAAGGGTGTAAAAGAAAAGACAGCCACCCGTGGCTAAGTAAAGAAATTAAGGATAGTATTCAACTAAAAACAAGGGCATATAAGGTAGCCAAATCTACTGGGAGGATAGAGGATTGGGAAAACTTTAAAAGACAGCAAAAAATAACAAAAAGATTGATTAAGAAAGGGAAGATAGATTATGAAAGTAAATTAGCAAAAAATATAAAAACAGATAGTAAGAGTTTTTATAGTTATATCAAAAGAAAAAGGGTGGCTAAAGTAAATGTTGGTCCCTTAGAGGATGAGACCGGGAAATTAATGGTGGGAAATATGGAGATGGCAAAAACACTGAATGAATATTTTACATCAGTCTTTACAGTAGAAGACACTAAGAATATCCCAACACTGGACAAACAGGGGGCTAAAGGGGGGGGGGGGGGGAGGAGCTAAACACGATCAAAATCACTAAGGAAGTGGTACTCGGTAAAATAATGGGAGTCAAGGCGGATAAATCACCTGGACCTGATGGCTTACATCCTAGGGTCTTGAGGGAAGTGGCGGTAGGGATTGTGGATGCATTGGTAATAATTTTCCAAAACTCCCTGGACTCGTCTAAGGTCCCGGCAGACTGGAAAACTGCTAATGTAACACCCTTATTTAAAAAGGGCAGTAGACAGAAGGCTGGAAACTATGATGTTAGTCTAACATCATTGGTAGGTAAAATTTTGGAGTCCATTATTAAGGAGACAGTAACAGGACATTTGGATAATCATCATTTAATAGGACAAAGTCAGCATGGTTTTATGAAGGGGAAGTCATGTTTGACAAATTTGCTGGAGTTCTTTGAGGAAGTAACGTATAGGGTGGATAAAGGGGAACCAGTGGACGTAGTGTATTTAGACTTCCAAAAGGCATTTGACAAGGTGCCACACAAAAGATTATTGCTTAAGATAAAAAATCACGGGATTGGGGGTAATATTCTGGCATGGGCAGAGGATTGGCTATCTAACAGAAGGCAGAGAGTTGGGATAAATGGTTCATTCTCAGACTGGCAATCATTAACTAGTGGTGTTCCGCAGGGGTCAGTGCTGGGTCCTCAACTCTTTATAATCTATATTAACGATTTGGAGGAGGGGACCGAGTGTAACATATCAAAGTTTGCAGATGATACTAAGATGGGAGGGAAAGTAGTGAGTGAGGAGGACATAAAAAACCTGCAAGGGGACATCGACAGGCTAAGTAAGTGGGCAGAGATTTGGCAGATGGAATACAATACTGGAAAGTGTGAGGTTATGCACTTTGGCAGGAAAAATCGTAGAGCAAGTTATTATCTTAATGGCAAGAAACTGGAAAGTACTGAAGTACAAAGGGATCTGGGGGTCCTGGTGCACGGAACTCCAAAGGTTAGTATGCAGGTGCAGCAAGTGATTAAGAAGGCCAATGGAATGCATGGTATGCCTAGCATCCACCACTGCTATGTTGCAAATGAGGGGAGATATGCATAGGACACATCCCTGTCTGTTGTACTTCATTTTAATATGGCCACTCATATTTAGGCAGATGTATTATTGTACAACTGAATATGGACAACGTGTTGGATACAAGCCCAAAATAGATTTATGTGAAGAGGAATGAGAATGCTCTGGAGTGGCAGTGCTAAAGATCAAAATCGTCACAAGTGTAAATTTAGAATAATCCCAGTTTTGTGAGTAGCAAATGGCTTGAGAGTCATTCTGTAGTGTATGTACCTTTAAGACAGAACTACTTTTACAGCTCCTGTATACTGTAGTACCGGCAGTGACCACACCTGTATATAAGCCTTGCGCATGCCTCTGTACCCCCAGTCTTGAGACTACCCTCCTCCAGTAAATACCTGTTTATTGTTAAATTACAGCATCTGTGTGGTTATTGAAAAACATCATACTCTCAGAATCACGGATCTAACAGTGGCGACGAGTGGCGATTCGAATCTACCTGCAACTCTGCATTTCCCTTCGAGGATTCGCTCCGGGAGGGTGGTGTAAGAAAGTCGAGGCCAGGAACACGGGCGTCGACCACGAGCAACCGCCCAGTCGTCCGGCAGAGAGTGAACATCGCAGGGGAGGCTGTGGAGAGCCGGGCTTGGTTCCCCAGCCACGACGATCAGCAAGAGACTGACGACAGGTCCAGCACAGACCCATCCCGGACAGTGGCGGCTGGAGCAAACCGACGGCGGAGAGAAAGCCGAGCAGCGTCGACGGGGTAAGACAGCGGGTGAAGCGCACAGGGCGCAGCTGGGGGTTGAAAATCGAGCGGCGTCGAGAAAAAAAAAAAAAAAAACGGAGAGAGGGTAAAGCAACAGCCGGGTTCAGGACCAAGCGGCGTCGGAAAAAAAAAAAAACGCGCAGAGCACAGCCAGGACTCAAGGGCTGAACAGTGTCCGCGGGGAGAAGAAGGGAGAGCGCGGAAGATGCCAGTGAGCCGCGAAGAAGGAAGAGCACGGGAGACGCCATTTTTAGAAGCCACAGCGGAGAAGGGTGAGCGCGGGAAGGAAGGAAAGCGCGGGAGACGCCATTTTGTGCCAGCGGAGAAGAAGGGGAAGCGCGGGAGACGCCATTTTTGACAGTAAATCACACCCAGGGATGCCGAAGAGTGGCAGTATCTTTACGTTCGACAATGAAGTTGAAGATTGGGCGACATATGTGGAACGTATTGAGGTGTACTGCAGGGCGAATGAAGTGCCAGATGCTAGGAAAGCACTGGTTTTGTTAAATTCCATGGGTGCAAAACCTTATGGGTTACTGCGAAATCTAATAACCACAGAGAAGCCGGTGAACAAGAATTTCGAAAGCATAGTAGAAATCCTACAGGACCACTTAAACCCCACACCGCTGCTGATAGCAGAACGATTTAAGTTCCATAAAAGGAACCAACACAAAGACGAAAGCAATGCTGAGTACCTAACGGAACTGCGCAAGCTATCGAAACACTGCCAGTTTGGAGCGGGACTAGCAGATATGTTAAGGGACAAGTTTGTGTGTGGGCTACAAAGTGAAGGAACCCAGAAACGGCTTCTATCAGAAAAGGATCTTACGCTGGACAAGGCTTTCAGTATGGCAGTATCACACAAAGCAGCCGCAAGGGGCGCTGCAGAGATATAACGGAGACCGCAAGAATATGGCACCAATGAAATGTCCTATGGAACAGGGAAGTGCTATCGCTGCGGCAGAACAACACATGACCAGAAGGATTGTTGGTTCAAGGACAAAGTGTGCAGACAGTGTGGAAAAGCAGGACACATAGCAAGAGTCTGCAGGTCTGGGAAGAAAACCAACAGTAAGAAATCTCCACAGGAGAAGTACAAAAAGGTACACCAGGTGATGGACAGTGGTTCAGACGAACAGAAAAGTGACAGACTCCGGAAGCAAGGAGCTGGGTTGTCTGAAACTACATAAGGTAACCAAAATGGAGGATCACCAGACTATCTGGGTTACACTCAAGATAGATGGAGTCCAAGTGAAAATGGAATTGGACACAGGATCAGCCCTAACAGTCATAAACCAAAGGGACTACAAGCGGCTATTTTCACATATACCCTTGAAAGCTACAGAGATTGTCTTGAAGACGTACACGGGGCAAAAAGTCTACCCCAACGGAAAAATAAGGGAGAAAGTGATATATAAAGGCCAGGAAATACCTAAAATGGATATATATGTATTGCCAGATGGAGGACCACCGCTGCTAGGACGTGAATGGATCCGGAAGATACAATTAGATTGGCATTCCATACAGGCACTGAAGGTTGAGGCCAAAAAGGATGACGACGTCACACCTGGACGACTGTCAAAAATGCTAACTGACACAAAAGAAGTGTTCCAGGAGGTACTCGGAACACTAAAAGGCATAACAGCAACGATTAAAATAGAGGAAAATGCAAGCCCAAAGTTTCTTAAGGCCAGACCAGTGCCTTATGCGATCAGACCAGCTGTCGAAGCAGAGCTGGAAGGGTTGGAATGTTCAGGAGTACTGTCCAAAGTGGGCTGGAGCGAGTGGGCTACACCCATTGTTCCTGTAATGAAGAGGTCGTTGAGTAATACGCCTGGGGAACCAAAGAAGGTCCGCATCTGTGGGGATTTTAAGGTGACAGTGAACCCAGTCCTTCACACGGTACAATATCCGCTTCCACGAATTGAGGATATTTTCGCCTCGCTATCTGGAGGTAAACGCTTCACCAAAATTGATCTAGCCCAGGCGTACGTGCAAATGGAGGTAGAAGAAGCTTCGAAACAATACCTTACGATTAACACTCAAAGGTCTCTATCAATACAACCGGCTGGTGTTCGGGGTAGCCTCGGCTCCGGCTATCTGGCAGAGGGCAATGGATCAGGTCCTGCAAGGGATTTCAGGGACCCAGTGTTATTTGGACGACATCCTGGTCACGGGCGAAAATGACAGTGATCACCTCGCCAACTTGGAGAAGGTGCTCACCAGATTAAAGGAGTATGGGCTACGAGCTAATCGCCACAAGTGCGAGTTTTTCCAGAAACAGATCTCGTATTGTGGCCACGTCATCGATGAAGAGGGGTTACATAAGTCCCCTGAAAAGATTGAGGCAGTAGTCAAGGCTCCAGCACCGGAAAATGTATCACAACTGAGGTCGTTCCTCGGGCTGGTAAACTACTACCACAAGTTCTTACCAAATTTATCCACGGTATTACACCCACTTAACACCCTTCTGCAAACAGGGGTACCATGGATGTGGAATGATGAACGTAGACAAGCTTTCCAGAAGTGTAAAGAATTGATCACATCAAAAGAGGTGTTGGCCCATTTCAACCCAGCACTACCAATTCGTTTGGCATGTGATGCATCACCCTATGGTATTGGAGCGGTGCTGTCGCTCAAATTCCCAGACAGGTTGGAGAGGCCAGTAGCCTTTGCGTCTCGGTCACTAACCTCAGCCGAGCGCAACTACGCCCAGATTGACAGGGAGGCCCTCAGCCTAGTATGGGGAGTAAAAAAATTCAACCACTACTGCATGGGCAGAAGTTCACCTTGCTGACTGGCCACCAACCACTTGTCTCCATTTTTAATCCTAAGAAGGGCGTTCCAGTGATGACTGCACAACGGTTACAAAGATGGTCCCTGTTTCTAGGGGCGAATCAATATGAAATAGAATATAAAGGCACGAAACAGCATGGGAACGCTGATGGGCTATCGCGCCTGCCACTGCCTACTGTGGAGGAAGCACCAGCAGTGGACCCTATCGAGATATTTTAGTCATCAATAATTGAACGATTGCCAGTAACGAACGCGGATATAGAGGAGACCCGCAATGATCCGACGCTGTCTCGGGTGTATGATTTGACGGTGAGGGGATGGCCAACACATGGCGACTCACTGTTGCCAGCATTCTCATCCAGAAGAGAACAGCTGTCAGTATGCCAGGGGACAGTGATGTGTGGATCCAGAGTGGTGATTCCACCCAAGTTAAGGGAGAGAGTGCTAAATGAGCTACATGAAGGTCATCTGGGAGGAGTGAAAATGAAAAGCCTTGCTGGGGCTTATGTGTGGTGGCCGGGAATCGATCAACAAATCGAAGACCTAACTAAGAGCTGCTCAGGATGCCAGAAGGTCCAAAATTCACCACAAGCCCCTCTACGCCCATGGGAGTGGCCCTCCTCTCCATGGCAACGGGTGCATATTGATTTCGCTGGTCCATTCATGGACTCAATGTTCTTAACAGCAGTGGATGCTCATTCGAAGTGGCCTGTGTTGTATCCGTGTGTTAATGGAGACACAGAATGCAGGAGTTGGTTTAACAGGTGTTTACTGAACAAAGTCTGGAGGTGAACTAAAAGATACAAGACACTATACAGGCTTATATAGCCCGAGTGGCCACTACCGGCATTACAGTACACAGCCTGAGGTGATAAAAATGTCCTCAACCACTACAGAGAAAACGATTGCAGTCCTACGGACCATATTTGCCAGAAACGGTTTGCCAGAGCAGATTTGCTCTGATAATGGACCACAGTTTGTGTCCGAAGTGTTTTGAAAATTTATGAGAAGGAATGGGGTAAGGCATTACACATGCACCCCGTATCATCCAGCCACAAATGGATTGGCTGAGAGGTTCGTACAAACCTTTAAGAAGGCGATAAAGGCCATGTGCGACGATAAAATTCCACTACAGCACAAGGTGGACAATTTCTTATTAGCCTACCGAAACGCGACACATGCAGTTACCAACCAAACCCCGGCCATGATGTTCTTTAACCGAAGGTTGAGATCTCGTCTGGACTTGCTCAGACCAAATGTGCGAAGAAATGTGAGGACAAACAATTCCAGCACATCAATGAGAAGCCGACAAGGAGCTTCAATGTAGGACAACCAGTCTTGGCCCATGACTATCGAACAGAGAAATGGCAACCCGGAATGATATGCACAAGGCAGGGGCCATTAATGTACACAGTGGATGTCGGGGAGAACATTGTGAGACGCCACGTCGATCAGATCTTAGCGTCACAGGAACGAGTCAACCCCATGTCTCGAGTACCTGGGGATGAACCCAACATACCGGTAGCATCTACCTCAGAACCAGTAGCAGTGGAACCCGATGAACTACCCGATGAAAAGGGGCCAGAATTGCCTCTGCACCAAGAACAAGAACCTCAGGAAAGGCGCTATCCCAAAAGGGTCAGGAAGCCACCCCAAAGACTGAATCTATAAATGGACTATTGTTGTTTAATGTACATGTTAAAGTGTTAATTGTTATTTGAATATTAGGGGTACTACTAATCTAAAAGGGGAGGAATTGTCGTGTATGTACCTTTTAAGACAGAACTACTTTTACAGCTCCTGTATACTGTAGTACTAGCAGTGACCACACCTGTATATAAGCCTTGCGCATGCCTCTGTACCCCCAGTCTTGAGACTACACTCCTCCAGTAAATACCTGTTTATTGTTAAGTTACAGCATCCGTGTGGTTATTGAAAAAATCATACTCTCAGAATCACGGATCTAACACATTCATACTATGTTTTATGGTAAACATTCTAACCCTTATTCTTCTTCACTTCTGGGAAGACAGGTGACTTTTTAGCTACAAATAAGGCTCCTATTAAGAGGGAACAATTTTCACGTGGTTAGTTGCACCACTTTTACACTAAAGTAAAAAGATTTGCACCTGCCAATAGTTTGAAGAGGTATTTCCCGGATCAGTTTATTTGCATATCCACTGGAGTAGTGATTGGCATAAATCCCATGTAAAATAGGTGCAATCTGCTGGGGTGCATCAAAATTAGACGGCAGCCTTTAAAAATCTAGTCTGGCTGAACTCTGCAGCAGGAGCCTGGGGGAGCAGTAGGTAAGGAAGGAACAATGCTTGGCTCACTCACTTGACTGTCAGTTAGCTTCAGTGCACACGTCATGAATCTTTGGTGCCACTTTTCAAGAATGTGTACTATAGGAGCTGTGGCACATGCAGCAAAACAAGGGCAGAGAAGATGCAATAATTTCACAGAATCTAATCTGCAAGCACTCGTCATTGAAATTGAACTCAGGAGACAAACTATGGTAAGTGTCCATTGTAGGAAACCTGCCATTTATGTCATTTGTGCCACATGGAGGGAAATGGGAATGGCACTGAGTGCCAACTCTCTTACCCCTAGGCACAGACCAGGCAAGGTAACACATCACCTACTCTCCCCCTTTTCTTTCGTAGCTACCCTGGGCAACAGCACACTCTTCACCCTCTAAAATAAACAGCTGTGCAACTATTGCTTCAAAACACACACTGGTTAAGGGATGTACTAATTTAGGATCTTTCACGATGGCTACCCACATCACATCAATTATTGCATTAACAACCTTAAAACCCCTTCCTTCATTTTAATGGGCACAGCTCTTACTCAGGTTCTATTATGCTACTTGGCATACACTTGGCATACACTCAACTGCTAGCCTTCTCCTAATTGGCACAATCGTGTTGGAAGAGAAACTGGCAGCTTCTACCATTCTTTCTTGTTGATCCACCACAGCAGCAGGATGATGATGAGGAGCAGAAACAACAGAGACATAACTACCTCCTTGTGAACAAAATGATAATGAAGAAGAGGGAGATGAAGTCAGACTCAAGCCCTCCCACGAGTTCCTGTGCAGACCTTCAGTCTCGTGTTTCTCGGCCTCAATCTCATACAACTCACCCCTGCACCAGCCGATCCTTCACTCCTATTCACCAGCTCAAACCTCTTTTTTTTTTTTTTTTTTTAAATTCGGTTATGGGATGTGGGTGTCGCTGGCAATGCCAACATTTATTGCCCATCCCTAATTGCCCTTGAGAAGGTGGTGATGAGCCTCCTTCTTGAACCGTTGCAGTCCGTGTGGTGAAGGTACTCACACAGTGCTGTTAGGTAAGATGTTCCAGGATGCAGCGACAATGAAGGATCGGCGATATACTTCTAAGTCAGGATGGTGTGTGACTTGGAGGGGAACGTGGAGGTGGTGGTGTTCCTATGCATCTGCTGCCCTTGTCCTTCTGGGTGGAAGAGGTAGTGGGTTTGGGAGGTGCTGCTGAAGAAGTCTTGGCGAGTTGCTGCAGCGCATCTTGTAGATGATATATACAGCAGCCACGGTATGTCGGTCGTGGAGGGAGTGAATGTTTAAGGTGGTGGATGGGGTGCCAATCAAGCGGGCTGCTTTGTCCTGGATGGTGTCGAGCTTCTTGAGTGTTGGGGCTGCACTCCAGGCAAGCGGAGAGTATTCCATCACACTCCTTACTTGTGCCTTGTAGATGGTAGAAAAGAAATAACAGAAAATGCTGGAAAAACTCAGCAGGCCAGGCAACAGCTGTGGAGAGAGAAAGTGTCAACGTTTCAGGTCGAAACCCTTCGTCAGGACTGAAAAAGCTCAGGAAATGAAACAGATTAAAAGGCCAGTTTGGGGGCTGGGAAATGGGGGTGAGAGAACAAAAGAGAAGTGAAGAGACATTAAGAGGTATTCAAAACGAGACGAGATGGTGATAGGACTAGTGGAGAGACAAAAGACGGCTCTAGATTAGGTGCGAAATGCACTGGCAGAATGAGAGACAGCTGCCATGTGGGAGAGAAAAAAAGGGGGAGGGCCAAAACAAAGGTGTGGATAAAAAATGTAAAATTGTAATAGGGGCCGAGATTATGATCTGAAATTGTTGAACTCGATTTTGAGTCCGGAGGCCCAGACTCAATATCGAGTTCAACAATTTCAGATCATAATCTCGGCCCCCATTACATTTTTACATATATTTTTTATCCACACCTTTGTTTTGGCCCTCCCCCTTTTTTTCTCTCCCACGTGGCAGCTGTCTCTTATTCTGCCAGCGCATTTCGCACCTAATCTAGAGCCGTCTTTTGTCTCTCCACTAGTCCTATCACCATCTCGTCTCGTTTTGAATACCTCTGAATGTCTCTTCACTTCTCTTTTGTTCTCTCACCCCCATTTCCCAGCCCCCAAACTGGCCTTTTAATCTGTTTCATTTCCTGTGCTTTTTCAGTCCTGACGAAGGGTTTCGACCTGAAATGTTGACTCTTTCTCTCTCCACGGATGTTGCCTGGCCTGCAGAGATTTTCCAGCATTTTCTGTTGTTATTTTGGATTTCCAGCATCCGCAGTATTTTGCTATCGTACTAGTAGATGGTAGAAAGGCTTTGGGGAGTCAGGTGGTGAGACACTCGCCGCAGAATACCTAGCCTCTGACCTGCTCTTGTTGCCACAGTATTTATGTGGCTGGTCCAGTTAAGTTTCTGGTCAATGCTGACCCCCCAGGATGTTGATGGTGGGGGATTTGGTGATGGTAATGCCATTGAATGTCAAGGTACGGTGGTTAGACTCTCCCTTGTTGGAGATGGTCATTGTCTGGCACTTAAGTGGCAGGTAACATTCGTGCCACAGATCAGCCCAAGCCTGAATGTTGTCCAGGTCTTGTTGCATGCGGGCATGGACTGTTTCATTATCTGAGGTGTTGTGAATGGCACTGAACACTGTGCAGTCATCAGCAAACATCCCCATTTCTGACCTTATGTTGGAGGGACAGTCATTGATGAGGCAGCTGAAGATGGTTGGGCCTAGGACACTTCCCTGAGAAACTCCTGCAGCAATGTCCTGGGGCTGTGATGATTGACCTTTGTGCTAGGTATGACTCTAGCCAGTGGAGCATTTTCCCCCAGATTCCCATTAACTTCAATTTTACAAGGGCTCCTTCATGCCACACACGGTCAAACGCTGCCTTGATGTCAAGGGCAGGCACTCTCACCTCACCTCTGGAATTCAGCTCCTTTGTCCGTGTTTAGACTAAGGCTGTAATGAGGTCGGGAGCTGAGTGGCCTTGGCAGAACCCAAACATGGGCATCAGTGAGCAGGTTGTCGGTGAGTAAGTGCCGCTTGATAGCACTGTCTATGACACCTTCCATCACTTTGCTGATGATTGAGAGTAGACTGATAGGGCGATAATTGGCCAAATTGGATTTGTCCTGCTTTTTGTGGACAGAACACACCTGGGCAGTTTTCCACATTGTTGGATAGATACCAGTGTTGTTGCTGTTCTGGAACAGCTTGGCCAGATGCGTGGCTAGTTCTGGAGCACAAGTCTTCAGCATGATAGCCGGGATGTTGTCAGGGCCCGAGTGAATCGAATTGGATGAAGACTGGCTTCTGTGATGGCGGTGACCTCAGGAGGAGGCCGATATGGATCATCCACTCGGCACTTCTGGCTGAAGATGGTTGCAAACGCTTCAGTCTAGTCTTTTGTACTCATGTGCTGGGCTCCACCATCATTGAGGATGGGGATATTCATGGAGCCTCCTCCCCCCATTAGTTGTTTAATGGTCCACCATCATTCACGACTGGATGTGGCAGGACTGCATAGCTTTGATCTAATCCATTGATTGCAGGACCACTTAGCCCTGTCTATAGCATGCTGCTTCTGCTTTTTAGCATGCATGTAGTCCTGTGTTGCAGCTTCCCCAGGTTGGCACCTCATTTTTAGGTACGCCTGGTGCTACTCCTGACTTCTACACTCCTTATTGAACCAGGGCTGGTCCCCTGGCTTGATAGTAGAAGTAGAATTAGGGATATGCCAGGCCATGATTACAGATTGTGGTGGAATAATATTCTGCTGCTGCTGATGGCCCACAGTGCCTTATGGATGCCCAGTTATGAGCTGCTAGATCTGTTCTGAATCTATCCCATTTAGCACAGTGCCACAAAACACGATGGAGGGTGTCCTCAGTGTGAAGACGTCGCCACAATGACTGTGCGGTGGTCACTGCTACCAATGCTGTCATGGACAGATGCATCTGCGACAACTAGATTGATGAGGACGAGGTTAGGTAGGTTTTTTCCTCATGTTGGTTCTCTCACCACCTGTCGCAGGCCCAGACTGGCAACTATGTCCTTCAGGACTTGGCCAGCTCGGTCAGTAGTGGTGCTACCGAGCCACTCTTGGTGATGGACGTTGAAGTCCCCTACCCAGAGTATCTTCTGTGCCCTTGCTACTCTCATTGCTTCTTCCAAGTGGTGTTCAACATGAAGGAGTAGCGGTAGGTGGTAATTAGCAGGAGATTTCCTTGCCCATGCTTGACCTGAAGCCATGAGGCTTCATGGGGTCTGAAGTCAATGTTGCCACTCCTTCCTGACTGTATACCACTGTGCCGCCACCCCTGGGATGGTGATGGGACATTGGCTGGAAGGTATGATTCTGTGAGTATGACTATGTTGCTTGATTAGTCTTCTGGTACATTGGTGAGGAGGACTTTGCACGGTTGACTGGGCTGGATGTGTCGGTAGCCGGGTGGTCAATCTGGTTTCATTCTTATTATTTTGTTTTTTTAGCTGTTTGTTACAATCGAGTGGCTTGCTAGGCCATTTCAGAGGGCAGATTACCAGATTAGTGCATTAGGTGGGTTTTTATGGCAGTTTCATGATGACCACTGATACTAGCTTTTTATTCCAGATTTATTTAATTAACTGAAATTAAATTCCCCAGCTGCCATGGTGGGATTTGAACTCATTCCCCTGGGAGAATTAGATAGTGTTATTGAGGATGTGGCAGCAGGTGATTCACAGAACACGAGGGAGCCAGAGGAGAGAGAAGTGGGTGAGAAGGTTGCCCATGGCTTTGGAGTCACAGGGTCCAGAACTTACAGGTATTTGCCTGAAAAGAAGGATGTTCAAGGAACATTACATCTATGTGCAGGCTCTGAGGCCAGCCCCCAAGGATGTGCGGCAACTGACGGGTGTGACTTGAGTCTACAGCTCTCATTTGTGGCAATGTAAACTTTTTCTCTGTGGTTGGCACCAATGGAGTATATGGCAGCTTCGGCGAAATTTGCTGTAGACCTCCACCTAAGCAGCAGTCAGGGATCAGCCACTGCCTCCACCTTAACGGAAGCACAAACTGCAGCTTTGGTGGCAATAAGGGAAAGAATAAACAACACCCTGCCTACTGGTTTCCAGGGCATGCATGTTGCTGTCTCTCAGGGCTTTCATGATCTGAGAGCTACCATTAGACCAGCCGTCTCACTGATCAGTGGGGACACAGATCCAAGATCCTGGGGAACTGTGACAGCTGGAGTCAATATTTAGCGAAATGCAATTAGGACCATAAAGGACTGCAGGCCAACAGTGACAGGTAAGGGCAGACAGGTGACAGGTGCAATTTAATTTGAACAATTGTCAGGTGATACATTTTGGAAGGGGACAGTTAATGAAAAGATGCTGAAGGGTGTGGATAAATAGAAACCTGGGGATTTAAATACATAATTCCCTAAAAGTGCACATACAACTAGATCAAGTCATGAAAAAGACTAATGAATTATTCTGTCTTCTAAATAGGAGCATATAATACAAGAACTTCTGATGAATTTATACAAAACATTGGTTAGGCCAGTTACAGTACTCTGCAGTTTTGGCCATCCCATTACAGAAAGGACATTGAAGATACGGAGATTGTATGTATATCATACATTCATCAGAATTATGTCAAGAATGAGAAACTATAAATTATGAAGCAAGGCATGAGATAATGGAGCTATTTCCATTGGAGTAGACAAGGCTAAAAAGGAGATTTAATAAATGTTTTTAAAATTATGAAGGTTTCTGACAAAATGAATAGGGAAAAATTATTTCCTCTGGTTGGGAAGTCAGTGGACAGGGATCAATTTAAAGTATTCACTAAGAGAGTGCTAAGAGATTAGGAAAAATATCTAAGCAGAAGGTTGTTGAAGCCTGGAATGGTCCACCATAGGGAATAGTTAAAGTAGAGATCACTACATCTTTTAAGGGAAAAGTGGATCAGCATTTGAAGCACAGCAGCACAAAAGATTTTGGGGAGAAAGCAGGGCAGTGGGATTAGATTTGGATTGCTCTAGCAAAGAGTGGGTATAGATATACTGGGGTGAATGGCCTCCCTCTATGTTGTAAACATCTATAGGTCATCTCAAATATTAGTTAAACAAAGGAATTGTAGAGATTGAACATGTTTTTTTTTTAGAAAAGGGAAGACATGGCGGAGACTTAATAGAGGTCTTTAAAGTCATGAATGGGTTGGACAGGGTAGATGTAGAGAGTATGGGCTAGATTTTCGGGGAGCCATCAGGCGGGGTTTCAGGCATGTGGGGGGGGGGGGGGGGGGAGGAAAATCCCGACTTTGGGGATTCCGACGCCATCCCGCCCCACGTAAGTTTCAGGGGCAGCGGGTACCTGCCCCGCACTGGGACCCGCCGAAACCAGGCGGGAAGGGATTAGTGCCACTTAACTGCCTGTTAACAGGCAGTTTTTAGCCTAATCCCCATTTTGAGGGGTTTCGTGTGAGTTTCCCGACGGCTCCAAACCACGCCAGGTTAGAGCAGCGGGCCGTCGGATTGAACGAGTTGGAGGGGTCGCGATGTCAGCGCTCAGGTGAGTGATGGGTGCATGAGTGTAAAGGTAAGTGTGTTTGGTGTGTCTAAAGTGTGTAAAGAACTTTTACTTACCTTAACAGCCTTTCTTCCTGTAGCCGTCGGGAGCGCAGCACAGCCGGAACTGAAAGCTGAACGGCTGCGATCTGTCAAAAGTGACAGCCTTCAGCTTTTAGTGCTGCTGAAATTTCTAAATGAGTCTGCGCAGAAGGACTCATCTTAGAAATCAGACTGTCAGTATTTGACAGCTTCAAACAGCTGTAAAACACTGATATTTCATCTGTCAGAAATCTTGACAGATGAAATTTCAGTCTGTGACGTCACCTGTTGCCGGGTGGCCCTCAATTGGCCTGCTGAGCCCACTGGGCAGGCTCAACAAGGTCAATCAAGGGAAAATCGCGCGGATTGGCCGGACATCGAAGTAGGCGGGTCAGAAACCCGAAAGGGGAAGCCCCGCCTTCTTCCCAACAGGTTTGACAAAATCGACCCCTATGTTTCCACTTGTGGGAGGATCCAAAACTAGTGGCCATAAATACAAGATAGTTACTAATAAATCCAATTGGGAAATTGAGGAGCAATTTCTTTACTCAGAGGGTGGTTAGAATGTGGAACTCGCTACCACAGGAAGTGGTTGAGGCAAATAACTTAGATGTTTTCAAAAGGAAACTAGATGAGTACGAGAGAAAAGGGATAGAACGATAATCTGATAGGCTGAGCTGAGGTAGGTGGAATGGGAGGAGACTCGTGTGGAGTATAAACATTAGCACAGACTCGTTGGGCCGAATGGCCTATTTCTGTGCTGTATATTCTATGTAATTCTATGTAATTAATCTTGGAAACTGACCTTTCATATCTGGAAATGGAGATCAAGTGCAACCCAGACGTAAGATGAAAGTCTCCTCTGGTTATTAGCTGTAAACATCATTGAGTAAAAATCCAGAGGGGTTCTCCTGAGCATCTGCTGTAGCTTTGGCAGGAGACTGGCAGAAATTACATAAATAGCCATCTTCTTGAGGGTTCCACCAACCTTCTACTGAAGTTACAGTGGATGATCAGGAGAACCCCAGCAGAAATTCAGGTGCCTGTGTGAAATATGTTTAGACATTCACAATCCAGTTGCTAGTGAACATGAGCCTACAGCACAAACCGGTCCCTAATTTTGTATTAATTGGCAATCTCATGCAGAGAGGTCACAGCCACAGGGTGGCTGGTATGGGTAATGGAAAAATTGTCTCACTGTTGTAGCAGGTGATGCTCTTTGGAGGTTGGGATTGACATTCGTTGATGGGGCAGAGTAGAAGGAGCTGTACTGTGCTTCTGGCTGTGGTATACCTGACCTGGGAGTGCTTGACATTGATCAGAAGAATTCCATGTTCCCAGGACCAAAATTTCTCACCTTGATGAGCAGAATAAAAGTATTGACTTGTGACTGAAAACAAACAATTTAAGATTCTTAAGCAATATTCTCATGGTTGACTTATCAAATAATGCATCTAGTTCACGAAAGACTCAACCAACCATCAAATCGCAAAGAAAAATTGAATATGAAGATTGGATAGATTTTGTGGGGAATAAAGACTTGTATTTATGTGGAACCTCATTTACATATGGACACAGCTTGGAAACTGCTTGATGAAACTGTTCAAACCAGCAAGGTCTTTCTGAATATTGTTTGGATTTTTCAATACTAGTTTTTAAAAATCAAGTAATGCATTTGCTATAAAAAAAAAAATTCCCTTGAAGGCCAGGAATACTGAAACAAGATAATAGCCATTAGTATCACTTTATTTTCATTTTTGAAAAGGAGAAAGAACACACTTTGGCAATCTTCCAACATACAGAGCATTTCCTGAACATGTTATCACTGCTCAAATGACCAAAGTAATAATTGAAGCCACTTTTCTTTCCCACTATTTTAGAACTTAAATAACCATTAAATTAGATTTTAAATATTTTAAAGAATCTTTTTCTGGTTAGCATAAAATGAAAGTTTAGCAGTTGCTGTAAACTCATCTTATGTTGTAGTACATTGTGGCCTGGAGTTTCCTAAAATCGGCCACACCAGAGCAAAAGATTAGAAACATAGAAGATAGGAGCAGGAGTAGGCCATTCGGCCCCTGGAGCATGCTCCGCCATTCAACGAGATCATGGCTGATCATCCAAATTCAGTACCCTGTCCCTGCCTTCTCACCATATCCCTTGATCCCTTTAGCCTTAAGAAATATATCCAACTCCTTCTTGAATATATTTAATGAACTGGCCTCCACCGCCTTCTGTGGTAGAGAATTCCACAGGTTCACCACTCTCTGGGTGAAGAAATTCCTCCTCATTTCAGTCTTAAATGGCTTACCCCTTATCCTTAGGCTGTGACCCCTGGTTCTGGACTCCCCGGCCATCGGGAACATCCTTCATGCATCTAATCTGTCTAGTCCTGACAGAATTTTATAAGTTTCAATGAGATCCCCTCTCATTCTTCTAAACTCCAGTGAGTACAAGCCCAATCGACCCAATCTCTCCTCGTACGTCATTCCTGCCATCCCAGGTATCAGCCTGGTGAATCTTCGCTGCACCCCCTCCATGGCAAGAACATCCTTCCTCAGATAGGGCGACCAAAACTGCACACAATACTCAAGGTGTGGTCTCACCAAGGCCCTGTACAACTGCAGCAAGACATCCTTGTTCCTGTACTTGAACCCTCTCGCTACGAAGGCCAACATACCATTTGCCTTCTTAACCGCCTGCTGCACCTGCATACTTACCTTCAGCGACTGGTGCACAAGGACACCCAGGTCTCGTTGCACTTCCCCTTCTCCCAATCTATTGCCATTCAGATAATAATCTGCCTTCCTGTTTTTACCACCAAAGTGGATAACCTCGCATTTATCCACATTATATTGCATCTGCCATGCTTCCGCCCAATCACCCAACCTGTCCAGATCATACTGGATTTTCAGGGCATCCTCCTCACAGCACATTCTCCCACCCAGCTTTGTGTCGTCTGCAAATTTTGAGATATTACATCCAATTCCCTCGTCTAGATCATTAATATATATTGTGAATAGCTGGGGTCCTAGGACCGATCCCTGCGGTACCCCACTAGTCACTGCCTGCCACTCGGAGAACGACCCGTTAATTCCGACTCTTCGCTTTCTGTCTGCCAACCAGTTCTCTATCCAAGTCAATACCTTGCCTCCAATCCCATGTGCCTTAACTTTGCACGCTAGTCTCTTATGCGGGACCTTATCGAATTACAGAATTTCAAGCACAGTTTACGTCCATTGGAAATCGAGTTTCTGCGATCTTTTGTGCTTGTTTAAAAAAGTCATGCTAGAAGCTGACCCCGCCCACAAAACTGGCTCCGTCCCAGATCGAATTAATCACCATGGCGAGTTTCAGTTAATTATCCCCGTTTGCAAGCCTTCGAGCAGCTCCTAAAATTCCACTGGTTCTTTTGGGCACAAGGACACTACTAGGCGTGATTTAAAAGCTTTTGAATATATTTTTTAAATTTACTAAGAAACTGACTACTGTACACCAATATAACTAGCAAATGGTTCTGTATAGTTTAAAAAAAAATCATTTTCAGTTATTTAAAATCAGGTTTCTCCCAGGTGGTGGACTAGACACTCTGATTAAATTTTGTGATAAACCGATTTTCAGCTGTATTAATCAAACTGCACCAAATTACCACTCTTAAATATACCAAGGAATACTTTAAAAAGAAAAAAAAAAATTACGTTTCAAAACGCTGCCAGATTGCACTGCTTCATAGCAGTTTTTACATTTGGCGATATGGAAATAAATTTGAGTGGAAACTTGAGGAAAAAAACACGTCTCCAAATTAGTGCAACTTTGGGTGCAATTTGCACATGGATTGCCGATTGCGCCCAAAGCGGAAACTCTACCTCCTAGGTTTCTCAAATCAATTTTGCAATTTGGGATCAATTTTGTCAATAATAATTCAGAACACTGAAATATAACCTCTATGGTACATTATACACCAGAATACAAATATACATCCAGCACAAGCACATTAGATACAAGCATACATAGAGACACCTACACCCCTAAACATTAGTGAATCACCAGCACGTGAGTACTCACTGAACATGAAGAATATAGTATTCCACTCCACTGGTTGAGGCTATATTAGAATGGTCAATAACAGGTCACAGGCATCACAGAAATGAGGCCCAATCAGGAAGACAGGTAGCTTTCAAAGTTTAATAGTTCTTCAAGTTGAGATATTTGTGGAGGAATCAAAGTTTTAGTCATTTCTCAATGGGTGAAATAATATGTTGGACCTTATATTTTGAGATACCACTGGATTTCTCAAGATTGTGGAAATATGTACATTCCATTGCTCCAAAGAATACTTTGCTGAAAAGTTGTTTTTAAAGCTTGTGATTCCTGAATACAGTTGATCCCATTTTCCTGTGGATCAGAGAGAAAAACAAGGACAATATGCATTGATATAGTATCTTTAACATAGAAAAATGTCGCGAGGTGCTTGACAGAGGCATGAGGAAAATGGACGCTGAGCCAAAAAAGCACAGATTAGGAGGGATGACCAAAGAAGTAGGTTGTGAGAAAAGTCTTAAAAGGAGAAAAGGAAGGTGGAACGGCAGAAAGGTTTATCGAGGGGAGGGAAATTCAGAGTCATGCCTAGTCGGCTGAAGGCATGTTCACCAATGGTTGGGTGAAGAGAAGAGGGGTGCAGAAAAATTATAATGATTCTATTACAATTGCCATTGTCTTCTGAATTGCTCAGGAGACAAAGCTGAACTATATTTGATTGAGAATGCATCACTGCAGTCTATTCAGCCTTCCCAAATTCAAATGGTTGGTCTTAATGGATCATCAGAAGTACAACACTGCTGAAAAACTTTTTAAAAATATATTAATTGGAATAATGATTGGCCGGAGATTTGTAATATCTGCAACCAACAGTTTAGAATAATGCATACCAAGCCTTTATTTTCTTGTATGCAGAGGTACGTAAGTTTGTTCAAACCTTCTTGAAAACATACTTCAGATGATCTAGAAAGCTATGTATAACATTTGTTTTTCTATCTATACTACAGGTAATGATATTTTAAGTTCATCCCTAATGTTATTTATTGATTCAGTCATTAAGAACAGTTATCTTTAGACATCCAGTATTCCCAGCCTTAGTTGGCAACTTCCATGTGGACCAGAAACCTCCCAGTTATTAACTTGCAGCAACTCTTACAATCTTTAGCTTTCAAATCACATTGTTTTCCCATCAAGGTTAATATGATTAATGTGTAATGTTTCTCTTCAAACCGATTTTCAGTTTATATCATTGATAATGGGCCAGAAATTAGGTTCGGGGGCTTGCCGCGCGTGCAAGCCCCCGACGTGCTGACATTTCAATCCTGGCCCGCATTACATTCCCTGTCACTGGCCTGCTTCAGGTCCTGCCGCGCTGTGCGTGAGTGACCCAGCGGCGTACTTAGTGCGATGAGCCGGCTGGGATCACGTGAGCACTGGGCAACCAATGGGAGGTTGCAAAAGTTCATTCATGAGTTTGATAGTAAGAACTGTCAAACTCATGAAAACTCCTGGCCCCAAAACACTACTTACACTTGAAAGAAAATTTAAAAAAACATCGCACTACTTAAATAAACTATAAATAACTGTAAAAAACGATTTAACAATAATTTTAAATTTTGAAAAAAATTATATTAAAAAAATCAGAGCTAAAAATAGACTTACCTTACTGTAAAGTCTTCAAAAAAATGAACCTGTGGAAAATTTTTCTAATTTTACTTAATAGACCACTTACCTGTTAAAAGTAAGTACTTACGGCTGCTTTTTCCACGCATAAAAACCGGAGTCTTTTCCCCACGGGCAACTCTTCAAAAAAAAAGGGAAGTTCAGCGCGCACGCACTACCTGAAACCTCGCACGCGTTCTGCCTCTTAACCCCTTGGGTCAGAGGAGAGGAAATGCCGGTTTTCCCCGCATGCGCTGTGCATGCTGAAAACCAGCAATTCCTCCGGGCCCACGCGTGAGTACCCCGTCGGTACTCACGCATTGGGACAGGAATTACTGGCCCATTAACTGAAAGTTAGTTTAGCGGAGAAATGGAAACCCTTAATTTGAAACCTGAGGTCTGAAGTTGTAACACTGGTACTACTCACTTGTTCTACTCCCATCAAAAATATAAAACATATCTAAAATATATTTATGAAATATAATATTTAAGGCAGTCATCTTTTTTAAGATCAAGAAACACATGAATATATAATGGCCCAGAAATTTGGGTCTCCACGGGTGAGTACACACGGGGTACTCACCTGTAAGCCAATGGAAGTGCCGGTTTCCTGCATGCACTGCGCATGCGCAGGAAACCGGCACTTCCGTTCCCCTGAAAGGAGGGATTCAGAAGTCGAACGCGTGTGCAGGAGAGGCAGCGTGTGCGCATCGAACTTACGTTTTTTTTTTTGCAGGTTTTTATTATTTTTAAATACTTTAAAGAAAGGTAAGTTTATTTTTAGCCCCGTTAGAAAATGTAATTAATTTTTTCAAAAATTCAAATTGTTTAAAATAGTTATTTCATGTAATTTATAGTTTATTTTAAAAATGTGATTTTTAAAAAATTTATTTGAAGATTTAGTGATGTTTTGGGGTTTGTAGTATTTATAGGTTTGACAGGTCTTCCTGTCAAACTTATAAATGAAGCATTCCCTGCTACCATTGGCTCTCCATGGCCCACGTGATCCCAGGGGACGCATCGAACTAACTGCGCCCCTGGGATACGCAAGCACAGCGCGCCGGCAGTTGGAGGAGGCCCAGGATCGCAATTCCATGGGGGCCCAGAGCTCAATGGCCGGCGCGCAAGATCAGTGCAGGTCGGGGGTTTTCACCCGCGGGAAGCCCCTGACCCGAATTTCTGGGCCAATATGTAAAGTAAAGGATATCCATTTGTAAAAGTTGGAAAATAAAAAAAGGGACAATTATTTCCAGTCAATATGAAGCTGTTAGCAAAAGAATACATAATCACTATAGTGATAGATCTCAAGAACATTTGACACACCCCTTATAGAACTTGCTAGATTTTCTTGCCATTAATTTCAATAGAAAGAAGTTCAGGTGGTCTTCTGTGACTGGCTTGCAATACCCTTGCCAAATGTTCCTTTGTGGCTAACCAGGCAATGCTCAACACCCAGGAGGTAAAGAGGAAAATCAACTGCCTTATTTGAAATATTGTACGCAATTTTGGACACCCTATTTTACGGCTATGTTAGGAGAAGGTTCAAAGAATTGCAAGGATGATTCCAGGATTAAGGCTCCAAGTTATAAAGTGAGATCCAAGTAATTAAATTTGTAGAGAAGAATCGTGATAACATTTTCCAGGTTTTTAAATGCTAAAAGGAATGATTAGTTTTTGCGTGCAGAAATGAAAGATATAAACATAGAATTAAGAATCTTCAAACTTGAGCATCATAGGTACATAGACACACATTATTATGGATATTTGAATGAGACTTCCAGTTAAAAGTAGCTAAAAGACTAAAGGAGGTCATTTACTTCACCCATCCAGTGGAACCCAGGTGGAGCGGGTGGCCCAACTGGGTGGGTCAGTTTCCTGCCCTATGGTAATTTCAATGTCACTGTTCTTTCAAGCAGATGAGGCGCCCACCTGAACAAAGCGGGAGTCTCATATTTATGCAAATCGGGGTCCTACGATGAATGTTCCCTCTAATTTATTTTTGGGCGTGCAGCCCCTTTAACGTGCTGCGTGGCCCATTCCAACTTCTGCGCATGTGCAGTTTTTTTGCATTGGGAAGCCGGCAAGGGGCCTGCATGGGTCCTCAAGACCGCTGCGCAGCTTAACAGGAACATTGCCTACAACATGCAAAAGACCCTGGTCTGAAAGCAGAGGCCCTGCAAGTTAAGTTACAAATTATCCTTTGATTGGACCAGAATGAGCAGGACTGCTCCTCCGAGCCTCACAAAGAAAGTCTGAGCTTCTGCTGTACTGGAGTCCCACCAATGCCCCCATTACAGGTAATACCTTGCTGATCCCCTCCCTCCCACAACTTGCCTAAGTGCAAGTGGGCATCCACCAACATTTGTTCAAGATTAAACTAAATTTGTTCATCCCTCCCCAAAATCCATTATAAAATATTTATGTTTTTGCTATTATTCCCACTGTGGATTTTCAGCATTCGCTTAAAACTAAAGTAATTCATTTGCTTAATCTTCCTTCCTCAGAACTTGATTTTCCAGTTATTTACATAATTAAAATATATTTTTCCCCCTTACCTCCCACATAAGATTTGTTCTTTTCACTGAAGCTGCCATTGATGTAGCATTGCCAAAGGAAGCTTTCCCCACAGTTGACTATGCATTGACTAGCACCTGACCATTAGGCCATTCAGCATGGCCTGGGCTAGGCTGACTGACTGACTGACTGACTGAGGCCACAATATCCAAGGTCAGCATAAAGGTTCCTCATAAACGTCCTAAGAACAAACATTAGTTCATCTCAGCGATGCAAAAAACTCATCCAAAATAATAGCATTAACTCAGAATTTGTATTTAATGGCTTAAACTGTACACTCAACATTTTCCTCCCACTGCTTGTGCCTCAGTCATTATCTGTCACAGTGTACTCTGGTATTGTAGCTGCACAAGAGAAGGGTGATAATTGTAACTTGCATCATTCATCTTACTCACACACACAGTTTTTTCTACAGGGGCTAGAAATCTCAGGTTTTGTCTACTTGAGTATGTGACTTGAGTTGACTTGATGTACTCTGGGTATTGTAGCTCCACAGCAGCAGAGTGAAAACAACTTATGAATTTTTTTAATTCATTCTCAGGATGTGGGTATTGCTGACAAGGCTGGCATTTATTGAGAGTGATTTAGTTAAGTCCAAAACTAGGGTCCTAAACCTGAACAAAGCAAACTACGTAGGTATGAGAGGCGAGTTGGCTAAGGTAGGTTGGGAAACCAGATGAAAAGATATGACAGTAGAAAAGCACTGGCAAACATTTAAAGAAATAATTCATAATTTGCAACAAATATACATTCCCTTAAAGAATAAAAACACCACGGGAAAAATTGTCCAACCGTGGCTAACGAGAGAAATTAAAGATAGTACATTAAAGGAAGAGGTTTATAACGTTGCCAAAAAGAGTAGTAAGCCTGAGGATTGGGAGGATTTTAGAATTCAGCAAAGGAGGACCAAGAAATTGATAAAGAAAGGGAAAATAGAATATCAGAGTAAACTAGCGAGAGATATAGGGGCCAATTTTCCCGCAGGTGCGGGGAATTGTCGGGGTTCCGACACGAATCTAAATTGGTCTGCCAGCTGGATGCAATTTTCCCACAATTGGCCAATTAATTTCCAGCGTGTGGGCGCCCTTGCTAATTGACTATTTCCAGTCAGAAAGCCCCACAGTATGATGTCATCATTTGTGGTGCTTTTAAAGTCTACAGCAAGCTTTTCAACGAGCCGTCCAGTGTGACAGAGGAGCCTGCACCAGCTGTTGCCAGTGGCAGACCCCGAGCTGCCGCCAAATTTGATGAAACGTCACTGGAGACATTAGTGGATGGGGTTGGGGCCCACAGGGAGGTCCTCTTCCCTAGCTCAGCGAGAAAGAGGCCTCCCAATGAGACCAAGGCTGCGTGGATGGAGGTGACAGCAGAGGTGAACTCTCAGGGAGTCACCAGAAGAACACGGATGCAGTGCAGGAAGCGATTCCATGACCTTCACCATACAGGAAAATTAAGTATGAAGTTTCCATCACCCTCAACCTGATCCCCATTGCCTTACCCCAGCAGCATTCAGCTTCAGCACGCTCTTCCTCCACATCCCACTTCACAGTCACATCCATGCACCCTTACCCATTCCCCCTCACCCATTCCCCCTCTCTCTATGCTCACATTCACATAACTATTCCACCATGCAGCCCTCACACTGCCTCTCACTCTGATGCTTGGAACACAACTGACAACACACGGAGGGCCCTTGGTCTTGCAGCCTCACACCATCTTTGTCTCCTTTTAAGTATCTATGCTATGCAATCTCTACACTCACTCCTGCACTCTCACTCAAACGCCACTTGTCTCCCTCATTGCAGGAAAAGAGAGCTCACAACAAAAGAGTGTGAGCCAGGACAGGAGGAGGGACAGCCTCAATAGCCCACCGGACCCCCTGGGAGGAAGGAGTGCTGGAGATTGTCAAGGCTGACGTGGCTGCAGAAGGAGAGACAGGAGCAAGCCCGCAAGCTGGTGACAGAATAGTTTTCCATCTCTCTCATTGACATAGCATGAGTTGCTGTTATGGTTCTGAAGCTACATCATTTTGAGCATCTGCAAAATCCAATGTGCATGTAGCCTTGGCATCACATCTCTAACTCTTTCCTTTACTCCCCCACAGGACCATCCAGAGCCCCCGTCCCCACTGTCGAGGAGGAAGAGGCTGTGCAGCCAGACTCCTCAGAGGAAGCTCCAACCTCTGAGGGCGCAGCGTCAGCAGAAGTAAGTACACCCAGCACCAGCGCAGACACTCACACCTCGGGGGGACCTTCGGGACATAGAGTAGTGTTGTCACCTGGTGTTTCACAGCTCACAAGTGAGCATCAGCAGATTGTGGAGACAGGGACAGCAGTGGAGAGTCCTCGTCGGAGGGCGCAGGCCTCTGCCACCTTAGATCAGCTGCATGTCGACCCTATGCCTCTGGGTCCATCCGCAAAAGAGGTGATGGACCTCCATGCACAGATGAAGGAGTCTCTGGCAGGTTTTGTCTCCGGGGTCGCTGCGAGTGTGGAGCGAATGGAGGAGTCCATAGCGAACATGAGCAGAGCCTTAGTGGAGTCATTGGCGCATGAACGCATCACCACGGAAAGGATGGCTACCTCCGTGGCAAGGCTGCGGCCGAGCAGAGGGCGGCTACGGCCGAGGAGAGGAGGGCTATGGCCATGGAAGAGCTTAGACGCCAGGGTATGGAAAACATGGTGAGTGCTCAGAATAGAATGACATCTCTTGAGGAGCGATGGGCATCTATTGAGCACCGAAACCAGACCTTCATGGAAGTCCTTCTGAGCAGGACTTCCAGTGCAGATATGGGTCCCCATAGCCCCCCTGATGTGCAGCAAGGTGCTCTCCAGCCACTTGCAGGCGCTGAGGGGGACCTGACCCATGAGAGGGAGGTTGTTGGCACACCTCAAGGAAGTGGGGGCTCCTCTCCACGCGCTCACACTTCCATGCCACTGCAGAGCCCTCGGTCAGAGCCCCGCCGGAGTCCACACCCAAGTGAGATAGGCGTCTCAACCCCTGCACAGCCGCAGGAGCAGCAGACTGCTGGCGAGCCCTCAAAGGCTCACCACCCCAGAGGACGCCCACCAAAGGTGTCGAGACAGGAGCAGCAGGAAATTGAGCAAGGGGCCTCCACACCTGCTGAAGCCACAGGGGTACCACTACATAGGAGCACGTGTAAGAAAAACTAATCACAAGGGTAACTCACTTGGCTGAAAGGTTTTGTATATAGTTTTAATGCCATCAGTATCTTGTACATAAAAAAATCTGATGGCAACTGCTGCAGTTGTGTCGTCTGTCATTTGGCGAATGGGGATTTCACGCTGAGGCTTTAGGATTACTTGCAGTTGTCAGCAAGCTGGTCAAACAGGTAGAAATGTGCAGGGATGGGCCATTGTCCATGGTCAGGTAAGAAGCAGCGAAGCTACAGTGTTTGATGTACCAGGCTAAGCAAATCTGGCCAGGATGAGTGCGTTCCTTGCATTCCAGCCAGCAATGTTCTCGTATAATGGTGCCGCTGGTTGATGGGCCTCTGCAGGATGCTCGTTATCAGCCTCCTCCTCCTCCTCAGCATCATCCTCATCTTAGGCGGCTCTGTGAGGAGCCTCTTGGTCCTGCGGATTCTGCAAGCCACAACGCTGTGCCATGTTGTGAAGCACACAGCAAACCACGACGATTTGGGAGACCCTGGCTGCTGAGTACTGTAGGGCTCCACCTGATCTATCGAGACATCTGAAGCGCATCTTCAGCAATCCGATGGTTTGCTCGATAATGCATCTGGTCGAAATGTGGTTGGAGTTGTAGCGCTCCTCAGCTTCGTTGGCTGGTCTCCTCAATGGCGTCATTAGCCAAGTCCGCAGGGGATATCCCTTGTCTCCAAGTAGCCATCCCTGAAGTTCGTCTGGCGGACTGAATAGCGAAGGCACAGTAAGCTGGCGCAGTATGAGGGAGTCATGGCAGCTGCCAGGGTACTTGGCACAAACATGCAAAATCTCCTTCTTGTGGTCACACATCAGCTGAACGTTAAGGGAGTGGAAGCCCTTGCGTTTGACAAAAACTCCTGGATTGCGATGGGGTGCTCTAAGGGCCACATGTGTGCAGTCAATGATGCCCTGCACCCTTGGAAAGTCTGCCAGCTGAGCTAATCCAAGCGCTCGCGCCCTCACACTTGCGCGATCCCTGGTGAAATGGATGTGATTGTGCGCGAGGGCAAAGAGGGCATAGGTTACCTGCGTGAGGCCACCTGGGAGATGCCGCTGATGCCTGCTGCTGATCCCTGGAAGGAGCCTGAGGCAAAAAAGTTGAGTGCGGTGGTAACTTTGATGGCCACTGGTAAGGAGTGTCAACCTGGTGCTCTGGGCTCCAGGTCTTGCTGTAGCATTGCGCAGACATCAGTCACTACCTCTCGCGAAAGTCGGAGCCACCTTTGGCACTGCTGCTCAGTCATGTTGAGGTAGCTCACCCTGTGTCTGTAGACCCTGTTTGGGGGGTATCTCCTGCGCCGACGGCCTTCCATGCGCTGGCCCCTTCTGGCATGTGCTGCCTCAGGTGGGTGAGCAGCAGCCTGTCGCTCCTGCTGGTGCTGCTGTTGGTGGATCTGTTGCAGCCTCCTCTGCTGTTGGAGATCCTCTAATGCCAAGAAGGCAAGGAAAAAAAGGCCTCCCATGCTTCTGGCAGATGCCTCCGTTGAGGAAGCGCTGAGTGAGGGTGGTGAGAGGGGCTTCCCAGGGGCTCACACTGGAGAAGTATGAGAGGCTCCAACCTTCCACAGCTGTGCCTAAGCCTTCAACAAGTTGCCCCAAGCCTGAAACAACAAGGTCCTGCTACCTACAAATGCTGTCTGATTAAATCTCTTCTTTCCTGACTGACCTGCAGCTGAAAGTAAGCAAGCCGACATTGTTCACGCCAGGTTTCATCAGCGGTGTTCACACCAGGCGTGTTTTACGTGGGGAAAGGCTGAAAATTGCAAGGGCCCCTTAAAATGGCATTATAGATGCCAATTATTGGTGATTAGGCTCCTGATGACCAGTCCCGCCGGCTGCGGGTGGGACTGATTCGGGTCGCATTGATACGCCGGGGGGGGGGGGGGGGGAAAGTCGGGCGGGGCGGGGAATCAGGCGGGTTTGCGGGGGGGGGGGGGGGGGGGAGGTCGCGACCCCCTTTTTTTGTGATTTTCCCCCCCCCACATGCCTGAAACCCCACCTGACGGCTCCAGGAAAATCGACCCCATAAAAACAGACTGTCAAAGCTTCTATAGGTATGTAAAAAGGAAAAGTTTAAGCGAACAAACGTGGGTACCTTACAGGTGGAGACAGGAAATATTATAATGGGGAATAAGGAAATGGCAGAGAAATTAAACAAATACTTTGGTCGCGATTTCACCGACCGAGGTGGGTCCGGGGTTGGTGTCACGGTCCCAGCCTACTGCAGCCCGCACTCTCCAAGTGATTTTGCGTTAATAGATCTTGTTAAGCCCGCCCTGCGAGGTTCCCGGCCAATTAAAAGGAAGCAGGTCTGATGAGGTGATTTGATGACACGTCATCAGCCGGTTTCCTTAAAGGGGCCATGTCCAAGTTGATTTTGACAGTTCTGCGGTCAGTGTTCTACAGCATTGAGCTGCTACAAACACTGCACAAAGGTGCACAGTAGCACCCAGGCTCTCCCATGACTCCATAAGCTTATAGAGGGAGTCACAGCACGCAGGGAGGTTCTCTTCCCTTCCCATGGGCAGAAGAGACCTCCCTAGGAGGTCAACGCAGCCTGGCTGCGCAATGCACAGGAGGGCACAAGCAGGGATGTCGTCAGGAGGACCAGGCTGCAGTGGCACAAATCTTTTAATGATCTCAGTAGATCACGAAACGTTACTGCCAAGCCACATTCAACTTCATCCTGCTGTGCCACTCATCACATCCCCATCACTCTGCCTTCCCTGCCCTACTCCTGCACATCTTTACTGACACCAACTTATCTTGCACCTCCACCCATCCCTCTCTATCTACATTATCACTTCCCCATTTCACTAGCCACCCCTCACACTCATCCTACTGCAAGCATACCAACTAAGAACACACAAAGGTAGGCACTTGGATGGTTTAGCCAATGTTCATGTGAAGTTTCTAGTAATGTGCTGTCAAACATTGAATCCTTTATTTTCAGTACTTTGCATTCTTGGACAGATCTGTGTACACCTTTGGAAGTGGCTTAGTGAGTTGTAGTGAATGGTTAGATATAAGGGTACCCACCCCACCCTACCCCCCGCACTGGTGACGAGTGTAAAAGGAATAGCTTGAGCATTGTAGGGATGTTTTATGGTGTTGTTTGGGGTGGTGCCACCTGGTGCATCATGTGGCATCCAGCGTATACAGCATCAAATGAAGTAAATCTGGCCATGGTGAGGCCATCCCTGGCATCCTGGGCAGCAATGTGGTCGGGTGCTGATGCCCTGTGCAGCATCAGTTGATTGGTGTTGTTGTTGTTACTGCTGCTGGTGTGCCCGGTGATGTTGGTGTTGGGGCTGATCTTGGTGGGATTCTGAGGACCATGGTGAGATAGTTTCAAGGGCAATGATGCCAATGGAATAGATGGCAGGTGAGGTTGAGGTGACAGAAGTGATCTGTCAATGATGAGAGGTTGTTCCAATTAGGTGACACTGGATATAGAGAGTTGGATCCAAACACTTGCAAGCTGCAGAATTCTCATTATATCTTGCAAATGCAGTGACCAACAGTTTCTGAACTTTGAAAGTGAACAGCTGTAACATGGGATCTTTTATACAACTTGGGCAGCTGTCAGGTCATGAGATAATTCAATGCTGAATCCACTCACGACATGCTGAGCTGACGTGTTCCCTGAGCAGCAGGTAATCTGTGGGGAGCACGTAAAATTGAAATGTAGGCATAAAATAACACTTAATCAGATGTTAACAATCCATTTAATGATGTCAATTGCCTCCCCTGCTGCTTGATGTCGGGTCTGCTCAGCGCCGACAGACCCGACACCTGGGAGACTCGCGTGGAGGCGGGTTGACAGCAGGTTCCCTACCCACGAGATTGAGGAACTGAAAGACATTCGTATTAGTACAAAAATAGTACTGGAGAAATTAATGGGGCTGAAAGCCAATAAATCCCCTGGACTTGATGGCCGACATCCTAGGGTTTTAAAAGAGGTGGCTATAGAGATAGTGGATGAATTGGTTGTCATCTTCCAAAATTCCTTAGATTTTAGAATGGTTCTCACAGATTGAACGGTAACAAATGTAACCCCACTATTTAAGAAAGGAGGGAGAAAGGAAACGGGGAACTACAGACCAGTTTGCCGGACATCAGTAGTAGGTCAAATGCTAGAATCTATTATTAAGGACGTGGTAACCGGGCACTTAGAAAATAATAATAGGATTGGGCAGAGTCAACACGGATTTAGGAAAGGAAAATCATGTTTGACAAATCTGTTTTTTGAGGTTGTAACTAGCAGAATAGAGAAGGGGGAACCAGTGGTGTAGTGTATTTGGATTTTCAGAAAGCATTCGATAAGATGCCACACAAGAGGTTATTAAATAACATTAGGGCTCATGGGATTGGGGGCAATATATTAGCATGGATTGAGGATTGGTTAATGGACAGAAAACAAACAGAGTAGGAATAAACGGGTAATTTTCAGGTTGGCAGGCTGTAACTAGTGGGGTACCACAAGGATCAGTGCTTGGGCCTCAGCTATTCACAATCTATATCAATGATTTGGATGAGGAGACCAAATGTAATATATCCAAGTTTGCTGATGATACAAAGCTAGGTGGGAATGCAAGTTGTGAGGAGGATGCAAAGATGCTTCAAGGGGATATAGACAAACTAAGTGAGTAGGCAAGAACATGGCAAATGGAATATACAGGATACTCTCTGGTATCCGGCACCGACGGGACCGGGATGGTGCCGGTTGATTAAAAATTCCGGATGATGGAGAGGGTTATCTACCGAGGCTATTTTTAACAAACAAAGAGTCAGACTCCTGTTATTGAGGTGTTCGGACTTCTGACAGTGCCAAGAAGCAGCGTAGTGGCAGTTTGGAGAACTAGCCCCACTGACGAACTCGGCCACCGCGGGAGACTCGGACTCGGCAACATTTCCGGTTATTGAGGTGTTTTCGGAATATGAGTTTTGCTGGTTAATAGAGAATTCCTGATATTTAGATACCGTTTAAACGAAAGTTTCCTGTAACGTGAAGAAATGTGAAGTTATCCACTTTGGTAGGAAAAATAGAAAAGCAGAGTATTTTTTAAATGGTGAGAGATTGGGAAATGTTGTTCAGAGGGACCTGGGTGTCCTTTTACACGAATCACTGAAAGTTAACATGCAGGTACAGCAAGCAATTAGGAAAGCAAATGGTATGTTGGCCTTTATTACAAGAGGATTTGATTATAGGAGTTAAGACGTATTACTGCAATTATACAGGGCCATGGTGACCACACCTGGAGTATCATGTACAGTTTTGGTCTCCTTACCCAAGAAAGGATATACTTGCCATAGAGGGAGTGCAACCTAGGTTCACCAGACTGATTCCTGGGATGGGGGGGATTGTCCTATGAGGAGAGATTGAGTAGACGAGGACTATATTCTCCAGAGATTAGAAGAATGAGAGGTAATCTCATTGAAAGATACAAAATTCTTACAGGGCTTGACAGGGTAGATGCAGTGAGAATGTTCCCTTGGTTGGGGAGTCTAGAACCAGGGGTCACAGTCTCAGAATAAGGGGTTGGCCATTTAGGACGGAGATGAGGAGAAATTTCTTCACTCAGAGGGTGGTGAATCTTTGGAATTCTCTACCCCAGAGGGCTGTCGAGGCTCAGTCGTTGAGTATATTCAAGACAGAGATCGATAGATTTTTGGATATTAAGGGACTCGAGGGATATGGGGATAGTGCAGGAAAGTGGAGAGGAGGTAGATGATCAGTGATAATCTTATTGAATGGTGGAGCAGGCTCGAGGGGCCGAATGGCCTACTCCTGCTCCTATTTCTTAAGTTATGTTCTTTGCCTATCCAAGTTGAACTTGTACAATTGAGCGACTTGCTGGATAATTTCAGAGGAAATTTAAAAGTCAAGCATGTTCATGTCAGACTGGAGTACAAAGGAGAAGAAGTTATGCTTCAGTTGTAGAGAGCTTTGGTCAAACCCCATCTGAAGTATGGCACTCAGTTTTGGGCACCGCACCTCAGGAAGGATATATTGGCCTTGGAGGGGCTACAACAACAACTTGCATTTATATAGCACATTTAATATACTAAAATGTTCCAAGGTGCTTCACAGGAGCGTTATCAAACAAAATTTGACACTGAGCCACATAAGGAGCTATTAGGCCAGATGACCAAAAGCCTGGTCAATGAGGTAGGTATTAAGGAGCATCTTAGAGACAGAGAGGGAGACAGCGAGACAGAGAGAGCGATGTGGAGAGGTTTAGGGAGGGAATTCCAGAGCTTAGGGACTAGGCAGCTGAAGGCACAGCTGCCAATGGTAGAGCAATTAAAATTGGGGTCGCGCAAGAGGCCAGAATTGGAGGAGCGCAGATATCTTGGAGGGCTTTAGGGCTAGAAAAGGTTAGAGAGATAAGGAGAGGCGAGGCCATGGTGGGATTTGAAAACAAGGATGAGAATTTAAATATTGCAGTGTTCCCGGACTGGGAGCCAATGTAAGTCAGCGAGGACTGGGGAGATGGTTAAACAGAACTTGATGCAAGTTAAGATATGGGCAGCAGAGTTTTGGATGAGCTCAAGTTTATGGAGGGTGGAAGATTGGAGGCCGGGCAGGAGAGCTTTGGAATAGTTACATTGAGAGGTAACAAAGGCATGGATGAGGGTTTGAGCAACAGATGAGTTGCAGCAAGGGCAGAGTCAGGCGATGTTATGGAGGTGGAAATAGGCGGTCTTAATGATGCAGGAGATGTAGTCGGAGGCTCATCTCAAGTTAAGTATGACACCAAGGTTCCACATCACAGATTTACCAGAATGATACTTGTGCTTAAAATGATGATGACAGGTTGGTATTCCCTTGAGTATAAAATGTTGAGGGGTGATTTAATCAAGGTATTTAAAATGATTAAGGGATTCAATATGGCCATCCAGCAGTGAAATCAGGAATCATTTTTCCAACAAAGGATAGTAGAAATCTGGAACTCACTCCCCAAAAGGCTGTGGATGCTGGATCAGTTGAAATTTTCAAGACGGAGATTGATAGATTTGTGTTAGGTAAGGGTAGTATGGGATATAAATCAAATGTGAGTAAATGGAGCAGAGTACAGATCGGTCATGATGAGATTGAATGGCGGAACAGGCTTGAGGGGCTGAATGGCCTACTCTTGTTCCATGTTGTTATATTCCTATTAGTCATATATAGGCCAGACACAATGAGAAAGGCATGTTTGCTTCCCTACAGGACATCACAACAATCCGAAAGCTTCATGGTACTAGCTTTATATTTCCAGATGTTTTTTTTTATAAACTGAATTTCAAATTATTAAACTGCCATGGTCTCAGGCTGAACCAGAATGTTCACAATTTTAGACGGCAAAGTTTGTCGAGGCCCAAAAACGGGTGCGGGCACCACGATGCGAGATATGCCCGTGCCCATTAAGAAAGCACCGACAGCACATCAGTTTGGTGCTGCCCACTAATTTAAACGATTTTAGTGCATAGCCCAACAATTATCACGCTGCTGACAGGCTGTGCGCTCAGCAACAGGCCCGAGGTCATGTCGCTGGAGCGAGACTGCCTTTCCTTAAAATTGGGATGGTAGCTTTCAAGGCAGTCTCTAGCCCTTAAAGATGAACTGCCTTCTGAAAAAAAACTTAAATATCATTCAAAACTAGGCAGTCTGCAGCTCTTAAAGCTGAACTGCCTTCTGCACATAAAAAAAATGCTAAAGTGCTTTAACACCAACATAAATGGCTCAACAGGCCAGGGAAAGGGCACCCAGGATCTCAGACGCAGCACTCTTGCTTTGTGCAGGGGGTCAACATTGGAAGAGAGGACCTCTATCCACAGGGGGCCAGGAAGTCCTCCTGAAAGAAGGATGTGGGACAAGATCACTGAGGCAGTAACTGCCAGCAGCGTTTCCACCAGGACCTGGCTCCAGTGCCCAAAGAAATTTCATAACCTCAGACGAGTGGTCAAGGTCAGTGAATGCAACTTCAAAAGCCGTCACCGACCAACTACACCACTAGTGACTTTAATTATCCTAATATAGACTGGGATAGTAATAGTGTAAAGGGCAGAGAGTGGGAAGAATTTCTGAAGTGTGTTCAGGAGAACGTTTTTTAACAGTACGTTTCCGGCCCAATGAGGAAGGAGGCATTGCTGGGTTGGATTCTGGAGAATGAGGTGGGTCAAGTGGAGCAAGTGTCAGTAGGGGAACATTTAGGGAACAGTGACCATAGTATCATAAGGTTTAGATTAGCTATGGAAAAGGACAAGGAGCAATCTAGAGTTAAAATGATTAATTGGAGGAGGGCCAATATCAATGGGATGAGAACGGATCTGGCCCAGGTAAATTGGAATCAAAGATTAGCAGGCAAAACTGAACAATGGGCTGCCTTTAAAGTGGACAGTTCAGGTTCGTGTACAGTTGAGGTACAATCCCACGAGGGGGAAATGTAGGGCAACCAAAGCCACAGCTCCTTGGATGATGAAAGAGATAGAGAGTAAGATGAAGCAGAAGAAGGGGGCGTATGACAGATATCAGGTTGAGAATACAAGTTTGAACCAGGTTGAATATAGAAAGTTCAGATGGGAAGTGAAAAAGGAAAGAAGAGGGGCAAAGAGAGAGTATGAGAATAGATTGGCAGCTAACATAAAAGGGAATCCAAAAGTCTTCTGTGGGAATATAAATAGTAAACGGGTAGTAGGAGGGGTGGGGCCTGTTACCATCCAAGAGGAGGAGGCCTATGCATGGAGGCAGAGGGCATGGCTGAGGTACTAAATGAGTACCTTGTATCTCTCTTTACCAAGGAAGAAGATGCTGCCAAAGTCACAGTGAAAGAGGAGGTAGTTGAGATACTGGATGGGATAAAAATTGATAAAGGAGGTACTAGAAAGGCTGGCTGTACTTAAAGTAGATAAGTCACCAGGGATGCATCCTAAGTTACTGAAGAAAGTAAAAGGTGGAAATTGCAGAGGTACTGGCCATAATCTTCCAATCCTCCTTAGATACGGCGGTGGTGCCAGAGGACTGGAGAATTGCAAAATTAACGCAGAAAAGTGCAAAATGATACATTTTGGTAGGAAAGGCAATATAAACTAAAGGGTACAATTCTAAAGGGGGTGCAGGAACAGAGACACCTGGGGGTACATGTTCACAAATCGTTGAAGATGGCAGGGTAGTTTGAGAAAGCGGTTGAAAAAGCATACTGGATCCTGGGCTTCATAAATAGAGGCATAGAGTACAAAAGCAAGGAAGTTATGATGAATCTTTATAAAACACTGGTTCGGCCTTAACTGGAGTATTGTTTCCAATTCTGGGCACTGCACTTTAAGAAGGATGTGAAGGCCTTAGAGAGGGTGCAGAAAAGGTTTACAAGAATGGTTCCAGGGGTGAGGGACTTCAGTTATGTGGATAGACTGGAGAAGCTGGGGTTGTTCTTTTTGGAGCAGAGAAGGATGAGAGGAGGTGTTCAAAATCACGAGGGGTCTAGACAGAGTAGAGAGAGAAAAACTGTTCCCATTGGCAGAAGGGTCGAGAGCCAGAGGAAACAGATTTAAAGTGATTGGCAAAAGAACCAAAGGCGACATAAGGAAAAACCTTTTAACGCAGCAATTGGTTATGATCTGGAATGCACTGCCTGAAAGGGTGGTGGAGGCAGATTCAATCGTGGCTTTCAAAAGGGAATTGGCTAAGTACCTGAAGGGAAAAAAATTTGCAGGGCTACCGGGAAAGGGCGGGGGAGTGGGACTAGCTGAATGTGCTCTTGCAGAGAGCTGGCACGGGCTCGATGAGCTGAATGGCCTCCTTCTGTGCACTCCTTTCATGCTTACAACTGTCCACAGACTTTTTGTGGGCTTTTGAGCGGCAATGTATGGTTCCAAGAGATCATTTTCAGCGTGGCACCCTCTACAGGGGATCTGTAGCATGTGAGAGCAGAGCAAGCAACAGCATATCTCTTCAACCAATCAGGTTGAAAAATCCTCACTGAGGCACGCAGAATCTAAACCAGGAAGTATAAATTTGAATATTTAATTGTAAAATCATGTACAAAAAGCAAAATAGAGAGGGAAAGAAAGATGGGATTAAGAGAGACAGATAAAACAGACAAAGACAGAGTTAAACTTTTTTTGCAATTTAAAAAAATCTCCAACAATAATTAAATTCTGAGGGATGAGACTCCACACTTGTAAAATTACATTTTCATTGCCAGAGAGGTTGGTCAGAGAGAGGGAGCGGTTCTGGACTTAGTTTTGGAGGATGAGACCGGGAAATTAATGGTGGGAAACATGGAGATGGCAAAAACGCTGAACAAATATTTTGTATCAGTCTTTACGGTAGAGGACACTAAGAATATCCCAACACTGGACAAACAGGGGGCTCTAGGGGGAGAAGAGCTGAATACGATTAAAATCACTAAGGAAGTGGTACTTGGTAAAATAATGGGACTCAAGCCGGATAAATCCCCTGGACCTGATGGCTTACATCCTAGGGTCTTGAGGGAAGTGGCGGTAGGGATTGTGGATGCATTGGTAATAATTTTCCAAAACTCCTTGGACTCAGCAAAGGTCCCGGCAGATTGGAAAACTGCTAATGTAACACCCTTATTTAAAAAGGGTAGTAGGCAGAAGGCTGGAAACTATAGACCTGTTAGCCTAACATCTGTGGTTGGTAAAATGTTAGAGTCCATTATTAAGGAGACAGTAACGGGACATTTGGATAAACATAATTTAATAGGACAAAGTCAGCATGGTTTCATGAAGGGGAAGTCATGTTTGACAAATTTGCTGGAGTTCTTTGAGGAAGTAACATACAGGGTGGATAAAGGGGAACCAGTGGACGTAGTGTATTTAGACTTCCAAAAGGCATTTGACAAGGTGCCACACAAAAGAATATTGCTCAAGATAAAAAATCACGGGATTGGGGGTAATATTCTGGCGTGGGTGGAGGATTGGCTCTCTAACAGAAGGCAGAGAGTTGGGATAAATGGTTCATTCTCAGACTGGCAATCAGTAACTAGTGGTGTTCCGCAGGGGTCAGTGCTGGGTCCCCAACTCTTTACAATCTATATTAACGATTTGGAGGAGGGGACGGAGTGTAACATATCAAAGTTTGCAGATGATACAAAGATGGGAGGGAAAGTAGTGAGTGAGGAGGACATAAAAAACCTGCAAAGTGACAGACAGGCTAAATAAGTGGGCAGAGATTTGGCAGATGGAATACAATACTGGAAAGTGTGAGGTTATGCACTTTGGCAGGAAAAATCATAGAGCAAGTTATCTTAATGGCAAGAAACGGGAAAGTACTGTAGTACAAAGGGATCTGGGGGTCCTGGTGCACGAAACTCAAAAAGTTAGTATGCAGGTGCAGCAAGTGATCAAGAAGGCCAATGGAATGTTGGCTTTTATTGCTAGGGGGATAGAATATAAAAACAGGGAGGTATTGCTGCAGTTCTACAAGATATTGGTGAGACCGCACCTGGAATACTGCATACAGTTTTGGTGTCCATACTTAAGACATACTTGCTCTCGAGCCAGTACAAAGAAGGTTCACTCGGTTAATCCCGGGAATGAGGGGGTGGTCATGTGAGGAGAGGTTGAGTAGATTGGGACTCTATTCATTGGAGTTCAGAAGAATGTGAGGCGATCTTATTGAAACATATAAGATTGTGAAGGGGCTTGATCGGGTGGATGCGGTGAGGATGTTCCCAATGATGAGTGAAACTAGAACTAGGGGGCATAATCTTAAAATAAGGGGCTGCTCTTTCAAAACTGAGATGAGGAGAAACTTCTTCACTCAGAGGGTGGTAGGTTTGTGGAATTTGCTGCCCCAGAAAGCTGTGGAAGCTACATCATTAAATAAATTTAAAACAGAAATAGACAGTTTCCTAGAAGTAAAGGGAATTAAGGGTTATGGTGAGCGGGCAGGAAATTGGACATGAGTCTAGGTTCGGAATGGTCATGGCCCTGTGGGTAGTGAAGCGGGCCCTGGGGCTGTGTAGCCTGGTTCTGCTCCTACTGTGTTCTAATTCTGTGTTAGATTTCAGGAGATGGTTTTATTCCTGTTCCTGGCTGGGGTGGAGATCGCCTTTACAGAAGGTAAGTACTGTAGAAAATATAGGGACAGAGTGATCTCCTGGAAGAGTTTTGATCGCCTAGATGGGTCGGAGAGAAATTTCCCAGATTTTTTCTCCCAAATTGGCCATTGGGTTTTTTATCTGGTGTTTCGCCTCTCCCGGGAGATCACATGGGTTCGGGTGGGATGGAGAGTGATAGAAGATTTGAGGTTAGGATCAGATCAGCCATGATCTTATTGAATGGTGGAGCAGGCTCGAGGGGCCGATTGGCCTACTCCTGCTCCTATTTCTTATGTTCTTATGAAGCTGAGCAGGTGGAAGGGGTGTCAGTGGGAGAACATTTTGGTGGTAGAATAGAATCATAGAATTGTAGTGAACATAATTCAGTTAGATTTAGCATAGTTACGGAAAAGGACAAAGATAGACCAGAAGTGAAAGTTCCCAATTGGGGAAAAGCCAATTTTACTAAGCTGAGATGTGATTTAGCAAAAGTGAACTGGAAATAGCTACTTGAAGGTAAATCAGTGTCAGAGGCATTCAAGGAGGAGAGAGTGAGTGCTCAGAGCAAAAATGTTCCCATAAAGAAAAAGGGTGTGACTCTCAAATCTCAAGCTCTGTGGGTGTCAAAGGGGAATACAGGGTAGGATAAGGCAAAAAAGGGAAGTTTGTGTCAGATAACGAGAGCTAAATATGCAAATAGACTAGAGGAGTATAGAAAGTGCAGGGGTGAAGTTAAAAAAGAAATTAGATAAACAAGGAGGGCATGAAAAAAATATTGGCAAGTAAAATCAAGGGAAACCCAAAGATGTTTTATAAATACATAAAGAGGATAACTAAGGAAAGAGTAGGACCGATTAGAGACCAAAAAGGTCACCTGCGTGTGGAGGTGGAAGACGTGGGTATGGTTCTTAATATTTTGCATCTGTCTTCACAGAAGAAGAGAAGGATGATGCAGACATTGTAGTTAGAGAAGGAAGATTGTGAAATATTTGGGAAGATAACGTGAGAGGAAATATTAAGGGGTTTAGCATCTTTGCAAGTAGATATATCGCCAGGCCCGGATGAAACATACTCCAGGCTGTTAAGAGAAGCAAGGGAGGAAATAGCGGAAGCTCTGACCATCACTTTCCAATCCTCTCTGGCTACAGGCGTGGTGCTGGAGGACTGCTAACGTACCGTTGTTTCAAAAGGGAGAAAGGGATAGACCGAGTAATTACAGGCCAGCAGCTTAACCTCTGTGGTGGGCAAATTATTGGACAAAATTCTGAGGGACAGTATTATTCATCGTTTAGAAAAGGCACAGATTAATCAAGAACAGTCAGCATGGATTTGTTAAGGGAAGGAAGGAGGCTGAGGGGAGACTTAATGAAGGTATATCGATTTGTATGTGGGTTCAATGACAAGACATTTATGAAAGAGAATGACTTTTTATCGAAAGTTTGTTCAACTCAGTTAACAGCATTACAGGAGACACCATCTTAGAGATCCCTCTAAAACGAAACCAAAACAAAACTAAACTGCTTGTCTCTCACATGCCCTCTGCTGGTCAGGCATAAACAATCAATCAGGCAAATATGCTGGTAAGGCATAAATAATCAAACAGGCAAATACCATCACTATTTGCTGATATCATTACATCTCCCTTTCTTAAAACAAAAGTATTTTACTTTTATCTAACAACATGTTTTCTTTGTATTACTCTGCATTTTAACTAACACTTAATGAACTTACATTATCATTATCATGATCAAGGTTTTTTAACCTTGTTTTGTGTGTTCACATGAAATATGTAAATACCTAGAACTTGAAGAAAGAATAAGATAACATTACTTCCTTCTATAACAAGAGTCCTTAAACTTGCTCAATGAGTCTCTCAGGAGGCTTCACGTGTCTTGAGGATTTTCTGATTGATTGTCCTTGAATCTGAGTTGTTGCCTCAGATGATGGTTTCTCAACTGTGTGATCAGGTTGTTCAACAGTATCAGTCTTTTGACCTGCTGTGGCTGGTCCCATGAGAAGATCTCGATGATTTCTTCGCAGAACAGCACCCTCATCTGTCTGAATGGTGTATGATCTTGGTTGAACTTCACTCAGGACAGTTCCCTTCTGAGTCCATATGTTTGTTTTGTCTTTGAACCTTACTTGGTCACCAGTGTGGAGTTCAGGTAGGTTTTGTGTTCCTCTGTCATAGTAGTACTTTTGCTTTTCTTTCTGTTGTTCTTTGAACTTTCTCACTTTCTCCCCCTCTTTTGTTTTCAGGAGGTTCTCCGGGATGGGTAGGTTTGACCTTAGCAGACGTCCCATCAGGAGTTGGCCTGGTGACATACCACACTCGAGCGGCATTGTGCGGTATACAAGCATGCTCTGGTAGAAGTCAGTTCCACTGTCTTTTGCCTTGTACATCAGTCTTTTCACTGTCTGGACCGATTTTTCCACTAGTCCATTGGACTGTGGAAAGTGAGGACTTGACGTTGTGTGGACAAAGTCCCACTCTTTGGCAAAGTGTCGGAAACTTGCATTGTAAAACTGGGGTCCTTTGTCTGTGAAGACCTCGCTTGCCACGCCATGTCTGGAGAATATGGCTTTCATACATGTTATCACAGCATCTGCAGTGGTGGTGTATAGTCTACAAACCTCTGGATACAGGGAGTAATAGGCTGTGACTACAAGATAGTCCTTCCCTTGACATACGAATAGGTCAGCGCCTACCTTCTGGTAAGGTCTGTCTGGCGCTGGGTGTGGCTTTAGTGGTTCTACCGGATTGCTTGCTCGATATTTCAGGCATATTGTGCAGTTTGACACCTCATTTGTCACATCTTGGTTGATTCGTGGCCAGTAAATCACCTCTCATGCTCTTTTCTTACACTTTGATTCCCAGATGTCCTCCATGGATCCTTTTTAGCATCTCTCTTCTCAGACTCTTTGGGATAACTATTTTACTTCCTTTGTAGATGATGTCTTCGACCACTGATAGTTCCGCCCTGCAGTTCCAGTACTCTGCCATGTCAGGTGAGCAGTCTTGCTTCATGTTGGGCCATCCATCCAAGATGCTTTTCCTCAGTCGTCTCATTGTTTCATCTTTGTTTGTCTCAGTCTTTATGAGCTCCATTTTTGCATCTGCTATGGGCAGTGCACTTGTGATCATGTCCACGTAGGCGTTCACTTTTTCATCCATTTTGGTGTTTGCGGGCTCTCTTGGGTCAACAGCTCTGGACAACGTGTCTGCTGTATACATCAGCTTACCCGGTGTGTACGCAACATTCAGTGTATAGCGTTGCAGCCTGATCATCATTCTTTGTATTCTAAGCGGACAGCTATTTAGTGGCTTTTGGAACAATGCAATCAAGGGCTTATGGTCAGTCTCTACACTGATTGCTTGTCCTGACACAAACTGGTGAAATCTTTCACAGGCGTATGTGATGCTGAGCAGCTCTTTTTCTATTTGAGCATATCGCGTCTCCGCGTCTGTCATTGGGCGTGATGCATATGCAATAGGTTGCCAGTAGTCATATTTTTGCAGAAGAACAGCACCGAGCCCACTCTGTGATGCATCTGATGATATCTTGATGGGTCTCTCTGGGTCATAAAACCTCAGAACTGGCTCCTCTGTGAGCAGTTTCTTTAGATCGCTCCATGACTTCTCATGCTCATGATTTCATTCCCATTCCATGTTCTTTTCAGTTAGTCTTCTCAGTGGCGCCATCTTTTCTGAGAGGTTGGATATGAATTTACCCATGTAGTTGATCATTCCATTAAACCTCTGTACATCCTTTTTGCATTGTGGCTTTGGCATATTCTCAATGGCGGACACCTTTCTGGGATCTGGTCTGATGCCCTCACTGCTAAGGATATCTCCCACGAATGTCAGTTCTGTCACCCCGAGCTGGCATTTCTCTCTATTCAGCTTCAGGTTTGTTTTCCTTGTTGCTTCCAGCACTTTTTTCAGTCTCTCGTCATGCTCAGTTCTCATGGTTCCCCATACTATGATGTCATCCATTGATGTATCAACTCCCTCCAGGTGCTCATAGATCATATGGATAGTTTTGTGATACACTTCAGGAGCTGAGGCAATGCCAAATGGTAACCATAGGAATCTGTATCTGCCAAATGGACTGTTGAACGTGCACAGTTTTGAACTTGCCTCGTCCAATTTCATCTGCCTAAATCCTGATGATGCATCTAACTTGCTGAAATACTTTGCAGTTGCAAACTGTGACATGATTTCCTCACGTGTAGGAAGCTTGAAGTGCTCTCTCTTTATTGCTCTGTTTAGATCTCTTGGATCCAGGCAAATTCTGAGCTTTCCATTCTTTTTGTCCACAACGACGAGGGAACTCACCCACTCAGTTGGCTCATCTATCTTCTGAATCATGTTCAGGCTTTCCATCCTGTCCAACTCTGCCTTCAGTTGCTTTTGAAGAGCAAATGGAACTTTTCTGCATGGATGTATGACCGTTGGCATACTTTTATCTACTCTGATCGTGTGTTCTCCTGGAAGGCAGCCTGGACCCTGAAATAAGTCGTTGTACTCTTTCATGAGTTCATCATAGACTGTCTCTCCTTCGCTTTCCACAACGAGGACTCTCTTTACCAGGTTCAGTCTCTCACAGGCTTTTAAACCTAGTATGGCTTGCACATCCTTTGGCACCACGATTAATGCTAGCGTGTGCTCTCTGTCCTTGTGTGTCACTTTGACAATGCATCTTCCTTTCACTGGTATATCAGTACCTGAGAATCCTGTCACTTTCACTTTTATTCCATGTATCTTTGGTCTGGGTCTAATTTTCTTAAAATCAGCCTCTGACATCACATTAACTTGTGCTCCAGTATCCAATTTAAATGGAATGTGTATGTCATTCACTTTTAGTTTCAACATCCAGTCTCTTTTTTCTTCTTTGTTTTCAGACACAACATCTACATAGAACTCCTCTATCTCGCTTTCATCTACTGCATGGACCTTGCTTTGTTGCGCTTGTTTCTTACAGCAACGGGCATAATGGTTGTTTTTGTTGCAACTATTGCATGTTTTACCATATACTGGACACTTTTTTGGTGGATGCTGTGTACAGCATCGACTACATGACTTTCGATTGCCCCTTTCATTTTTGTTCGCTGGCCACGCCTCTTTTTTCACATTGGCGCTCTTTTTGTTAAACGGTTTCTGTCCGTTCATTCTTACTGCATCCACGTTGCAGCTACTGTCACTGAACAGCTCCTTTGCCTGCGACTTCACAGTCTCTGTAGCCCTACACAGTGCTATGGCTTTTCCCAGGTCTAGATTTTGCTCTCTTAGCAGTCTTTCCCTTAGACCATTATCTGGAATACCACACACTAGTCGGTCTTTTATCAGCGAGTCTGTCAGTCCCCCAAATTCACATGTTTTGCTTCGGTTTCTCAGTTCAGTCACATACTGATCAATAGTCTCTCCCATTTTCTGTACACGTGAAAAATCTATGCCTCTCAAACGTCACGTTATGTTTAGGTATGCAGTAGGCCTCAAACTGTTCCATTATTTTATCTAGCTTCATATTGTCTCCATCAGCAGCGAATGTGAAGTTATTATACACCTCCAGCGCTTCATCACCCACGACATGCAAGAACACTGACGCTTTCATTTTATCACTTTTCTCGTCAGCTCCGATTGGCACTAAATACAACTCCAAACGTTGTTTGAACCTTCTCCAACTTTCAGCCACATTACCTGTCAACTGAAGCTTCGCCGGTGGGTGTAATCCTACCATTTTCTCACTTCGTTAGCTACTCTCCAATGGTAAGTAACGATGTTCTCTTTTGGCTTGCTAATATGTGGAGAGCTGATTTAACTTCAGATTTTTCCTCTTCATCTCTTTCAATCACTTCTGACACCATGTATCGATTTGTATATGGGTTCAATGACGAGACATTTATGAAAAAGAATGAATTTTTAATCTGAAGTTTGTTCAACTCAGTTAACAGCATTACAGGAGGCACCATCTTACAGATCCCTCTAAAACGAAACCAAAACTAAACTAAACTGCTTGTCTCTCACATGCCCTCTGCTGGTCAGGCATAAACAATCAATCAGGCAAATATGCTGGTAAGGCATAAATAATCAAACAGGCAAATACCATCACTATTTTCTGATATCATTACAGAAGGTGCATAACATTATGAAGGGCCTAGATAGAGTGGATAGGAAGGACCTATTTCCCTTAGCAGAGAGGTCAATAACCAGGGGCAGAGACTTAATGGAATTGGTAGAAGGATTAGAGGGGAGTTGAAGAGAACTATTTTCACCTAGAGTGTGGTGGGGATCTGGATCGCACTGCCTGAAAAGGTGATAGAGGCAGAAACCCTCATCACATTTAAAAAGTACTTGGATATGCACTTGAAATGCCATAACCTACAGGGCTACGGACCAAGAGCTGGAAAGTGGGATTAGGCTGGATAGCTCTTTTTCGGCCGGCACAGACATGATTGGCTAAATGGCCTCCTTCTGTGCCAGAAATTGCTATGATTTGCTATGCTGGTATCCTCCTTCTCACATCCCACAATATCTTCTGATGTACAAGCTGCACATGCACTTCTTGTTTTCCCACCACAATCATACCTGTAAAGTCTGTGGGTTGTTTAGTTAATTAATGCACAGACTCCAAGAGTAACTTAAAACAGGACTTTACTATTCGAAGGTCAGGGCGAATCTGCCAAATAATCCTGACACAGCACTTATATACCGGTGTGGTCACCGTCAGTACTACAGTATACAGAAGCCAACAAAGTAGTGCCACACCTAAATAGTTCTCTTAAAAGGTGAACAGTTACATACAATGGTTTTCTTAAAGGTAGACGGAGACATACACTACAATCCTCCCTTTTTAGCTTACAACATACTTAGTACCCCATTAAACATAACATATATTCAACTTCATGTAAAACAATTCACAGGTATAATCTATGCGGGAAACAGTTTACAGATTCAGTCTCTGCGGGAACAGTTCACAGATTCAGTCTCTGGTCTTGACTCGGTCCGAACAACATCTCTGTGGTGTAGCCGGTTCACATTGCTGGCGTGACTCATCCAATAGTCTTTCCCTTGACTTAACAGCTTGAACTTCCATCCTGCTGAACCAGCAGTGCTGACTTTTACAAACAGCTGGACTGCCTTGGTAATTTTTCCTACTTGCCAACTGATTTGGCTCCCTTCGTAGGGCCCACGTATATGATCTGGTAGAAGTGATAATGATTCAGATGGTTATCACTTTCTGCTTCGTCTTTTTCTTTATCTGCTTCTTGGAGACTCTCGGGGCTCCCTTATCAGCTGCCAGTTGTAGCGCCACCATCTCCCTATGTTCCTTAGACTTTAAGTACTTCATCCTGATTTCTGCACTTTGGGAGTTTTCATCACAAGCTGGGCAGACCAAGTCCTCGTAATATTCCGTGTCACTCAACAGGTCATGGTAATATTCGGTGTCGTCCTGAACTAGTCTAGCGAGAGGGCCTGCTACTTCTTCCTTACCCAACCGGACATTAGCCGACTGTTGTTCCCTCCCTAGACATTTTTCCTGAAGAGACTTCTTCATGCGTTCATATTCATCCCGCTCTTCCTGGGTATCTTGCCAATCCTTCACTAATGACCTCATTTGTGATTCCAATACTTCCCCTTCCATCGGGGATTGATTGATCGGGCTATTCAATCCTTCTACTGGAGCAGCTGTTTCAACATTCTGTAGTTCACATTGACGTGATTCAGCGTACTTTCGACAGCCCCGTAAAATCTGTGTTGCAACCTCAACTATTCCACAAACTTTTGAGAGCTCCGAACCCCTTCCCTTTGAAGATTGAAGCTCGTGTTCAAATGGTTCCCCTTGCAGAGTCTTGTCTCTCAGCACATGAAGGAGTTGGCTGACCGTTAACTCTTCCACGGGGACCCTGTGGATCAGAGTCTTCTCCATTTCATCCACCTTTTCCTCCAATGCTTTCACCTTTTTTTCCTCTTGTACTTTGGCTTTAAGCGCTCGGAGAAGTTGCGCCTTGATGCTCTCTAGCTCATGTTCAGGGGCCATTCTTACAGTCTCTGTGTTTCTTACAGTTTCCTTTTCTTCCACTGAAAGGATTCCCAGTTGAATCTGTTCTTCAAGTTGTTGAACCTCGGTCATTGCCGCCTCATATTTGTCTTGGGTTTCCTTCAATATTTTTATGAGTTCTTGGACATCTTGTCTTTCATGTTCTGCCATGTCTTTCACCTCTAATTTCTCATCTATGGATGGAACTTCTACCGATGAGTCTGTCTTGGCCTTGAGCTCATCAAGAATTTCCTGCAGCCTTTGGACTTCTTGTTCATGTTCAACCTTTAGTTGCTCATATGCTTCCACTGAAACTAGCTTTTCGGAGGTTGCCGAGTTAACCCCCTCCAGGATTGTAGCCTGGGCCTGTTCATACTGTTCCTTCAACTTCTCAAACTCTGCTTGTAAGGAGTCGTAGAGAAGAACTGGAATAAAATCCTGGCTTCCTGAAGATTCCTCTTCATTTGCTTCTTTCTGCAAATATTCTAACTCCTGAACATCATAAGGGAGATGTGATCGGTGATTGGTCACGATGGCTCTTTGGTCGCTCTCTGCTTGAGCTAGCTGCTTCTGTTGTCTTTCCAGATTCTCCCATTCGGTGTCATAGAACTTTTTCATTGTTTTCATCTCTTGTACGAGACGGTAACTCAATTGTTCTAATTGTTGTCGTGATTTGAAATAAAGTTGAGTCCGAGCTCGGTGTTCTTCCGTCATGGATATGTCCTTCAACTGAACAGACTCAGAATTCTCTGTCAAACTATGTTGTCGTTGTTTGGTGGAGATCTGTTCTGAAACTTTGTTCTTCTCTGGAGCATAAGCCTTTCTGCATGCCTTCGTTTTTCCAACCTTAGTCGGCAAGTCCATTTTAGCCTTGTCTTTCACATTTGGGTTGGTCTTATCATCATCCGATTCAGAATCTGAGCTGATTGTCTGCACCGAGTCTTCACTCGTTATGGCTTTTAGATAGTGCCATTCCATGTCTATTTTCTTGATCCACTCCCGTCCTAGAAGTGGTGGTCCTCCCTCAGGTAGTACGTATAAGTTCATTCTTGGGTGTTCTTTACCCCTATCTCTCACCTTGACTCTTATCTTTCCCATGGGGTATACTTTATGCCCCGTGTATGTCTGCAATATGAACTTGGTATCTCTTAAGGGTATATGTGAGAATAGCTGGTGGTAATCCCTTCGATTTATGACTGATAGAGCTGATCCAGTGTCCAACTCCATTTTCACTTGGACTCCAGCTATTTTTAGCATGACCCAGATAGTTTGTAGGTCAGCTTCCTTACTCACATTGTGAATTCTCAGACTACCCAGCTCCTGGCCGTTTGGGTCTGAGTCCGAATTCTGTTCGTCTGAACTCTTCTCAGCCACCTTGTGTACCTTGTTGTACTTTTCCTGTGATGGCTTCCTTTGGTTGTTGGTCTTCTTCCCTGACCGGCATACCTTAGCGATGTGACCCAGTTTGCCACATTTCCTACATTCCTGGTTCTTAAACCAGCATTGGTTCTGGTCGTGTGTTGTCTTCCCACAACGATAGCATTTTGTTGTTGTCGAGGTAATTTGATCGACACTGAGTGCCGCTGTCTTTAGCTGCATTTCCGCAGTTCCCTTCGCTGCGGCTTCGTGCGATGCTGCAATAAGGACAGCCCTGTCAAGTGTAAGGTCGTTCTCGTCGAGTAGTCACTTTTGCGTTCCTTCCTTTGCCAATCCGCACACGAACTTGTCTCGCAATGCCTCTGTCAGATTCCCTCCAAACTGGCAGTATTTCGCTAGTCTACGCAGTTCGACCAAGTATTCTGCGTTGCTTTCGTCTTTCCGTTGCGTTCTCACATAGAATTTGAATCGTTCTGCCAACATCAACGGTGTGGGGTTCAAGTGATCCTTCAGAACAGCCACAATATCATCGAAAGTCTGATCCGCCGGTTTAGCCGGTGATAGTAGATGCTTCAAGAGCCCGTATGTCTTCGCGCCCATCGAGTTTAGCAAGGTTATAGCTTTGTCATCTTCTTCTATTTTATTGGCCTCACAATAGATCTCAACGCGTTCCACATATGTGGCCCAGTCTTCTACCTCGGAATTAAAATCGTTGATGTTACCACGCTTAGGCATCTTCCTCTCTTCCTGATAACACCACGGATTATTTCTTTAAATTTTCTTTTTTTTTTTCAAGATGGCGGTTCCCACGAAGATGGCGGTTTCCCGCGCTTATCTTCTCTCCCCGCCCACTTCAATGGCGGTTCCCCGCTTCTGTCTTCTTCTCCGCCTAATGGCGGCTTCCCGCGTTTCTTCCCCTGGCGGGAGGGGTACACTTTCCCCACGGGCGGCGGCCGCTGGCTTTCAGGTTCACAGCCTGCGCGTTGGCTTCAGTGTTTTCCCTTTTCTCGGCAGGGCAACCGGCGCTGGGTACACCCCGTTGACGGTGAACAGTTTCAGCCGCTGGGCTGGCTCTCGCTCAGTTCCCCTTGTTCGGGCTCTGTCTCTCTCCCGCTCGCTCGGCTCTACCGGCGCTGGGTACACCCCGTTGACGGAGAACAGTTTCAGCCGCTGGACTGGCTCTCGCTCAGTCTCCCTTGGTCGGCTCTGCTTCTCCCGCTCGCTCGGCTCCCAATCGCGCCTCCCAGCCCTCTCGCAGTCCGGTGCTTCCTTCCCCGGCTGCGGCTGAGTTTATCTCTTCCCGCGCCTACGTTCCCGGTCGCAGCGCTTCGTGGCTTCGGTCGCTGCCCGGCCTTTTTCGCCCGTCGCGGTCTAGCTGTCTCATGACGCCGTTGCGTCCCCCAGCCTGTCTGTACCGCGGCTTCCTTGCTCCACGCTGCCCCAGTCTCAGCGCCTCTGGGCCCGACTTCTGTCCGGCTCCTTTCCCCCTCGACCGTGGTCGAGTGCACCGCCCTTATCCTCCGGTTATTCTTTTTACTTTCCCTTACTCACAGTCACCATGGCCGCCTTGCTTCTCGTGCTGATCGGCTCACTCCTCACCGTGGCAGAAGGGACAGTCAGTGCCTGTTGCTGATGGAAGTCTTTGTCTCTGAATTCTTCCTCCTTTCTAGTTCTGCAGCCTCGAGTTTTTTCCCAGCAGAACGACGAGGGCGGTTGCCTCTTCTCGACGCTCGTTAACTGCTTCGGACGTATTGTTGCCGCAGGGTACGATCGGACTCGTCGCCACTGTAAAGTCTGTGGGTTGTTTAGTTAATTAATGCACAGACTCCAAGAGTAACTTAAAACAGGACTTTACTATTTGAAGGTCAGGGCGAATCTGCCAAATAATCCTGACACAGCACTTATATACCGGTGTGGTCACCGTCAGTACTGCAGTATACAGAAGCCAACAAAGTAGTGCCACACCTAAATAGTTCTTTTAAAAGGTGAACAGTTACATACAATGGTTTTCTTAAAGGTAGACGGAGACATACACTACAATACCCTTGTGCTTTCCTCATTTCAAACACCCAAGAAAACCAGCCTGCCCGCCATTGGGTAACCAAGAAGAGGGAAAGGAGAGTGAAGAAGAAGCAACACCATCACTCGATTTGACATTTCCAGCCACCAGCTCCTCAAGATCGACCAGCAAGGCCATTTGCAGTGTCCCCCATAGAAAGTCAGCAGCCTTCCACCAGCCATGCTGCAGGCACTGGGGTAGCACTGTGTAATATCACTAGGATAGACAAATGCATACACAAGACAATCACTAAGGGAATGCACAAGGGTGATTAGTTGATTTTTTGATGTAATATTGGATGCATATATGGATAAAGTTGGATTGGAAAGTTTGCTTTGTGGTGGTTTTAATTTCAACATTGTGGCCAAGTGGACGCTGTGATGGTCAGTAACTGAGGGAAAGTCAGGTGTGGACAAATGTTGAAAGGGGAATTGGGGTTGTGGTCACTGGTACTGTAGGCGGATGATTCGATCCCGGATATCTTGGCCAGAAAGGGGCTGTCTGGGTTGCCTCCTTCCTTCTGTTTCCTCCTCTTCTGCTTCCTCCTCTTCCCTCTGAGAAGCTTGTCCCCTTTGCTGCCTCTGCTTCTTCTCCATGTGATGTTGCAGCCCAAGGGGGACTGCAACTGGAGCCCCCAGGACTGTGAGCAAGTGGTCTTCTCAGAGGCCTTCCTTTAATATCCAATGCCTTGCAAGCATCCAGCAGCACTCCCTGCACATTTTAACAACTTTTTAAATGTATTGCACCAAGCCACTACTCCAATAAAGTGTTAAAAAAATCCAAAAGCTAAAATCAAAACTTACCTGAAAGATGTGTGTATCCCTTCAAGAAGCTCGGGCAGCGTCTCTGTAGTACTGCTGCATGCACATTCTTCCATGGTTTGGAGAGGGCAGTATCCAGAGCGGCAACGTCCAAAATCTCAGTCATGCGTCAATTCTGACGTTGCACACCGAGTGACATCACAATCGGTATATTTACACGTGGGAGGTGAGCGCAGGCAACAGCAGCACTAACGACCTCCCTAAAATGATGGCTGCTGTGTTCCGCACCGGGAATGGCCGGAAGTGAGACAGCTGTCTTTTTTTTTATTTTTTTTAAGCAGAACCAGCCTTAACGACTGGCACTACACCGCCAAATTTCACGACTTCGTGTCCTAGCATTTCGCAGCATTGATTTTATACATTTATAATAGATCGCGACAAAAGCTGAATTTGTTGTGTTGTGATTGGCTCCTGGACAAATATTTTCCCCGAGATGAATAAATATCACAGCTACATAAGTAAATATACTGGTGCCACACTCTGCATCTCTGCAGATGTAAATAAACACATGGCTGCTTCAATATTTTTTTCGAGCAGCAAAATGTTTGCAGCTTTTGGGAAAGTGGCTGGGGGAGCTGGTGGGGCTGGGGGGCGGGGGAGGCTGGAGGGAGACAAGGTTTGCAACCAATACCCTTTATAAGTGGCAAGTCTTCCTGTCAGTCATAAAACACATCCAGAAATGACCTCAGAAAACATTATTCCGAGGCTTGAAGTATTTCTCCTTGGATTAAAAACCTGAGAACGGCAAAATGTTACATGTTGTTATCACATTATTGTTGCTGGGTCAAAATCCTGGAACTCCCTACCCACAGCATTGTAGGGGTAGCTTCACCATATGGATTGCTGCGGTTCAAGAAGGGCAACTAAGGATGAGAGATTAATGCTGGCCTTGCCAGCGAAGCCCATATCCTGAAAATTAATTTAAAAAAATACAAAAGATGAACTTATACTGCTTCCATATTTTCCATTTAACAGCAAATAATTAGAATTTTATTCACCCATAGCAGCTTAATAAACAAATAGTGATTAAATGTAAAGAATGGGACAGTGTCTCTCTGTCTTGTTTTCAAGGACACAAATAGAAATACTGTTATACAGAGACACCATTTTTCTTTTCCACTGAGAAAAATAAGTATAATATAAAATCAAAAAGTGTGGCAGCATAACTGACAGTACAGGAAGTGTTGTTACATGAAGTGCACACAGATGGAAAGACCTTTAATATACAACTAGCAGATCTGCAATGGTATTGCTCACTGTGAGTTGGAGAATAAACTGTTTTATAACAATATAAGGTACATTGTGAACAAAGTGTGACAGGGAAATTGTTACGGGAAGCAAGTGTGACACAAGAAGTAGTCTATGGTAGGGAGAGGCCGATGGCTGAAGTGAAAAAAAGTACATCACTGTTCCCATCTGACTGCTTGGAACCTGTGGACAGGGTTAGCTGATGGTGTTATATGGTGTGGTAGGTAGCCTAGTGGTTATGGTACTAGATGAACAAACTAAAGCTCATGAGTCAAAGATCCCATTAGCATTAAGAAACTTGGAAATGTTTCTCTTCCAGTTCACTGGAGGACTGTAGAAAAATAATAGCAAAGCTAAAGGACTGCAGTGGCATTGGCACCAAAATTAAATCTATAATCTTATACATAAACTTTAAAGTTTATTCTGAAAATGTACATGTTTCTAATAATTTACATTGACCATTTACAGAAAAATTGAGGTTATAGAATGTTAAACCTTAAATTTTGCTAATGATGGAGAACATTTATTGTTCAAAGTAAACAAATGCTCAAGCTTCTACCCTGAATTGTATCAATGTTAGGATTTGATATAAAAAAATAAATGTAACTACAGTTATAAAAATAACAGTTGTCACTTTAAGGAGGTAAGCCGGTGATGGAGTGAACTGGTGCGCTGGCACATTGTACCATGGAACAGCGGAGTTGCAGGTTCAAGCCCGTCAATCCCTAGGTATTCCCGATAGAAGTGGTCGACAGAGACCACACGGCTAGATAAAGCAAACACTGCAGAGAAAGTAGCCCACTCTGTTCATGCATACCTCCTGGCAACCAGGTGCAGAGCAGCATTGGCAGAAGTCCAGGAATAATATGTGGCATGAGGGACTTTAAAAAAAAGAGAGTTGTAGAAGACAGGGCTGATTATACAAGTTATACTGCAGGATGACTAAATTGGTGCTTGAGAACACTTTCATATGGAGAATGAGGAATTCACTTACATAAAGACAGCATAATTGATTGCATTATCTATTAAAACTGAAATTTCAAATTAGAAATTAGATGCCTTTACATTAATAAAGTTAATTTTTTATCAAACTACTTTATTAGGCATATTTTCATCCACATACTTGTAACATTAAGCCTTGGTCAGTGTCTACCATAAAGGTAAATCAATTCCCAATTTTTGGATGATGTATAATAGTAACATCAACTTTTATGAAACAAACAAACCAGAACAAACCACACATCTAAACCTACTGCAATTTTTTGAGGGTCTGCAATCACAATGCCAGTGTAGGATTCACAGGTTGATATTCATATCAAGTAGCTGTTTGTTTCTTAACCTGTCCCATTACCATCTCCTTTTGCCTTGCACCATCTCTTAATCTCTCCTGCCTTCCATCCTATCACAGACCTTCCCTTTTGTTCTTTCCTCCCCCCTTTCCCCCGCACTTGCTTAAAAACCTGTTCGATCTCCAGCTTTTCCCAGTTCTGATGAAGGGTCATCTGTAGTGTATGTACCTTTAAGAGAGAACTACTTTTACAGCTCCTGTATACTGTAGTACCGGCAGTGACCACACCTGTATATAAGCCTTGAGCAGGCATCTGTACCGTTAGTTTTTAGACTACCCTCATCCAGTAAACACCTGTTGATTGTTGATCTGCAGTCTCCGTCTATTTATTGAAGAACACCATACCTTAAGATTCACGGATTCAACATCATCGACCTGAAACGTTAACTCTGTTTCTCTCTCCACAGATGCTGCCCGACCTGCTGAGTATTTCCAGCATTTTCTGTTTTTATTTCTGATTTCCAGCATCCGTAGTATTTTGCATTTATATGAATATATGACTTATTTACATTATTACTTGGCTCACGTGAATTAATACTAAATGGGTTACTGAGTGAGCTTAACTAGGCAAAATTAAGCACACCATTACCAGTTCCTGCTTTCAAAATGTCTCCTGTGCCTAAAGATGAGCACAAAAATGTATCTAAAAAGTTACAAAAGTATACCAACGCAGAAATCATAAATCAGCAATACTACAGCATGCAGAAATACACATTTTTAAAAATTGCTTCAATAACATTTTGCTTAAACCAACAAATTGCAGCAAAACTTAATCAAGGGCTCATCAGTCTCCAATAGTGCGGCTCAGAGATCCTGAAGTGCAGCTTCTGATATTTACAATGGTCATGCTGCAGCCTAAACACAACTGTGGGTCTTCTAATGCTTTATTTTACAAAAGCAATTAACTAAAATTGGCAATTGGCACAGTACAGACCTTTGTCTAGCTAAGCTATGAACAATATTCAGTGTTAATTTAGATGAAGCAATGAGCTATAACAATTGACACAAGATAGAAATAGTGCACACCTTCGGGATACTGAAAGATACAGGGCCTTATATTTGTAGTACCATTTACCTACCATGTAACAAGCTTGCTTAGAGTACAAGTAAGTTTGTTTGTTCTTCCCTCCCCAAAGTGTCTTATTTCAGCTATTTATATTATAAAACATACATTTCCCATGGTGGATTTACAGTATTTGTTTAAGATTAAAGTACTTTATTTATCATTCCCTCCTCCTTCTCCTAAACCTTCCTCCTTTTTCTCAATTCTTTACAGAATCTGAAAGATTGTATTCTCCCCTTCTTCCTACAGTGAATTTGTAGTTATTGTTGAAGCTATGATTAGGTGTAGCATGGCACAAGGGACAATGCATGCAGTTGTCTTCTATCCATTTTTCTCCATCCTGGCCTGATACCATAACAATCACAATTTTACACAGCAACAAATACAAGTGGTTCTTCAAAACATTTTTAGACTGGGCTACACCAAAAAATTCTCAATCTCTTGCATCCGCTGAATATAACAAGTCTAACAAACAATGGTTATCTTAAATAATGTAGAGGAAACCTTATTTTTTTCAAATTACTGACTCAAGTATGAATGTAGGGATATGTTACCCACATAATAAATTAACTCCTAAACTAAAAACCAGAAGAAGAAATTAACAAAGCATACCTGCTATTTCTGAAAGATCTCACATATTATGATGTAATCACATTCGCAAAGATGACTTGGGTTTTAGGTTTCTGTGCACATGTGTATACAAGAAGGCTATTCCAATAAAGAGCAGATTGCACAACGTATGCAGTAGGACTTTTGTGATAGAGCTATAAATTAAGCTTTGAAAGTTGCACATTATTCAATACTCATCCATCAGGTTCAAAATTTCCATAACCAGCTTGGAATTTTAGTCACATTTTTCAGCCACTCTAGTTTACGAACACGTAGGCACTCTAAAGCTTAAATATTTGGTTGTTACAGCCTCACTTGTATGCATTGGAGGCAACAGGAAGAGTTAAAAAAAAAGACAATTTCAGATCACAATCAGAACGCTGTTGCACAAAATTTTTGTAAAATTACGAAGACACAAATTTAAACAAAAAAATGTAAATGCCAATGTTTAAGTGCTTTTTTACTACTTTAAACATAAGCATTCTGCACAAAAGTACAACAAAAACGGAGCTAATTTGGAAAAAGTGACATCTAAAATTTTGAATAGTAAGCTTTACTTATTCTGTTCCCTTCCAGGTTTACACTTACTATTTGCTGATCAAATGAACTTGTTCTCTTCTTCTCACCCACATCCTGCTCTTTGTATTAAGTGACACAGCTTCTGGCCTCACACAGCTCTGACTACAGCAAGCCCTGCTGTGTCCTATCTCGCTTAGGGTCTCACTATATTGCAACAAGTGCGAACCCAGGACATCTTCAACACACAGCGACATTATTCACTAATTAGCAACAAGGAAGCAAGAATAATTTTATTTTTTCTATAAAATGGAGACAGTTCAACCAAAACAAAAACAAAGTTGTTCCACTTTATTTATCCATTAATTTCTGAAATCTAATAAACGGTTAGCAATTGACATGGGGAGGGGTTGGTGGGAGGATTCAGGAAAGAGTAAATTTAAAAGCAGCAAGAGAAATGTCAAGGCTCTAGAGCAGAGTAAAGTTTTGGGTAATAATAAGCAGAGTGGGTCAGGAAAGGACAGAGAGAGTAACAAAGGTAATAAGGCATCAGTGACTAAGGGGACATCAGGGAAAAAGAGAACACAGTCAAAGCTAAAGACACTGGCCTCGATTTTCATTGGGCTGTGAGGCGGGCTTTGAGACAGGTGGGGGGGGGGGGGGAAAAAAAAAAAAAAAAAAGCAAAACCTGGGGGTCGGGACACCCCCCGCCTGGTGCCCGCCTCCACGCCATTTTAAACTAGGTGTGTCTGATTGACTCGAATCAGTCCCGGGTCTTTAGGGCCCTTAAACAGCACTAATTGGACTTTATAATCCCATTTTAACAAGCGCTTGCCTGTTTAATCCTATTCCCATGTAAAACGCGCCTGGTGGGGATGACGCCTGTGAAACCTGGCGTGAACACTATTGGCTTGCTGACTATCAGCTGCAGGTCCAACATAAAAGAGGATATTTGATCAGTCATCATTTGCAGGTGGCAGGACTTTGTTGTCTCAGGTCTGGGGCAACTTTTACCAGGCCTAACCACACCTGTGGAAGGTTGGAGCCTCACACACACATCGCCAGTGTGGCCTCCTGAGAAACCCCGCTCGCCACCTTCACTCAGCGCTTCCTCAACAGAGTCATACACCAGAGGCATGGGAGCCATTTATTTCCTTCCCTTCTGGGCATTAGATGAGCTCGAACACCAGCCGCGGCACCAGCAAAACCCGGAACAACAGCAGCAGCAACAGGAGCGCTAGGCTGCTGCTCACCCACCTGAGGCAGCACAGGCCAGAAGGGGCCAGCGCTTGGAAGTGGCTTGAGAGCACCTTGCTGCACATCAGGGGGCCATGGGGACCCGTATCTGCACTGGCAGTCCTACTCAGAAGGACTTCCATGAAGGTCTGGTTTCTCTGTTCAATAGATGCCCATTGCTCCTCAAGAGATGTCATTCTATTATGAGCACTCACCATGTTTTCCATACCCTGGCGACTTATCTCCTCCATGGAGGTTGCCATCCTTTCCATGGTGATGCGTTCATGAGCCAATGACTCCACAAAGGCTCTGCTCATGTTCGCTATGGACTCCTCCATTCACTCCACACTCACATCGACCCTGGAGACAAAACCTGCCAGAGACTCCTGCATCTGTTCCTGGAGTTCCAGCCCTGCTGATCTTATGGATGGACCCAGAAGCAGAGGGTCGACATGCAGCTGAGCCGAGCTGGCAGAGTCCTGCACCCTCCGACTAGGTCCCTCCACTGCTAACCCTGTCTCCACAATCTGCTGATGCTCACTTGTGAGCTGTGATACACCAGGTGACAACATTACTCTATGTCCCGAAGGTCCCACCGAGGTGTGAGTGTCTGCGCCGGTGCTGGGTGCGCTGAATTCCGCTGATGCTGCGCCCTCAGGGGTTGCAGATTCCTCTGAGGAGTCTGGAAGCTCGGGCTCTTCCTCCTGGACAGTGGGGACGGGGGCTCTCGATGGTCCAATGGGGGAGTGAAGGAAAGAGTTGGAGATGTGAGGTCAAGATTACATGCACATTGCATATTGCAGATGATCATAGGTCCATCTGTTATAGCTTCAGAATCATTATCAGCGACTCATGCAATGTCAATGAGAGAGATGGAAAACTATTCTGCCACCAGCTTGCTGTGATGCACCCATCTGTCCGTCCCCCATTTGCGCCTCATCCTCCAGTCCTACGATCTCCAGGATCGCCTCCTCCCAGGGGGTGAGGTGGGCTACTGATGGTGGCCCTCCTCCTGTCCTCGCTTGTTCTCTTTTATTGTGAGCTCTCTTTTCCTGCACTGCAACCACGTTCTTTGTGTGAGCACCAAGGAGTTGACTTGACCTGCCAACTGTAGCCACACAGCCTTGGTCTGACTGGGAGGACTCTTCCTCCCTGAAGAAGGGAACAGGGCCTCCCTGTGGGCCCTAGCACCATCCAGTAATGCCTGGAGTGAAGCCTCATCAAATTTGGGGGCAGATCTGGCCCTCCCGCTGGCCGTTGCTCCTGCAGGCTCCTGTGCCATCTTAATGGTGAAGTTTGGGAGCCTGCAGAGGAAGCAAGGCTTGCTGTGGACCTTAGAAGCAACAGCAATGATGACATCATATTCTGCAACTTTCTGACTGGAAATACTCAATTGCCAAGGCTTCCCACATGCTGGAAATCAATTGGCCAATTGAGTTAAAATTGCATCAATCTCACAGACCCATTACAATCGTGTTGGAATCACTAAATTCGGGGAACCCGCCAATTCCCCGCACCTGAGCTAAAATCGGCCCCACTATATCTGAATGCGCGAAGCATTTGCAAGAAAATAGATGAATTAATAGTGCAGATAGAAATTAATAGGTCTGATCTAATAGCCATTGTGGAGACGTGGTTGCAAAGTGACCAAGGTTGGGAACTAAATATTCCAGGATACTCAACTTTTAGAAATGGAATGGGAAAGGAGGAGTTGTAGCCCTGATAATAAAGGATGGGATAAAAAGACAGTAGAGATGGATGATCTTAGCTTGGAAAATCAAGAATTAGAATCAGTTTGGATGGAGCCAAGAAACAGCAAGGGGCAGAAAACATTGGTGGGAGTTGTTTATAGGCCCCCAAACAGTAGTTGTAATGTAGGGCAGAGTATAAATCAGGAAATTAGTGGCACATGTAACAAGAGTAATACAGTAATCATGGGGGACTTTAATCTACAAATAGACTGGGCAAACCAAATTTGCAGTAATAGTGTGGAGGCGGAATTCATGGAATGTATACAAGATAGTTTTCTAGATCAGTATGTTGAGAAACCAACTAGGGAACAGGCTATTTTAGGTCTAGTACTGTGCAATGAGAAAGGGTTAAATTAATAACCTTGTAGTAAAGGGGCCTTTAGGGAAGAATGACCATAATATGATAGAATTTTATAACGAGTTTGAAAGTGATTTAGTTAAATCCGAAACTAGGGTCTTAAATCTAAACAAAGCAAATTACGTAGGTATGAGGGGCGAGTTGGCTAAAGTAGGTTGGGAAACTACATTAAAAGGTATGACGGTAGACAAGCAATGGCTAACATTTAAATAATTAATACATAATTTACAACAAATATACATGCCTTTAAGACACAAAAAACCCACAGGAAAAGTGGTCCAACCGTGGCCACCAAGAGAAGTTAAGGATAGTATTAGATCAAAAGAAGAGGCTTATAATGTTGCCAAAAAAAGTAGTAAGCCTGAAGATTGGGGGGCTTTTAGAATTCAGCAAAGGAGGACCAAGAAATTGACATGGAAAAAGAACATGAAAGTAAATCAGCAAGAGACATAAAAACAAATTGTAAATGTTTCTATAGGTATGTAAATAGGAAGAGATTAGTGAAAGTAAACATGGGCCCATTAGAGGCAGAGACAGAGATTGGGCTGAATTTTGTCAATGGGGAGGGTTTGGAGGCGGGACTCCCACGTGTTGAGTTTTAGTCTCACCTCCATCGACTTGTGCCCAACCCACGCTACTTTCCCTTGATTGACCTTGTTAAGCCCGCCCAGCGGGCTTAGCAGGCCAATTAAGGGAAAGCCAGTTACAGGTGACGTCAGCGAGTGCCGTTTCATCTGTCAAGAGCTTTTGACAGATGAAATGTCACTGTTTGACAGCTCTGTGAAGCTGTCAAACACTGACAATCTGTCTTCCAAGTTGTGTCTTTACTCAAGACTCAATTAGAAAGCCTTCCTGACCAGAAAGCAGAAGGCTGCAGCTTTTGACAGTTCAGTGGCCATTCTGCTTTCTGTGCCGGTAAGCTGCGGGACTCCCGAGACCTGAAGGGAGGAAGCCTGCAGGAAGAAGTAAAGGTAAGTAAAAATTAAAACGCTTTACACACACCTCACACACTTACCTCTGCACACCTGCACCCATTACTCACCTGCACACCGGACATCTCAGGCCCTACGACCCCCGCAGACTGACGGCCCGCCTTGCTGACCCTGGCGAGGTTCGGAGCCGTCAGGAAGCCCACACTTCAGGGCTCAAAATAGGGATTAGCCAAAAAACTGTCCGTCAACTACCTGTTAACAGGCAGTTAATTGGCATTAATCCTCTTCCCGCCTCAAGGAGGTGGGACCTGGCGTGGGTCATCTACCCACCTCCTGGCAAGGTGGCGTGGAGACAGGTTGGGCACCCACCCCCAAATTCTGCCATTTTCCCAGCAGTCCCGCCTCCAAACCCGCCTCCCCAGGGCTGGCAAAATCCAGCCCATTGCATCTGTCTTCATGGTAGGAGACACAAAACACATTCTGGAAATAATGGGGAACCAAGGGTCTAGAGAGATTGAGGAACTTAAAGAAATCAGTATATAAGTAAATACATAGTACTGGAGAAATTACTGGAACTAAGTGGCGAGAGATAGTGGATGCACTGGTATTAATCTTCCAGAATTCACTAGATTCTAGAACAGTCCCCAAGGATTGGAAGGTAGCAAACATAACACCACTATTTAAGAAAGGAAGAAGAGAAAAAAAATGGGGAACTGTAGGCCAGTTAGCCTGACATCAATAGTAGGCAAAATGTTAGAATCTATTATTAGGGATATGGTAACAGGGCACTTAGAAAATTATAATATGATTAGGCAGAGTCAACATGGTTTTATGAAAGGGAAATCGTGTTTGACAAATGTTAGAGTTTTTTGAAGATGTAACTAATAGGATGGATAAAGGGGAACCAGTGGATGTAGCATATTTTCAAAAAAGCATTCGATAAGGTGCCACACAAGAGGTTATTACACAAAATTATGACTCATGGTATTGGGGGTAATATATTAGCTTGGATTGAGGATTGGTTAATGGACAGAAAGCAGAGAGTAGAAATAAACGTGACTTTTCAGGTTGGCAGGCTGTAACTAGCGGGGTACCGCAAGGATCAGTGCTTGGGCCTCAGCTATTTACAATCTATATTAACGACTTAGATGAAGGGACTGAGTGTAACATATCCAAGTTTGCTGATGATACAAAGTTAGGTGGGAAAGTAAGCTGTGAGGAGGATGCAGAGAGATATTGACAGGTTGACTGAGTGGGCAAGAACATGGCAAATGGAATACAATGTGTGGAAGTGTGAAGCTATCCACTTTGGTAAGGAAAACAAAAAAGCAGAATTTTTTTTGAATATTGAGATACTGGGAAATGTTTGCACTCAGAGGGACCTGGGTGTCCTTGTACATGAATCACAGAAAGTTAACGTGCAGGTACAGCAAGCAATTAGGAAAGTAAATGGTATGTTAGCTTTTGATACAAAGGGATTAGAATACAAGAGTAAAGAAGTCTTATTACAATTATACATGGCATTGGTGAGGCCACACCTGGAGTACTGTGTACAGTTCTGGTCTCCTTACCCAAGGAAAGACATACTTGTCTTAGAGGGAGTGCAGCAAAGGTTCACTCGACTGTTTCCTGGGATGAGGGGATTGCCCTATGAGGAGAGATTGAGTAGACTAGGCCTATATTCCTTAGAGTTTAGAAGAATGAGGTGATCGAATTGAAACATATAAAATTCTTAAGGGGTTTGACAGGGTTAATGCTGGAAGGATGTTTCACCTGGCTGGGGAATCTAGAACACGGGGTCACAGTCACAGAATAAGGGGTCGGCCATTTAGGACTGAGATGAAAATAAATTTCTTCACTCAAAGGGTTCTGAATCTTTGGAATTCTCTACCCCAGAGAGCTCGGGATGCTCAGTCATTGAGTATATTCAAGATAGAGGTCGATAAATTTTTGGGCACGAAGGGAATTAAGGAATATGGGGATAGTGCAAGAAGGTGGAGTTGAGGTAAAAGATCAGCCATGATCTTGTTGAATGGCGGAGCAGGCTCGAAGGGCCAAATGGCCTACTCCAGCTCCTAGTTCTTATGTTTTGATGCTCTTACAGGGTGTTTGGGGTGGGGGGGGGGTGCAGGGGGAGTGGTAGAATTTCCACAAGGTTCTTCCGACAATCTGCTGTCATTTCAGCGGAATCCCTGGAAAAATGCAGAATTTCAGGAGAGGTTTCTTTCACCTCACACCTCATCTAAACAGGCCTGCTGAAACCCTCATCCATGCCTTTGTTACCTCTAGACTTGACTATTCCAATGCACTCCTGGCTGGCCTCCCACATTCTACCCTCTGTAAACTTGAGGTCATCCAAAGCTCTGCTGCTCGTGTCCTAACTCGCACCAAATCCCGTTCATCCATCACCCCTGTGCTTGTTGACCTACATTGGCTCCTGGTTAAGCAACGCGTTGATTTTAAAATTCTCATCCTTGTTTTCAAATCCCTTCATGGCCTCGCCGTTCTGTAATCTCCTGCAGCCCTACCACCTTCCAAGATATCTACACTCCTCCAAATCTGACCTCTTGCGCATCCTCAATTTTTAATCGCGCCACCATTGGCTGCCAAGGCCCTAAGCTCTGGAATTCCCTCCCTAAACCTCTCTACCTCTCTTTCCTCCTTTAAGATGCTCCTTAAAACCTACCTCTTTGACCAAGCTTTTGGTAATCTGCCCATATATCTCCTTAAAATGTGGCTCAGTATCAAGTTTTGTTTGATAACGCTCCTGTCAAGTGTCTTGGGATGTTTTAATACATTAAAAGGTGCTATATAAATGCAAGTTGTTGTTGTTACTGGCTCCTAAACTGAATCTGGCAAAACATGCCCTTGTAGCTTTATATTTAAACCAGTGAATCTTTCTGTATCTATTTTTATCTTCCTCTTAACAATCGTAGAAGATTGAGGGTTTATCTGATTGAGGCGTTTACAATATTAAAAGGATTTGATAGGGTAGACAAAGAGAAACCATTTTCTCTGGTGGGGGAATCAAAAATGAGGGGACATAATCTTAAAATTAGAGCCAGGCCATTTAGGAGGAAAATCGGGAAGCATTTTTCACACAACGGGTAGTAGAAAATTGGAATTCTCTCCCCCAAAAAGCTGTGAATGCTGGGACAATTGGAGCTTTCAAGACAGAGATTGATAGACTTTTGTTAGGTAAGGGTATCAATGGATATGGAGCTAAAGCGGGTACAGATAAACTACGAGCTAATTATCAGGAGGTGGTTCTTTTCCCAGGTCCTGGGCCTCTGGAACAGGCTGCCATCTCGTGTGGTGGATGCGAACTCGCTGAATTCCTTCAAGCGAGAACTGGACCTGTTTCTGGCTGGGGCGGGGATCACCTCTTACAGAAGATAGGTACTGCAGGGAATACAGGGCCGGAGTGATCTCCTGGACTAGTTTCGATCGCCTAGATGGGTCGGAGAGGAATTTTCCAGATTTTTTTCCCCCAAATTGGCCCGTTTTTAAAAAAATCTGTTTTTTTTTGCCTCTCCCAGGAGATCACATGGTTTTGGGTGGGGTGGAGAGTATATGTTGTGATACAAAAGGTATCGCAATTGTGTGAGAAAGGCTCGATGGACCAAATGGTCTTTACCTGTCCGTCATTGTTCGTATATTCGTATGTTCATAATTGAATGGTGGATCAGGCTCAAGGGGCTAAATAGCTTGCTCCGGTTCCTTCAAAAGGCCTATGCCAGACAACCCCTCTCAAGCAACTGGAACCAAGAACATCCGCACACAATGGATGCGAGGTGTTTATTGGTTACTAAGAAAAGGTAACAAATTTCCTATTGTTTTCAGTCACTGAGTAAATAATTTAAAATACTTAGTTCATTAGCATTTTAACCATCTTTTGTCTGTTTTTTCTTAAAACTTCTATGAGTACACATACCTTTAAAAGATCAACCTAATATCTATCGCTTTTTCCACAAATCCTTTTTCTTAAAATCCTCCTTGTTTACTGCCCCACAAAAGCACCACACTGACTGCAGAGATGACTTCCCTCTCTTCCCTCAGCCTCTGCATCTAGTGACTCCTCATTCTTGGTGATTTTGCCTGAACTCCCCAAGTCCCTTCTCCTCCGAATTCACCACTCTCCTAGCCTCTCTCAATCTCGTCTTTTATATGAAATCCCCATCCATTTCCCTGGTTCTCCCTTTGGCTTTAAATTTTCCTGTGACCTTTCCACAGCTGAGGTCTCGACCACTGACATGACTATCTCTGACCACTGCCTTACCTCTGTTACCACACACATCCTCCTTTCCTCCTCCGATCTTACTTTTCTCAGAATCTCTCAAAGAATGACCATGTCATCCTCCTCCATTATCCAGTTCCATGGGATTATACTTGCATGGGTCTGTTCCAACTTATCCAAATGCAGCCAGCACATCTCCAGTTTTAGCTTCTCTATCGCACTGTTATTTCCAGGATCCCCAAGACTCTATCCTTTGCCCCCTCCTCTTTCTTTCCCAAATGCTGCACCTCAGTGACATCAACCGCATGCATAAGGTCAGCTTTCACATGTACGCTGATGACACCTAGCTCAACTTCTCCACCACTTCTTTTGACCATCTTTCCGATATTAAGTCACAGATGGGTCAAAACTTCCAGCTGCTCAACAATGGCTGGACCATTGCCATTGTCTTTAGTGCCTACCACAAACTCATCCAATTGCTATTCATTCCAGCCACTTACTGATCCATATTCTCAGGTTGAAAAGACCATTTGCAATCTTGGCATCCTATTTGTGCTTAAGGTGAGCTTAAACCCTAAATCCTAGCTAAGACAGTTTACTTCCACCTTTGCAGCATTGCCTGTCTCTATTCCTACCTCAGTCCCTCCACCACTGAGACCCTTTTGCATGTCTGCTCACTGACCTATGTTGACTTACCAACTCACAACATATTACATTTATAGGCCCTTGACTATAAATCCTCCCATGGTTTTGCTCAACCCTGTCTCTGCAGTCTCTTCCAGCTCTATATCTCTCCCACTTCTGCTACCAGACGCATAGGGGTCAATTTTAACTGAGCCGTGAGGCGGGCTTTGAGGCATGCAGGGGGTTAAAATCACTTAAACTGGCGGGCGGGCAGGTGGGACTCCCCCCCCACCTGGTTCACGATCCCGAGCCATTTTAACCCAGGTGTGTCTGATGGTCCCGAATCAGTCCTGCCTCCAACAGGTGGGACTGGTCTTTAAGGCCCTTAATCAGCAATAATTGGCCTTTATAATGCCATTTTAACAGGCCCTTGCATTTTAACCCTTTTCCCACGTAAAACACGCCTGGTGGGGATCACGCCCGTGAAACCTGGCGTGAGCACTATTGGCTTGCTGACTATCAGCTGCAGGTCAACCATTAAAGAGGAGATTTGATCAGTCATCATTTGCAGGTGGCAGGACTTTGTTGTTTCAGGCCTGGGGCAACTTTTACCAGGCTTAACCACACCTGTGGAAGGTTGGAGCCTCACACACATCTCCAGTGTGACCTCCTGGGAAACCCCTCTCGCCACCCTCACTCAGCGCTTCCTCAGCGGAGGCATATACCAGAAGCATGGGAGCCATTTTTCTCCTTCCCTTCTTGGCATTAGAGGAGCTTGAGCACCAGGCGCGGCAACAGCAGAACCAGGAACAGCAGCAGCAGGAGTGACAGGCTGCTGCTCACCCACCTGAGGCAACACAGGCCAGAAGGGGCCAGCGCATGGAAGCCAGTCGGCGCAAGAGATACCCCCCAAACAAGGTCTATAGACACAGGGTCAGCTACCTCAACATGACTGAGCAGCAGTGCCAAAGGCAGCTCCGACTTTCGCGAGAGGTAGTGACTGACATCTGCGCAATGCTACAGCAAGACCTGCTGCCCAGAGGACCAGGTGGACACTCCTTACCAGTGGCCAAAGTCACCACCGCACTCAACTTTTTTGCCTCAGGCTCATTCCAGGGATCAGCAGCAGACATCAGTGGCATCTCCCAGTCGGCCGCACACACTTGCATCATGCAGGTAACCGATGCCCTCTTTGCCCTCGCGCACAATCACATCCATTTCACCAGGATCACGCAAATGTGACGGCGTGAGCGGTTGGATTAGCTCATCTGGCAGACTTTCCAAGGGTGCAGAGCATCATTGACTGCACACGTGGCACCCCATCGCAATCCAGGTATTTTTGTCAACCGCAAGGGCTTCCACTCCCTTAACGTTCAGCTGGTGTGTGACCACAAGGAGGAGATTTTGCATGTTTTACCAAGTACCCTGGCAGTTGCCATGACTCCTTCATATTGCGCCAGTCTAGTGTGTCTCCGCTATTCAGGCCGCCAGACCAACTTCATGGATGGCTACTTGGAGACAAGGGCTATCCCGAGGACTTGGCTAATGACGCCGTTGAGGAGGCCAGCCAACGAAGCTGAGAAGCGCTACAACTCCAGCCACATTTCCACCAGATCCATAATCGAGCAAACCATTGGCTTGCTGAAGATGTGCTTCAGATGCATGGATAGATCAGGTGGAGAGGAATAGGAGTAGGAGGCGGGCGAAAACGAGCATCCTGCAGAGGCCCATCAACCAGCGGCAGCATTATGTGAGAACATTGCTGGCCAGGATGCAAGGAACGCACTCATCCTGGCCAGATTTGCTTAGCCTAGAAAATCAAACTCTTTTGCCTCGCAGCTTCTTACCTGAGCATCGACAATGGCCAAACCCTGCAGATTCCTAGCTATTTGACCAGCATCCTGACAACTGCAAGTAATCCTAAGCCTTCAATGTGAAAGCCCCATTCGTGAAATGACACACGCCAGAACTGCAACAGTTGCCATCAGAATTTTTATGCACAAGAACCAACTGTGGCATTTTTACAAGTGACAACCCTTGTGACTACTTGTGCTTTATTTTCCTCTTACGCGTGCTCCTACGTATTGGTTCCCCTGTGGCTTCAGCAGATGTGGAGGCCCCTTGCTCACTTTGCTGCTGCTCCGGTCTCGACACCTTTGGCGGGCGTCCTCTGGGGTGGCGAGCCTCTGAGGGCTCGTCAACAGTCTGCTGCTCCTGCGGCTGTGCAGGGGTTGAGACATCTATCTCACTTGGGTGTGGACTCCGGCGGGGCTCTGACCGAGGGCTCTGCAGTGGCATGGAAGTGTGAGCGCTTGGAGAGGAACCCCCACTTCCTTGAGGCCTGCCACCAACCTCCCTCTCATGGGTCAGCTCCCCCTCCGTGCCTGCAAGTGGCTGGAGAGCACCTTGCTGCACATCAGGGGGGCCATGGGGACCCGTATCTACAATGGCAGTCCTACTCAGAAGGACTTTCATGAAGATCTGGTTTCTCTGTTCAATAGATGCCCATCGCTCCTAAAGAGATGTCATTTTATTCTGAACAATGACCATGTTTTCCATACTCTGGTGACTAAGCTTCTCCATGGCCGTAGCCATTCCCTTCTCTACCGTAGCCATCCTCTCCTCTACAGTAGTTATCCTTTCCATGGAGGTTGCCATCCTTTCCGTGGTGATGCATTCCATGCGCCAATGACTCCACAAAGGCTCTGCTCATGTTCGCTATGGACTCCTCCATTCACTTCACACTCGCATCGACTTGAGAGACAAAACCTGCCAGAGACTCCTGCATCTGTGCATGGAGTTCCATCACCTCTGACCTTATGGATGGACCCAGAGGCAGAGGATCGACATGCTGCTGAGCCGAGCTGGCAGAGTCCTGCGCCCTCCGACTAGGACTCTCCACTGCTGTCCCTGTCTCCACAATCTGCTAATGCTCACTTGTGAGCTATGAAACACCAGGTGACAACACTACTCTATGTCCCGAAAGTCCCACCGGGGTGCGAGTGTCTGCGCTGGTGCTGGGTGCACTGAATTCTGCTAACGCTGCGCCCTCAGAGGTAGCAGCCTCCTCGGAGGGGTCTGGCTGCTCAGCTTCTTCTTCCTGGCTAGGGGGGAACGGATGCTTGTGATGGTCCTGTGGGGGAGTGAAGGAAAGAGTCAGAGATGTGATGCAAAGGCTACATGTAGGAAGTCACACAACACCAGGTTATAGTCCAACAGCTTTATTTGAAATCACAAGCTTTCGGAGCGCTGCTCCTTCGTCAGGTGATGTGAAGAGAAGCATACAGGCACAGCATATATAGTCAGAGAAAACTGCCAGATGATTACAGGTAATCTTTCTAACTGCCCTTTATCACACCTCGACAGAGAGATAATCACAGCAATCAAAGGTGTGAATGGTGTTCAAACAGGTCAGTCAGGAAAACATTACATAAAAGAACAATGAGGTGGGGTCACAAGGGGTCAAATGTTGCAGATGCTGGGGTCTGTATGAAAAACAGAAAAAAAAACTTTGCTGGAAATCATAGCATGTCCAGCCGCATCTGTGCAGAGAGAACAAGCCAACGACGACTCGAGTCTGGATGACTATGTCAAGTCGTCGTCATACGTGTCTTCACACTGTTCCCTTTGGGGAACTGTATGAAGTGGTGGAAGGATTTCCATCCACGATTAACGCTCCTTCCATGACCGTAACCATCTTCGTACCAGCCATTAGGGTGGTTAGTCCTATGGCGGGAGGGTTTTACGGGCTCCCACAACCCATACGAGGTGGGGGGGGGGGGGGGGGGGGGGGAGGGCACCCACACCCACGGACACAAGTATCCCGCTGGATGTCAACCCAGAATTTAGAGCCGGAACTCCGACTCCACTTGCCGGGACTGTCTGGAACGGGGTTCAAAACCCTATGCCTTCTGGCCCAGCGGCGGGGATGCTACCACTACGCCAAAGGCCTACTCCCTACTATGTCAGGTGGGGTTACATGTAGCGTGACATGAACCCAAGATCCTGGTTGAGGCCGTCCTCATGAGTGCGGAACTTGGCTATCAGTTTCTGCTCGACCATTTTGCATTGTCGTGTGTCTCGAAGGCCGCCTTGGAGAATGCTTACCCGAAGATTGGAGGCTGAATGTCCTTGACTGCTGAAGTGTTCCCCGACTGGGAGGGAACACTCCTGCCTGGCGATTGTTGTGCGGCGTCCGTTCATCCGTTGTCGCAGTGTCTGCATGGTCTCGCCGATGTACCATGCTCCGGGGCATCCTTTCCTGCAACGTATGAGGTAGACAACGTTGGCCGAGTCACATGAGTATGTACCATGTACCTGGTGGGTGGTGTCCTCGCGTGTGATGATGGTATCTGTGTTGATGATCTGGCATGTCTTGCAGAGGTTGCCGTGGCAGGGTTGTGCGGTGGCGTGGTCGCTGTTCTCCTGAAAGCTGGGTAATTTGCTGTGAACAATTGTCTGCTTGAGGTTAGGCGGCTATTTGAAGGCGAGTAGTGGAGGCGTGGGGATGGCCTTAGCGAGGTGTTTGTTGTCGTCGATGACATGTTGAAGGCTGCGGAGAATATGGTGTAGTTTCTCCGCTCCGGGGAAGTACTGGACGACGAAGCGTACTCTGTTGGTTGTGTCCCATATTTGTCTTCTGAGGAGGTCTATGCGATTTTTCGCTGTGGCCCGTCAGAACTGTCGATCGACGAGTCGAGCGTCATATCCCGTTCTTACGAGGGCGTCTTTCAGCGTCTGCAACATTTGACCCCTTGTGACCCCACCTCATTGTTCTTTGATGTAATGTTTTCCTGACTGACCTGTTTGGACACCATTCACACCTTTGATTGCTGTGATTATCTCTCTGCCGAGGTGTGATAAAGGGCAGTTAGAAAGATTACCTGTAATCATCTGGCAGTTTTCTCTGACTAAATATGCTGTGCCTGTATGCTTCTCTTCACATCACCTGACAAAGGAGCAGCGCTCCAAAAGCTTGTGATTTCAAATAAAGCTGTTGGACTATAACCTGGTGTTGTGTGACTTCCTACATTTGTCCACCCCAGTCCAACACTGGCATCGCCACATCAAGGCTACATGCACATAGCGTTTTGCAGATGCTCATAAGTCCATCTGTTACAGCTTCACAATCATTATCAGTGACTCATGCAATGTCAAAGAGAGAGACGGGAAACATTTCTGTCACCAGCTTGCTGTGTTGCACCCATCTGTCCATCTCCCACGCACGAATCATCCTCAATGCCCATAATTTCCAGGACGGCCTCCTCCCAGGGTGTCAGGTGGGCTATTGAGGCTGTCCCTCCTCCTGTCCTGGCTCACTCTCTTTTGTTGTGAGCTCTCTTTTCCTGCAATGAGGGAGACAAGTGGAGGTTGTGTGAGAATGAAGGAGTGAGTGTAGAGATTGCATAGCATAGATACTTAGAAGGAGACAAAGATGGAGTGAGGTTGCAAGACCAAGGGCCCTCCCTGTGTGTTGTCAGTTGTGTTCAAAGCATCAGAGTGATAGGGAGTGTGAGGGCTGCATGGCCGAATAGTTATGTGAATGTGAGCATAGAGAGAGCGGGAATGGGCAAGGGTGCATGGATGTCAGTGTCAAGTGGGATGTGGAGGAAGAGGTTGCTAAAGCTGAGTGCTGGTGAGGAAAAGAAATGTGGATCAGATTGAGGGTGATGGGAAATTCACTCTCACTTTTCCAGTGCGCTGAAGGTCATGAAATCTTTTCCTGCACTGTATCCAGGTTCTGCGGGTGACTCCCAAGGAGTTGACCTCCTCAGCCACCTGCATCCACACTGCCTTGGTTTGAATGGGAGGTCTCTTCCTCCCTGATGAAAGGAAGAGCACCTCCCTGTTGGCCCTAGCCCCATCCACTAATGCCTGCAGTGCCACCTCGTCAAAGCGAGGAGCTGATCTGGCCCTCCCGCTTGTCATATTTGCTGCAGCTCCCTCACACTGCACAATCAAGAAGCTTGGCAGTCTGCAGAAGAAGCAAGGCTTGCTGTGGACCTTAAATGCAGCAGCAACGGTGATGTCATCAGAGGGGACTTTCAGTCATGAAAAACCCATTTGCAAAGGCTTCCCACACGTTGGAAATCAATTGGCCAATTCAGTTAAAATTGCATCAATCTCCCACATCCATTTAGATTCGTGTGGGAAACACGAAATTCGGATAACACGACACCATCCCGTACCCGAGTTAAAATCCACCCCACAGTCTTCAGAGGATGTGGAGAAGAGAGAAGTTGAGGAAAAAGTAACAGACCTATTATATGTTTACCTTTACTCAGTGAAAAAATGCAAGTAAATACTGAAATTACAAAAGGTTGGAAAATAGGATAAAGGTATGGTAAATTAAGATGACACAGCACAGAGAATCAACATACTTAAGAGCAATATTCCCTGTAAGCAGAGCTTTATGCTGTTTCTTTTAATATGCGGTCACTTTAAATTTCTCTGCATGTGCGGTATTTACAATGTAAAAGCAGGCGAGTGGCCTATGCGGGACCTTTCCCATTACTGTGCGTCCAGGAACATTGCTGGTGAGGTTTTGTTATCATCTCAAAACACCGAAATAAAAACAATATACAATTATTGTGGTTATGACTGTAGCAGAGACCATTTTAATGAAATATCTTAGATCTCAGTTTATTAGTGAGGATGCATTCCTAATGGAGTATTTGTTATTAACCACCCAATTTTCTGCAGTACCTGATGTTGATTTTTAAAAGTTTAAATATTCAGCACATTTCTTTCTATCCACATGAAAACATAAATATCAATTCATGATTGGTGTTCTCGTAGAATAAAGAATGCAGCCCATGGTACAAAAAAGGACACTACCAAAATAAATATGTCAGTGGGTGTTTTTACAAACACCCATGCCTGTGCGAATAGCTTACACCCCTCTGAAGATTCTAAACACCATCCTTAAAATGCCATTAGTGATATTAAAGTTCTCATTAGCAGAATTGCAGTTAGAAACTAGAAGTTATCAACACATACATCAACAATAAAGAGATATTTTTTGCTTAGCTTTCATGAGCTCCTCCATATCTTTAGCCCTGCTACTTCCAACACCCAATTAAAAATATAAATATTTCAGTACCAGCATGCAAACCGAGCTCTATTGAGAGCAGCAATGCTCTCCCTACTTCAGCTCCTTCATACGCTGCTGATTTTAAAATATATTTATAGCCACAGTGTCAATGAGTCACAGATATAGAAATTTAGACCGAAAGGATGAAGAATTATTAAAATACAGTTGTATGCTGTTTTCAGTGCATTAACTGAAGCATTTCTGGGGACAGAGTGAAAGAAGAAATTAGTCCCAGCTCTTGCACTTGAATACATTGTGCAAATGAGAGACCACAAATAACAAAAGGGTATTCAGTAGTCTGTACCCCCACGAGTGATATACATTTTACATGCACATCCCCCTCTCCTGGGATTGAAAATGTAATTCGCTGACTAGAAAATATTTTTCATGGTCAACTACGAATACGATCCTCATCAGCACACTACAGAATACTGACTGTTACCAACTAAACTCAAGGGTAAAAATATTTGTAATTTTTTCAAATATGGTCCCATGGTATTTAGCTGTTTTACATTCATTGCAAAATATAACTGAAATAAATCAGTAAGAATTATACATAATCAAAGGCTAATTAAATCAAAGGCTAGTTAAATTTGAAAATAAGTAGACAAAAATTTAAATAAAGTGATTACAGTTGTGCCAGCAGTACAGCCTTGGGATGCATGATAGAAATATATTTAAAAGAAGAAAATAAGAAATAAAAGCAGGAGTAGGACATACAGCCCCTCGAGCCTGCTCCGCCATTCAATAAAATCATGGCTAATCATCCACCTCAACTCCACTTTCCCCCTCGCCCACCTGAATCTCCATATCCCTCGATTCCCTTAGAGTCCCAAAATCTATATCTCAGGAGTCAGAGTCATACGGCACAGAAGGCAGCCATTCGGCCCATTGAGTCCGTGCCAGCTCTCTGTAGAGCAATCCAGTCAGTCCCATTACCCTACTCTATTTATTTCTCTCAAGTGCCTATCCAGTCTCCCTTTGAAAACATTGAGTGTCTCCACTTCCACCACTTCCATCAGCAGCGAGTTCCAGGTCCTCATCACTCGCTGCGTAAAAAGTTTTTCCTCACATCCTCCCTGTATCTCTTGCCCAAAACCTTAAATCCGTGTCCCCTAGTCCTTGTGCCATCAACTAGTGGGAACAGCCTTTCCCCGTCTAGCCTATTCAAGCCCGTCATATTCTTGTACACCTCTATCAAATCACCCCTCAACCTCCTTTTCTCTAATGAAAACAAATCCAGCTTCTCCAAACTGTCCTTGTAGCTAAGATCCCACATCCCTGGAACCATTCTGGTAAATCCCCTCTGCACCCTCTCAAAGGCCTTCACATCCTTCCTAAAGTGTGGTGACCAGAACTGGACGCAATACTCCAGTTGTGGCCTAGCCCGCGCTTTATAAAGGTTTAGCATAACTGCTCTACTTTTGTACTCAATACCTCTATTTATGAAGCCCAAGATCCCATATGCTTTGTTAACCACTCTCTCAATATGTCCTTCCACCTTGAGGGACCGATGCACATTAACTCCCAGGTCCTTCGGTCCCTGCACACTCTTTAAAACTGTGCCATTAAGTGTATATTGCCTCCCCCTGTTCCTTCTGCCAAAATGAATCACCTCACACTTCTCTGTATTAAATTCCATCTGCCACTTGTCTGCGCATTCTGCTAGCCTTTCCATGTCCTGTTGCAGTCGATTGGTATCCTCCTCACTGTTTGCCACACCGCCAAGTTTGGTGTCATTGGCAAATTTAGAAATTCTACTCTGTATTCCAATATCCAGGTCATTTATACATATATCAAAAAAAGCAGTGGCCCCAGCACTGACCCTTGGAGAACACCACTGTCTACCATCCTCCAGTCTGAAAAACAGCCATTTATCACAACTCGCTGTTTCTGTCCTTAAGCCAATTCCTTATCCAAGCTGCCACTGACCCAACTATTCCATGAGCCTCAATTTTTTTAACCAGCCTTCTATGTGGTACTTGTCAAATGCCTTCCTTAAATCCATGTAGACAACACCCATTGCATTCCCTTCATCAATCCTCCATTACTTCATCAAAAAATTCAATTAGATTAGCCAAACACGACCTGCCTTTTAGAAAACCGTATTGGCTCTCCTTAATTAGCTTAAAACTCTCAAGTGCCATTTAATTTTTTCCTTGATTATTGTTACTATAACTTTTCCTACCACTGATGTTAAACTGACCGGCCTGTAGTTAGAAGGATTGTCCTTGCAACCTTTCTTGAACAATGGTGTCACATTTGCCACTTTCCAATCCTCAGGCACCTCCCCCACATCAAGGGAAGATTGGAAAATTAGGACAAGCCCTTCTGCTCTCTCCTCCCCCAATTTCCTGAGCAACCTAGGATGCAAGCTATCTGGACCAGGCGACTTATCCACTCTAAGGATACCCAGCCTTTCTAGTACATCCTGTCTATTAATTTTCACCCCTTCCATTGATTCTACCTTTTCCACGTCTACCAATATTTTGTCAGCATCCACCTCCTTAATAAACACCGATACAAAGTACTCATTGAATATTCTAGCCTTGCCCTGCGCCTCTAAGAATATATCATCTTCTTTGTCCCAAATAGGCCCTACTCCGCTTCTTACTACCTCCTTTCTGCTTACATGCCGGTGGGTTCCCCTTTATGTTAACCGCCATTCTACTCTCATATTCTCTCTTTGCCAATCTTATTTTCATCTTCACTTCCCCTCTCTACTTATTGTATTTGGTCTGGTTCTCACTTGAAAAATTCACCTGACATGCATCATGCACCCTCTTTTTCTGTTTCATCATCTTTTCTATCTCCCTCATCATCCAAGGAGACCTTGTTTTAGTTCCCTTACCCTTCCCTCTTGTTGGAATGTACCTAGCCTGTACTTGGAACATCTCCTCCTTAAAGATCACCCATTGTTCTGTTATAGATTTTCCTGTCAGTCTTTGGTTCCATTTTACCCTGGCTAGATCCTGTCACATCCCATTGAAGTTAGCCGTATTCCAGTTTAGAAGTTCCACTCTAGATTGTTCCTTGCTCCGCTCCATTGCTAATCTAAATCTTATGATACTATGATCACTCGTACCCAAATGTTCTCCCACAGACACTAGTAGACCTGGCCCACCTCATTCCCCAGCACCAGATCCAGCAATGCCTCCCTCCTCATTGGGCCAAGAACATACTGGTCAAGGAAATTCTCCTGAACACATTTCAGCAATTCCTCCCCATTCTTTCCCTTTACCCTGGCATTTTCCCAATTGATATTTGAGTAATTAAAGTCCCCCAATATCACCATTCTATAGCTCTTGCATATCTCAGCGATTTCCCTGCATATTTGCTCCTCTACCTCCCTCTCACTATTTGGAGGCCTGTAGAATACCCTCAATAGCGTGATCATACACATTTTGCTACTCAACTCTAACCAAATGGATTCTGTCCTTGTCCCCTCAAGAACATCCTCCCTTTCCAACACTACAATGTCTTCCTTAATCAGCACTGCCACCCCACCTCCCTTTTTTCCTTCCTTTACTTTCTGAACACCTTGTACCTATTAAGTGCCCAGTCCTCACCATTTTTAAGCCACGTTTCCTTTATTGCCACAACATCATATTGCCACACGGCTAATTGTGCTTGTAGCTCACCAACCTTATTCACCACACTTTGTACGTTTACATACATGCATTCTAAACCCATTTTTGAATTTTTCATAGTCTTTCTTAGTCTGCTCCTATCTAATATGGTACTACTTCTGCCTCTAATACTACTTTCTTCTCTAGTACTATCCAACACACTCACTCTTATGCACCTTATTCCTCTATTCTACTCCTATATGCTGGTGCCCAATTCCCTGCCAAGCTAGTTTAAGCCATCCCCAACAGCTCAGCCTTGAATATACTCAAACACTCAGGATCCACAGCCCTCTGCGGCAGAGAATTCTAAAGATTCACAACCCTCTGAGTGAAGAAGTTCCTCCTCATCTCAGCCTTAAATGGCTTACCCCTTATCCTAAGACTATGCCCCCTAGTTCTAGACACCAGCTAGGGGAAACAACCTCTTAGCATCTACCCTGTAAATCCCCTTCAGAATCTTGTGTGTTTCAATGAGATCACCTCAGATTCTTCTAAACTCCAGAGAGTATAGGCCCATTCTACATAATCTCTCATCATAGGGCAGCCTCCTCATCCCAAGAATCAATCTGGTGAACCTTCGTTGCACCGCCTCCAAGGCAAGTATATCCTTCCTTAGATAAGGAGACCAAAACTGTGCCCGGTACTCCAGGTGTGGTCTCACCAAGGCCCTGTACAATTGTAGCAAGACTTCCTTACTCTCATACTCCAACCACCTTGTAATAAAGGCCAACATGCCATGTGCCTTCCTTATTGCTTGCTGTATCTGCATGCTAGCTTTCTGTGTTTAGGACACCCAAATCTCTCTGAAAACCAACATTTAAAAGTTTCTCACCATTTGAAAAATATTCTGTTTTTCTATTCTTCCTACCAAGGTGAATAATCTCACATTTCCCTACATTATACTCCATCTGTCACCTTACTGCCCACTCACTTAGTCTATCTATATCCCTTTGCAGACTCTTTGGGCAGGAATTTAACTCAGGAGTCAGATTGGAGGCGGGACTACAACTTTTGGGGTTGTAGTCCCGTCTCCAGCGAGATGCGGCCAATCCACGTGATTTTAACTTGATTGACCTTGTTGAGCCCACCCAGTGGGCTCAGCAGGCCAATTAAGGGCCACCTGGCAACAGGTGACGTCACAGACTGAAATTTCATCTGTCAAGAGATTTTGACAGATGAAATATCAGCATTTCACAGCTGTTTGAAGCTGTCAAACACTGACAGTCTTACTTCTAACCCGAGTCCTTCTCCACAGACTCAGTTCGAAATCCCTCCTGCACAGAAAGCTAAAGGCTGTCACTTTTGGCAGTTCGCAGCCATTCTGCTTTCTGTGCTGGTGAGATGACGGACTCCCGGGACCTAAAGGAAGGAAGGCTGAAAAGGTAATTTACACTTCTTTAATCACTTTAGACACACCAAACACAGTTACCTTTGCACTCATGCACACATCACTCACCTGAACACCGACATCTTGACCTCTCCAAGTCGTTCAACCCAACGGCCCGACTCCTCTAACTTGCCGTGGTTTGGAGCCGTCGGGAATCCCACACTTCAACCTTCAAAATAGGGATTAGGCTAAAAACTGCCTGTTAACAGGCAGTTAATTGGCACGAATCCCTTCCCACCTTGGGTAGGCGGGTCCCTGTGCGGGGCGGGTACCCGCCTCCATTGAAACTGGCATGGAGGTGGGTTTGGGACCCCTGATTTTGGGATTTTAACTGCCCCCCCACACCTCCAATCCCAACTCCACGGCACAATGAAAATCCTGCCCTTTATGTTCTCCTCACAGCTTACTGTCCCACCTAAATGTGTATCATCAGCAAGCTTGGATACATTACACTCGGTCCATTCATCTAGGTCATTAATATAGTTTGTAAGTAGCCGAGGCCCCAGCACTGATCCTTGCGGCACCCCAATAGTTACAGCCTGACAACCTGAAAAAGACCCGTTTATCCCTACTCTCTGTTTTCAGTCCATCAACTAATCCTCTATCAATGCTACTATATTACCCCCAACCCCATGAGCCCTTAATTTCTGTAATAACCTTTTATGTGGCACCTTATCGAATGCCTTTTAGAAATCCAAATATACTACATCCACTGGTTCCCCTTTATCTACCCTGCTAGTTACATCCTCAAAAAACACTAATAAATTTGTCAAACACGAATTCCCTTTCATAAAACCATGTTGACTCTGCCTAATCATGTTATGATTTTCTAAGTGCCCTGATGCCACTTCCTTAATAATGGATTCCAGCATCTTCCCGACGACTGATTTCAGGCTAACTGGCCTGTAGTTCCCTGTTCCCGCTCTCCCTCCTTTCTTGAATAGTGGTGCTACATTTACTACCTTCCAATCTGCAGGGACCGTTCTAGAATCTAGGGAATTTTGGAAGATCAAAACCAATGCATCCACTATTTCTGCAGCCATCTCTTTTACAACCTGAGACCCATTTGAAAAATATTCTGTTTTTCTATTCTTCCTACCAAGGTGAATAACCTCACATTTCCCTACATTATACTCCATCTGTCACCTTACTGCCCACTCACTTAGTCTATCTATATCCCATCAGATAGCCATCAGGTCCAGGGGATTTGTCAGCTTCTGGTCCCATTAGTTTCTCTAGTACTTTTTCTCTGCTTATATTAATTAGGTTAAGTCCCTCACCCTCATTAGATCCTTCACTCCCCACCTTTTTGGGTATGCTTTTTGTATCTTCTACTGTGAAGACAGATACAAAATATTTTTTTAATGTTTCTGCAAATTCCTTATCCCCCATAGTAATTTCTCCTGTCTCAGCCTCGAAGGGACCAACATTTACTTTTGCTACTCTCTTCCTTTTTACATACTTCTAGCAGCTCTTGAATCTGTTTATATATTTTTTGCTAGTTTTCTCAAATATTCTATTTTTTTCCTTATCATCAATTTTTTGGTCATCCTTTGCTGGTTTCTGAAACTCTCCCAATCCTCAGGCTTAGCACTATTGTTGGCAACCTTACAAGCTTTGCCTTTCAATCTAATCTTATCTGAGGAAGTATGTTCTTGCCATGGAGGGAGTGCAGCGAAGATTCACTAGGCTGATACCTGGAATGGTAGGAATGACGTATGAGGAGAGATTGGGTCGATTGAGCTTATACTCGCTGGAGTTTAGAAGAATGAGAGGGGATCTCATTGAAACTTATAAAAGTCTAACAGGACTAGACAGACTAGATGCAGGAAGGATGTTCCCAATGGTCGGGGAGTCCAGAACCAGGGGTCACAGTCTAAGGATAAGGGGTAAGCCATTTAGGACTGAGATGAGGAGGAATTTCTTCACCCAGAGAGTGGTGAACCTGTGGAATTCTCTACCACAGAAGGCAGTAGAGGCCAATTCATTAAATATATTCAAGAAGGAGTTGGATATATTTCTTAAGGCTAAAGGGATCAAGGGATATGGAGAGAAGGCAGGAACGGGGTACTGAATTTGGATGATCAGCCATGATCTCATTGAATGGTGGAGCAGGCTCGAGGGGCCGAATGGCCTACTCCTGCTCCTATCTTTTATGTTTCTATGTAATGCTATCCTTAGCTGCTTCAGTTAGCCACGGATGGATTTCTTTTCCTATGGAGGTTTTGTTTCTCAAGGGAATGTATTTTTGTTGAGAATTATGAAATATTTCTTTAAATGCTACCCACTGCTTATCTACCGCCATACTTTTTAATTTATTTTTCCAATCTACCTTAACCAACTCGCCCCTCATACCTATGTAATTGGCTTTATTTAAGTTTAAGACTCTAGTTTCTGACTTAGGCAAGTCACTCTCAAACTTAATGTGAAATTCTATCATTTTATGATCACTCTGCCCCAGAAGATCCTTTACTATGAGATTGCAAATTAACACTCTTATTACACAATACAAGATTTAAAATAGCCTGTTCCCTGGTTGGTTCCATGATCTGTTGTTCTAGGAAACTGTCCCGAATGCATTCTATGAATTCGTCCTCCAGACTACCTTTACCAATTTGATTTGTCCAGTCTATGAAGATTAAAGTCCCCCACAATTATTGCATTCCCTTTATTACAAGCCCCGACTATTTCTTGATTAATATTCTGTCCAATGGCATAGCTACCTTTAGGGGGGCCTATATACTACTCCCACCAATGTTTTCTGCCCCTTGTTATTCCCCTCATATTGATTCTACTTCCTGATCTTCCGAGCGGAGATCCTTTCTCTCTACTGTCCTTATGTCATCCTTTAATATCAGGACTGTACCCCCTCCTTTTGCATTCTGCCTGTCTTTTCGAAATGTGAAGTATCCTGGAATATTTAGCTCCCAACCTTGTTCACCTTGCAACCATGTCTCTGTAATGGCTATTAGATCAAACCCATTTATCTCTATTTGTGCCATTAGTTCGTCTATCTCATTATGAATACTTCATGCATTCAGATAAAGAGCCTTTAATTTAATTTTTTTTACCCTTATTCCCTGCTGCACTGTTGTTTGCTATCAAAAGATATACATTGTTGGATTCCTTCAGTAAAGAAGAGAACTTGCATTTAAATAGCACCATTCAAGACCTCAGGATGTCCCAAAGCACTTTATAGCCAATGTACTTTTTGAATTGTAGTCACTGTTGTAATGTAAGAAAGCGTAGCAGCCAATTTGCGGACAGCAAGGTCCCACATTACAGCAACTTGATAATGACCAGATAATTTATTTTAGTGATGATGTTTGGGTTGATAGATATTGGCTAGGACACCAAGGAGAACTCCCCTGCTCTTCTTCAAAATAGTGCCATGGGATCTTTCACATCTACCTGAGGGGCAACGGTTTAACATTCAAAAGATGGTACCACCAACAATGCAGCACTCCCTCAGTACTGCACTGGAGTGTCAGCCTAGATTATTTGCTCAGATCTTTGAAGTAGGACTAGATAAAGAGTCAGGCCAGGATGAAATATATCCCAGGCTTTCAAGAGAAGCAAGGGAAGAAATAGCAGAGGCTCTGACCATCATTTACCAATCCTCTTTGGCTACAGGCGTGGTGCCGGAGGAATGGAGGACTGCTAACATTGTACCATTGTTTAAAAAGGGAGAAAGGGATAGACCAAGTAATTACAGGTCGGTCAGCCTAACCTCATGGTGGGCAAATTATTGGAATAAATTCTGAAGGACAGTATTTAGAAAGGCATGTATTAATCATGGACAGTCAGCAAGGATTTGTTAAGGGAAGGTCATATCTGACTAACTTGACTGAATTTTTTGAGGAGGAAACAAGGAAGGTAGTGCATTTCATGTAGGCTACATGAATATTAGCAAGTCTTTTGACAAGGTCCTACATGGCAGACTGGTCAGGAAAGTAAAAGCCCATGGGATCCAAGGGAAAGTGACAAGTTGGATCCAAAATTGGCTCAGTGGCAGAAAATGGTCGACAGGTGTTTTTGTGACTGGAAGGCTGTTTCCAGTGGGGTTGCTCAGGGCTAAGTACTAGGTCCCTTGCTTTTTGTGGTATATATCAATACCTTAGACTTCAATGTAGGGGGCAGGATTAAGATGTTTGCAGACGATATAAAAATGGGCTGTGTGGTCGATAGTGAGAAAGAAAACTGTAGACTGCAGGAAGATATCAATGGACTGGTCAGGCGAGCAGAAAAGTGTGAGGTAATGCACATTTCGGTAGGGCTAACAAGGCAAGGGAATACACAATAAATGATAGGATACTAAGAAGTGTAGAAGAGGGATCTTGGAGTGCATGCCCACTGACAGTTGAAAGTAGCAGGACAGGTAGAAAAGGTAGAAGGCATATGGGATACTTTCCTTTATTAGCCAAGGCACAGAATACAAGAGCAGAGAGGTTATGCTAGAACTGTATAAAACACTAGTTAGGCCACAGCTAGAGTACTGCATACAGTTCTGCTCACCACATTACAGGAAAGATGTGATTGCACTAGAGAGGGTACAGAGGAGATTTACAAGGATGTTGTCAGGAATGGAGAATTTTAGCTATGAGGAAAAGTTGGATAGGCTGAGGTTGTTTTCTTTGGAACAGAGGAGGCCGAGAGGAGATTTAATTGAGGTGTATAAAATTATGAGGGGCATAGAGTGGATAGAAAGGACCGATTTCCCTTAGCAGAGAGATCAATAACCAGGGTGCATAGATTTAAAGTAATTGGTAGATGGATCAGAGGGGAGTTGAGGAGAAAAATTTTCACCCAGAGGGTGGTGGTGTTATGGAACTCATCGCCTGAAAGTGTGGTAGAGGCAGAAATCCTCACCGCATTTAAAAAGTACTTGGATGTGTACTTGAAGTGTTGTAAGCTACAAGGCTACAGACCAAGAGCCTGAAGGTGGGAATAGGCTGAATAGCCCTTTTCAGCCGGCACGATGGGCCGAATGGCCTCCTTCTGTGCCATCAATTTCTATGATTCTATGACCTTCTGACTCAGAGGTGAGAATGCTGCCCACTAAGTCACAACTGATACTTGAGTAGCAAGTATAGATATGCTGGAGATTTTCTTAAGAAACTCAAAAAATATCAGGGCCTGGAGTTTCCACTCAATTGCGCTTTTTTTTTAAAACCTCAATTCACCCGATATCAGTGTTACCGGTTCAAAAGATCACGGATTTTTAAACGCAAATTGCATTCAGCGCAACTCCTGCTTCTGTGATTTTTTGCACTAATTTTAATAACATCGCACTAGAAGCAGGCCACAACCACAAAACTGGCCACATTCCCCAGGGTGAGTTAATCACCATTGGGAGTTCCCGCTAATTGCACCCATTTGCAGGCCTTCAAGGAGGCTTCAAAAATTAAGCCGGAACTTTGGGGTACATGGACATGAACAGCTACGTTTTGGAAGGTTCTGCATTTTTTAAAAAATTCAAGTTTACTCAGGAACTGACCACTGTACCCCAAACTAACTAGAAAGTAGTTTTGTATTTTTTTTAAAAAGTAATTTTCAGTCATTTTAAAATCAGGTATCTCACAGGTGGTAGATTGACAATGCTTATTTTCTTTTGTTATAAATCCATTTTCAGCTGTATTAATCAAACTTTACCAAGTTAACACTCTTGGGAGGAAAAATTGGGTCTCGCCCCCTCTGGGGCGCTAACTTCGCCAGGGCACTACTTTTAGTGCCTGGAAAAAATTAGCACCCCCGCGCCCGAAAGTCACTGGTAGCGCCCCAAGAGGGAGGCGGATCGCGACGAGTGAATATCACAGCACTATGTGCCGTCGCACCGTGGAACTGCAGGCCTTCCTCCCCTTATTAAAAGGGGAGGGGTCTAGCACAACACGACCCGGGGCCCAACTGGGCCACCAGGGATCGGAGTGCTGGCAAAAGAGCCCAGCACTCAAGAGAAGTGCCGGGCTCATGGAGAGCAGCCAGCTGCCCCGTGGGGGGAGGGGCTGCACAGAAGGCTGGGGGCAGCAACCGGTGCAGGTGCTGACAGGCGGGCAGCAACCGGGGCAGGGGCTGGCAGGTAGCCAGCAACAAAAATGGCCGCCCGGCACCTTTAATTTGCGCCGCCCCGGCTGCAGGTAAGCACCCCTGACCCTGTCGGACATAGCGTCCGGTTGCAAGTCAGGGGGCGCTACCGAAGATTGCAGCTGGAGCGCTGGAGTTTAGAAGAATGAGAGGGGATCTCATTGAAACTTATAAAATTCTGGCAGGACTGGACAGACTAGATGCAGGGAGGATGTTCCGGATGGTCAGGGAATCCAGAACCAGGGGTCACAGTCTAAGGATAAGGGGTAGGCCTTTTAGGACAGAAATGAGGAGGAATTTCTTCACCCAGAGAGTGGTGAACATGTGGAATTCTCTACCACAGAGGGCGGTGGAGGCCAATTCATTAAATATATTCAAGAAAGAGTTGGATATATTTCTTAAGGCTAAAGAGATCACGGGATATGGAGAGAAAGCAGGGACCGGGTACTGAATTTGGATGATCAGCCATGATCGCATTGAATGGCGGAGCAGGCTCGAGGGGCCGAATGGCCTACTCCTGCTCCTATCTTCTATGTTTCTATGAGTGTGGTGCTGCACATGGTGATGATGTCATCGCTGGAGGTGCAGCGCCACAGGGCGCTAACCGTTACCGCCGCCGCTAACCTCCCGCTGAATTTCGCAGGAGGCTTTGGTGGCAACGCGCCCAGGCACTAATTGCTTTGCACCCCGTTAGTGCCCTCTTAAGGCGCTAACGGGAGGCGCAAATCAGCCGAATTTTTCCCCCTTATATTTTGAAGCAAATTTTTTTTTTAATGTTTTAAAACGCTGCCCGATTGCGCTGGTTCATGGCAGATTTTGTGCTCAGCGATATGCAATTGATTTAAGTGGAAATGTTGGGGGCGGGGGGGGGAAATACACTTTTCAAAATGGGCGCAATTTGCACTGGAATCGCCCAAAGTGGAAAACCTACCAAGTGCTTTATGCTGCATTTAAAGAGCCAACATTACACACAATTAAAAAGGGAATCCATATTTTATTTTTTAAATCATTAAAAAATATTCCCAGCCATTTGCGAGGTATGCAGTCCAGAACACTATTACTTAATTAAACATAAGAGGGTTTCTTTGTCTCTCCATCAGATAAGTAAACTTGCATATTATAGCCAGCAGAATCAAATGAGCCAGTTAGTGTAAAAACCTTCAACAAAATCAAGACAAATCTACTGAACTATTAATAGCATTTCCCAACAAAAAATAAAATGAGATTACCATTCTTTTTATACACTAGGGTAAAAATCCCCAAAATGGTGTGACTGTAGATTGTAACAGATTAATGACATCATATGAAATACATTGGCTGCGATTTCGCCAACCGTGGCGAGTCTGGTGTGGCCGGAATAGGTGGCGGCCTCAAACTCCGCACCCGTCTTCATCCCCTCTCCTCCAGGTGATTTTGCCCTGATTGGACTTGTTAAGCCCACCCTGCGAGGTTCCCGGCCAATTAAAAGGAAGCGGGTCTGATGACATAATTTGATGATGCGTCATCAGCCGGTTTCCTTAAAGGGGACATGTCCACATTAATTTTAACAGTTGTGCTGTCAGTGTTCTACAGCATTGAGGTACTGCAAACACTGACCAGCACTGCACAGAGGTGCACGGCTGCACCCAGACTCTCCCATGAATCCCTCCCTATGCTTATGGAGGGAGTCACAGCACACAGGGAGGTTCTCTTCCCTTCCAATGGCGGAAGAGACCTCCCCAGGAGATCAACACAGCCTGGTTGCACATTGCACAGGATGGCAAAAGCAGAGATGTCATCAGGAGGACTAGGCTGCAGTGGCGCAAACTGTTCAATGATCTCAGTAGATCACGAAACGTTACTGCCAAGCCACACTCAACCTCATCCTGCTGTGCCACACATCACATCCCCATTACTGCCTGCTCTACCCTACTCCTGCACATCCTTACTCACACCAACTTACCTTGCACCTCCACCCATCCCTCTCTCTCTATCTACATTATAACTTCCCCATCTCAGTAGCCACCCCTCACACTCACTCTCATCCCACAGCAATCATACCAACTAAGAACACACAAGGGTAGGCACTTGGGTGGTTTAGCCAATGTCCATGTGAAGTGGGTGGTTTAGCCAATGTCCATGTGAAGTTTCTGGTAATGTGCTGTCAAGCATTGAAACCTTTATTTTCAGCACTTTGTGTTCTTAGACAGATTTGCGTGCACCTTTGGAAGTGGCTTAGTGAGTTGCAGTGAATGATGAGACATAACTTCCCCCTCGCACCCCCCCCAATGGTGAGGAGTGTGAAAGGAATGGCTTGGACACTGTAGGGATGCCTTTTGGTGCTGGTGTGGTGTGGTGCCAACCTGGTGCATCATGTGGCAGCCAGGGTGTTCAGTGCTAAGTGAAGCAAATCTGGATATGGTGAGGCCATCACTGGCGTTCCGGGCAGCAATGTGCATGGGTGCTGATGCCCTGTGTCCAGTGCAGCATCAGCCGATTGCAGGGAAGGTTGGTGTGGATGTTGGTGCTGCTGGTGTTGGGGCTGATCATGTTGGAATTCTGAGGACCAAAGTGAGATTTTTTCAAGGGCATCGATGCTGATGGAATAGATGGCAGGTGAGGTTGAGATGACAGAAGTAATGTCAATATTGAGATAGGTTGTTCCAAGGAGGTGACAGTGTATAGCGAGAATACTCCAACCACTTCAAAAGTGCATAAAGCTCAAAAGTGGGTTCCAAATCATTCATGCTCCAGCTTCTGACATTGGAAAGTGATCAGCTGTAAAATGGTAGCTTTTAAACCACTTTTCCAGCTGTCACCTATTCAAAGAATCCGACCTACTTACCTAGCGTGATCGCTGAACGATGGGAACCTCGTGGAAAACTTGGGAAAATGCTTTGTATCTGGTAAAACGGTGATTAAATTGCTTTAAACACCCTCTTAACTAACACAATTGCATGACCCGCCGCTTAGTGCTGGGTCTGCAAAGCGCAGGCAGAGCCGGCACTCTGGAAACTCACAAGGAGGCGAGTTTAGAGTGGGATACCACCCCGCTGTCAATCTTTTTGATTTTGACAGCGGACCTGCCTCCGAACCTGCCCTCTGAGCACCAGCAAAATTCAGCCCAATGTGTGTATTATAGGCAATATTTGAAAACGGATTTTTCTCAGCCTGTTAAATATAAAATGTGAATGGGTTTCCAAAATATACAATTGTATAGTCTGACAGATATTAACAATCAAACCCCTTTACATGTTTGAATTTTTTTTTGTACTTTCAGGTAGTTGTATAAACAATACCATAAATTGTTATTTTCTCTCGGCTTTCTTCTGAGCCGCAGACCATGCAACAACTGAGGAAAAGCATGCAATTCCCTTCAAGGCCTCAACTAATTGCACACTCCAACTAATTGCTCAGAGGTGTGATTGAAAGGCCTGGGACAGTTCGCTCTCCAGTTTTCATTTCTTGTCTGTGGAAAAGCTCCACTTGGAACAATGCCATAGTGGTGCAGCAGAGTTTCAGAACTTACAGGTGGAAGGGCAAAGGATATTACTGTTGCAATGTGATATGTCTGTACACAAATGTAATTGCTACAGGATACAAAACTGAGTCAAAGATCTGAATGGAACAGGCATGCACTCTTTAAAAGACTTATGGAAAAGCCATTCTGGTGCATGGTTGTAGCAAGACGGACAAACAAACAATAGAATTGTAGAATCATAGAAGTTTATGGCACAAAAGGAGGCCATTCAGCCCATCATGTCTGTGCTGGCTGAAGAGCTATCCAGCCTAATCCCACTTTCCAGCTCTTGGTCAGTAGCCTTTTAAAATACTTTTTAAATGGGATGAGGGTTTCTGCCTCTACCACCCTTTCAGGCAGTGAGTTCCAGACCCCCACCACCCTCTGGGTGAAAATAGTTCTCAACTCCCCTCTAATCCTTCTACTAATTACTTTAAATCTATGCCCCCTGGTTATTGACCTCTCTGCGAAGGGAAATAAGTCCTTCCTATCCACTCTATCTAGGCCCCTCATAATTTTATACACCTCAATTAAATCTCCCTTCAGCCTTCCCTGTTCCAAAGAAAACAATCCCAGCCTATCCAATCTTTCCTCATATCTAAAATTCTCCAGTCCTAGCAACATCCTCGTAAATCTCCTCTATACCCTCTCTAGTGCAATCACATCTTTCCTGTAATGTGGTGACCAGAACTGTATGCAGTACTCTGGCTGTGGCCTAACTAGTGTTTTATACAGATCAAGCATAACCTCCCTGCTCTTACATTTTATGCCTCAGCTAATAAAGGAAAACATCCCGTATGTCTTCCTAGCCACCTGTCTTGCTAGCTTCAGGGATCTGTGGACATGAACTCTAAAGGTCCCTCTGTTCTTCTACACTTCTTTGTATCCTACCATTTATTGTGTATTCCCTTGCCTTGTTAGCCCTCCTAAATGCATTACCTCACACTTCTCCAAATTGAATCCCATTTGCCACATTTATGCCCACCTGACCAGTCCATTGATATCTTCCTGCAGTCTACAGCTTTCTTCCTCACTATCAACCACATGGCCAATTTTTGTATCACCTGCAAACTTCTTAATCATGGGCCCTGCATTGAAGTCTAAATTATTGATAGGTACCACAAAAAGCAGGGGACTTAGTACTGAGCCCTGCGGAACCCCACTGGAAACTGCCTTCTTTTCGCAAAAACACCCGTCGACTATTACCCTTTGCTTCCTGCCACTGACCCAATTTTGGATTCAACTTGCCACTTTCACATGGATTCCATGGGCTTTTACATTTCTGACCAGTCTACTATGTGGGACCTTGTAAAAAGACTCGCTAAAATTCATGTAGACTACATCAAACGTGCTACCCACATCGACTCTCTTCATTTCCTCCTCAAAAAATTCAGTCAAGTTAGTCAGATATGACCTTCCCTTAACAAACCCATGCCTTTCTAAATGACGATAAATGACAATTTTTCCAATAATTTGCCCACTGGGTTCCATTAGTAGAGGGATAGAAAACAAAATTAAAACAGCGATATTGTTACAATACAAGGTTGGAGCACATCAGGAGTATTTTGTGTAATATTGGTCAGACCAATATCAGGATAATGGATACTCTCTGGAATCTGAACTATGAGAAAAGATTCTTGTTCTAATTAGGAAAGAGAAGACTTGAGAAGACCAAACAGAAATTTATAAATTCATGAAGTGATTGATAAAGTTGATACAAACAAGTTGCTTGACATTGATATTTCAGAAACTCTGGGACGTCACTCAAAGGCTTTTTGAAATTAGGAGTAATTAAATAAATCGTGCAGTGTTTCCAGACTAAAGGGTAAAAGACATATGGAATAAATTACGAGACAAGATCATTGAAGTAAACAGTATAATTAAGTTCAAAAGATAACTAGAATTGTTCCTAGAGAAAAAGAGGGGATATATAGGCCGAGAGGATAAGGTGGTTAGGGGCAATCAAGAAAAGAGCAGGCTTCGTGGACCCCTTTCCTATTCCTAAAGTTCCCTATGCCACTGTACTGTCCATGAAAATCAGCTTTGCTGCTCTTGTAGAACTCATACATTTTCTGAAGGAGAAAGGCCAGATTGTGATAGAGAAGATTGGAAAGAATTAAAATACTGTGTTTTGAAAATGTTGGATTAGTTGTGCACTGCTAATCTCTAACTCCTCAGGATGTTTCATGTGCAATCATCAAATAAATCCACTATTCTATCCTAGTCGAATTGCTGTCAAACTCTGAACCTTCAACCTTAAAATGATGTGAGAAGCAAATGGTTTTGATGGAGGGGAAAAGAGCTTAAAATATATGAACTGAAATTCAATTTTTTTTTCAATTAACAGGTTCCTGTCCCCTCATTTTCAAAGGTGTTTTCTTTGTGATCATCTGTCAATGTTATATTAGTTAGAGAGGGAGTATAAGAATCTTCCTGTTCAATACAATGCTAACTACAATCTGAAAGTGAGATACAATAGCGCCACATACTGTCATGGAGATAACTAATAATAAAATTTCAAATTTGCTAATGCAACTCCACCCATATCCTTTGATAGTTGTAATCTGGATAGTTTCATTTACAGTCACTTACCTTCCCAGATAAACTGTGGAATAACTTTGTTAATATCTTTAAACAGTTACAAAGATCTTTATTGCACATATCCAGCCTACGAACAACAAATTGAGCTCTGCACATCGGACCGAAATCAATTTTATAGACTGCATGCTAGATTACCTTAAACATGTTCGAATTAGTCAAAAGAACTTTTATTTCATGACGACTGTGGTTCTTTATTTTTATATTTTATAAAAACAGTACTTCCCTCAGAAGTTTTCATTTCCATTTGAACAACAGGCGAGGGGTGAGGAAAATGCCGAGCAAATATGATCCTATGTAGCACTACATCATACAGGCTGGAAGGTCCCAGGTTCCCTCCTCATTCTTTGCTGAATTCCCTAATCTTAGCATCCTAACTGCTGCCATGGCTAAGATTAATGTCAGCATCCTTGGGCCAGAAAGAAAAAAGATTCTGCCACGGTGCACAAATTGCTTGTGTGGAGACAGCAGGCAAGTACAGAATCTGGCTCTGCTGTGATGCCTTCAACAGTTAAACATTTTACTCAAATCTGTCTCTTCTGGTTACTGACCCTCCTGCCAGTGGAAACAGTTTCTCTTTACTTACTCTATCACAACCCTTCATAATTTTGAACACCTCTATTAAATCTCCCATTAACCTTCGCTGTTCCAAAGAGAACAATCCCAGCTTCTCCAGGTAACTGAAGTCCCTCATCCTGATATCATTTTAGTAAATCTCATCTGCACCCTCTCCAAGGCCTGGATATCTTTCCTAAAGCGTGGTGCCCTGAACTGGACACAATACGCCAGCTGACACTTAACCACTGGTTTATAAAGGTTTATGAACTTCTTTACTTTTGTGCTCTATGCCTCTATTTATAAAGCCAAGGATTGCCTATACGCTTTTTAAACAGCCATATCAACTTGTCTGCCACTTTCAATGGTTTATGGGCAATGTTCCCTCTAAGCTGCGCGGCAAGTAAAAGGTCCCGCGCAGGCCGCTCACCGGCTTCTCCATTGTAAATATCGCGCATGTGCAGAAATCTAAAGGGACGGTGCACTAAAAGAAACAGGCCTCGCAGAACAAAGCGCAGCTTACAGGGAACAGTATTTATGGGTGAGGTTTATTAACAGAGAAGCAAAGACTTTATCTACCATTTAAAAAGCAGATATTCCTTTATCACAGTCATTTTGAGGTGAAAGAGGGGCCCGGGAGTCATCCAATAATTTGTTAAAATGTACTTAGTAGCTTAAAAGGATGCCAAATTCCAGAAAACACTCTGGGACATACAGAAGAATGTAACCTCGAAACAATAAAACATTAGGATGGAGTTAAACCAACAGCCTACACTTCTCTGACACCTGAATCTGAGTGGGAAACTTCTGACAAAGGTTAAATTGCAATTGCGAACAAAAGTAAAGACAAGGGACAACCCTGCCATATGTTTCTTTCTTCAATAAAGCCTGAGGAATGCAGGCTATTGGTGATAAAACATTACATGCAATTTGCATCCATTTCAAAATTTGTCACTCAAACTCTCCTTTCAATGCTGTAACAAGAGAACTAGGTCTTGAGTGTAAAAAATGTTGACAGCTGAAAATCATTTGCAATAAATATTTATACATGCACACATCAATGGACAGTGTGTAATTGCTAATGAAATATATTTTCATTATTTAAAATCAACTCATGCACACTGACTCAGTATTTGTGGCATATTAATACTCCCTGCAATGTAAAGTGAATGATATTTCATGTTCTACTGTATTTTACATTATTAAAATAAGGAAAGATAGAATATAGTGTCATCCTACTGAGACCAAACTGTAGACTGTACGACATCTTCCAAAACATTCCAGCTGGTACTGAATCAGGTTTCATTATGGACTAGATTCTGCCCTAATACTGCCCTTCCAGCCAAGTCTTGGCTTCTTACTCTTGCTGGTCTGTTAGAGGCTAATATTAATAACATTAACATTTTTTTTATTTTCCCACTTTTATGTGTTCCCTTCCATTTAGGTTGCTCCAAGCTACATGCCCTTCCCTAGCCCAGAAGGCAGTCCAATAAAACCGTTTCTCGGCTTCCACCACAAAAGAAGCTTAGTGAGTCAATCTATGAATTTTCCTCCCTGCAGAGTGCTATGCAGTTATCAGTCAGTGCCTTCCCTTAATAACAACATGGGCACAGATCTGTCTCCTATCACTTTATGGCACTATGTTGGGGCTGCATCATGATGGCTACTCTGTTTTTAAAGCACTTAAAACAAATTCAATATTAATTTCCTAACATTTGATAGTAAATTATGGAGCAGACACATCACTTATATTTCTATACTCAATCTAATATGCATACACACATAGCCCAAAGTAATTTTCTTGATGACAGACAGAAGAGCCATCGTTCCTTTACCTAGTGAACACTGCCACTGATTTCATGAAGAATTCACCAAATAGAGAACACACAAGAAAACAAAATGTTATTGCAACACTTACCCACATGCAAAGTTACTTTTGCCTAGATGTACTGAGTTTGATATACAATGCCTTAAGATTTACTTAGATTCAAAAGTATGAAACTTTGGAGATTGCATTAGTAAAGATTTAGGTGTTACGTAGAGGCAAGGAGGAGCTGTCCAGATGAAAACAGATTAATGCAGATCGAATAGGTTGTGAATGTCACTACAGGTAGACTATTCTTTATCCGCACTTCCGAAAACCTCTAAAAACCCGAAAGTTTTTTCGTGGAGCGTAAGTCATGCGCACGACATGACCCGAGTGGCGCCAAACATGACAGGAGTGGTCCGGGAGCTCTGCCTTTCCCTGTGAGCAGGGCAGAGGGTCACAGAGTTCCCTCCTGGGTAGGAGATTGCAGGCCGAGCCAGGCAGTGTGAAGGAGGTACCGGGAGAGCGAACCCAACAATACAGCGGCCCGTCCGATAGCTGCAGCGACCCGTCCGATAGTCTTTTCTCCCCCCCCGCCCCGCCACCTGATTTGCGGGCCAGCTTAGTGTAGGAGTCAGCCGATATCCGGCTTTCCCACAACTGGCGGCGGCGGCAGTCGAGCCCCAGACCCCCGCTAAGCCAAGGAATTCAGAATTCCGAAAACCGAAACACAGCTGGTCCCAAGGTTTTCGGATAAAGGATAGTCTACCTGTACCATATTGGAGTTTCCAGTTAAGCTTCTGTAGTAACCTGCTCCAAATAAACCAAGTCAATATTCACCAGGTTAAGCACCGGAAGCAATCAATGTTGCATCAGACAGTATGAAGGTTTGCAATGCAGCTTATATATTTTTATTTAAATGCTTAACTTTAAATAAGTTCAGTTAAAATGTTTTAGTGGCACACTCAATTGGTGATTGCATAATCAATTTACTAACCTGGTAAAGTATGCTGTAAGACTAGCTCAGACTCATTTACTTTCCATTTTCCAATTCAAATTGTCCTCTTCTCCTATGGAGAATTGCCCAAGAACTACCTGTCCTGATATTTTAGCCATGAATGAGAATTCAGCCCATGGGAAATTTGAGACATATGCCTGAAGTGCCCTGACAAGATTTTTAATGTAACACATGAATATGCTATGAAAAGTTAAGAGTAAAGAACTTCCAGTTCCAATTTCGAGCTTACAGGTCCGGGAGTTGTTACTTAAGAAAACTCCCTCACGATAATGAAAATGCTCATCCGACTACAGTTTCAATATTTTATGGCAATGCCAGCTTCAAAGTGTGCTGCAACACTAGCTGAATACTTAACGTAAGATGAGAAATATATACAGATAAGAAATATATATGGTGTAGTTACCTATTAAGAACTTTGGTTAGGTAGTATCAAATACATTTCCAGCAATGTAACTGCTCACCAGCTGAAGCCATTCACAGAGACTCCTGTACTTCATTAATATTGGTGCAGAAGTCTGTAATGCATTGTTTCTTCTAAACATGCTGAATGCATACCTATATAATTTTTATCACATTTTTCTAATCAGCAATTGAAATTGACTGGTATAGAAGGGAACAAATAGTAACTGAAAAGAAGAATGTGTTGGCAGGAAAGAACAAGAGAGAACAAAGAGATTAGAGAGAAAAATAGAAAAGAGAGCAAGAGCAATAGAGACAGAGAGAGAGAGAGAGTTAGAGAAAGAGAGGATTTGGGTCAGGAACCAACTGCCAGTCTGTACTGAATGTGTCAGGATCTGCTCTGTCATGAGATGTGTGTCCAAAGCAGCTCTAGTTTATGCCATTTTTCACTCAGGCATTTAATATTGACAAATGATGGTGAGAATTCAGAATGAATCCAACCTCTATTTACCATTATAAATGGATACAAACCATGTACACTTTAGAACCAAACCTTCTTGCCAATAGCCATATGAAAATTAACTATTTTAAGGTAATATTTTACATGGTTTAAATACTGGAAACAAACACGTATATTGTTTGTAAAACCACAAAGACCACATTGTGGCTGTTTCTCCGGAGTAAAGCCATGAATTAACATTCTGATGATGACTTTATCCCTCCAATTCTACATTATAACATTCAGCTTTACAAATCTCCAAACACTTTTTACTGAGGGTCTAAATTAAATAGCATACACAAAGGGTTAAAGTGGTTTAGCAAGCCACTTGTTTTACAACAAATCAAAATTTAACTGAGCTGAAGAGTACTAACAGTAGAAAATGAAGTAAAATTGAAGAATCGTGGGTGATTTCTAGAGTTGGACGCACTGCTTTAGATTAAATTATTATGGTTGCAGCAGACACTTTCCAGTGTGAGAGATGCCTAAAGAAATGTCAGACTTAGAAATCCATGACCTCTGGTCCAGGTTAGATGCATGGGATCAGTTGTCCAACGTGCTAACCTGCTCATCTTTCTGCCTCCCATTTTTTCTAGAATTTCTATTTTATAATGTAAAACGTGTGGCTCGGCTTTCGAACCGCAGTGCATGTTAATGTGTGTGTATACAAGCCACTAACGTTTATGGCTAATTTGGTTAAAATTAGGGTCTAAAGTCTCCCGGCTGACGAGGAGCAGCGACAAGTCTCGAAGTGCTGCAGTAAAAAACTTGGAGGCGAGTAACGCATGCAGGGGAGATCGGATAGGAACAGATCAAAAGGAAAGCAGATCCGACCAAAGCTCTGGATGAACTCTCAAAGCACAGATGGGTTTCATCGCGTTTCCGTGCACAGAATCAAATCATCATGCACAATACATCAGTTAAAAGTTCGCATTGCATTTCCACCACATTGAGATTACGTACATTAAAAAAGCGTAATTCTACGGAGGACAACTGTCAGTCGCAACACATCACTCACCAGCCACCCATTGCGAAGCAGTTTACACTAGTTATTAACCTCATCAGGTCTTTTTTTAAAGTTCCGTATTGGTCACCGTACTTTCACTGAGACGGACCAATTCTGCAACACATTACACATTAAATTCCAAGTGCTTTCCCTCTAATGGGACAGATCCCACCAACCATTCCGAATAAACCGAACATTCATCATTTAAAACAAAAAGAAACCAATAATGCACTGTATCCACCAACATTTCCCACAACTACAGCTAACCCCACAAGAAACACATCAGGCACACGCACAAGCCTCTTGATATATGGTACAGTAAGTGGATACATCCCGTGTAGAAATCAATATTCTATATTAGACTTAACAAAACAACTTTTTATTTTTATATTAACTCAAATAAAACCGCATTTTGCGGTCGCTCAAAACTGCATGCAGTCACATAAATGTATATTGTGAGGAATCGGAAATCTCAGCTCGATAAATAAAAACGGAAACACTGAGTAGAGAGGAGGAACAATCAGCAGAGAAAGCGAGAAATCACCATTCCGGAGAGGCAGATTCTCGGGAATCGGGGAAGGAGTAGAAACAGTTGGGTGGGTTATGGTTTATCTTTCCGTATACCCCGGCAGTCTTTCGGCTCCTTTCCATATACATACCCTGTAAAAATAGATTGGCGGGTCTACACAATTTCGTAACCTACCTAGAACTTGGCAGTGAAGAGTAACTAGGTTTTTCTAGTCCTGATGTCACATACCTTTAACTCTTTGGAGTCCAGGATTGGTGTATCAAATCGCAGAAGAGAGGCAGAATGAAGAAGTAGAAAGTTGGAAAATCTAGACTTGCAATTCCCAGCTCAAACTCAGCATCGTCCTCCGCCGAGCTCGGTTTCCTCTCAGTCTTATTCCCATAGATCACGCCTCCAGTGGTTTTTAAAAAAAACACTTTTCTTTCCTGGGATTTCTTTTGCAAAGGCAGATAATGTTCCTAGCCAGCAGATCACGTCTTGTATAATTAAGAAGAAAATTCTTCTTTCGGGAAGAGAAAGATTTTCTTTAGTGAGGAACTAAATGCCAGAAAATCGTTGCATCATTAACAACCATCTCCCTTGTATGGCATCATGCGGCAATTTACAGGAACACAAATACTTAAACTGGCGAGTACAGTAGATGGTGATAGCCTTTCTCCATTATGCTGATGTAGTATCTAATTTCATATCTGATCAGCTGTAAGCCATTAGCATGATCAATTTCACCGGCTGCGGTTAAAAACAATACCCAGAGCTGACTTCAAACTGAAACTGCTGACAGTTGATAATATTCACAAGATAATACCAGGGATCCGGAGGAAATGCTCTCATTTTAACATTCTCAGCAAAGCGATATAGCAGGAAGCGTAGGCAGAAAGGAGCATCTGTAGCAGACAAGGGCTGATTCACTTGTGTTTTACTGCCCTTGACCACCAGGTGACTACACTCCTGTCTTTTTAAGACACTGGGGGGTTTCTTGTAAGTCGACAGCGCGAATATTCTTCAGCAAGCAGTGCTCCAACTGGTCTTAATGCCCGTCTACTTTCGCTATCATATTAGGCAACTGGGAATTAACCGCTAAAGCAGCATTTAGCCATAATGCTCGAGTTTGCACTATCGCATATATTTATTGACGCCGTGTATTGTATGAAGGATTTAATCGTTTACTGAAAAGCTGACTTGCTTCCAAATAAACTTTAAAAAAACGTTTTTTTTTAATTGTTCCTAGTGTCATTAGGGAAGATCAAATCAACATAAACCAGAGTAATGAAAAGCCGGGAAAGCTGATTGCAGCCGAGGCTTTCTGTTATTTTGACTCGTATGCAGATAATACAGATGAACGCATCTGTCAGAGGCTGCCAAACTTGAAGGCCATTAAAGCCAGGTTTCAGCACAACGCTTTTCAAAATACATGCGACTTAAGTCCAAAACAATTTTTAAGCAAAGATCAATTTTCAATTTTGTTTTAATCGGATTAATGCAGTTTGTTTATTTACACGTATTTACAGTCATGTATGTAATATCTAAAATAAACCGATCTAAGAGCTAGCCTCTCGTACAAGTTTTGTTCAACGCATCTCAGGTGTCACATTTACAAATTACCGTGTCACAGTCGCACCTGATTATAAATAAAATTTGACCAATCAGCAACAAATCACAACTGAAGAGAGAAGGAAAGTACCAATGAGTATGTAGTAAACGGGTCAGCAATCCATAGATTACCAATTAAAATAGGCAGTCAACAAACATCTCCCAATAAAAAAAGGAAGCAAAAGAAATCACACAATAGTTCAAAAAATATTTTCAGCCACCATTTTAGACTATCAGGCACCTCAGTTGAGATTCAAACAAGTAATGTTTCGAATAGAATAAGATCTCAAATAAAGTAACTAATTAAAATTGACCTACATTCACTCCTGGTCCCCCAACTACATAAATTTAAAATCCTCATCCTCCTGTTTAAATCCCTCATGGCCTTGCCCCTCTCTATTTCTGTAACCTTCTCCAGCCCTACAAGTAGTAGCAGCAGAATTGCATACTACCACAATCTCTAACCTCATGGCACTGACTACATATATGCTAAACAGCAAAATCAACATACTATAGTCAAAGCTAAGTGATTCCACAACCAATAGATCAAGTCAAAGCTCTGCAACAAAGCCATATCCAGTCGGAAATGGTGATGGACAATTAAGCAAATCCATGAACATTCCCATTCTCAATGATGCCAGAGCCCAGCATGTACGTGTAAAAGACAAGGCTGAAACGTTCACAACCATCTTCAGCCAGAAGTACCAAATGAATGATCCTTTGTGGCCTCCTCCTGAGGTCCCAATCATAACAGATACCAGTCTTCAGCCAATTCGATTCGTTCCATGCGACATCAAGAAATGGCTGAGTGCCTGAACACAGAAAAGGCTACAGGCCTGGTCAACATTCCAGCTGTAGCACTGAAGAATGGTGCTTCAGAGCTCACTAATACTCAGTTTAGGCTCTGCTCAGCACCAGACCTCATACATCCTTGGTTCAAATATGGACACAAGACCTGAATCCAGAGGTGAGGTAAGAAAGACTGCCAATGACATCAAGGCAGCATTTGACCAAGTGTGGCACCAAGGAGCCCTAGTTAAACTGAAGTCAATGGGGATCAGGGGAAATCTCTGCAATGGTTGGAGTCATACCTGGCTCAAAGGAAGGTGGTTGTGGTTTCTGGAAGACAATCATCAAAGCAGGGACATCACTGATCCTCCCTCGATCATAAGGCCAGAAGTGGGGATGTTTGCACAGTGTTCAGCTCCATTCACAATTCCTCAGATAATGAAGCAGTCTGTGCCCGCATGCAGCAAGACCTGGGCAACATCCAGGCTTGGGCTGATGAGTAGCAATTAATGTTCACACTACACAAAGGGCAGACAATGAACATCACCAACAAGAGAGAGTTTAACAGCTTCCCCATGACATTCAATGGCATTACCATTGCCGAATCCTCCATTAACATACTGAGTGTCATCATGGAGCAGAAATTGAACTGGACCAGCCACATAAATGCCGTGGCTAAGAGAACAGGTCAGAGGCTGAGCACTTTGCTCCAAGTGGCTCACCTCTTAACTCACCAAAGCCTCTCCACTACCTACAAGGCACAAGTCAGGAGAGTGATGGAATACTCTCCAGTTGCCTGGATGAGTGCAGCTCCAACAACACTCAAGAAGCTCGACAACATCCAGAACAAAGTAATTTGCTTGATCAGCACTTCATCTACATAAGAACATAAGAAATAGGTGCAGGAATAGGCCACTTGGCCCCTCAAGCCTGCTCCGCCATTCAATAAGACCATGGCTGATCTTGGGCTCAAAGCCACTTCCCTGTCTGCTCCCCATAACCATTCACTCCCCTATCTTGCAAAAATCTGTCTATCTCCACCTTAAATGTATTCAATGACTCCACCTCCACGGCTCTCTGGGGCAGAGAATTCCACAGATTTACGACCCTCAGAAGAAATTACTCCTCATCTCAGTTCTAAAAGGGCAACGCTTTATTCTGAAACTGTGCCCGAGTTTTAGATTTCCCCACGAGGGGAAACATCCTCTCTGCATCTATCTTGTTGAGCCCCCTCAGTATCTTACATGTTTCAATAAGATCACCTCTCATTCTTCTAAATTCCAATGAGTATAGGCCCAACCTGCTCAACCTTTGTGCACAAGTCAACCCCCTCATCTCAGAAATCAACCTAGTGAATCATCTCTGAACTGCCTCCAATGCAAGTATATCCTTCCTTAAATAAGGAGACCAAAACTGTATGCAGTACTCAAGGTGTGGTCTCACCAATACCCTGTACAGTTGTAGCAGGATGTCCCTTTTATACACCAACCCCCTTGCAATAAAGACCAACATTCCATTTGCCTTTTTAATTACTTGCTGTACCTGCATGCTAACTTTTTGTGTTTCATGCACAAGGACCCCCAGGTCCCGCTGAACTGTAGCAGTTTGTAATCTCTCTCCATTTAAATAATAATTTTCTTTTTTATTTTTCCTGCCAAAATGGATAACCTCGCACTTTCCCACATTATACTCCATCTGCCAAATGTTTGCCCACTCACCTAGCCTGTCTATATCCCTTTGCAGCTTATTTAACTCTTCTGCACAACTTGCTTTCCCACCCATCTTTGGATCATCCTACATTACACTCGGTCCCTTCATCCAAGTCATTAATGTAGATTATAAATAGTTGAGGCCCCAGCACTGATCCCTGTGGCACCCAACTAGTTACCGTTTGCCAACCGGAAAATGACCCATTTATCCCGACTCTCCGCTTTCTGTTAGCCAATTCTCTATCCATGCCAATATATTACCCCAACTCCGTGAGCTCTTATCTTATGCAGTAACCTTTTATGTGGCACCTTATCGAATGCCTCCTGGAAATCCAAATACACCACATCCACTGGCTCACCTTTGTCCACCCTGCTCGTTACATCCTCAAAGAACTCCAGCAAATTTGTTAAACATGATTTCCCTTTCATTAAACCATGCTGACTCTGCTTGACTGCAGTATGATTTTCCAAATGCCCTGCTGCTGCTTCCTTAATGAAGGACTCCAGCATTTTCCCAATGACAGATGTTAGGCTAACTGGTCTATAGTTTCCTGCTTTGTGTCTCCCTCCTTTCTTAAATAGGGGTGTTACATTTGCGGTTTTCCAATCCGCTGGGACCTCTCCAGAGTCCAGGGAATGTTGGTATAGTGCAACCAATGCATCCACTAACTCTGCAGCCACTTCTTTTAAGACCCTGGGATGCAGGCCATCTGGTCCAGGGGACTTGTCGTCTTTCAGTCCCATTATTTTACCAAGTACTTTTTCCTTAGTGATAGCGATTGCCTTTAGTTCCACCGCCCCCCGTGGTCTCTTGATTATCCATTATTGGGATTTTGTTAGTGTCTTCTACCGCGAAGACAGATACAACATTTTTGTTCAGAGTCTCTGCCATTTCCCTGTTCCCTATTATTAATTCCCCATTCTCTCATCCTCCAAGGGACCAATGTTTACTTTAGCTACTCTCTTCCTTTTTATATACCTTTAGAAACTCTTACTTTCTGTTTTAAGATTTCTTGCCAGTTCATCTTCTCTCTCTATCATTTTTTTAGTCATCCTTTGCTGGTTTTTTTAAATTTCCCAATCTCTGGCCTCCCACCAATCTTGGCAATATTGTATGCCTTCGTTTTCAATTTGATACTATTCTTTACTTCCTTAATTAGCCACGGATAGTGATCCCTTCTCTTAAAATCTTTCCTTCTCACTGGAATATATTTTTGTTGAGAGTTATGCTAACACTACTAACCTAAGCATCCACCACCGGCGTACTGTGGCTGGAATGTGCACTATGTACAGGATGCACTGCAGCAAATTGCCAAGACTCCTTCGGCAGCACCTCTCAATAGGTGCCCTCCAAGAAGTGTACGGGAACACCATGATTTTCAAGTTCCCCTCTAACTCACATAGCATCTTGCTTTGACATATACTGCTATTCCTTCATTTGTCACCGAGTCAACATCTTGGAACCCTCCCTACCTAACAGCACTGAGAGAGTATCTTCATCACACAGTCTTCAGCAGTTAATGAGGAACCTACACCATCTTCTCAAGGGCACCTAGGGATGGGCAATAAATGGCAACCTGACCAATGATACCAATATCCTGAGATTCCCCCACCGCCCCAGCCCCAAAATTTCTCTCCCTGTGACTCTAGCTTCTTGTGCAACCCCTTCTGCACCTAGGCACCCCCCCCCCCACCCCCAATTCTGAAATTCACTCACTAAACCCCTCTGGCTCTCTACTACTCTCTTTTGCATTAAGGCCCTGTTTGACACCCACTACTTTGACTAAGCTTTTGGTCACCCCTTCTAATATTTGTAAAACCAAGTTTCAAACAAAAAAATCCACAACTTTAGTACTGTAGTTATGGCTATGGTATATCACTACTAATTCTCTAAACTGGAAGATGAAACAAAATCCAAGTGAGATAGTGTATCGCTTGAATTAGGGCGAGGTGTCCAAATGAAGATCAGAAACTGTGGGGGAAACATTAATGTACAGCAACAGAATTGCTGGTGTCACCGGCAACTCGAGTTAACAGCTGCTGAAAATAGCCACAGGGCTACCGGGCAAAAATTCGCACTGGGGGTTGGCAATGAGTAGCGCATCACTAACTTACTGTGCACCGCCCTCCTGGTGGCATTAATGGAGGCCTTCAACCCAAAGTTCCCATCCACAGTTGGTGTTGCAGCTTCTTACAGCCTGTGGGAGTGAGACTGTGGAGTTTGCAAGGCATTGTGGGCAATTAAAAGGGCTATGAATTCAGAACCAATCAACATAACAATGCAGTGAAAAAATGCAGTTTTCAGCCCTAACTGCATTCCAATAAAAATATTACCATTAAAAAGTCCCAAATTGTATTCTTCAGCACTTAAAGCTGAATTCCCTTCCGAACCTCAAAAAATGGGAAAAGTGCTTCAGCACTAACACAAATGGCTCAGCAAGCCAGGGAAGGGGCACCCAGCATCTCGCACTCCAGCTTTGTACAGGGGCCAACACTGCAAGAGAGGTCCTCTACCCAAAGGAGCCAGGAGGCCCTCCAGAAAGAATGATGTGGGACCACATCACCGAGGCCGTCACTGCCACCCCACCACCTGGCCTTAATGCCCAAAGAAGCTTCATGACCTCAGACCACTGGTCAAGGTCAGTGAATGCACCTTCAAAAGCCATTTCCTACCAACTGCATCACTAGCCTCACACACTTGTTAATGCACGGCTCCCTCCCCACCAATCACTCACCTAGTAACGATCTGCTCCAATCACGAGGCACATCTCCCATTCGAAGTGTTGTGTATTTTGAATGTGTATTAGAATTGTCCCATATGGGATATCGTAGTGGTGATTTGCAATGCACTATGGGAAATGTAGTGCATTGAGTGAAGAAGCACATTGTAAATAAAATGGCCGTTAACTAAATTCTCCACCCCAGAGTCCTTCTTAATTGTTATATAGGTAAGGGTATAAAACCCATTGAGACACAACAAAACTGGCGACGAGGATGACGGACTTGCGCATCACTTTGCACTGGAATCGGCAAAGTTTAAAGTAAGAAGTTACTGTCTTTTCTTAATGGCGCGCCCGCAGTTTAGTGCTGATGCAATCGCCTCGTAAAGGTGGCGGTTAGTGTGTTACACAAATAAGAAGGGGGAGAGTAATGATACAGTGAAACGAAGTGGAGGAAAAGGACTGTAAAGAAAAAAAGAGAAAACAAAATGGCTATGCTAACCGGAGCGTTTGGACCATTTGATGAAACGGAGGAGCAATGGAGTGCTTATACAGAGCGTTTTGGATTTTTCGTGACTGCAAATGGCATTAAAGATGACGTGAAAGTGGCGACATTCCTCAGTGTGATCGAAGCAAAAACATTTGGCTTGTTACGGAGTTTGATGCACCTGGATAAGCCCGGCGCCAAGACATATGATCAGATTGTGGAAGTTTTGGAAACACATTTCGCACCCAAGCCGCTGCTGATTGCCGAGAGGTTCAGGTTTCACGTTTCACAAACAAAACCAAGGGGAGGGTGAGTCCATAGCTGAATATGTTGCAGTGCTAAAGAATCTAACTGAGCATTGTGAGTTTGGTGAAACTCTAAATAACACTGTCCGTGATAGGTTTGTGTGTGGATTAAGATATGAAGCAACACAGAAGCGCTTGCTCACGACTGACAAACTGACGCTTAAATCAGCAGTGGAGCTCGCTGTGTCTAAGGAGTTAGCAACTAAAGATGCACAGCTGTTGGGGGCTGCAACAAGAGTGCACAGGGTAGCATGCAAGGGGCGCCAGAGAGTGTTACAGATGTGGAAGGTCAGGTCATCAGCCATCTGACTGCTGGTGTAAAGACCAGACCTGTCGTAAATGTGAAAAGAAAGGACACATTGAACGTATGTGTAAACGGCAAAGCAAACAATCCTACACAGAGACACACAAAAACAAACAAGGAAACACATCCAACTGGCGTTCTAAAAAGAAAAACCTACACATGGTGAAACAAGAACAGGAAGACAGTGACACAGACTCTGATGGGGAGCTGAATCTCCATGTGTTAATGGTGAATGGAGGCTCATCAGGCTATGGAGTCACTCCACTACTAGAGGGAATACCGGTCAAAATGGAGCTGGATACGGGGGCCGCTGTCTCCTTGATTTCAGAGAAGCTATTCAAAGAAAAACTGAACCACCTATCACTGACGCCGGCCAAGCTCATCTTAAGGACCTACATTGGGGAAACAGTCCCAATGCTGGGTAAGACGGAGGTCAAGGTGGAGCTTAATGGACAAACCATGATGCTGCCAGTTTATGTGGTCAAGGGTGACTATCCATCCCTGATGGGCAGGCCATGGTTGGAGAAAATTCATCTGGATTGGGAAAAAAGTGAATGCGGTGTCAGTCGAAGAGGCGGGGCTAGCGGCAGTGTTGACAAAGCATGCGGCTGTCTTTGACGGAGAATTGGGGAGTATGAAGGGGACTACGGTCAAACTCAAGGTGAAGCCTGACAGCCAGCCACGATTCCTGAAGGCCAGGAACGTTCCCTACGCCCTCAGACCAAAGGTGGAGGCTGACCTGGAGTGTCTGGTCAAGATAGGGGTCCTGGTGCCAGTTTCACACAGTGAGTGGGCCACGCCCGTGGTACCAGTGATGAAGAGTAACGGCGTGGTTCGCTTATGTGGAGATTTCAAAGTAACAGTAAATCCTGTACTCTCAGCTGAACAGTACCCCCGCCCCATCATTAAAGATCTTTTCGCGGGTCTAGCAGGCGGTCAGAAGTTTAGCAAGATTGATCTATGCCAAGCCTACTTACAGATGCATGTAGAAGAGGACTCACAGAAGTACCTCACCATCACCACCCACAAGGGCCTCTACAGGTACTGCCGCCTACCCTTTGGTATAACGTCAGCACCAGCATTGTTTCAGTGGGCTATGGACCAGATCTTAAGCGGCATTCCAGGGGTACAATGTTACCTCAATGATATCCTTGTCACAGGAAAGGATGACAACGAGCATCTGCAGAACCTGACGAAGACACTGGGAAGACTTGAAGAATATGGCTTACGCGTTCGCAAGGACAAATGCGAATTTTTCAAGCCATCAGTGGAGTACCTAGGCCATGTCATCGACGCGGACGGCCTACACACAGCACCGTTGAAAGTGAAAGCCATTGCAGACGCTCCTGCACCTACAAATGTCGGCCAGCTGTGGTCATTCTTGGGTCTCCTGAACTATTGCAGAAAGTTTGTTCCACAGCTGGCATCACTGTTGAAGCCATTACATGAGTTGCTGTGACAGGGCAAGGCCTGGGCGTGGATGAAGGAGTGCGAAGCTGCATTCAAGAAAGCCAAAGCAGCTTTGACTGACCCCAGAGTGTTGACGCACTTTGACCCGTCGTTGCAGATTCAGCTGGCCTGTGATGCGTCGCCTTATGCCGTCGGCGCGGTCGTGTCCCACACCTTTCCCTCAGGCAAAGAGAAGCCGATTGCATTCGCGTCAATGTCCCTGAGCAAGGCAGAGGTGAAATACCCGCAGATCGAAAAAGAGGCTTTGGGCATCATCTTTGGAATCAAAAAGTTCCATCACTACTTGTTCGGAAGGAAATTCACCTTGCTGACGGATCATCGTCCTCTGACATCGATCTTTGGTCCACACACAGGAATACCCTCCCTGCCAGCGTGCAGGATGCAGCGCTGGGCGCTGATGTTAAGCGCTCACAATTACAACATCAAATACCAGAGGTCAGCAGCACATGGCAATGCGGACTGATTGTCAAGACTTCCGCTGCCTGTGCCCTCTGAAGGCTGTGAGCAGATTTTCTACTTTGACATGGTGAGCAATGCCCCGGTCATGGCCCGGCAGGTCAGGAAAGAGACCAGAGACCAGAGTGGACCCTACGCTATCCAAGGTGCTGGATCGGGTGATGCGAGGAGATGGATCACGGGTGTCAGACGCACCACCTGAGCTCCTACCTTACCTGTCAAGAGGGAAGGAGTTGTCTGTCATGTCAGGATGCCTCCTTTGGGGCATGCGACTGATCATACCACCAAAGCTGCGGAAACATGTCCTCAACGAGCTGCACTCAGGACATTGTGTTATTGTCCGGATGAAGGAGCTGGCACGAAGCTACTTCTGGTGGCCCGGTCTGGATCATGAAATTGAAGTTGAAGCAAAATCATGCCCATCATGCGAGACAACCAGGGATACACCAAGAGCAGTGCCACTGCATCCATGGGAATGGCCGGCGACACCGTGGCAATGGATCCATCTGGACTTCGCGGGACCAGTGGAAGGAGCGATATTCCTGGTTGCGGTGGACTCCCATTCCAAATGGCCGGAGGTTGCAGTAATGTCCACTACCACTACGGAGAAAACCATCGAGACTCAGAGAGATGTTCGGGCGATTTGGTCTGCCGGAGCAGATCGTAACCGACAATGGAACACAGTTCACATCCCAGGAGATGGAGGAGTTCCTCAAGAGCAATGGAATCCAGCACACGTTCTCCGTGCCTTATCATCCATCCATGAATGGATTGGCGGAGAGATTTGTCAGCACGCTGAAACACGCGTTGAAAGCGGCAAGAAGTGATGCTCCTCTAAAGCAGCGCCTGAATGCTTTCTTGCTGAAATACCGAAACACGCCTCATGCTACGACTGGAGCATCTCCTACTTACCTACTCATGGGAAGGCAGCTACGGACACGCCTTGACCTGCTGAGGCCAATGTCCACAGAAGCAGTGGTGCACGCCAATCAGCAGGATCAAGTCAGCAGACGAGCTCAGAGGTCCAAAGAACGACACTTTGTGGTGGGGGGGGGCAAAGTCCTCGCACGTAACTACACCACCCCAGAGCGGTGGGTCCCGGCTACAGTCATTCAAAAGACGGGCCCCGTTTCATACCGAGTCCGCACCGGAGACGACCGAACATGGAGACAGCATGTAGACCAGTTACTGCCAAGACAGTCGCCACAGGTAACCCAAGAAACAGAGGATCAAGGACCTGCTGGGGGCTCCAGCAGGGACTGGTCGTCCGACCCCGAGACGGTGGCACCATCCACTCTTGTGCCATCGAGGGAGGGAGTCATGCCTGCAGGGTCACAGGAGAGCCAGCCAGAGCCTGCTCCTGAGACTAGGCATTACCCCCAAAGAGAAAGGCAGCCTCCAGAGCGCCTTAGTTACAGTTAGTGCTAACCTGTGTGCATGGGGCAGAACAATCCCCAGGGTTAGCGGAATGTAGAGGCAGTCTACTCTCTCTTCCAAATTTATAGTCATTTTCAGTTATTCTGTTTTGTGGACATTCTATTTTAAGGGGGAGGAAATATGTTGTGTATTTTGAATGTGTATTAGAATTGTCCCACATGGGATACTGTAGTGGTGATTTGCAATGCACTATGGGAAATGTAGTGCATTGAGTGAAGAAGTACATTGTGAATAAAATGGCCGTTAACTAAACTCTCCACCCCGGAGTCCTTCTTAATTGTTATATAGGTAAGGGTATAAAACCCCTTGAGACACAACACGAAGTCTCACCCCACCCCCTTGGAAGAGACGGTGCAGGCCATTCTTGGTAGGGGTGTGGCCGAGTCATGGGCCAGCGGCAGGGCTGAAAGGATACAAGATGCTGGTATCCTCATACGTTATTCTCCTTCTCGCATGCCCCTCTTGCTTTCCCACCCTCCCCTCACCACGACTCCACACTTGTGCCTTCCTCATTTCACACACCCAAGAAATGCAGCCTGCTCAGCCAGTGATTGACCAAGAAGAGGGAGAGGAGAGTGAAGAAGAAGATTGATTTCACACTCCCAACACCAGCTCCTCATGGTCAGCCAGCAAGGCCATTTGCAGTGTCCCCCAATGAAAGTCAGCAGCCTTCCACCAGTCATGGTGCAGCCACTGGGGTAGCACTGCATGACATCAGTAAGATAGGCAAAGGCACACACAAGACAGTCACTAAGGGAATGCACAAGGGTGATGAGTTGATTTCTTGATGTCATATTGAATGGATCGATGTATAAAGTTGGACTGGAAATTTTGCTTTGTGGTGGCTCTTATTTCAGCATCGTAGCCACAATGCTGAGAGGGAAGGAAAGGTGTGGGACAAATGTTGAAAGGGGATTTGGGGTTGTTGTCACTGGGACCGCAGGAGGATGATTCCATTCCAGATAACCAGGCCAGAAAGGGGCTTTCTGGGATACATCCTTCCTTCTGCTTCCTCCTCTTCAGTGTCTTCCTCTTCTGTATGCGAGTGGATGCTGTAAATCTGAAATGACAGCATAAAATGCTGTAATAGCTCAGCAGGTCAGGCAGCACCTTAACTTTAAATGTGAACTCTGTTTCTCTCTCCATGGATGTTGCCTGACCTGTTGAGTATTTGTAGCATTTACTATCTTCTCAGTGGCCTTCCTTTACCATCCGAGGCCTTGCAAGCATCCAGCAGCACTCCCTATACACTTAAAAAACTTTTAACATGTATTGCAGCAAGCCACTACTTCTTCAATAACATCAAAAAAAGTCCAAAAGTTTAAATACAAACTTACCTGAAAGATGTGTGTGTCCTTTTAAGATGTGCTGAAAGCACCTCGGTCAGTCTGTTTGCACGCTGGGTTTCCCTGGTGTGGTTATGATGCAGCACTGAACTCAGTGCTAGGGTTGAAGTTGGCCGTGGGGATGTCACCACTCCGCTGTTTTTTTTCAGGGCATTAATATTTACCGGCAGCACTATGGGGACATCGAAAATGGAGAATGCTGCGGGATCCGCCACCAACTGGCGAAAGAGCGGTGGCCGCCATTTATTTGCCATTTTTTGCCGATAATGGGTGGTGTTAAGCCCCCGAATTTTATCCCTGTATATTCTTATGGTATAGCCATTCGTAATATTTCACAATGAAAAATCAGTTTAATTAGCATGGTCTAGTGTTGATTTTGAAAAAAATACCGAGAATATAATCGAAATGGTGAATTTCTTGCAAAATTAAGTTTTCCCTCCTCCTGTTTGTATATGCTAAACTTCAGCTCTCTTAGAACTGACATCTCTGGAGAATTCAGCATTACCTTAGCCAGCTATTTCTTTAACAATCTCAGCTAACTTATGGACAGTCTCAAGAATCACTTATTATAGTAATAATGCTGAGGTGTCAGGAGCAATGTTCCCTGTAAACTGCGCTTTGTTCTGCGCAGCCTGTTTCTTTTAATGCGGGTCCCCATTAAATTTTTGCGCATGCGCAGTATTTACAATGTACAAGCCAGTGAACGGCCTGCGCGGGACCTTGCAGATGACTGTGCGGCTGCACATGCGCACAGCTCAGTGAAAACATTTGGTCAGGAGTGGCTTTATTATTGTAATATTGTATTAATAAGAAAATACACTTACAATTAAAAAATATTTATCTGCCTGTATCTTTTACTTTGCTGTGTTCTGTTCCTTTTCTATTGTAAGTGTTATTTTATTTCTTATTCTCCATTCTACATTATGGGCCAGATTTTGTGGTAGAAATAATGGTGAGGCTAATAAAGTGTAAATTGGACAGCAACTTCTGGCAACCACACATGTGCAGTTAAACGCGGAAACAGGAAGTTGCTGCCCAAGTTGCCCTGCTCTGCCAGAAGCTGTGCTATATCCAAATCTCGCCAAGCGACTCGGCATTGAAATTCATGGAATGGTGTGAAGTTGCTGTACTTAAAATGATAGATACATACATACTAAACTCGCCAGAAAAAGTTAAGGCTTCTCTGTACCAGTGTAAGTACATTTTTTTAACAGTGTGATAAGCCTTAATTACTACCAGACAACCGCTCTGGCACTGACAATTAACTTTTATAAATGTGGAGCCTCATTCCTTCAGATTTTAATTATTGTTGGAGATTTTTTTTAAAAACACTTTTTTAAAATCTTTTATTTCTCTCTTAATCCAGTCTTTCTTTCCCTCTCTTTAACTTGCTTTCTGCACTTGATTTGGCATTGAAGTAAATATTCTAACTGACACTTCCTGCTTAAGACGCTGCGCTGATCATCAATGATTGGTTAAGGAGATACCAGTTGCTTGCCCTGTCCACACAGGTCCCAGATCCCCTGCAGGGGGCTGTTTATTCAGTACAAAATCCCAGAGAAAGTCTGTGGGCAAGTGCAGGTGTAACGAGCAGTGAATGCTGTTCGTTTGCCACTGAGAGTAAAATCTGGCCCTACGTCTTCTGTTTCTAAATAGGGAACTTATCCATTTTCCTAATCATGTGCCTTCAGTGATTCACCATAAATACTGGAGTTGGGACCTACATCTTTAAAATCCATCTCTGGCTGCAAACCAGACAAAAAAACAATAATTTTCAGTTAATCATGAGATAGATCATTGAAGTTTGACTTCATATTATTATAGTAACTAGATGAAATTTTAAATGTATTTTTTACAATTAATTGGTGGCTCAGCCAACAACCTGAGGGTTAAAACAATTACTGTACAATCTGGTGTAATGGCTGTACTGTGGCAGAACCACTGAATGACTCTGGCTAACTGTATATAATTCTCTTTAACGATGTTCTAACACCAGCCTAAACCTGTACCATTGTGTTAGGCATTACTGTGTTTTGTATATAGAGTTTGCATGTACGGGGCGTGGCCCCTTTAAGAGCGCGGGAAAATGCAGGCAAACGCGATGACATCACGTCGCAAACCACGGGGCTGCCCAGGCAGTCCTCGTGGCATCTCCGTTGAGTAAAGACCTGTTTAGTTGCTCTCGTGTCGATTTCCATTATTCGTAAGAATTCGTTAATTCCTACAGTACTATGTAAAAAAACACCCTATCTGATAGTAAAATTAATAAGTTGCACCCTTATATTAGCAGATCATCAAAACAGTGAAACGATGTGATGTATAAGCTATGTATAGGCTTTCATTCAATATCTTTTACTCACATGAACAACTTGGCAAGCATTTATGAAAGGAGTGTTACTTACAAACTGAAACCCGCATCTGTTATTTTCTGCCACACTGATTTAGAACAGCCCAGGCCTCACAATTAACTCTCGATTGTGGTAAATTGCTTGCTGAAAAATATATAGGATTCCAGTAAGCTCCCTGTCAGTTTGAGTAACAGAAAATATTCAGAAGCTACATCATTTTGTACAGTTTAAGCTACCATACAGTTTAAACTACCTTCTGGATTTATTTACAAATCAAATAATTCTCAAGTATAAATGTAAGATACTATATTGTATAACCTTTAATAGACAATGCATAAAACTGTGTTGACAATTCTCCAGCTGCTCTCAAACTCTTGAAAAACAGTCTTTGGTAATCTGGTTGTAAGCAATATTTACAGAACTCTATCCACCTCCATCCATAATGTCACAATGGGCAGAAATTGAAAGTATGAGAAGATCTGTGGGTTATCAGCATGTTTCCCATTTGAAGTTCAACAACAACTTACATTTATATAGCACCTTTAATGTAGTAAAACGTCCCAAGACGCGACACAGGAGTATTATCAGACAAAATTTGACACTGAACCACATAAGTAGATATTAGGACAGGCGATCAAAAGCTTAGTCAAAGAGTTGGATTTTAAGGAACGTCTTAAAGGAGAAGAGGTAAAGAAGCAGAGGGGTTTAGGGAGGGAATTCCAGAGATTTGGGCCTAGACAGCTGAAAGAACGTTCAAAGAAATTTCTCTGAAAAAGCTAGAAGAAATGTTAACAATCTTAACACATTGGTACAAAAAAAGGAATAATGGCTAATAATAGCTGGCGCCCCAGCATAACATGTAATAATTATTAAAAACTGAAAATAATCAGAAATTACACTTTCATCTTCCCCGTCATACCAAGAGGAATGGAAGCAACAGATCCCATTGATTAATTAGCACTCTCTGGCTGTGAGTTATATAAAGAGCAGCTATCTTAGTTTCCAATAAAGAATGAGAGGGGCCATTGTAGAAGTTGGTTACCATTTTTAAAGGATATACATACAAGATATACGGTGAGTGCAAAAGACAAGGCTGAAGCATTTGCAACCATCTTCAGCCAGAAGTGCCGAATGGATGATTCATCTCGGCCTCCTCCTGAGGTCTCAACCATTACAGAAGCCAGGCTGCAGTGAATTCGACTCACTCCACATTATATCAAGAAATGACTGAACTTACTGGATACAGCAAAGGCTATGGGCCCCGACAACATCCTGGCTGTAGTGCTAAAGACTTGTGCTCCAAAACTAGCTATGTCTCTAGCCAAGCTGTTCCAATACAGCTACAACACTGGCATCTACCTGACAAAGTGAAAATTTGCCCAGGTATGTCCTGTCCACAAAAAGCTGGACAAATCCGATCTGGCCAATTACCACCCCATCAGTCTAATTTCAATTATCAGGAAAGTGATGGAAGGTGTCTTCAACAGTGCTATCATCAAGTGGCACTTACTCATCAATAACTGATGCTCAGATTGGAATCTGCCAGGACCACTCAACTCCAGAACACATGACAGCCTTAGTCCAGATATGGACAAAAGAGCTGAATTCCAAAGGTGAGGGGAGAGTGACTGCCCTTGACATCAAGGCAGCATTTGACCGAGTGTGGCATCAAGGAGCCTAAGTAAAATTGAAGTCAATGGGAATCAGGAAGAAAATTCTCCACTGGCTGGAGTCATACCTAGCACAAGATGGTTGTGGTTGTTGGAGGCCAATCATCTCAGGACATAACTGCAGGAGTTCCTCAGGGCAGTGTCTTAGGTCCAACCATCTTCAGCTGCTTCATCAATTACCTTCCCTCCATCATAAGGTGGGGATGTTCACTGATAATTGCATAGTGGGCAAGTTCATCGCTGATGAAGCGCACTGACTGCCACAGCTACCTTGACTACACTTCCTTCTACTCCGCTTCCTGTAAGAACTCTAGTCCATTCTCCCAGTTTCTCTGTCTCTGTCGCATGTGTTCCGACTATGCCACCTTCCATAATGTCTTCATTTTTCCTCAACGGAGGATTCCCCTCCAACGTGGTTGACAGGACACTTGATGGTGTCCGTTCCATATTCCCACACTTCTGCTCTCACCCCTTTCCCACCCTCTCAGAACCATGATCGGGTTCCCATTGTCCTCAACTTCCATCCCCACAGCCTCCAAATTCAACGGATCATCCTCCGCCATTTCCGCCACCTCCAGTGTGACCCCACCACCAAACACATCTTCCCCTCCCCCTTTCAGCATTTCGAAGGGACAGTTCCTTCCACGACACCCTGGACCACTCCTCTATCACCCTCAACACCCACTCCGCTTCCCACGGCACCTTTGTTAGATCCATGTGTTAATGGAGACACGGAATGCAGGAGTTGATTTAACAAGTGTTTACTGAACAAAGTCTGGATGTGAACTAACTACACAAGACGCTACACAGGCTTATATACCCGAGTGGTCACTACTGGTACTACAGTATACAGGGGCTTCAAAAACATAGTTCCTCTTAAAGGTACACACACTACAATTCCTCCCCTTTTAGATAAATAGTACATAACATTTTAAGTAATCATTAAATAACATTTTTACAAGAACAATAATATACACATTTGCTGAAGTTAATCAATTACAAATTCAGTCTCTCTGGAGGCTTCCTGACTCGGTCCGGATAACGCCTCGGTGGTGTAGTAGGTTCTTTCGGCAAGGTCGATTCGGCTTCAATGCCAGTGTCGGGTTCATCTGGTTCCAGTATCACCGGATCGGAGGTAGATACTATGGGTATCTTTGCTTCATCACTAGGCGTATAGAGTTGTGGTGTAGGTTGTCCTTTTTCGGATGACTCTATGATCTGGTCAGCATGGCGCCTTATTATGCTTTTTCCAATGTCCACGGTATGCATCAGCGGTCCTAGTTGTGTGCAAATAGTTCCAGGCTGCCATTTCTCAGTACGGTAGTCCCGGGCCAAAACTGGTTGACCTATCTGGAAGGTTCTAGTTGGCCTTTCATTCATGCTTTGAAATTGCCGGTTCTCTACGTCCCTTCTGACGTTTGGCTTGACCAAATCCAGCCGGCATCTTAGGCTTCTATTGAAAAACATCATGGCGGGGGTTTGGTTTGTAACCACATGTGTTGCATTCCTGTACGCAAACAAGAAGTTATCTACCTTATGTTGTAGATTTATGTCTTCATTACCTATTGCCTTTATGGCCTTCTTGACGGTCTGGACAAACCTTTCAGCCAATCCATTGGTGGCGGGATGGTATGGGGCGGACGTGTAGTGCTTAACCCCATTGTTTTTCTAAGAACTTCCTGAATTCTTTGGATACAAATTGCGGTCCATTATCAGAGCAGATCTGTTCAGGCAGCCCATTCCTGGCGAATATGGTCCTTAATACTGTGATGGTTTTTTCCGTGGTGGTGGAGGACATCTTTATTACCTCCGGCCACTTGGAGTGTGCATCCACCGCGATTAAGAACATTGAGTCCATAAGTGGACCAGCAAAGTCGATATGTATCCTTTGCCATGGAGATGAGGGCCACTCCCATGGATGTAGAGGGGCTTGTGGTGGGGCGTTTTGGAACCTTCTGGCATCCTAGACAGCTCGTGGTCATTTCTTCGATGTCTCCATCGATACCTGGCCACCACACAAACGCTCTGGCTAAGTTCTTCATTTTCACTCCACCCAGATGCCCCTCGTGAAGCTCCTTTAGCACTCTATCCTTGAGTTTGGGTGGAATCACCACTCTGGATCCACACATCAAGGTTCCTCGGCATACTGACAGCTGTTCTCTTCTTTGCGAGAATGCTGGCAACAGTGGTTCGCCATGAGCTGGCCATCCCTTCACCGTTAAATCGTAGACTCGTGAGAGAGTCGGGTCATTTCGCGTTTCCTTTTCAATGGTAGAATTTGTCACCGGTAGACATTCCACTATGGTTGAGTGGAACATCTCCACTGGGTCCACTGTAGGCGCCTCATCCACCGTTGGCAACGGTAGGCGCGATAACCCGTCAGCATTCCCATGCTGTTTTGTTCCTTTGTATTCTATGTCATATTGGTGTGCCCCTAGGAAAAGGGACCACCTCTGTAGCCTTTGCGCTGTCATAATGGGAACGCCCTTTGTGGGTTGAATATGGAGACGAGGGGTTGATGGTCAGTCAACAAGGTAAATTTTTGTCCGTGTAGGTAATGGTTGAATTTCTTCAACCCCCACACCAGGCCGAGTGCCTCCCTGTCGATCTGGGCATGGTTACGCTCAGCTGAGTTCAATGAGCGTGACGCAAAAGCTATCGGCCGCTCCGAGCCATCAGGGAATCTATGCGATAATACCGCTCCCACGCCGTAAGGGGATGCATCGCACACCAGTCTGATTGGCAGTGATGGGTTGTAATGAGCCAACACTTCCCTGGACGTGATCAAGCCTTTGCATTTATGGAAGGCACGTTTACAGTCTTCGCTCCATTTCCAAACTACTCCCGTTTGTAGCAGTGCATTAAGAGGGTGCAGAACCGTCGACAAGTTTGGTAAAAATTTTTGATAGTAATTTACTAATCCCAGGAACGACCTTAATTGTGAGACATTTTCAGGCGCTGGGGCCTTTACGACTGCTTCAATTTTTTCAGGTGACTTATGCAACCCTTCTTCGTTAATGACATGGCCACAATATGATATTTGTTTCTGGAAAAATTCGCACTTGGGGCGATTTGCTCATAGGCCCCGTTCTCTCAGCCTCGTGAGCACCTGCTCCAAGTTGGCAAGGTGCTCGTTGTCGTTTTCTCCTGTTACAAGGATGTCATCTAGGTAGCATTGAGTCCCTGGAATCCCTTGCAGGACTTGCTCCATAGCTCTTTGCCAGATAGCCGGAGCCGATGCCACTCCGAAAACCAGTCGATTGTACTGGTACAGGCCTTTGTGTGTGTTTATCGCGAGATACTTTTTAGAGGCCTCCTCAACCTCCATCTGTAGATATGCCTGTGCTAAGTCAATTTTGGTGAAACGTTTCCCTCCGGATAGTGAGGCGAAAATATCTTCTATCCTCGGAAGAGGATACTGTACCATGTGAAGAACCGGGTTTACAGTCACCTTGAAGTCCCCACAGATGCGAACTTTTCTCTGTTCTTCAGATTTATCATTATTCAACGTTTTCTTCATGACCGGGACAATGGGTGTTGCCCACTCGCTCCAATCTACCTTGGATAACACGCCTGCTTTTTCCAAATTCTCCAGCTCTGCCTCGACGGCTGGACGAATTGCGTATGGCACCGGCCTTGCCTTAAAAAACTTGGGAATTGCCACATCTTCCACTTTTATTGAGGCGGTGGCGCCTTTCAGAGTTCCTAGTTCCTGTTGAAACACTTCTTTGGCGTTAGCCAAGATTTCTTTTAATCGTCCAGGTATGACATCATCATCGGTTTTTTTCTTACTGGTCACCGTCAGTGCCTGAATGGAGTGCCAGTCTAAACGTATCTTTCTGATCCATTCACGTCCCAACAACAGTGGACCACCATCTTGCAGAACGTATAAATACAACTTCTGTATTTCCTTGCCGTTGTATACAACAGGCACCCTTATTTTCCCTCTGGGGTATACTTTCTGCCCCGTATACGTCTTCAAGACAATGGATGTGTCTTTCAAAGTTATATGCGGAAATAGCCGCTCGTAATCCCGTCGACTCATGATGGTCAGAGCTCATCCTGTATCTAGCTCCATTTTGACTGGGGACCCCGCTATCGTGAGGGTAACCCAAATGGTCTGGTAATCTTCTTTGGCAATTACATTATGTAATTTGAGACAGTTTAGTCTCTTGTTTCCAGAGTCGCTATCGCTCTTCTGGTCTTCGGAGCTACTGTCCGTCATCATTTGTACCTTTCTGTACTTTTCCTTATTGACCTTTTTACTGTCAGCGGATTTCTTTCCAGATCTGCATACACGTGCAATGTGTCCCATCTTTCCACATTGCCTGCATGCTTTCTCCTTGAACCAGCAGTCCTTCTGGTCATGGGTGGATCTGCCGCAGCGATAACATCTCTCGAAACCTCGTGTCATTTCATGGGTGCCGAAGTCCTGTGGCTTTTGCTGTATCTCTGCAGCTCCTCTTGCTGCTGCTTCGTATGATACAGCCACACTGAAAGCCTTGTCCAGTGTTAAATCTTTCTCAGAAAGTAGTCTTTTCTGTGTTCCTTCGCTTAGGAGACCGCAGACGAATTTGTCTCGTAGAGAATCTGCCAGTCCTGCCCCGAATTGGCAGTGCCTTGACAGCTTTCATAATTCGGTGAGGTAATCAGCGTTACTTTCATTCTTGTGCTGATTCCTCCTGAAGAATTTGAATCGTTCCGCTATCAGCAGCGGCGTTGGGTTTAAGTGCTCCTGTAAGGTATCAACAATCTCCTTAAAATTCTTGTCCATCGGTTTGGCTGGAGTGATCAAGTTTCGTAACAGCCCGTATGTCCTTGCGCCCATCAGATTCAGAAGTACCGATGCCTTTTTATCATCCGCTACTTCATTCGCCTTGCAATATACCTCCACTCTTTCCACATATGTGGTCCAATCTTCTATATCACTATCGAAAGCAGTAATATTGCCAGTCTTCGGCATCTTGAAAATCTAAAATGGCGCTTCCCGCGCTTTTCCTCCGTCCCCGATGGATCAAAATGGCGCCTCCCGCGCTTTTCTTCCCCGAGTTAAGATGGCGCTTTCCCGCCGCTGCTGCCAACGCTGTTCTCCGCAGTTCCCGTTGCGACCTGCAGCTTTTCGCGGTATTTCTTTTTTTTAATATATCGCTTCAATAGTTTCTCTGTTACTTGGAGAACCATTCCCGTCGTGGAGCGGACCCTCTGGGACTTTCCCCTCCCTCTGCTCGGTCCAAACGCCGACCTGCTTTGCAGCACCGGCCGCGCCCTGAGTGCTCCACCCTCTCTCTCTCTTTGCTTGTGCTTCCCGACTCGCTGCCCGGCCCCGTTGCAGAGCCACCCGATCGAGCTCTAGCCCGCCGCAGCCCAGGAAGGATCAGTGCACTACCTGCCACCAGCCCATTTAGCTGGTGAAACCACAGTTTTTTTTTTTTTTTCCTTGCTTCTGGCTTCGACCTTCGTCTGAGGAATCGATCCCCTTGAGGTGCTGCCGAATTGCAGGTAAATTCGTTTCTAACTCGTCGCCACTGTTAGATCCGTGTGTTAATGGAGACACGGAATGCAGGAGTTGATTTAACAAGTGTTTACTGAACAAAGTCTGGAGGTGAACTAACTACACAAGACACTACACAGGCTTATATACCCGAGTGGTCACTACTGGTACTACAGTATACAGGGGCTTCAAAGACATAGTTCCTCTTAAAGGTACATACATTACAGCCTTCCCATGCAAGCGCAGATATAACACCTGCCCTTTTACTTCCTCCCTTACAACCATCCAGGGCCCCAAACACTCCTTCCAGGTGAAAGTGATTTACTTGAACTCGTTTCAATTTAGTATACTGTATTCGCTGCTCACGATGCTGTCTCCTGTACATTGGGAGACCAAACACTTTGTAGAACACTTCCGGTCACCTGTCATTTTAATTCTCCGCCCCACTCCCACTTTGACCTCTCTGTTCCAATGAAGCTCAATGTAAGCTCGAGGAAAAGCACCTCATTTTTCTATTAGGCGCCTTACATCCTTTCGGACTCAATATCGTGTTCAACAATTTCAGGTCATAACCTCTGCCCCCATATTTTCGGACGACAGCTGTTGCTGATAATTCTGATATTCCCATTTGCACCTGCTCCAGACCCATCTTTTGTTTCATTATTTGTCCCATTACCACCTTGCACCATCATCCATTTTGTCATTTAATCTCTCCCGCCTTTCACCCCATCACAGAGCTCCCCTTTTGTTCTTTCCACTTCTCCCCCCTTTCTCCGCTTTTGTACTTGTCTAAAACCTGTTACATCTCTAACTGTTTCCAGTTCTGAGGAAAGATCATCAACCTGAAATGTTGCCCGCGATTTTGCCAGCGCTCAGAAGGTGGGTTTGGAAGCGGCTCAGAGTTTAAATTCGATTTGATTGACGGTGGGCTCCGAATGCACCATCAACCTGCCTCCAAACAGCTTTCCCAAGTGTCGGGTCCCGATTTCCGAATGGATCCGACACCTAGCAGCAGAAAGTGGATTAAAGACAATTACTTGCCTATTAACAGGTACTTGCCAGTAGTTTTCAGCCTGTTTTTGGATTTTCCCGCTTCTGGGTCGGGTTTCCCGATGTCTGGACACCACGCCAGGTAAGTGTGGCGTGTTGCGAGTCTGCTGTAATGTTTGTGGAATGATGACAGCTGCAGAAGTGGTGTGAAGGATCCAATGTTGCACATGGTGAGTTTCAGAGCAAAGAAAATGTTGGGTACTACATTTTTAAAACATTTACAGATTTCTTTAGCTTAAAAGTTTTTAAATCCATGTCCAGTGCCACCTCATTGGGAGAACCTCTCTCACCAGTGACAGATCACTTCTGTCACCTCATCTGCAGCTGCCATCTATTCCAGCCTATGGAGGGAGTCATTGGAGAGCCTGGGTGTAAGAGTTCACCTTTGTGCCATGATTGTCAGTGTTTGCAGCACCTCAATGCTGTCAAACACTGAGAAATCAACTGTCAAAATAAAATTGTGCATGGTCCCTTTAAGGAAACCGGCAGATGATGCGTCATCAAATGACGTCATCAAACCCGCTTCCTGGTAATTGACCAGCAAGCCCGCAGGGCGGGTTTAACAAGGTCAATCAAGGCAAAATCATGTCTGTGGAGCGGATGCAGCTGGGGGCGGGGACTGGAAGCCGGAAACCAGCTGTCCCGCACCCAACCCGACACCGATGACAAAATCCGCGGCCGTTAACTTTGTTTCTCTCTCATCACAGATGCTGCCTGACATGCTGAGCACTTCCAAAATTTTCTGTTTTTATTACGTAGTGTTCAGTTCCATTTGCAACTCCTCAGATAATGAAGCAGTCCATGCCCGCATGCAGCAAGACCTGGTTAACAACCAGGCTTGGGCTGATAAACGGCAATTAATATTTGTGCCACACAAGTGTCAGGCGATGACTATCTCCAATAAGAGAGTATATAACCATCTCCCCTTCACATTCAATGGATTACCATCATCGAATCCCTCACCATCAATAACCTTGGGGTTCACCGTCAACCAAAAACTTAACGACCAGCCACATAAATACTGTGGCTACAGGAGAAGGCCAGAGGCTGGGTATTCTGTGGCGAGTGACTCAACTACTGACCCCCCACAAAACCTTTCCACCATCTACAAGGCACAAGTCAGCAGTGTGCTGGAATACTCTCCACTTGCCTGGATGAGTGCAGCTCCAACAACACTCAAGAAGCTCAACACCATTCAGGACAAAGCAGCTCACTTGATTAGCACTCTATCCACCACCTTAAACATTCACTCCCTCCACCACCGGCGCTGCAGTGTGTACCATCTACAAGATGCACCAGCAACTCGCCAAAGCTTCTTTGATAGCACCTCCTAAACACGCAAACTCTTACCACCTAAAAGGACAAGGGCAGCAGGCGCATGGGAACACCACCTCTAAGTTCCCCTCCAAGTCACACAGCATCCTGACTTGGAAATATATCACTGTTCCTTCATTGTTGTTGGGTCAGAATCCTGGCACTCCCTACCTAACAGCACTGTGGGAGCACCCTCACCACACGGACTGCAATGATTCAAGAAGGCAGCTCACCACCACCTTCTCAAGGGCAATTAGGGTTGGGCAATAAATGCTGGCCCTGCCAGCAATGCCCACATTGCATGAATGAATTTAAAAATGTATACGCGTTTAGCAGGACAAAAACTCAACTTTCAGTAGACTAAGCACAATATTTTGCATTTATACCCAGAATTTTTAAAAATTATTTCTCTACAGTAACCTGGGGCACTTATTTTGCAAGTTGGATGTGTTTCACTACCATCATTGAAAAGAATCAGCAAGAAAAATACCCAATTTATTGGCATTGGTTGCTGAAGGGTTGAGTTTCTCAGTACTATCTTGGGCGACTCTACCTAGTCCAGGAGTCCAACTATGTTTTATAGCTGTTCTTGTGGCACCTGGGATGGATATATAATGTACGAACGTCTTTGCTCATGTCATCCTGTTCTTCCCCTGCATGCTATTTTATTCATGGGTACATGTCATTTCATGGGCCTCTAGGAATAGATCAGATTGTTTGTTACTGTTCCACCTCAAGGTGGAGGCTGAGCATTGCAAATGCTATACACCCTATAAATGCTTTAACCACATTTCCTTCCCATTAAAGAGGCAATTTCTTGTTACTTGCAGTGAAAGTTGTGCTAGTCTGCATGTCTGATTAACCAAAGATAAGTTCAACTGGCAGAGAAGTCAGACTATACATTTTTGCAACACCAGAGAGTGTATAGAACTGTGGCTGTTTACTCACACTCTGTCCAATAGTCACAAGTCTTTCTAATTCTACATGTATTAAATATGGTGGTCAGAATGGAATACACATCTGAATATTTAAAATATTGTGTGTTAAAACATGTATTTAAAGGACTGGATGGTGCAATGGGATTGAACTCATTCACTTTTGGGAGCTGTCAGAACCCAGTCCAGATGGTCATGATGAAAGTGCCGACCACTTCTCTGATGGGTGAAAAGGCTTTATAGTTGGCAGCTCTTATTACTTTCTAAACAGGTTTCTTTCTCTCTCTCAGGTACATGAGTGGGTTGATGTGGCCCACTTTACTCAACCACAAATATAGTGATTAGAATACCAAATAAACAGACAAACATTCAGAAAACACATTTTTTCAGCAAAAGTCACAGATATCATACATTTGTAGAAATCTACAATAATCCGATTGCATCACATAAATTGAAGCACACACACATTACACCTTGTTGTCTTCATCAATAGGTTTTTGTTAGATTCCAAACATTAAAATTTGCTTTATAATTTCTTCTGTGTTTCCTTCAATGTTTTCAGTAATTGTAATACAAATTATTTTTCCTTCTGATAGTTTCTCAAATAGACTGATCAGCAGCTCTTTACCCGAAACATCAAATGGGTAAACTGTCCCATCTGTTTAGAGTCTGGCTTTTATAACGAGGATCAAAAAATATAAAACTTGAGATTAAACTAATTTATTTTCTACAGTTACCAGCAATAATAATTTATGTAACAAAAATGTTGTTTTAATAAGTTTTTATTCAGAACCCCCCTCCAAACTTGAATCATGACATGGTATTTGCCATTCTTATATTAATCTTTTTTCTGCTCTGGTTGTTTTTGAGTTTTCTTTCAAATGTAATGCAACTACTCTAACCATTTATAATACATTATTGCAAGATACATAAACATTAGTTAATGTCAAAATTTCAGCTATTATATAAGTGTGGTGGCCTGAAAGATGGAAGCCTTGTTGAGAAAAGCAAAATCCAGGAAAGGAACAAAATAAAACCTCCAGGCTCCTAAAGAGGATAGGTCTCTGTGGACAAAGCCTATTGAATGGATTTCCAAGAGGACATGGTCAATTTTATGGGTAAGTTCAAATACATTTTTGTAAATTACTTATTTTTAGTACTGTGTTATTACGTTACTGCAAAAAGAACAAGATGACAGTGAACAAATTTACAAAAAAATATTTATAAGTGATTTCATTGGTTCCCCTCACCTCTTTGTTAATGGTTTTATTAGTAGCAATCAAATGACTGTTGACTTGGTGTTTTCGTAGCTGCTTGCTACTACTTCACTGACTGAGTCCTAACTTTTCAGATATGATTTGTGGCTCCAACACCAGATTTTAAAAAAGTAATCAGGTGCAAGTGTGATCTACACTTTACAAATGTGACACTTTCAAGCACGACAGTGCAACATTTTTAGAAATAAACACAAACAAATATTATATTTAAAGTTTTCCCATTATAAACAGTTATGCTTCCATAAACTGTGACTACACTTCAAAAAGTACTTAACTGGCTGTAAAGCGCTTTGGGACTGTGAAAAGAGCTATATAAGACTTTCTTTTTAAATAGATTTAAATTCAGGACTTTTATTCAAGCTTGGAGGGAGGGGTTCTGAATTATGGTATTGTTCTTGAATCATTTACAGTTCATATTCATTATTTTTCTGCTGGTTGGATTTTAGTTCTCATTTGGATGCACACAAATAATGCAGCTGCTCTAATTAGTTCATTTAAAATAAAATGAGCATTCCTTTACTGCCTTTCCTTCACAGACTATCTTCCTGGCACTGCTCCCTGATGGATTCACCTCTATATATTCAAGAGCTTCTCCTCCTGTATCTACAAGCTAATTTCTATTATACCCAGGGATCCTTCCTCAGTCTCCTTTAATTTATAATCCAAATGCTAGCCCGGGCAATGTTGTCTGCAAACTTGGGGCCTGCTTCCAAGCGAATGCAGAAGAAACCCAGCTCCACTTATCCATTGCCACTGACTCAGGGTTGTTGCTGTATTATTCAAATACTAAGTCAACATTTTTTCAAAGTCAGCAAACTGAAACCATCTTGTTTAGCTCTTGCCATTATCTAATTATTGACTCCATCAATTTTTCTTTAATGCTTGTTTAAGCTGAGCACTGTGGTACACAACCTCAGAATCCTTTTTGAACACAAGGGGAGCTTTCGCCCCCAGATGTGGTCCAATTACAAGATTGCCTTCTTCCACTTAGGGAACATTACTTGATTATGCCCCTAGCTTATTCCTCTGCTGAGGAGAGCTTCAACTATACCTTCATCATCTCAAATGATTCATTTTTCTAATGTGATGCTCGCTGGCCTCCCTGTCTTCTCCCTTGACCAACAATCATGTCCCATCCTACAAAGTTCCACACTTTTATCACCCCCATTGCATTGGCCTCCGTGCCCTTGAGAATTGACTTCAAGGATTTCAGTCTTATTTTCAAATAGTTCCACAGGTACACTTGCTCTATTTGGGAAATCTCTCACCCAACCCCTCTGAAGTCCGAGCCTACACTCTTCATTCCTCTGACAACTGTTTGTCTCCCACCATCAGAAGCTGATCCTTTAACCAATGCCCTAGTATACTTGGCCTGCCTTCAAAAAATCGGACTTATTCCACTTCTGCCTCTAAATTACTTTCTACTGTGTCTACTCTTAGTCTTTATGTAAAGTACTCCGAAACATTTTGTACAGGAGCGCTAAGTAAATGCAAGTTGTTTTATTGTTAGTTTTGACAATGAATATGTGATTATAACGCAAATTCGTACTTGAATTTATGTCATGTTATCACCTCCTAACTACATTACTGTTAGTGCCAGAACTGAGACTGGCTACCGGATCTTCTTTTGTGGAGTTACGGATTTTAAATGCAACCATTGTAATTTTTTGTGTGTATATTTTGTGACATATTCGATTTATTACAAAATGCCATATATACAAATGTACGTTTAGTAAAAATACAGATATGTTCTGTCACTTGCATGACGCCCCCACGTTTCAAATTTTTCAACTAACTTTTGTTTCCACCAAGTACACAAATTTAGTTATATTAACTACCGTTAATTTGTTTTCAAAGTGCTTCATTATCCAGTCATTTATTCAAACAAGTGCCTTTAATCCTACCTTAAAACTCGTATTTAACGTTCAGTACATTGGCTTGAAGTGTGGATGTCACTGGGGCTACTGTCACCGGCCACTTTGTATCTTCAATGTTTTTCCTCAGTTGAACACATCCCCGCAGTCCCAGCTGTAACGCTACATTGCCCGGCAGCTCGCGAGATGCAGCTCAGCGCCACCAGCTGGTTGAAGATTCCCCGCAGTCAATCATCGCTTGGCCTGGTGCATTCTGGGGGCTGTAGTTCTCTCCTCCCTTCCCCCTGAGTTCAGAGGCCGCGCTTGGACTACAGCTCCCAGAGCGCCTTTCCGGGACCCAGATCCCAGCCAATGGGATGCGGAGCCGGCGTTGCCCCAGTTATCGGAATGGCGTCTGGTCGGAGGTCCGCGCCGCTGCCCCTGGTAACTGTCGGCTCCTGGCTTCTCCTTCTGTTATGTGTTCAGTTCGGAGGCGGACAGAAGAAAAAAGAGGTAAATGGAATCGGACCGCGGTTACCGTGTTTTCCGAAATCATTCTCTAAATGATGGGAGAAGGGCCCGATTCTCCATGGCTGCAGGTGCTGATGATGCAGGTGCTCAGGGGGCTGGAGCAGGGACACAGCACATAGCTGCCCAGAGTGACACTCATTCCTTTTAATTTAAAGACATAACCGGGTTAGATGCATCTCACAATCATAACTACGGTCCCCAAGGTTTAAGTGGGTTTGCAATCTACTGCTTGTCACTCTATATCACTCTTGTTGATTATAAATGTTACTAACATTTGCCTGGCTTTGACAGTTTTGTAAATATACTGCAGCTTTCAGTGAAAGGGAACGTGTTCTCATGGAAACAAATAATTTCCTAAAATCGTATACGAATAGGGGTAGAAAGGGGGCAGTAACTTTCCAAAGCTGGGAAACTTAGCGCCAGGTGCTAATGGTTCCCAGCTTTTGGAAAATTCGCGTTTGCGCTCCAGGAAAGAAGTGGATCACTAAATCAAGCGCTCCACTTCATTCCTGGAGCGCAGCAGGCAGGGCAGAAACAAAAAAAACGCAGAGCATTTCAGATTTTTTTTTAACCTACCTCGGCCACTTCGCCTTTAAGTATTGCCCCTGAAGTGCCCAGCCTCCCGATCAACGCCTCCTGCAGCTGGCGGTGTCATTGCCTGGTGATGCTGCAGGGGGTGGAAATGAACTTCGGGCCCGGGGAGCTACCAAGGCCATGCGCAGCTGGATGACGTCACGGTCTCTGGGCGCAGGAGATCGTGGCGTTAGGGGTTACAGCCGCTGCAAATCCCCAGGTGAATTTCGTGGGCAGCGGTAACATCGACGCGCTCGGGCGGTAAGTACTTAGCGTCCCATTTTCGTCCCTCCGGAGGCGCTAACGGGAGGCACTAAGGCACCGAATTTCTAGCCCATAGAATCTTGTGATGCTGATCATCATTTGTACTAATGTCAATTTAGAATCATAGAAATTTACAGCACAGAAGGAGGCTATTTGGCCCATCATGTCTGTGCCGGCCAAAAAAGAGCTATACAGCCTAATCCCACTTTCCAGCTCTTGGTCCGTAGCCTTGTAGGTTACAGCACTTCAAGTGCACATCCAATTACTTTTTAAATGGGATGAGGGTTTCTGCTTCTATCACCCTTTTCGGCAGTGAGTTCCAGACCCCCACCACCCTCTGGGTGAAAAAAGTTCTCCGCTCCCCTCTAATCCTCCGACCAATTACTTTAAATCTATGCACCCTGCTAAGGGAATTAGGTCCTTCCAATGTACTCTGTCTAGGCCCCTCATAATTTTATACACCTCAATCAAGTCTCCCCTCAGCCTCCTCTGTTCCAAAGAAAACAACCCCAGCCTATCCAATCTTTCCTCATAGCTAAAATTCTCCAGTTCTGGCAACATCCTTGTAAATCTCCTCTGTACCCTCTCTAGTGCAGTCACATCTTTTCTGCAATGCAGTGACCAGAACTGTATGCAGTACTCTAGCTGTGGCTTAACTAGTGTTTTATAGAGTTCAAGCATAACCACCCTGCTCTTATATTCTCTGCCTCTGCTAATAAAGGAAAGCATCCCTGATGCTGCCTTAACCACCTTACCTACCTGTCCTGCAACCTTCAGGGATCTGTGGACATGCGCTCCAAGGTCCCTCTGTTCCTCTACACTTCTCAGTATCCGACCATTTATTGTGTATTCCCTTGCCTTGTTAGCCCTCCCCAAATGCAATACCTCGCACTTCTCAGGATTGAATTCCATTTGCCACTTTTCTGCCCACCTGCCCAGTCCATTGATATCTTCCTGCAGTCTACAGCTTTCTTTCTCACTATCAACCACACAGCCAATTAATCATGCCCCCCTACATTGAAATCTGAATAATTGATATATACAATAAACAGCAAGGGACCCAGTACTGAGCCCTGCGGACACTTGTCGACCATTACCCTTTGCTTCCTGCCACTGAGCCAATTTTGGATCTAACTTGCCACTTTCCCTTGGATCCCACGGGCTTTTACTTTTCTGACCAGACACAACCTTCCCTTAACAAATCCATGCTGATGGTCCTTGATTAATCTGTGCCTTTCTAAATGATGATTAATCCTGTCCCTCAGAATTTTTTCCAATAATTTGCCCACCACCGAAGTTAGGCTGACTGGCCTGTAATTACGTGGTCTATCCCTTTCTCCCTTTTTAAACAATGGTACAACGTTAGCAGTCCTCCAGCACCATACCTGTTGCCAGAGAGGATTGGAAAATTATGGTCAGACCCTCCGCTATTTCCTCCCTTGTTTCTCTTAACACCCTGGGATACATTTCATCCAGACCTGATGATTTATTCACTTTCAAAGATGCTAAACCCCTTAATATTTCCTCTCTCGGTATGTTTACCTCATCTAGTATTTCACAATCCTCCTCCTTAACTACAATGTCCGCATCGTTCTCTTCTGCCTCCACACACAGGTGACCTTTTTGGTCTCTAATAGGCCCTACTCTTTCCTTAGTTATCCTTTTGCTCTTTATGTATTTATAAAACATCTTTGGGTTTTCCTTGATTTTACTTGCCAATATTTTTTTCATGTCCTCTCTTTGCTTTCCTAATTTCCTTTTTAATTTCACCCCTGTACTTTCCATACTCCTCTTGGCTTTCTGCAGTATTTAGCTCTTGGTATCTGACATAAGCTTCCCTTTTTGCCTTATCCTATCCTGTATGCTCCTTGACATCCAAGGGGCTCTAGATTTGAGAGTTGCACCCTTTTTCTTTGTGGGAATATTTTTGCTCTGAACCCTCACTATCTCTTCCTTGAATGTCCTCCCACTGCTCTGACACTGATTTACCTTCAGTAGCTATTTCCAGTCCACTTTTGCTAAATCGCATCTCAGCTTAGTAAAATTGACCTTTCCCCAATTGAGAACTTTTACTCCTGGTCTATCTTTGTCCTTTTCCGTAACTACGCTAAATCTAACTGAATTATGATCACTACCACCAAAATGTTCTCCCACTGATACCCCCTTCCACCTGCCCAGCTTCATTTGCCCAGGAATCTAAAGCCCTCCCTCCTGCACCATCTCTTCAGCCAAGCATTCATCTGCTCTGTCTTCCTATTTCTGTACTCATTGGCACGTGGTACCGGGAGTAATCCGGAGATTATTACCTTTGAGGTCCTAAAATCTGCCTGCAGGACCTCATCCCTCTTTCCACCTATGTCATTGGTACCGATATGGACCACGACTTCTGGCTGTTCACCCTGCCCCCTCTATGTCCTACAGCTGCTCAGTGACATCCTTGACCCTGACACCAGGGAGGCAACATACCATCCTAGCGTCACGTCTGCTGCCACAGAAACGCCTGTCTGTTCCCCTAGCTATTGAATTACCTATCACTATTGCTTTCCTGACCTTCCTCCTTCTATCCCCTCCCCGCACCCACCCCCCTGGCCCCCCTGTACAGCTGGGCCACCTATGGTACCGTGGCCTTGGCTCTGGCTGTACTCCCCAGAGGAACCATCGCCCTCACCAGTATTCAGGTTAGAGAGTGAGATGCACTCGGTGGACTCCTGCACTACCTACCTGGTCCTCCTTGTCTTTTGGCCGTCACCCATTCCCTCTGTGCCTGAAAACTCTTAAGCCGCGGGGTGATACCTCCTGAAATGTGCTATCCACGTAGCCCTCAGCCTTGCGGATGCACTGCAGTGACGCAGGCCACAGCTCAAGCTCCAAGACCCAGAGCTCGAGGTCCTCCAGCTGATGACACTTCCTGCACATGTGGTTGTCCAGGACACGAGAAGCATCCTGGACTTCCCACATGGCACAGGATGTGCATTTGACGGGATTGAGGTGCCCTGTCATGCCTCTATTTATTAGACTACTAACTAAACTTCTTGGTTTAACCCACTGCCCTAACTTAGAGAGAAAAAAGACAAAATTATTTACTCAAGTTTAACAAGAACCACTGAGGTATTAAACACTTGAGTTTGACATGAGAAACTGCCTTCCCCCTCTTCACTGAATTCCTACCATCACCAAATTTTTCCACTCTGCTTGCGATCCACTCCAATTGCGATTCATCCAGCTCTGTTTCCAAGCTCTGTGCTCAAGCTCTGTCTCTGGACAGAAAATATCCCCAATCCTTTTATCAGATAAATTGCACCGGAGTGCCTTTTAGAGATTTTTTTGATAAACTACATAAACATGCACAGTACGTTAAAGATCAATTTTTAATTGAAATTAACATTTCAAAAGTTGTTTATCATTCAAATTCCTTGCTCTGGTGTTTATTTTGAGAAACAACACCATAATTGTAAACCTGTAACCATTAAAGTAGTTTATATATGATTCTATAAACTGTTTTGCAAATTTGCCTGCTCGGATTCAGTGGCATTAAGTATGTCCCAAGTCCCTCATGGTCTGGAGTAGACTCACATTGCACAGTATCTATTTGTACAAGAGCGTAACCCAGGGTTGCAACAATACATCACTTGTGATCAAAAACAGATATTCGTGTCTATCACACCTACCTCCACATGCCTCTCCAGTATTTTTGAAGACTGACTGAGAAAACACCTAGTAAAATGAGGCCAGGTATTAATTATTAAGCTGCTTTATTTCACAGAAAATGAACATACAGAACAATTATGATTAGACTCACTTAATTTATCTGTGCAACTTGTCTTTCATAATACAAATGAATGAACATGCTACACTTCTCCATATCAGTGGGTCATCTTACTTAAAATAACACCTATCTCTCTGCATGCCAAACGTCTGATCCTATGAAAGTTCTCCCTCACATTTTTGTTTTAAAAACCTGACTGAATGTGTGTCTCTGTCCCTATTTTTTGATGTCCCTTTGTTTACAAAGGGAAGTGAAGGTCCTCGCCAGACAACCTCTGCTGAGTGTTTGGATAATGGGACCTCCGAACACAATCAATAGGAGGTGTTCATCAACGACTGAGACTGGCTAATGAATTGCTTATTAGTTAAGTCTACATGTAAATAACCACAAAGCCTAACTCAGTAGCATTTATATACATAGAAACATAGAAGATAGGAGCAGGAGTAGGCCATTCGGCCCCTCGAGCCTGCTCCGCCATTCAATGCGATCATGGCTGATCATCCAAATTCAGTACCCTGTCCCTGCTTTCTCCCCATACCCCTTGATCCCTTTAGCCTTAAGAAATATATCCAACTCCTTCTTGAATATATTTAATGAATTGGCCTCTACTGCCTTCTGTGGTGGAGAATTCCACAGGTTCACCACTCTCTGGGTGAAGAATTTCCTCCTCATCTCAGTCCTAAATGGCCTATCCTTTATCCTTGGACTGTGACCCCTGGTTCTGGACTCCCCGGCCATCGGGAACATCCTTCCTGCATCTAGTCTCTCTAGTCCTGTTAGAATTTTATAAGAATACATTTTGAATATGCCTTTTTATACCTGTTTGAATGCACTGTTTTAAAATCATTCAGTGGAACTCTTTTTTTTTCTCCAAATCTTTCTGCGGAAAACACGTCATAAAGTCCTGCCAAGTGCTACATTTTAACCCATGTCGGCTGGGTTTCCTGGGCATCGGGAATCCTGGCAGGTAAAAGGAGGTGAAAAAGGCTGGATCCCTAAAGTGAATGCAGCACTGGTTGTGGGGCAGGAGGAGCAGGAGTGTTTGCACCTCCCAGCCCAACAAGCTTACCTGCTTCGTCCCCGCCGGCCGCCACCTCGCTCCGGCCCGGCCGCCACCTTGCTCCCCGCCCCCGACCGCCACCTCGCTCCGGCCCGACCGCCACCCCGCTCCCCCCCCCGACCGCCACCCTGCTCCCGGCACGACCGCCACCTCGCTTCCCCCCCCCCGACCGCCACCCCGCTCCGGCCCGGCCGCCACCCCGCTCCCCGCCCGGCCGCCACCCCGCTCCCCGCCCGGCCGCCACCTCCCCCCCCCGACCGCCATCCCGCTCATCCGACCGCCATCTCGCTCCTCCGACCATGCATTTTCTCCCCCCACCCCCCCATTTCATGATCTCTTCTTCGCTGATCACTTTCCACCCCCACCCCGACCTACCTGCTCTTTGCTCAGGTGCGCCCTTGTGCTGCAGACTTTCCCGTCCGACAAGCTGCCAGCCTGCAGAAAATATTTAAAACCCACACCTCCGGGTTTCCTGTCCATGACTCCTCACCACAGCTCTGAACTCGCAGCCCTTTAAATATCAGGGCCAATGTCTCCCTATTTTTCTCTGAAAGATTTTTTTTCATGTTGTTTGATCCAAAAAGTCACAGAATCACAGAATCACAGAAACCCCACAGTGCAGATAGAGGCCATTTCGGCCCATCGAGCCAGCACCGACACATATCCCACCCTATCCCCATAACCCCACGTATTTAATCCCCCTAACACTAAGGGTCAATTTATCATAGCCAATCAACCTAACCCGCACATCTTTGGACTGTGGGAGGAAACCGGAGCACCCGGAGGAAACCCACGCAGACACAGGGAGAATGTGCAAACTCCACACAGACAGTCACCCGAGGCCGGATTTGAAGTCTATTAGGTTAATTGTGTATCATTTTAATGCAAGCACATTTTCTTAAGGGAGAGGGAGAGAAATGCTTGTTTCTCAATCTGGGAATTTAGTCAAAAAAAGTAAAACTCTGCACATGTTTTTCAGTGGCTTTATTGTTAATATACTGTACAAATGTAAGCCTGTTAAACTTCTAAAATATATATTTTTCCTACATCTGTTTCATATAGTATGTGAGTCCACAATATGAAGGGATACCACATTTTAAAATCATTTTTAACTTTTGACCATCCGTGGTGAGTCATGGCAAGTTTTACAGTGGAGCATGCTCTCTGTGAGGTAGTATAAAACACAGAAACTTGCTGGCCTGCTCCAGGATAAAGCATCCTTTCCATAAAATGATGATGCCACAGTCTGAAATAATATACTGATGATAAGTGCACATTCATTAACCAAATGCAATTCTAGTGGTACAAAAATAACAATGTTCAAATATATATGTTTAATTGAGAAGTTCCCTGTGAGTTATTGGGGCCTCCTCCGGTATAAAGATATAGGTATCAGTTTACCATTCTGTAGTATGTACTTGTATTGAATATAAATGAAGGAAGATATTGTAGTGTCTGAGTATCAATAATACACGGACTGCAGGAGAACAATAATAACAGGTATTTACTGAACGGAGGGTAACTTAAGACTGAAGTACAGAAGCCTGCTATGGCTTGAAATACAGGGGTGGTCACTGCCGGTACTGCAGTATAGAATCAGTTCTTCCCTTAAAGGTACATACACAACAATTCCTCCCCTTTTAGATAAATAGTACATAACATTCATTTAACAACTAAATAATAACTAATTACAATTTTCGCTGTACTATATACATCAACTGAAATAATCATTTATAAGTTCAGTCTTTGAGGAGGCTTCCTGATCCTGACTGGATAGCGCCTTTCTCGAGTATCCTGTTCTTGCGGCGGAGTTGATTCTGGCTCATTGTCATTGGTTGGTTCGTCAGCTTCCAATACCACTGCTTCTGAGGCAGACGCAATCTGTCCTTCGGGTTTATTATCAGGTGCACCTGCTCGTGGTATAGGTTTGGCTTGTTCCTGTGACTCTAGAATCTGGTCAGCATGGCGTCTCACGATGCTCTCTCCAACGTCCACTGTGTACATTAGTGGTCCCTGCTGTGTGCATATCATTCCTGGCTGCCATTTTTCTGTTCGGTAGTCACGGGCCAAGACTGGTTGCCCTATCTTGAAGCTCCTGGTTGGCTTCTCATTTATGTGCTGGAATTGCCTATCCTCAACATCTCGTCTTATGTTTGGTTTGAGCAAATCTAGGCGACATCTTAGCCTTCGGTTGAAGAACATTATGGCTGGAGCTTGGTTGGTGACTGCATGTGTCGCATTCCGGTAAGCAAACAAGAAATTATCCACCTTGTGTTGTAGTGGTATGTCGTCGTTATACATCGCCTTTATTGCCTTTTTAAAGGTCTGAACAAACCTCTCAACCAATCCATTTGTGGCTGGATGATATGGGGCAGATGTGTAATGTTTCACCCCATTATTCCTCAGAAACCTCCGGAAATCCTCGGACACAAACTGTGGCCCATTGTCGGAGCAAATCTGTTCTGGCAAGCCATTCCTGGCGAAGATGGTCCGTAGGACTGCAATAGTTCTCTCCGTGGTGGTGGAGGACATTTTGATGACCTCTGGCCATTTGAATGGGCGTCCACGGCGATTAGGAACATGGAGTCCATAAATGGACCAGCAAAATCAATGTGTACCCGTTGCCATGGCGATGAGGGCCACTCCCATGGCTGTAGCGGGGCCTGTGGTGGAGCGTTTTGGACCTTCTGGCATCCTGTGCATCTCTTCGTCATATCCTCGATTTCTTTATTGATTCCCGGCCACCACACAAATGCCCTGGCTAGGCTCTTCATTTTCACCCCTCCCAGATGACCCTCATGAAGCTCATTGAGCACTCGATCTCTCAACTTGGGTGGAATTACCACTCGGGATCCACACATCAAGGTCCCCCGGCACACTGACAGCTGTTCTCTCCTTGGCGAGAATGCTGGCAACAGTGAGTCGCCATGTGCTGGCCATCCCGTCACCGTCAAATCATAGACCCGAGAGAGTGTCGGGTCACTTCGGGTTTCCTTCTCTATACTTGAGTTTGTAACAGGTAGACATTCGACTATGGTCGCATGGAATATCTCAACAGGGTCCACTGCAGGTGCTTCCTCTACCATAGGCAACGGTAGGCGCGACAGCCCATCAGTGTTTCCATGCTGTTTCGTACCCTTGTACTCTATGTCGTACTGATGTGCCCCTAGAAAAAGTGACCATCTTTGCAGCCGTTGCGCCGTCATCATCGGAACGCCCTTCTTTGGGTTAAAAATGGAGACCAGGGGCTGATGATCAGTCAGTAGGGTGAATTTCTGCCCGTGCAGATAGTGATTGAACTTCTTCACCCCTCACACCAGGCTGAGGGCCTCCCTGTCAATCTGGGCGTAGTTACGCTCGGCTGAGGTTAACGAGCGTGACGCAAAGGCTATTGGCCTCTCTGAACCGTCAAGGAATTTGTGTGACAGCACCGCTCCATTGCCGTAGGGAGACGCATCACATGCTAACCGAATCGGTAGTGTTGGATTGTAGTGGGCCAATACTTCTTTTGAAGTGATTAGGCATTTACATTTCTGAAAGGCACGCTTACACTCATCACTCCATTTCCATGTTACTCCAGTTTGCAGCAGGGCGTTCAGTGGGTGCAGAATTGTAGATAAATTCGGCAAGAACTTATGGTAGTCGTTCACCAACCCGAGGAACGACATCAGTTGCGACACATTTTCCGGTGCTGGAGCCTTGACTACAGCCTCAATCTTGTCCGGCGACTTATACAACCCTTCCTCATCAATCATGTGGCCACAATACGAGATTTGTCTCCTGAAGAACTTGCATTTGGGGCGGTTGGCTCGTCGCCCATATTCCTGTAATCTAGTGAGCACCTGCTCCAGGTTGGCAAGTGTTCACTGTCATTTTCACCCGTAACCAGGATGTCGTCCAAATAACACTGGGTCCCCGGGATCCCTTGCAGGACTTGTTCCATCGCCCTCTGCCAAATAGCCGGGGCTGATGCTACCCCGAATACCAGTCGATTGTACTGGTAAAGGCCTTTGTGAGTGTTTATCATGAGGTATTTCCTAGATGCTTCTTCCACCTCCATTTGTAGATACGCTTGGGCCAGATCAATCTTTGTAAAGCATTTCCCTCCAGATAGTGAGGCGAAAATATCTTCTATCCGTGGAAGTGGATATTGTACTGTGTGCAGGACTGGGTTCACAGTTACCTTGAAGTACCCACAGATGCAAACCTTCTTCAGCTCCCCAGGCGTGCTGCTCAATGATTTCTTCATTACAGGAACGATGGGTGTGGCCCACTCGCTCCAGTCCACCTTGGACAGCACACCCGAACGCTCCAGACTCTCCAGCTCTGCTTCAATGGCTGGGCGGATTGCGTAAGGTACCGGTCTGGCCGTAAAAAATTTTGGGTTTGCGTTATCTTCGATTTTTATCGTTGCTGTTACTCCTTTTAGCATCCCAAGTCCTTGCTGGAACACCTCTTTCGCGTCAGTTACAATTTTTGACAGTCGTCCAGGTGTGACGTCATCATCCTTTTTGTCAGTCGCAGTTTGTGCCTGAATGGAATGCCAATCCAATTGTATTTTTCGGATCCATTCACGTCCCAATAATGGTGGTCCTCCATCTTGTAGTATATATAGATACAGTTTCTGTGTTTCCTTGCCGTTGTATTTAACTGGCACCCTTATTTTTCCTCTGGGGTAGACTTTTTGCCCCGTGTATGTCTTCAATACAATGGACGTGTCCTTCAAGGGTATGTGTGAGAATAGCCGCTCATAGTCTCATCGATTCATGACAGTTAGGGCTGATCCTGTGTCCAATTCCATCTTTACTGGGGACCCTGCTATCATGAGGGTGACCCAAATGGTTCGGTGATCCTCCTTTGCGATCACGTTGTGTAACTTTAGACAACTTAGTCTCCTGCTCCCGGAGCCATTATCACTCACCTGATCTTCCGAACTACTGTCTGTCAATTTCTTTACTTTCTTGTACTTTTCCTTAGTAGTTCTTGTAGTGTTGGTTTTCTTTCCTGACCTGCAGACTCTTGCTATGTGTCCCATTTTCCCACATTGCCTGCATACTTTGTCCTTAAACCAGCAGTCCTTCTGATCATGGGTTGTTCTGCCGCAGCGATAGCACTTTTCTGCTTCATACGCCATTTTGTTAGCGCTGTATTCTTGTGGTTTCTGTTGTATTTCCGCAGCTCCCCATGCTGCTGCTTCGTAGGATACTGCCACGCTGAAAGCCTGTTCTAGCGTCTGGTCCTTTTCCGAAAGTAGTCGTTTCTGGGTTCCTGCACTCTGGAGCCCGCAGACAAACTTATCCCGTACGGCGTCTGCCAGTCCTGCTCCGAACTGGCAGTGCTTCGATAACTTGCATAGTTCCGTAAGATAGTCAGCATTGCTCTCATCTTTGTGCTGGTTTCTTTTATGGAACTTGAATCTTTCTGCTATCAGCAGCGGTGTAGGGTTTAGATGTTCCTGTAAGATATTGACAATCTCTTCAAAACTTTTCTCCATTGGTTTAGCTGGGGTAATTAAATTCCGCAATAGGCCGTACGTTCTCGTGCCCATCAAATTTAATAATACCGACGCCTTCTTTCCAGAAGGACTTTCAGAAGGCTTTCGATAAGGTCCCACATAAGAGATTAGCGTGCAAAATTAAGGCACATGGGATTGGGGGCAAGGTATTGACTTGGATAGAGAACTGGTTGGCGGACAGAAAGCAAAGAGTTGGAATAAACGGGTCGTTTTCCGAGTGGCAGGCAGTGACTAGTGGGGTACCGCAAGGATCGGTCCTAGGACCCCAGCTGTTCACAATATATATTAATGATCTGGACGAGGGAATTGGATGTAATATCTCCAAATTTGCAGACGACACAAAGCTGGGTGGGAGGGTAAGCTGTGAGGAGGATGTCGTGAAACTCCAGTAGGATTTGGACAGGTTGGGTGATTGGGCAGAAACATGGCAAATGCACTATAATGTGGATAAATGTGAGGTTATCCACTTTGGTGGCAAAAACAGGAAGGCAGATTATTATTTGAATGGCAATAGATTGGGAGAAGGAGAAGTGCAAAGAGACCTGGGTGTAATTGTGCACCAGTCGCTGAAGGTAAGCATGCAGGTGCAGCAGGCGGTTAAGACGGCAAATGGTATGCTGGCCTTCGTAGCAAGAGGGTCCGAGTACAGGAACAAGGATGTATTGCTACAGTTGTACAGGGCCTTGGTGAGACCGCACCTTGAGTATTGTGTGCAGTTTTGGTCACCTTACCTGAGGAAGGACGTTCTTGCCATGGAGGGAGTGCAGCGAAGATTCACCAGGCTGATACCTGGGATGGCAGGAATGACGTATGAGGAGAGATTGTGTCGATTGGGCTTATACTCACTGGAGTTTAGAAGATTGAGAGGGGATCTCATCGAAACCTATAAAATTCTGTCAGGTCTGGACAGACCAGATGCAGGAAGGATGTTTCTGATGGCCGGGGAGTCCAGAACCAGGGGTCATAGTCTAAGGAATAAGGGGTAAGCCATTTAGAACTGAAATGAGGAGGAACTTCTTCACCCAGAGAGTGGTGAACCTGTGGAATTCTCTCCCACAGAGGGCGGTGGAGGCCAGTTCATTAAATATATTCAAGAAAGAGTTGGATATATTTCTTGAGGCTAAAGGGATCAAGGGATATGGGGAGAAGGCAGGGACAGGGTACTGAATTTGGATGATCAGCCATGATCTCATTGAATGGCGGAGCAGGCTCGAAGGGCCGAATGGCCTACTCCTGCTCCTATCTTCTATGTTTCTATGTTTCCATCGGCCACCTCATTTGCCTTGCAGTACACTTCAATTCTTTCCACATACGTGGTCCAGTTTTCTACCTCGTTATCGAAAGCAGTGATACTGCCACTTTTCGGCATCTTGGGTGATTTAAAATGGTGCCTCCCGCGCTTTTTCTTCTTCCCCAATGGATTAAAATGGCGCCTCCCGCGCTTTTCCTTCTACCCCAGTGGAATAAAATGGCGCCTCCCACGCTTTTCCTTCTTCCCCTTGCTGCCACGCTGCTCCTAGCGTTCTACAGGGCAATGGCGGCGACCCGCGGCTTCGGTGCGTCTCACTTTTCCTTCCCCCGTTTGTCTTTGCTACGCTGCCCGGTTCTTGAGCACCGACCGCGCCCTGTGCGCTCCACCCTCTCTTTTCCTCCCGATGACGCTGCACGGCCCCTTTGCAGAGCCGCTCGATCGAGCTCGAGCCCGCCGCAGTCCGGAAGGGTCAGCGCACTACCTGCTACCAGCATGATTTGCTGGAACACTGTGGTAAACCACTTTTATCGTTACACTATAGTTATCACTGTTGTATTGTTATCACCGTTATCACTGTTGTATCACGATACGAGGTCGCCTCTTGTCGCGCTGTTATACCTGGGCTGACCACCTCCGACTCCGCCCATGGCTCCACCTACCTGCCCAGGTATAAAGGTAGTCGACTGGCTGGTATTCCTCCTTGTTGGACCCGATCACCCACGAGGGTGGGCTCTGTTATTTAGTCAATAAAAACCTTTAGTTACGTTCCTAACTCGTCGCTTTTTATTGGACGAATTGATAGGTATATCAAACACCTTGACTGGGGAGCCAAGCCCAGCTCTCCACAGCCTCTCCTGCAACTCTCCGAACTCCGATGGATCCTTGGGCGATTGCCCGCGGTCGATGCCCGTTGCTCTGACTTCGACCTCCAAGAAGCTTCTTCTCAGGGAAAGATCCCCGTGAGGTGATGCAGTACTGCAGGTGAGTTCGAACCTGTTCGTCGCCAGTGTAGTGTCCGAGTATCAATAATACACGGACTGCAGGAGAACAATAATAACAGGTATTTACTGAACAGAGGGTACTCTTTTATTTGGACCCAAAAAAAAAAACCCAATTCAACTGTAAATAAACAAAAGTTCAACTAAAGCTTAACAAATCAAATTAAAATTTGGTTTTCTGTGTTGATGATGCACTCCAGACCCTGCGGCGCCCATCGGTTGCGGAAATACTCAAGCGCACCGGCGGACACCGCGTGCTCCATCTCCAGGGCCACCCGGGCGCGAACATGGCCGCGGAAGAGATGCAGGCAATCCGGCTGGACGACCCCCTCGACCGCCCGCTGCCTGGACCAATTGATGGCTCTTTTAGCCAGGCCCAGGAGCAGGCCCACAAGGAGGTCCTCCAACCTGTCCGCTCCCCTCCGCACCGGGTGACCGTAGATCAAGAGCGTGGGACTGAAGTGCAACCAAAAATCGAGGAGCAGCCCCTTCAAGTAGTGAAAGAGGGGCTGCAACCTCTCACAATCCATATAAACGTGAAACACGGACTCCTCCAGGCCGCAAAAAATGCAGGCGGCCTGGGAGTCCGTGAACCTACTTAAAACCTTATTGCACGGGACCGCTCCGTGCAACACCCTCCAGGCCAAGTCCCCGATGGAACAAGGGAGGACTCCCGCATAGAGAGCCCTCCATTGGGGACCTCCGCTACCGCCGGTCGGCAAAACGCCACGCCAAGGCGTGTCCGGACGGTAGACGAAGATGGCAAAGTGGAGAGTGTGCAGGAGCAGCCCGTACAGGAAACCCCTCCGCGCGGAATGAAAAGGCACGGAGGGTATTTCCTCGAGACGGCTCAAGTTGTGAGGCGCCGGTTCCCGAGGGGAGTTTCGGGGCCGGGCGCCGATGAGGAATTCCGTCCGAACGGGGGTAAGCTCGGACGGGATCGCCCCACGTGCTTGAGCCGCCTCGATACACCTAGTGGAGTCGGGGCCCAGTGCCGCTTTTACCGATTCGATGGTTTCGACCGCGAGCTGGACGTTGGCCCAGGACAGGCGCCGCGTCAGCTCCTCCGGCGCCATCCAGCCCGCTCCTCCGCCATCGAGCAGGTCCCCGACTCTAGTCACCTTGCCAGCCACAGCCCTACCCTCCGCCAGCCGCCCGAACCCGTGTTCGTGGAGGTGCGGATTCCTGAGCAGCGGCTCCCGAAGGAGAGCCGCCGCTCCTGACGGGGGAGAGCTCCGCCTGGAAGCGACGTAGTTCCAAACCCATAGTAGTTCCTGGTAGAAGACAGGCAGCTCCCGCAGGCCGGCACGCCTGCTGCCCACTTTCGCAAACAGGAGCTGCGTGTCGTAATTGAGGCCATGCAGCTGGCGGAAGAAAAACGTCGCCAGCGCACACCATCTCGGAGGATTCTCGACGTACAGGTATCTCTGCAGCGTCTGAAGACGGAAAGTCGCAGCCTGGGTGCGAAGGCACGCCAGCGCCTGACCGCCCTCCCTAAGCGGGAGACACAGAACCGCGGCAGAGACCCAGTGCTTCCTTTTGTCCCAGAAGAAGTCGATGAGCTTCTTCTGAATCTTGGCGACAAACGCAGGGGGAGGGATCAAAGTGACCAACCGGTACCACAACATGGCGGCCACCAGCTGGTTTATGACCAGCGCTCGACCCCTGTAGGACAACACTCGGAGCAGTCCTGTCCAGCGTCCTAGGCGAGCGGTGACTTTGGCCTCCAGCTCTTGCCAGTTCGCCGGCCAAGCGTCCTCGGCAGGGCTAAGGTAGACTCCCAAATAGAGGAGGTGCGTGGTGCTCCAGGCGAAAGGCCTGAACTCCTCCGGCAGGGAGTCCACCCGCCACTGACCCACCAGGAGTCCGGAACATTTCTCCCAGTTGATCTTGGCGGAGGATGCGTCCGAGTAAATCTGCTGGCATTCCCGCATCCTCCGCAAGTCAGCGGGATCCGTGACCGTGAGGAGCACGTCATCGGCGTAAGCCGAGAGGACCACCTCCACGCCCGGCCCTTGCAGAGCCAGTCCCGTCAACCTCTTCCGCAAGAGGCGCAGGAAAGGCTCCACGCAAATGGCATATAACTGACCGGACATGGGGCATCCCTGACGCACCCCCCTCCCGAAGCGAAGGGGCGCCGTCAAGGACCCGTTAACTTTAATCAGACACTCCGCGGCGGCGTACAGAAGTCGGATCCGGGCGACGAAATGCGTCCCGAACCCGAATGCGCGCAGAGTCCCGAAGAGATACTCGTGATCCACCCTGTCGAACGCCTTCTCCTGATCCAGGGAAAGGAAGGCGACCGACAGACCAGCCCTCTGGGAGTGGTGGACCAGGTCCCGGACCAGATGGATGTTATCGTGGATGGTCCGGCCCGGGACCGTGTAGGACTGGTCGGGGTGGATCATGTGGGCCAGCACGGTGCCAAGGCGAGCAGACATGGCCCTGGCAAAGATTTTATAGTCCGTGCTGAGGAGGGAGACCGGGCGCCAGTTCTTAAGGAGGCGGAGATCGCCCTTCTTAGGCAGCAGGACAATGACCGCCCTGCGCCAAGAGAGGGGCATCTCCCCGGTCGCCAGACTTTCCCCCAGGACCCGCGCGTAGTCGCCCCCCAAGACGTCCCAGAACGCCCTGTGGAACTCCACGGTCAGCCCGTCCAGCCCCGGGGACTTTCCCCTAGAGAGCTGGCGGAGGGCGCCGGTCAGCTCCGCCAGACTTAGCGGAGCGTCCAATTTTTCGGCGCCCTCCGGGCCAACCTTAGTCAGGTCCTCCCACAAAACTCTGCGCGCATCCTCGCTGGACGGATCCGGAGAGAACAGAGCCCCGTAATAGGCGCGGGTCTCCGCGCTGATTCCCTCCGGATCCGAGACCAGAGATCCGTCGTCGGCCAGCAGCCCCAAGAGCTGCTTACGGACCCCCCGTCTTTTTTCCAGCGAGTAGAAGAAGGGGGAGCCGCGGTCCAGGTCCCGCAGGAGCTGGATCCGCGACCTCACGTACGCGCCTCGGGACCCGACGAGCTGCAGGTCCTTCAGCGCGCCCTTCTTCTCTTCGTACACCTTCCGCAGGGCCGGGTCCTCGACGACCTGACCGAGACGGGACTCCAGGTCGAGCACCTCCTTCTCCAACCGCCCGACCCGGGCCTCCCGCCTCTTGGTCGACCCCTTCGCGTACTCCTGACAGAAGAGACGGATGTGAGCCTTGCCCACATCCCACCATAGCCTCAAGGAGGGGAAGCCCCCCTGCTTCCTTCTCCAGTCGGCCCAGAATCGACGAAACGAATCCCGGAACCGTGCGTCCTCCAGCAGCAGGTTGTTAAAATGCCAGTACACGGACCCCCCCCGCGCGCACAGCGGAGCGAGCTCCGCCCACACCAGGTGGTGGTCCGTGCACGGCACCGGCCGCATGGAAGCTGCCGGAACGCAGGAGACGAACGCCCGGGAAATGTAGAGGCGGTCGATTCTGGACCTTCCTCCCCCAGACCTCACGCTAGTGAAGGCGCTGGAGTCGGGGTGGAGATTTCGCCAGACGTCCACCAAGTCGAAGGACCCAACCAGGTCCCTCAACTTCTCCATCGCCGCCGGGCTTCGCGGGGGACCCGAACGGTCCCTCGCCTCGAGGGTGCAGTTAAAATCCCCCCCGAGGATGACGCACTCGCCCACGTCGATGGAGCCCAAGAGAGCGGACACTTCTTCGAAGAAGCGCACTTGCTGCGCACTGGTCTGAGGGGCGTACACGTTCACTAGATGGAGCGGCACGCCCCCCAGGCGAACAGTGACATGGAGCAAGCGGCCCGGCACGTGCTCCTTGACCCCCAAGATCTCCGGCTGAAAATGCGGGGCCAGCAAGATAGCCACCCCGCTGGAATTGTTGGAGAGGTGACTCATGCTGACCCCTCCTTGCCACTCCAGGAGCCACGTGGCTTCGTCTCCCGGAACGGTGTGGGTTTCTTGCAGGAAGCACACCGCATACTTCCCGTCCCGAAGGACCGAGAAGTTATTGAATCTGCGGCGCGCCTCCCTGCTGCCGTTGATGTTGAGGCTGGCTATGGTTATCTTCATGTCAGAAGCATAGTGCAACCTCTACCTACACCTAACGGGGCGAGGAAGCGCAGCCGCTGGTCCGCCGCCACTTCCTCAGCAGCCCAGTGAGAAACGTTGTGAGCCGACGCAGCTCGAGCGGGTTCACACCCTCGTCCGCGCCCAAGATCTTAACGGCGGCGCGGACGGAATCGATGAGCAGCGCCAGCTCCGACCACCTGTCGAGGGCCAGCCGGACCTTATTGCGCTGACCCAGGCACGTGGCCGTAAAATCCCGGAGTTCCCTTACGGAAATGAGGGGAGACTCGGCAAGGGGCACGAGGTCATCCATCGCCACGTCGGCGCTGGAGTCCGAATCGTCCTCCGTGCCCATCACCGAGTCCCCATCCTCCTCCAGGGGGTCGTCACCAGCGGCCGACCCGTCCGCCGCGCAGTGCGAAGCGAACGACTCGGCCGCGCCAGCCAGCCCCGCCTCCGCCCGGATCCCACCCCCAGGATCGGCGGCAGAGGATTTCTCCCTGGGCTCCTCTAGGGATGCCGGGCCAGAAGACGGCGGCGGTTCAGAGCTCCCCTCCGCCTCAGACGCCGGAACGACCGGAGAAACCGGGGAGAGAACAATTTCCAGCTCCTCCAGTACGTCCGGCACCAGAGACGCAGCCAGGGGGCCATCCTCCTCCCCGCCACCAACCTCCGACCCAGCGGACGGGGGGTTTTGAATTAAAAGCTCTACCAGGACGAGCATCCCCTGGGAGACGTCCGGGTCGCATTGGGCAAGCTCATTATCCTCGAGCTCGCCCGACCCAGCCCCCAGGCTGCCCGACCCGGCGAGGGGTAACGACACCGATAAAAGGTCAACTTCAATTACTGCCGCGGGTTGTTCCGCAACCCCCCCCACGGGCAGGGTCTCATCCCCATCCCCGGGAGGCACGTGCTGGACAGACACATCTGCCTCAGCCTCCCGAGGGACAGGCGACCCCTGCCGATCGCTGGTGATGACGACAGCGCTGGGGGGGGCGGGGGGGCGCAGTACCCGCGGCGGGCGACGACTCCCCCTGCTCGGAGGGACCTTCCTCCTCCCGGTCCTCCTCCTCATCCAGGGGGTCGCGCCTTCTTTTTAGCACGGAGGGAGCGAGGGAGACCTCCATGTCTGCAAAGGCCTCCTCCTCGACTCCCTCCGGCGGAGCAGGTTTGTCGGGTTCCTCGGGCCCGAGCCCGGCCGCAGGTATTGGCATTACCGCTGCGGCGGTTGCGGCCACAGGCTCGGGCACGGGGCCCCTCCCGCTCACATCTGCCCTGATCAACTCCGCGAGGAGCGCGGGTGTAAGGGGCTCAAGGGGCAAGGGCTCACCATCCACGGGGGGGCCTGCCCCAAGGTGCTTCTTTTTTCCCCGCGCCTTCTTTCCGGCCGGACACGCTCCCTCCCCCCCGCCGGAGGCCTTGGTGGCATCGGCCCCCGACGTCAACCGCGCATCAGACGTACTTGACGCGCGGGCAGATCCGGGGGGAAGGGCGGCGGCGGCGGCGCCAGCCTCGGCCGCACGAGACGATCCGGCGGCCTTGGAGGCAGGGCAGTTCCTCCTGATGTGCCCCACCTCCCTGCAGGCATGGCACCTCACACCGTCCGACGTCCAAAAGGCGCGGTAGGCGGTCCCCTCGTGGAGGACGACGAACGCCCCTTCAGTGTCCTCCTCCCGCGCCAGCTGGATAAACAGCTGGCGCCGGAAGGAGAAGACGTGGCGAAGGCTGGCCTCCCGGAAGCCGAGCGGGATGGGCGTGATCCCCGACCTCACCTCCCCAAGTTGTCGCAAATGGGGAAGGAGGAGCTCACCAGGAACATAGGGCGGGACGTTGGAAATAATGATCCTCTGCGCGGTGGCCTCGAGAGGATCCACCGGCAGGAAGGTCCCGCCCACGGTGAGCCCCTTGGCGACAGCCAGGGACACCGCCCGCTCCGACCCCAGGAAGAACACAGCCTTCCCATACATTTTCGAGGCCGCGACGATGGCTGAGGGGCCGACAACCCCAGCCATGGCCTTGACGCAGGCCTCGATGGTCATAGTGGGGTGAGTGTAGCTCTTCACCCCAAGCTTTTTCGTCATTAATCGAAAAGGTGACGGGGCAGCAGGAACAGCGGGAGCAGCTGTGGCTGTGGCTGTGGCTACCACTCTCGCATAGGTCCCGGCTGGCCCCGCCACCGGCGAAGATGCAGTCGCCATTCTGGGGTGCTTTTTTTAAGGGCTACACTCACCCCAAGTCACAGGCCTGAAGGTGTTAATGGCCTCGGTGTATATATATATATATATTTTTTTGTCCTCTATTGAGCAGAGGGAGCTGATTAAAATGAGGACACACCTCTCTCCTTATTGATTTAAATTGGGAGAGGAGCCCTCGCCCCTCTGCTCAATTGGCAATTAATAAAATAGATGAAACTAAGGTGCCTTAGAAAGACAGGCAGAGAGAGACAAAGAGAGAGAGAGAGAGGTGGGGGGGTGGGAAGGAGGGAGGCCGCAAAGGGCAGTGTTGCCACTCAGGATGGTGGGTGGGTGTAGGCAGGGTTGCACTCTCCGATGGAAAAAGTCTTTGGTGATGGTGGTCTTCTGGCAGGGGGAGAAGACGTCTTCACCTGGAAAAGCTGGAGAAGCCCAGGCTTAGTCCTGCAACAGGTCTTAACGATGTAATTAAATTAAATTAAGGACTTCACCTTGGGCAGCTCCAAGCTCTCCCAGGGCAGGCAATAGAAGGGATGCTAATTAGTGGTGTGTGTGGCCTAGCTTTTAACAAGAGCACACACACACTACACCCCTTGATGATCCGGCCTTGCTTCTTCTTTTCTCCCCCCACCTAAAATACAAAGTCTTGGGAGAGTGCCCCAAATAACACCCACCTGTAGATGTTCCGGATGAAGTTTTCTTCCCTCCTTTCAAGCAGTTGGTTTCTCTCCCCTCTCTCCCTCTCCTGAAGTGGAGGCCAAATTGGGGAGGCAGTGATGGAAAGGCCTCTCCCCTGGTTGATGTTGATGTAGGCCTCCTTTCTCCTTTTCCTCCTCTGTCCTCTCTCTCCAGGCACCTCAGTTGATGTAATGATGGTGGAGTTGGTGGTGGTGGTCCAACGTTCTCCTCCTCTTCCTGGTCAGGGGACCACCACTTTAATCCACTCTCCAAAGTCTGGCTGCTCCCTCTGCTCGTGCTTGCAGCTGAACAGAGGGTACTCTTTTTGTTCTGAACAGAGGGTACTCTTTTATTTGGACCCAAAAAAAACCAATTCGACTGTAAATAAACAAAAGTTCAACTAAAGCTTAACAAATCAAATTAAAATTTGGTTTTCCGTGTTGATGATGCACTCCAGTCCCCGCGGCGCCCACCGGTCGCGGAAATACTCAAGCGCACCGGCGGACACCGCGTGCTCCATCTCCAGGGCCACCCGGGCGCGAACATGGCCGCGGAAGAGATGCAGGCAATCCGGCTGGACGACCCCCTCGACCGCCCGCTGCCTGGACCAATTGATGGCTCTTTTAGCCAGGCCCAGGAGCAGGCCCACAAGGAGGTCCTCCAACCTGTCCGCTCCCCTCCGCACCGGGTGACCGTAGATCAAGAGCGTGGGACTGAAGTGCAACCAAAAATCGAGGAGCAGCCCCTTCAAGTAGTGAAAGAGGGGCTGCAACCTCTCACAATCCATATAAACGTGAAACACGGACTCCTCCAGGCCGCAAAAAATGCAGGCGGCCTGGGAGTCCGTGAACCTACTTAAAACCTTATTGCACGGGACCGCTCCATGCAACACCCTCCAGGCCAAGTCCCCGATGGAACAAGGGAGGACTCCCGCATAGAGAGCCCTCCATTGGGGACCTCCGCTACCGCCGGTCGGCAAAACGCCACGCCAAGGCGTGTCCGGACGGTAGACGAAGATGGCAAAGTGGAGTGTGTGCAGGAGCAGCCCGTACAGGAAACCCCTCCGCGCGGAATGAAAAGGCACGGAGGGTATTTCCTCGAGACGGCTCAAGTTGTGAGGCGCCGGTTCCCGAGGGGAGTTTCGGGGCCGGGCGCCGATGAGGAATTCCGTCCGAACGGGGGTAAGCTCGGACGGGATCGCCCCACGTGCTTGAGCCGCCTCGATACACCTAGTGGAGTCGGGGCCCAGTGCCGCTTTTACCGATTCGATGGTTTCGACCGCGAGCTGGACGTTGGCCCAGGACAGGCGCCGCGCCAGCTCCTCCGGCGCCATCCAGCCCGCTCCTCCGCCATCGAGCAGGTCCCCGACTCTGGTCACCTTGCCAGCCACAGCCCTACCCTCCGCCAGCCGCCCGAACCCGTGTTCGTGGAGGTGCGGATTCCTGAGCAGCGGCTCCCGAAGGAGAGCCGCCGCTCCTGACGGGGGAGAGCTCCGCCTGGAAGCGACGTAGTTCCAAACCCATAGTAGTTCCTGGTAGAAGACAGGCAGCTCCCGCAGGCCGGCACGCCTGCTGCCCACTTTCGCAAACAGGAGCTGCGTGTCGTAATTGAGGCCATGCAGCTGGCGGAAGAAAAACGTCGCCAGCGCACACCATCTCGGAGGATTCTCGACGTACAGGTATCTCTGCAGCGTCTGAAGACGGAAAGTCGCAGCCTGGGTGCGAAGGCACGCCAGCGCCTGACCGCCCTCCCTAAGCGGGAGACACAGAACCGCGGCAGAGACCCAGTGCTTCCTTTTGTCCCAGAAGAAGTCGATGAGCTTCTTCTGAATCTTGGCGACAAACGCAGGGGGAGGGATCAAAGTGACCAACCGGTACCACAACATGGCGGCCACCAGCTGGTTTATGACCAGCGCTCGACCCCTGTAGGACAACACTCGGAGCAGTCCTGTCCAGCGTCCTAGGCGAGCGGTGACTTTGGCCTCCAGCTCTTGCCAGTTCGCCGGCCAAGCGTCCTCGGCAGGGCTAAGGTAGACTCCCAAATAGAGGAGGTGCGTGGTGCTCCAGGCGAAAGGCCTGAACTCCTCCGGCAGGGAGTCCACCCGCCACTGACCCACCAGGAGTCCGGAACATTTCTCCCAGTTGATCTTGGCGGAGGATGCGTCCGAGTAAATCTGCTGGCATTCCCGCATCCTCCGCAAGTCAGCGGGATCCGTGACCGTGAGGAGCACGTCATCGGCGTAAGCCGAGAGGACCACCTCCACGCCCGGCCCTTGCAGAGCCAGTCCCGTCAACCTCTTCCGCAAGAGGCGCAGGAAAGGCTCCACGCAAATGGCATATAACTGACCGGACATGGGGCATCCCTGACGCACCCCCCTCCCGAAGCGAAGGGGCGCCGTCAAGGACCCGTTAACTTTAATCAGACACTCCGCGGCGGCGTACAGAAGTCGGATCCGGGCGACGAAATGCGTCCCGAACCCGAATGCGCGCAGAGTCCCGAAGAGATACTCGTGATCCACCCTGTCGAACGCCTTCTCCTGATCCAGGGAAAGGAAGGCGACCGACAGACCAGCCCTCTGGGAGTGGTGGACCAGGTCCCGGACCAGATGGATGTTATCGTGGATGGTCCGGCCCGGGACCGTGTAGGACTGGTCGGGGTGGATCATGTGGGCCAGCACGGTGCCAAGGCGAGCAGACATGGCCCTGGCAAAGATTTTATAGTCCGTGCTGAGGAGGGAGACCGGGCGCCAGTTCTTAAGGAGGCGGAGATCGCCCTTCTTAGGCAGCAGGACAATGACCGCCCTGCGCCAAGAGAGGGGCATCTCCCCGGTCGCCAAACTTTCCCCCAGGACCCGCGCGTAGTCGCCCCCCAAGACGTCCCAGAACGCCCTGTGGAACTCCACGGTCAGCCCGTCCAGCCCCGGGGACTTTCCCCTAGAGAGCTGGCGGAGGGCGCCGGTCAGCTCCGCCAGACTTAGCGGAGCGTCCAATTTTTCGGCGCCCTCCGGGCCAACCTTCGTCAGGTCCTCCCACAAAACTCTGCGCGCATCCTCGCTGGACGGATCCGGAGAGAACAGAGCCCCGTAATAGGCGCGGGTCTCCGCGCTGATTCCCTCCGGATCCGAGACCAGAGATCCGTCGTCGGCCAGCAGCCCCAAGAGCTGCTTACGGACCCCCCGTCTTTTTTCCAGCGAGTAGAAGAAGGGGGAGCCGCGGTCCAGGTCCCGCAGGAGCTGGATCCGCGACCTCACGTACGCGCCTCGGGACCCGACGAGCTGCAGGTCCTTCAGCGCGCCCTTCTTCTCTTCGTACACCTTCCGCAGGGCCGGGTCCTCGACGACCTGACCGAGACGGGACTCCAGGTCGAGCACCTCCTTCTCCAACCGCCCGACCCGGGCCTCCCGCCTCTTGGTCGACCCCTTCGCGTACTCCTGACAGAAGAGACGGATGTGAGCCTTGCCCACATCCCACCATAGCCTCAAGGAGGGGAAGCCCCCCTGCTTCCTTCTCCAGTCGGCCCAGAATCGACGAAACGAATCCCGGAACCGTGCGTCCTCCAGCAGCAGGTTGTTAAAATGCCAGTACATGGACCCCCCCCGCGCGCGCAGCGGAGCGAGCTCCGCCCACACCAGGTGGTGGTCCGTGCACGGCACCGGCCGCATGGAAGCTGCCGGAACGCAGGAGACGAACGCCCGGGAAATGTAGAGGCGGTCGATTCTGGACCTTCCTCCCCCAGACCTCACGCTAGTGAAGGCGCTGGAGTCGGGGTGGAGATTTCGCCAGACGTCCACCAAGTCGAAGGACCCAACCAGGTCCCTCAACTTCTCCATCGCCGCCGGGCTTCGCGGGGGACCCGAACGGTCCCTCGCCTCGAGGGTGCAGTTAAAATCCCCCCCGAGGATGACGCACTCGCCCACGTCGATGGAGCCCAAGAGAGCGGACACTTCTTCGAAGAAGCGCACTTGCTGCGCACTGGTCTGAGGGGCGTACACGTTCACTAGATGGAGCGGCACGCCCCCCAGGCGAACAGTGACATGGAGCAAGCGGCCCGGCACGTGCTCCTTGACCCCCAAGATCTCCGGCTGAAAATGCGGGGCCAGCAAGATAGCCACCCCGCTGGAATTGTTGGAGAGGTGACTCATGCTGACCCCTCCTTGCCACTCCAGGAGCCACGTGGCTTCGTCTCCCGGAACGGTGTGGGTTTCTTGCAGGAAGCACACCGCATACTTCCCGTCCCGAAGGACCGAGAAGTTATTGAATCTGCGGCGCGCCTCCCTGCTGCCGTTGATGTTGAGGCTGGCTATAGTTATCTTCATGTCAGAAGCATAGTGCAACCTCTACCTACACCTAACGGGGCGAGGAAGCGCAGCCGCTGGTCCGCCGCCACTTCCTCAGCAGCCCAGTGAGAAACGTTGTGAGCCGACGCAGCTCGAGCGGGTTCACACCCTCGTCCGCGCCCAAGATCTTAACGGCGGCGCGGACGGAATCGATGAGCAGCGCCAGCTCCGACCACCTGTCGAGGGCCAGCCGGACCTTATTGCGCTGACCCAGGCACGTGGCCATAAAATCCCGGAGTTCCCTTACGGAAATGAGGGGAGACTCGGCAAGGGGCACGAGGTCATCCATCGCCACGTCGGCGCTGGAGTCCGAATCGTCCTCCGTGCCCATCACCGAGTCCCCATCCTCCTCCAGGGGGTCGTCACCAGCGGCCGACCCGTCCGCCGCGCAGTGCGAAGCGAACGACTCGGCCGCGCCAGCCAGCCCCGCCTCCGCCCGGATCCCACCCCCAGGATCGGCGGCAGAGGATTTCTCCCTGGGCTCCTCTAGGGGTGCCGGGCCAGAAGACGGCGGCGGTTCAGAGCTCCCCTCCGCCTCAGACGCCGGAACGACCGGAGAAACCGGGGAGAGAACAATTTCCAGCTCCTCCAGTACGTCCGGCATCAGAGACGCAGCCAGGGGGCCATCCTCCTCCCCGCCACCAACCTCCGACCCAGCGGACGGGGGGTTTTGAATTAAAAGCTCTACCAGGACGAGCATCCCCTGGGAGACGTCCGGGTCGCATTGGGCGAGCTCATTATCCTCGAGCTCGCCCGACCCAGCCCCCAGGCTGCCCGACCCGGCGAGGGGTAACGACACCGATAAAAGATCAACTTCAATTACTGCCGCGGGTTGTTCCGCAACCCCCCCCACGGGCAGGGTCTCATCCCCATCCCCGGGAGGCACGTGCTGGACAGACACATCTGCCTCAGCCTCCCGAGGGACAGGCGACCCCTGCCGATCGCTGGTGATGACGACAGCGCTGGGGGGGCGGGGGGGCGCAGTACCCGCGGCGGGCGACGACTCCCCCTGCTCGGAGGGACCTTCCTCCTCCCGGTCCTCCTCCTCATCCAGGGGGTCGCGCCTTCTTTTTAGCACGGAGGGAGCGAGGGAGACCTCCATGTCTGCAAAGGCCTCCTCCTCGACTCCCTCCGGCGGAGCAGGTTTGTCGGGTTCCTCGGGCCCGAGCCCGGCCGCAGGTATTGGCATTACCGCTGCGGCGGTTGCGGCCACAGGCTCGGGCACGGGGCCCCTCCCGCTCACATCTGCCCTGATCAACTCCGCGAGGAGCGCGGGTGTAAGGGGCTCAAGGGGCAAGGGCTCACCATCCACGGGCGGACCTGCCCTAAGGTGCTTCTTTTTTCCCCGCGCCTTCTTTCCGGCCGGACACGCTCCCTCCCCCCCGTCGGAGGCCTTGGTGGCATCGGCCCCCGACGTCAACCGCGCATCAGACGTACTTGACGCGCGGGCAGATCCGGGGGGAAGGGCGGCGGCGGCGGCGCCAGCCTCGGCCGCACGAGACGGTCCGGCGGCCTTGGAGGCAGGGCAGTTCCTCCTGATGTGCCCCACCTCCCTGCAGGCATGGCACCTCACACCGTCCGACGTCCAAAAGGCGCGGTAGGCGGTCCCCTCGTGGAGGACGACGAACGCCCCTTCAGTGTCCTCCTCCCGCGCCAGCTGGATAAACAGCTGGCGCCGGAAGGAGAAGACGTGGCGAAGGCTGGCCTCCCGGAAGCCGAGCGGGATGGGCGTGATCCCCGACCTCACCTCCCCAAGTTGTCGCAAATGGGGAAGGAGGAGCTCACCAGGAACATAGGGCGGGACGTTGGAAATAATGATCCTCTGCGCGGTGGCCTCGAGAGGATCCACCGGCAGGAAAGTCCCGCCCACGGTGAGCCCCTTGGCGACAGCCAGGGACACCGCCCGCTCCGACCCCAGGAAGAACACAGCCTTCCCATACATTTTCGAGGCCGCGACGATGGCTGAGGGGCCGACAACCCCAGCCATGGCCTTGACGCAGGCCTCGATGGTCATAGTGGGGTGAGTGTAGCTCTTCACCCCAAGCTTTTTTGTTATTAATCGAAAAGGTGACGGGGCAGCAGGAACAGCGGGAGCAGCTGTGGCTGTGGCTACCACTCTCGCATAGGTCCCGGCTGGCCCCGCCACCGGCGAAGATGCAGTCGCCATTCTGGGGTGCTTTTTTTTTTTTTTAAGGGCTACACTCACCCCAAGTCACAGGCCTGAAGGTGTTAATGGCCTCGGTGTATATATATATTTTTTTGTCCTCTATTGAGCAGAGGGAGCTGATTAAAATGAGGACACACCTCTCTCCTTATTAATTTAAATTGGGAGAGGAGCCCTCGCCCCTCTGCTTCAATTGGCAATTAATAAAATAGATGAAACTAAGGTGCCTTAGAAAGACAGGCAGAGAGAGACAAAGAGAGAGAGAGAGAGGTGGGGGGGTGGGAAGGAGGGAGGCCGCAAAGGGCAGTGTTGCCACTCAGGATGGTGGGTGGGTGTAGGCAGGGTTGCACTCTCCGATGGAAAAAGTCTTTGGTGATGGTGGTCTTCTGGCAGGGGGAGAAGACGTCTTCACCTGGAAAAGCTGGAGAAGCCCAGGCTTAGTCCTGCAACAGGTCTTAACGAGGTAATTAAATTAAATTAAGGACTTCACCTTGGGCAGCTCCAAGCTCTCCCAGGGCAGGCAATAGAAGGGATGCTAATTAGTGGTGTGTGTGGCCTAGCTTTTAACAAGAGCACACACACTACACCCCTTGATGATCCGGCCTTGCTTCTTCTTTTCTCCCCCCACCTAAAATACAAAGTCTTGGGAGAGTGCCCCAAATAACACCCACCTGTAGATGTTCCGGATGAAGTTTTCTTCCCTCCTTTCAAGCAGTTGGTTTCTCTCCCCTCTCTCCCTCTCCTGAAGTGGAGGCCAAATTGGGGAGGCAGTGATAGAAAGGCCTCTCCCCTGGTTGATGTTGATGTAGGCCTCCTTTCTCCTTCTCCTCCTCTGTCCTCTCTCTCCAGGCACCTCAGTTGATGTAATGATGGTGGAGTTGGTGGTGGTGGTCCAACGTTCTCCTCCTCTTCCTGGTCAGGGGACCACCACTTTAATCCACTCTCCAAAGTCTGGCTGCTCCCTCTACTCGTGCTTGCAGCTGAACAGAGGGTAACTTAAGACTGAAGTACAGAAGCCTGCTATGGCTTTATATACAGGGGTGGTCGCTGCCGGTACTGCAGTATAGAATCAGTTCTTCTCTTAAAGGTACATACACAACAGATATTTCAGGTTGAAAATTGTGAAAAACTGAATTCCATGTCAATGCAATATTATGTGTCTATAGGTCATGCTTAAAAAGATATAGTACCTTAAATGAATGAAAATTGCGGTCAGCGGCATAGCTCCGGAGTAATCCGCTGACCTGTGAAAAGAATACGTACTTACCTCGTGCGAGGCCCGGCATGGAGACTTCCTCTTAAGCGCTGCAGAGTTGTGCACAGCGTACGGCATCAGAAAGGCTAGGAGCGCAGCGTACAGCCTATGCGTAAGGGAAGACACGGCCATAAAAGCTGTCAAAACTAAGCCACGCCGACAGAAATTTCTCTGTCTTTTACATTGAAAGTACATTTTAAAACCTTCTACTGTAAAACCTTCTAAAATCTTTTAATTTAACTGGTACTTGGACTTTTTTCATATCAGCCTTTTTTATTTTTTTCATCCGAACTCACAATTTATTAGTCCCTATGTATACAACTTCCTGTTTAGATAGTCATTAAAGGTGTAACATTCCTACATACCCTTATTGCTACTTTTATTTTGCTGTAAATTTACAAGGCCCTTAAGCATAATGCCATGAGTTACTCCAGTCGGTCCAGATAATGTAAAAGTATGAATAGGGTTGTAGTCATTTTTTAAGTTGAGGTGATGTGGAAAGTAGATGTTGTTTTCTTGAATTTTGATAATGTCATGTAAAGTTTAATGCGATATCGGGACTTGTTTCTCCATCGCCTTCCACCTACGGCTCTTGTACAGACATAGCAGACTGGACTTCAAAATAAAGTCGGACTATTTAAACTGAGCCTGTTAGAAGTAGAGCGCGGTCACTGATAGAATAGAGTGTATCGGCGTCTGGGGTCAATTTACAGATACATATTTTATTCCAATTTGTTATTCATTGGAATCGTATGAAGTGAATATTGAAATGGTTTATTTAATTTGTAGAAGTTTTACTTAACACGTATTTTGTTTTTTTTAAATTTTAAGTTCTATCAATTCTAATAGGGTTTCAATTCTCCGTTTCTGTCGGTGACATCGAACGCGTTTAGAATATTTTACATCTGATTAACACATATTTTAAATTCCCAGTTGAGATTTGTGTCAAACTTAGATTTAAAACTAAACACAAATACCGCGGCAGTTTATTTTATTTTGTCCCCTGCGGCTCTTGTACAGACAGAGCATACGGCAGTTGACATTCTAATTGGATTATTTAAACCGAGCCTGCTGGAAGTAAAGCACAGTCACTGTTAGAATAGGAGATCAGGCTCCGCCGCTTGCTTTCAGCAACCGTAAGAGTTTCATCCGTAATTGCTAGGCAGTTGGTGGGCAAATAGCCCAACTCTGCTCCAACAATTGTGAGTACCTCGGTGGTTCGGATGATCTGTCAAGGCGTACCTTGATAGATTGCAAGTTCGGGATTCAGCGCATGCGGAAATCCGAAACTTGTGGTGTATTTCAAAGGCGGTATGATGGCATACTCTGAGTACGCCATCATCCCCATCGCAAAATCTGGGCCATTGAACCAAATATTGCAGTGAGTCTTGGTTTGCCAAAAAAGATGGAGGCTAAATTGTGACATGTGTATTAGTACTAGTGTATTACTAAGCTTATGTTTTAAAGTTGCACTGGTTAATCAGGTTTTATTTGCCTTACAGACCAATTTTGTTACCAATATGTTTTTTTCCCACTATGGGGTCACTTGCCTACTTGCAGCTCCTTTAGTCAAGAAGGTAAAGGTAGGATGTAGTCTTATTCAAGGGCAACTATTTATCTGTGGGATAGGTCATCAGGAGGCACATATATAGTGCTGTGAGGAAAGTGGTGTCAGGTATTTTGTCCTCCTGTAAAGCTTTCATTGTGCAGCTTTCGTTATTACTTGTGGATATCTAATTCAATTACAGGTAACATTCACAGATTTGAATGTTGGGCATTGATACCGGCAACCTATTGACTTCACTGGACCATCACAAATCACTCAACACTTTGTTTTAAGTCACTGTGATGAGAACATGGGTAGATTTATTTTCCTCAGAATTGAATTACAGCATAGGCAGAATGAATTGATACCACAACTTTTGTGGTGATGCAGCAAGATTTTGTATGCCCATAAACACAAAGTACCACTATAATTGAGGAAACTACTTTAGTGCATTGAAGCCATGAGCAAGAGATCCCCTTCAGGACACCATCTCTCTAGTCAAGCAACAGCCTGACGTAGTCATACTCACAGAATTATACCTTGCAGCCAACATCCCAGACTCCTCCATCACCATCCCTGGGCATGTCCTGTCCCACTGGAAGGACAGACCCACTAGAGGAGGCGGCACAGTGGTATACAGTCGGGAACGAGTGGCCCTGGGAGTCCTCAACATTGACTCCGGACCCTACGATGTCTCATGGCTTCAGGTCAAGCATGGGCAAGGAAACCTCCTGCTGATTACCACCTACCACCCTCAACTGATGAATAAGTACTCCTCCATGTTGAACACCACTTGGAAGAAGCACTGAGGGGGACTTCAATGTCCACCACCAAGAGTGGCTCGGTAGCACCACTACTGACCGAGCTGGCCGAGTCCTGAAGGACATAGCTGCCAGACTGGGCCTGCGGCAGGTGGTGAGAGAACCAACATGAGGAAAAAACCTACTTGACCTCGTCCTCACCTGTCGCAGATGCCTCTGTCTATGACTGTATTGGTAGCAGTGACCACCGCACAGTCCTTGTGGAGACAAAGTCCCTTCTTCACATTGAGGACACTTCCATCGTGTTGTGTGGCACTACTAGCAGCTCAAAACTGAGCATCCATAAGGTGCTGTGGGCTATCAGCAGCAGCAGAATTGTAATCCAGCACAATCTGTAACCTCATGGCCCTGCATATCCCTCACTCTACCATTACCATCAAGCCAGGGGACCAACCCTAGTTCAATGAGGAGTGTAGAAGAGCATGCAAGGAGTAGCAGCAAGCGTACCTAAAAATGAGATGCCATCCTGGGGATGCTGCAACACAGGATTACATGCATGCTAAACAGCAAAAGCTGCATGCTATAGACAGCTAAGTGTTTCTACAACCAACGGATCAGATCAAAGTTCTGCAGTCATGCCGCATCCAGTCGTGAATGGTAGTGGACAATTAAACAACTAACTGGAGCAGGAGGCTCCATGAACATCCCCATCCTCAATGATGGAGAAGCCCAGCACATGAGTGCAAAAGACAATGCTTAAGTGCTTGCAACCATCTTCAGCCAGAAGTGCCGAGCGGATGATCCATCTCAGCTTCCTCCTGACGTCCCCACATCACAGAAGCCAGTCTTCAGCCAATTCGTTTCACTCCACGTGATATCAAGAAACGGCTGAGCACGCTGGATAGAGCAAAGGCTATGGGCCCCGACAATATCCCGGCTGTCGTGCTGAAGACTTGTGCTCCAGAACTAGCCATGCCTCTAGCCAAGCTGTTCCAGTAGACCTACAACACTGGCATCTATCTGACAATGTGGAAAACTGCCCAGGTATGTCCTGTCCATAAAAAGCAGGACAAATCCGATTTGGCCAATTACCGCCCCATCAGTCTACTCTCAATCATCAGCAAAGTGATGGAAGGTGTCGTCGACAGTGCTATCAAGCGGCACTTACTCACCAATAACCTGCTCACTGATGCCCAGTTTGGGTTCTGCCAGGACCACTCGGCTCCAGACCTCATTACAGCCTTGGTCCCAACATGGATAAAAGAGCTGAATTCCAGAGGTGAGGTGAAAGTGATTGCTCTTGACATCAAGGCAGCATTTGACTACGTGTGACATCAAGGAGCCCTAGTAAAATTAAAGTCAAAGGGAATCGGGGAAAACTCTCCACTGGCTGGAGTCATACCTAGCACAAAGGAAGATGGTTGTGGTTGTTGGAGGCCAATCATCACAGCCCCAGGACATCGCTGCAGAAGTTCCTCAGGTGTTTCATCAATGACCTTCCCTCCATCATATGGTCTGATTGCACAGTGTTCAGTTTCATTCGCAACTCCTCAGATAATGAAGCAGTCCATTCCTGCATGCAGCAAAACCTGGATAACATTCAGGCTTGGACTGATAAGTGGCAAGTAACATTCGCACCACACAAGTGCCAGGCAATGACTATCTCGAACAAGAGAGAATCTAACCACCGCCCCATGACATTCAAAGGTATTACCATCACTGAATCCCCCACCATCAACATCCTCGGGGAGGTGGGGGGGTGGTCACCATTGACCAGAAACATAACTGGACCACCCACATAAATACTGTGGCTACAAGTGCAGGTCGCAGGCTGGGTATTCTGCGGTGAGTGTCTCCCCTCCTGACTCCCCAAAGCCTTTCCACCAGCTGCAAGGCACAAGTCAGGAGTGTGATGGAATATTGTCCACTTGCCTGGATGAGTGCAACTTCCTCCAGGACGAAGCAGCCCACTTGATTGGCACCCCATCCACCACCTTAAACATTCACTCCCTCCACCACCGGCACACCGTGGCTGCAGTGTGTACCATCCACAAGATGCACTGCAGCAACTTGTCAAGGCTTCTTCGACAGCACCTCCCAAACCCACGACCTTTACCACCTAGAAGGGCAAGGGCAGCAGGCGGTTGGGAACACCACCACCTCCAAGTTCCCCTCCAAGTCACACACCATGCTGACTTGGAAATATATCACCGTTCCTTCATCGTCGCTGGGTCAAAATCTTGGAACTCCCTCCCTCACAGCACTGTGGGAGTACCTTAACCACAGGGACTGCAGCAGTTCAAGAAGGCGGCTCACCACCTTCTCAAGGGCAATTAGGAATGGGTAATAAATGCTGGCCTTGCCAGCAATGCCCACATCCCAGGAACGAATGAAAAAAATGTTCCAAAGAGTGCCTATAAATCTAAATTAAAAAGAACCTTAGAAGTTCACAGAAAGCTAAAAGCAGGTGTCTGTGACCTCAGAGTATAAGTTTCCTTCCTTTTTAAGCATGCTGTATAAATCTTTTACATGTAAAATTACACTAGTGTGAGTTATTCTCCTCTACTTAGAGATTTTACAAAATGGACTTCTTATACCAGCTCATTTAGTAGTTTTCAGTTTACTGCCAGCTTGTCTCTGCAGTTCAGAAACAAATATAGGCACAATGTAGAGGAATAACCAGAACACTTGACCCTAATTGGTCCTGACTGCAGTATCTTTCTCTAATTCTCTCTGACACATATATACTCTCTCCAACTTATTCCACACAGAGCATAGAAGTAGCAAAGAAGTTTATAATAAAATCTCTGTCAAGGTTGCAACGAATCCACTCTATCTGTTCTGAAACTGTTTCCTGGCTTATCTCTCCCTTAAATGCATTGCCAACCCATCTGATATCAGCTTCAGCGCTCACCATACTTACCTCAGGCACCTTTGGCCCTGTCTGCTCCGACCTATACTTCCAACTTCAATGCTGCTTCCTTTTATCCTCTCTGTCATGATGAATTCTGTGGCATGAAGCTATTCTGGAATTCTTAGCAGATGTTAAAATAATATTTCTTTCACTGGTGCTCAGAATGCGAGGTTAGCAGCACAAGTGACATAAAATATAATTGAACAAAAACTGATCAGGAAAGTAGTGTGTGCTAAAGTTGCTGTTGTGCCCAAGCTATTGTATGAATTATTAAAATAGTACAAAATGTTGATGTGTTGCTTAGTACATTGAATTTGAGGTTTTAAAATCCTGGAATAGTGAGATGTTGATCCACTTGTGAGTCTTATGATTAACAATCTATTCAATCTATGTATATTATGTATTCGGTACATCGGGTATTTGTTTCATTGAAAACTTACTAAGTACCCATAGCACCTGTTACTCCTGTAGGTGGCACTGTGATAAGTATTTTCAATGTAAAAGGTATCAGACTGTATGACACACAATAGCTGTTATTTTATTGTTCAACTGTGCTAACCCGAGATTGCACATCAGGTTCCCATAAATCGCTAAAATGCTTTCTGAATTTTTTTCCCAGCCGTTATTTTTTTCGATCAGCTATGGAAATGTATAATATCCAAAGCAAGGCAACAAAATAAAATAATCCAAAAAAACATATTTTACAATGTGATTACATTTATCCATTGAATTGTCTTTTGTGTCCCTTAATGCCTTCATTAAAAATTTTACTTGAAGGCCTCATCCTCTACTAAAAGCTTGGGCTTGGACAAGATACTTTTGCTGAGAGCTGTGACTCAGTAAGCTGGATTTGGAGTCTGCAGTCTGAGCTTTTGCAGTGCACCTAATTTCCCAGGCTGTATCAATATCATTTAGTCAGCTGTACTGATGGCACTTTATTTGACTTCGAAGAACTTTCTGCCTGGTTGCGTTTCTTCAAATAGTTTTGGGGGAAAAAAGGGACAAATTTCAAAAGCTTGCACAGAGGTAAAATTTATATTGAGCTTTATTAAGAAACAGAGCATCTGTGTGAGGGAGTAAAAATTATGGTGTTCTGATTACATACCTTTGGAGCTTTTGTGTTCTATAAACTTTTTAAAGTATTAAACTAAGTGGTGGAGAAAAGATGAGTTTGTGTGTGCCTGCAAGAGAGAGACTGGAGTCAGAGAAAGAGAGACTGACGGAGAACCAGTGTGCTAACATTACTTCATGATGCGCTATCAATTACTCAAAAGACTGAGGTTAAGCGAGTAACTAACAGGCTTTTATTAACAAGAGAATGAAGGTGTGCCTCGAGTGGTCGACCAGTCCAGAATACAGAGGGACTGTGGAGCAGTCACCTTTATACCTGGACTCGTGGGAGGAGTCAGCCGAGGCATGTACAGACATGTACACAGTGGAATACAAACACCCACACAAGCAGGTATAACAGTGGTTTACCACATTCATCCCTTGTTTAAAAATGAGTCCGGCGGGGTGAAGTGTATTAAAAGTTTGTGTATTGGAGTCTCTCCGGAGGTCTTGTCTGCCGCTGTGATCGACGTGGCGACGGCAGGGGTAGTGAAGCTTCCGGCGTCGAGTCCCGCGTAGGCTGGGGCACTGGTGTGTAGTCCTCGTGGGTGTCGAGCGGGTCGCGGGGCCCAGGCGTGCCGTCTGCTGGGGTTGGATATTGGATCGTGGGGGGGGGGGTTAGTGGGTAGTGGGTTACTGGGGCCCCCGAGGGTGCGAGGTCTCGTATGGAGACTGTGTCCTCCCGCCCGTCCGGGTAAGCATACTGGGGGTTGGCGTGGAGGAGGTCGACCCTCTCGACCAGGGGGTCCGTTTTATGGGTCCTCACGTGTCTTCTCAGTAGGACCGGCCCTGGGGACGTCAGCCGTGGCGGTAGCGATGTCCCCGATGTGGACTTCCTTGGGAAGACAAACATTTTCTCATGAGGGGTGGCGTTAGTGGCAGTGCAGAGCAGTGACCGAATAGAGTGGAGCGCATCGGGGAGCACATCCTGCCAGCGGGAGGTCGGAAGGCCCCTAGACTTTAAGGCTAGCAGGGCGGCCTTCCAAACTGTCGCATTCTCTCTTTCCACCTGTCTGTTCCCCCGGGGGTTGTAACTGGTGGTCCTGCTTGTGGCAATACCCCTAGCGAGCAAGTACTGGCGGAGTTCGTCGCTCATAAACGATGAGCCCCGGTCGCTATGGATATAGCTGGGGAAACCGAACAGGGTGAAGAGGTCGTTCAGAAATTTAATGACCGTGGCACTGGTCATGTCCGGGCAGGGGATGGCGGACGGGAAACGGGAGTACTCATCAATAATGTTGAGGAAGTACACATTGCGGTCGGAGGAGGGGAGAGGCCCTTTAAAATCAACGCTCAGGCGCTCGAAGGGGCGAGTGGCTTTTATCAGGTGGGCCCTGTCTGGTCTATAAAAGTGCGGTTTGCACTCAGCGCAGACTTGGCAGTTCCTGGTCATGGTCCTGACCTCCTCAATGGAGTAAGGCAGGTTGCGGGCCTTGATGAAGTGGAAGAACCTGGTGACCCCTGGGTGGCAGAGGTCATTGTGGAGGGCCCGCAGTCTATCGATCTGCGCGCCGGCGCAGGTGCCACGCGATAGAGCATCCGGGGGTTCATTGAGCTTCCCGGGCCGGTACAAGATCTCGTAATTGTAGGTGGAAAGTTCGATTCTCCACCTCAAGATCTTGTCGTTTTTGATTTTGCCCCTCTGCTTGTTGTTAAACATAAAAGCAACTGAACGCTGGTCAGTGAGCAGGGTAAATCGTTTTCTGGCCAGGTAGTGCCTCCAATGACGCACAACCTCCACAATCGCCTGGGCCTCCTTCTCAACAGCGGAGTGTCTGGTCTCCGGGCCCTGGAGGGTTCGTGAAAAGAAGGCCACGGGTCTCCCCGCCTGATTGAGGGTAGCGGCCAGGGCAAAGTCGGACGCGTCGCTTTCCACCTGGAAGGGGATGGATTCGTCCACTGCGTGCATGGTGGCTTTGGCAATGTCTTCCTTGATACGGTGGAAGGCTAAGCGGGCCTCTGCCGTCAAGGGAAAAGAGGTGGACTTGATCAGCGGACGGGCCTTGTCCGCATAGTAGGGGACCCACTGGGCGTAATAGGAGAAAAACCCTAGGCACCTCTTCAGGGCCTTGGGGCAATGGGAGTTCCATAAGGGGACGCATCCGGTCGGGGTCGGGACCGATGACTCCGTGTTCCACAACACAGCCAAGGATGGCGAGGCGGGTTGTGCGGAATATGCACTTCTCCTTGTTATACGTCAGGTTCAGGAGTTGGGCGGTGCAGAGGAATTTTTCGAGGTTTGCGTCATGGTCCTGCAAGTCATGGCCGCAGATGGTCACATTGTCCAGATGTGGGAAAGTGGCCTGCAACGCATTTTGATCGACCATCCGGTCCATCTCCCTTTGGAAGACGGAGACCCCGTTGGTGACGCCAAAGGGAACCCTAAGGAAGTGATAGAGGCGGCCGTTTGCCTCAAAGGCAGTATACTGGCGGTCCTCAGGGTGGATAGGGAGCTGGTGGTACGCTGATTTCAGGTCAATGGCCAAGAAGACGCGGTACTGCGCGATCTGGTTGACCATATCAGCTATGCAGGGGAGTGGGTAAGCGTCCAGCAGGGTGTAGCGATTTATTGTCTGGCTGTAGTCGATGACCAGGCGCTGCTTCTCGCCGGTCTTAACGACCACAACCTGGGCTCGCCAGGGGCTGGTGCTGCCCTCAATAATCCCCTCCTTCAGGAGCCGCTCCACTTCGGTTTTAATGAAAACCCTGTCCCCGGCACTATATCGCCTGCTCTTTGTGGCGATGGGCTTACAGTCGGGGGCGAGGTTAGCAAACAGTGGGGGGGGGGGGTGACTCTGAGTGTGGAGAGGTTGCACCTGGTGCGCGGAGGGCAGTTTGGAAGCTGCTGGCTGCGGACTGTGAGTGGGGGGAGGGGTCCACCATACGCCATCGTAACACTTTTAAGGTGGCACTGAAAATCTAACCCGAGTAGAACGGCAGCGCAGAGGTGGGGCAGGACCAGAAGTTTAAAATTATCGTACACAGTCCCGTCTACTAAGAGTGTCACCACGCAGTAGCCGCCAATGTCCGCCGACTGGGACTCGGAGGCCATAGAAATCCGCTGGTGCGCAGGCAGGACTGGAAGAGAGCAACGCCGCACCGTGTCGGGGTGGATGAAGCTCTCCGTGCTCCCAGAGTCAAAAAGGCAGGTTGTTTCGTGACCATTTACCTTAATGTCCATTGTGGACCGGGCCAGTTGGCGCGGTCTTGCTTGGTCCAGCGTAACGGAGGCCAGCGTAGGGGTCAGTGTGTCGCTGCGGGTATCAGATGAGGCGGTGTTGGGGGCCTGCTGCATCCCGGCTGGTGTCCAAGATGGCGGCGTCCATGATCCCCATGTGGCTGGAGGCATCCAAAACGGCTGCTGTTCCGGTGGTTCGCACATGGCTGGGGAGGCCCAAGATGGCGGCCCACACGCGGCGCTGCTGGGGTTCGGGGTGGCTTTGGCCCTGCAGACGCTGGCGTAGTGTCCCTTCTTCCCGCAGCCCGAGCAGATCGCATTTTTCGCCGGGCAGCGCGCTCTGGGGTGTTTGGCCTGGCCACAGAAGTAGCATTTCTGGCCTTGGGACACTGCTGTGGTAGTTGGGCCGTTGCTGGGATGTGGCTGGGGTGGCACGGCGCTATGAGACGGTCCTACCGTGTCCCAGGCTGTCGTTCCCCGCGGCGTCCACGGTGCAGAGGAGTAGGCATCCATGCCCCGGTAGGCTGCGTCCAATGATAGTGCGAGTTCAGAGGCCTTGTTGAGGTCGAGGTCACTCTGCTCCAACAGTCGCTGTCGGGTGTAATTGGACCTGTGGCCCGCTACAAAAGCGTCCCGGATAAGTTCCTCTGTGTACACGGCGGCCTTTACATCCTTACAACCACAGGCCCGGCCAAGCACAGACAGTGCCTGAAGGTATTCCTCGGTCGATTCCCCAGGTTGTTGTTTACGACTCCCCAGGAGGTGCCTGGCGTACACCTCGTTCACTGGGCACGTGTACTGGTCCTTGAGGAGCTTGAGAGCAGCCGTGTACGAGGTCGCGTCCTGGATGACCGAGTACGCTCGGTGGTTCACTTTGGAGGTCAGGACATCCAGTTTGTCATCATCCGATTTGACCGTTGCAGCGGAGGCGATCAGGAATCTTTCAAAGCACCTAAGCCAGTGAGCAAACTTGGTGGATGCGTCCGCCTCCCGATGGTCTAAGTCCAGGCATGCTGGTGTGAGGATCTTCTCCATTATAAAAAGAATCTTGTTAATAAAATTGATGCGCTATCAATTACTCAAAAGACTGAGGTTAAGCGAGTAACTAACAGGCTTTTATTAACAAGAGAATGAAGGTGTGCCTCGAGTGGTCGACCAGTCCAGAATACAGAGGGACTGTGGAGCAGTCACCTTTATACCTGGACTCATGGGAGGAGTCAGCCGAGGCATGTACAGACATGTACACAGTGGAATACAAACACCCACACAGGCAGGTATAACAGTGGTTTACCACACTTCATTTCTCAAAAAAACACCAGTTGATTTTGAAGCCAATTAATTATTTGCCAGTTAGACAAGGCCACTGCTATTCACGTATACCTGTAAAACAGAGATTATAATTTCTTGCATCTATGAAACTGAGGAATGGTGAGAGAGAGAATGATACAGAGAGAATGACAGTGAATTTTAAGTTGAATTTTGAAGGGAAACAGATATGAAGGGAGGTGGTGGGGGGAGGGTGGCATGGAGGGGGAGGGAAACCGGTTGAGGTTGACAGTGAGGGAGCCTCTGGCCTCTCAGTACCCATTCTTGGGAGGTGAGTGACAATGAAGCAAGGGGGAGAGGAGTATATAGTGGTTGAATAGGTTGTTCAAAGAGGAAGAAGTGGGGGTAGTGATTGGAGTGAGGGTGTGGTATGAAGGTGAAGGGGAACAAGCAGATAGAGGAAGCATGAGGAATTGGGGGAGGAAAAGAGCTGAGGACTACATTTTCCCTGCAACCCCCCACCCTAAATGCAGCTGCAGTGGCTTCTTTCCCTACCATAGCATCCACTGCCTCCCACAAAACCGAAAGAAGAAAAGGACAGAGGCAAAAGTGGATAGAGAGAGAAGCATAAGAAGAGTGAAGGGGGGAGAAGCAAGAGAGAATGAAAAGATAAAGACAGAAGCAGAGAGGCAGAGAGTTGGCAACACAAAGACATTGGAGACAGATAAGCGGGCGACCATATTCTTTGACTTACTGTGCGCAATGCCACAGGAGATCGACTAGCAACATATTAAGACTTGCATAAAGTGCTCACTTCCTGCTGCTGTTGCATTTACTTCTCATCACTTTGTTGATTGGTTCAAAGTGGAAGAGCAGCTTAACAGAACTGAAGAGGTAGGGAATATATAAATCAAAAGCCAGGAAAGTGGCTAGAAAACTACCATTGAGAAACTATTAAGGTCTTGGCTAAGGTCTTCACCAAAACTAATTTTGAAAGATTAGTCAGCAAAACCTACCATTAAAAAATGCATGCAAAACACTTTTTGAAAAGAAATTTGCACTATTTTTTCCCCAGTAACTGAAATGTCTAATTGTCTAAAATAAGGGATGTAAAATAAAAAGTATAATTTATATATTTCACAATAACATGATTAAACCTAATTATGAACCTGTCTCTTATGCATTTGAGCACCTTTGTTAATGTTTATACATGAAGACCAGAACTTGTCTCAAAAGACCAGACTTAGTTGTTGTTGTTGTAGACATAAACTTGATATTTTTGCTCAGCGCTATGCCTCTGCTTGCACCAGTAGTATTTTGTCAACTGAAATTCTATTTCTCTTTGGCATCTAACGGAATCTATTTGTTTTTCAATAAAGGAAAAACTAGTTGACAAATTTCAAAAGCTTGATTCAGGTAAAGATCATAGGAGGTTTTTTTCAGAAACACTGGGCTGGATTTTCCCTGCGGCGGTGGGAGAGCTGGTTGGCGGTTTCCGGTCCCGCTCCCGTCTGCAGCTGCTCTCTCAAAGATTTTCCGTAGATTGGCCTTGTTAAGCCCGCCCTGCGGGGTTCCTGGCCAATTAACAGGAAGCGGATCTGATGACGTAATTTGAGGACGCGTCATCAGCTGGTTTCCTTAAAGGGACCATGGCGACATTGATTTTGACAGTTCGACTATTGGTGTTCTGCAGCATTGAGGTGCTGCAAACACTGACAAGCACTGCACAAAAGTGCACGTCTGCACCCAGGCTCACTCATGACTTCCTCCATATGCTTATGGAGGGAGTCACAGCACGCAGGGAGATTTTCTTCCCTTTCCATGGGCGGAAGAGACCTCCCCAGGACACCAACTGTTAGATCCGTGTGTTAATGGAGACACGGAATGCAGGAGTTGATTTAACAAGTGTTTACTGAACAAAGTCTGGAGGTGAACTAACAACACAAGACGCTACACAGGCTTATATACCCGAGTGGTCACTACTGGTACTACAGTATACAGGGGCTTCAAAAACATAGTTCCTCTTAAAGGTACATACACTACAATTCCCCTTTTAGATAAATAGTACATAACATTTTAAGTAATCATTAAATAACATTTTTACAAGAACAATAATATACACATTTGCTGAAATTAATCAATTACAAATTCAGTCTCTCTGGAGGCTTCCTGACTCGGTCCGGATAACGCCTCGGTGGTGTAGTAGGTTCTTTTGGCAAGGTCGATTCGGCTTCAATTCTAGTGTCGGGTTCATCTGGTTCCAGTATCACCGGATCGGAGGTAGATACTATGGGTATCTCTGCTTCATCACTAGGCGTATAGAGTTGTGGTGTAGGTTGTCCTTTTTCGGATGACTCTATGATCTGGTCAGCATGGCGCCTTATTATGCTTTCTCCAATGTCCACGGTATACATCAGCGGTCCTAGTCGTGTGCAAATAGTTCCAGGCTGCCATTTCTCGGTACGGTAGTCCCGGGCCAAAACTGGTTGACCTATCTGGAAGGTTCTAGTTGGCCTTTCATTCATGCTTTGAAATTGCCGGTTCTCTACGTCCCTTCTGACGTTTGGCTTGACCAAATCCAGCCGGCATCTTAGGCTTCTATTGAAAAACATCATGGCGGGGGTTTGGTTTGCAACCACATGTGTTGCATTCCTGTATGCAAACAAGAAGTTATCTACCTTATGTTGTAGATTTATGTCTTCATTACCCATGGCCTTTATGGCCTTCTTGAAGGTCTGGACAAACCTTTCAGCCAATCCATTGGTGGCGGGATGGTATGGGGCGGACGTGTAGTGCTTAACCCCATTGTTTTTTTAAGAACTTCCTGAATTCTTTGGATACAAATTGCGGTCCATTATCAGAACAGATCTGTTCAGGCAGCCCATTCCTGGTGAATATGGTCCTTAATACTGTGATGGTTTTTTCCGTGGTGGTGGAGGACATCTTTATTACCTCCGGCCACTTGGAGAGTGCATCCACCGCGATTAAGAACATTGAGTCCATAAGTGGACCAGCAAAGTCGATATGTATCCTTTGCCATGGAGATGAGGGCCACTCCCATGGATGTAGAGGGGCTTCTGGTGGGGCGTTTTGGACCTTCTGGCATCCTAGACAGCTCTTGGTCATTTCTTCGATGTCTCCATCGATACCTGGCCACCACACAAACGCTCTGGCTAAGTTCTTCATTTTCACTCCACCCAGATGCTCCTCGTGAAGCTCCTTTACCACTCTATCCTTGAGTTTGGGTGGAATCACCACTCTGGATCCACACATCAAGGTTCCTCGGCACACTGACAGCTGTTCTCTTCTTTGCGAGAATGCTGGCAACAGTGGTTCGCCATGTGCTGGCCATCCCTTCACCGTTAAATCGTAGACTCGTGAGAGAGTCGGGTCATTTCGCGTTTCCTTTTCAATGGTAGAATTTGTCACCGGTAGACATTCCACTATGGTCGAGTGGAATATCTCCACAGGGTCTACGGTGGGCACCTCTTCCACCGTTGGCAACGGTAGGCGCGATAACCCGTCAGCATTCCCATGCTGTTTTTTTCCTTTGTACTCTATGTCATATTGGTGTGCCCCTAGGAAAAGGGACCACCTCTGTCGCCTTTGCGCTGTCATAATGGGAACGCCCTTTTTAGGGTTGAATATGGAGACGAGGGGTTGATGGTCAGTCAACAAGGTAAACTTTTGTCCGTGTAGGTAATGGTTGAATTTCTTCACCCCCCACACCAGGCTGAGTGCCTCCCTGTCGATCTGGGCATAGTTACGCTCAGCTGAGTTCAATGAGCGTGACGCAAAAGCTATCGGCCGCTCCGAGCCATCAGGGAATCTATGCGATAATACCGCTCCCACGCCGTAAGGGGATGCATTGCACGCCAGTCTGATTGGCAGTGATGGGTTGTAATGAGCCAACACTTCCCTGGACGTGATCAAGCCTTTGCACTTATGGAAGGCACGTTTACATTCTTCGCTCCATTTTCAAACTACTCCCGTTTGTAGCAGTGCGTTAAGCGGTTGCAGAACCGTCGACAAGTTTGGTAAAAATTTATGATAGTAATTTACTAATCCCAGGAACGACCTTAATTGTGAGACATTTTCAGGCGCTGGGGCCTTTACGACCGCTTCAATTTTTTCAGGTGACTTATGCAACACTTCTTCGTTAATGACATGGCCACAATATGATATTTGTTTCTGGAAAAATTTGCATTTGGGCGATTTGCTCGTAGGCCCCGTTCTCTCAGCCTCGTGAGCACCTGCTCCAAGTTGGCAAGGTGCTCGTTGTCATTTTCTCCTGTTACAAGGATGTTGTCCAGGTAGCATTGAGTCCCCGGAATCCCTTGCAGGACTTGCTCCATAGCTCTTTGCTAGATAGCCGGAGCTGATGCCACTCCGAAAACCAGTCGATTTTACTGGTACAGGCCTTTGTGTGTGTTTATCGTGAGATACTTTTTAGAGGCCTCCTCAACCTCCATCTGTAGATATGCCTGTGCTAAGTCAATTTTGGTGGAACGTTTCCCTCTGGATAGTGAGGCGAAAATATCTTCTATCCTCGGAAGAGGATACTGTACCATGTGAAGAACCGGGTTTACAGTCACCTTGAAGTCCCCACAGATGCGAACTTTTCTCTGTTCTTCAGATTTATCATTATTCAATGTTTTCTTCATGACCGGGACGATGGGTGTTGCCCACTCGCTCCAATCTACCTTGGATAACACGCCTGCTTTTTCCAAATTCTCCAGCTCTGCCTCGACGGCTGGACGAATTGCGTATGGCACCGGCCTTGCCTTAAAAAACTTGGGAATTGCCGCATCTTCCACTTTTATTGAGGCGGTGGCGCCTTTCAGGGTTCCTAGTTCCTGTTGAAAGACTTCTTTGGCGTTAGCCAAGATTTCTTTTAATCGTCCAGGTATGACATCATCATCGGTTTTTTTCTTACTGGTCACCGTCAGTGCCTGAATGGAGTGCCAGTCTAAACGTATCTTTCTGATCCATTCACGTCCCAACAACAGTGGACCACCATCTTGCAGAACGTATAAATACAACTTCTGTATTTCCTTGCCGTTGTATACAACAGGCACCCTTATTTTCCCTCTGGGGTATACTTTCTGCCCCGTATATGTCTTCAAGACAATGGATGTGTCTTTCAAAGTTATATGCGGAAATAGCCGCTAGTAATCCCGTCGACTCATGACGGTCAGAGCTGATCCTGTATCTAGCTCCATTTTGACTGGGGACCCCGCTATCGTGAGGGTAACCCAAATGGTCTGCATACACGTGCAATGTGTCCCATCTTTCCGCATTGCCTGCATGCTTTGTCCTTGAACCAGCAGTCCTTCTGGTCATGGGTGGATCTGCCGCAGCGATAACATCTCTCGAAACCCCGTGTCATTTCATGGGTGCCGAAGTCCTGTGGCTTTTGCTGTATCTCTGCAGCTCCTCTTGCTGCTGCTTCGTATGATGCAGCCACACTGAAAGCCTTGTCCAGTGTCAAATCTTTCTCAGAAAGTAGTCTTTTCTGTGTTCCTTCGCTTAGGAGACCGCAGACGAATTTGTCTCGTAGAGAATCTGCCAGTCCTGCCCCGAATTGGCAGTGCTTTGACAGCTTTCGTAATTCGGTGAGGTAATCAGCGTTACTTTCATTCTTGTGCTGATTCCTCCTGAAGAATTTGAATCGTTCCGCTATCAGCAGCGGTGTTGGGTTTAAGTGCTCCTGTAAGGTATCAACAATCTCCTTAAAATTCTTGTCCATCGGTTTGGCTGGAGTGATCAAGTTTCGTAACAGCCCGTATGTCCTTGCGCCCATCAGATTTAGAAGTACCGATGCCTTTTTATCATCCGCTACTTCATTCGCCTTGCAATATACCTCCACTCTTTCCACATATGTGGTCCAATCTTCTATATCACTATCGAAAGCAGTAATATTGCCAGTCTTCGGCATCTTGAAAACCTAAAATGGCGCTTCCTGCGCTTTTCTTCCCTGCCGAGTTAAGATGGCGCCTCCCGCTCTTTCCCGCCGCTGCCGCTGCTGTTCTCCGCGGTTCCCGTTGCGACCTGCTGCTTTTCGCGGTATTTCTATTTTTTTAATATATCGCTTCAATAGTTTCTCCGTTACTTGGAGAACTGTTCCCGTCTTGGAGCGGACCCTCTGGGACTTTCCCCTCCCTCTGCTCGGTCCGAACGCCGACCTGCTTTGCAGCACCGGCCGCGCCCTGAGTGCTCCACCCTCTCTCTTTGCTTCTGCTTCCCGACTCGCTGCCTGGCCCCGTTGCAGAGCCACCCGATCGAGCTCTAGCCCGCCGCAGCCCAGGAAGGATCAGTGCACTACCTGCCACCAGCCCGTTTAGCTGGGGAAACCACAGACTGGAGACCAAGCCTGGCCCTCGTTTTCGAGTTTCTTCGAGTTATTTTTATTTATTTATTTATTTTTCTTGCTTCTGGCTTCGACCTTCGTCTGAGGAATCGATCCCCTTGAGGTGCTGCTGAATTGCAGGTAAGTTCATTTCTAAATCGTCGCCACTGTTAGATCCGTGTGTTAATGGAGACACGGAATGCAGGAGTTGATTTAACAAGTGTTTACTGAACAAAGTCTGGAGGTGAACTAACTACACAAGACACTGCACAGGCTTATATACCCGAGTGGTCACTACTGGTACTGCAGTATACAGGGGCTTCAAGAACATAGTTCCTCTTAAAGGTACATACACTACACCAATGCAGTCTGGTTGCACATTGCACAGGAGGGCACCAGCAGGGATGTCATCAGGAGTGCCTGGCTGCACTAGTGCAAACCTTTCAATTATCTTAATAGATCACGAAACGTTACTGCAATGCCACACTCAAACTCATCCTGCTGTGCCACTCATCGCATCCCCATCACTCTGCCTTCCCTACCCTACTCCTGCACATCCTTACTCACACCAACTTTCCTTGCACCTCCACCCAACCCTCTCTATCTACATTATCACTTCCCCATCTCACTAGCCACCCCTCACACTCACCCTCATCCTACTGCAAACATACCAAATAACAACACACAAGTGTAGGCACTTGAGAGGTTTAGCCAATGTTCACATGAAGTTTCTGCTAATGTGTTATCATGCAGTGAAATCTATATTTTCAACACTTCACCTTATTGGACAGATCTGTGCACACCTGTTAACAAGCCATTTAATGAGCTCAGTTGTCTCCCCCGTCGCTTGGTGTCGGGTCAGTTCCCTACTGAGTTCCAGTGAATGTTAGACATAACTCCCCCCCCCCCCCCCCACTCTGCTATAGCGATGAGTGTGAATGGAATGGCTTGGACATTATAGGGATGCTTTACTGGTGCTGGTGTGAGATGGTGTCAACCTGGCGCATCATGTGGCAGCCGGAGTGTACAGCGTCAAGTGAAGTAAATCTGGCCATGGTGATGCCTTCGTTGGCCTCCCGGGCATGTTGTCTGGGGTTGATGTCCTGTGCAGCATCAGGTGATGGCGGAGAAGGTTGGTGGTGATGATGTGCCTGGTGATGTTGGTGTTGGGGCTGATCGTGGAAGGATTCAGAGGGCAAGGTGTGATTTTTTTTCAAGGGCTGGAATAGATGGCAGCTGCAGGTGAGATGACAGAAGCAATCTGTCAATGGTGAGAGGTTGTTTCAATGAGGTGGCACTAGACATACAGTTGGCTCTAAATACTTGCAAGCTAAAGAAATCTCTGTATGTATTACGAATACAGTAACCAACAGTTTCTGCACTCTGAAACTGACCATCTGCAACATGGCATCCTTTACACAACTTCTGCAGCTGTCAGCTTATCAGATAAATCAAAGCAGACTCAACTCAAGACAGGGTGAGCTTGGCGTGTTCCCCGAGCAGGGGGTAACCCGTGGGGCAGCATATAAAATTGCAAGGTAGGCTTAAAATAGCATTAAATTGGCTGTTAAGCCATTTAATGAGCTCAATTGTCTCCCCTGCTGCTTGGTGTCGGGTCAGTTCCCTGCTGTGTGCGGGCTCATTTGAAGAGCCTCCTCAAATGGGCACAATCCGTGAAAACTCGCCGTGCTCATTGTTTTGATCTAGGGCCGTGGCCAGTTTTCAGCCGGATTGCACTGATAAAATGAGCGGAAACTCTAGGCCTTGGTGTTTTTTAAAAATCCCATTTTTGGTGTTTGTGTTTTTAATTCCTTTAATTTCTTTTTGTCCCACTCAAGTTTTTTTTAACTCCCTCTCCTTATGTTTCCTGTTTGGTACATTTCTGCTGCTTTTGGCATGTTTTTAAGCTGCACAACCTGGACCACCCCACCAACAAAAAAAAATTTGGACAAACGCTAAGGGCTGGATTTTGCCCCTGCTCAGAGGAAGGGTTTGGAGGTGGCAAAGTTAAAATAGTTTTGATTGACGCTGGGTTGTGATCCCGCCTCCAAACAATTTTCCCAAGTGTCGGGTCCCCGATTTGCGAATGTACCTGACACCTAGCAGCGTGAAGAGGATTAAAGGCAATTGCTTGCCTATTAACAGGTAGTTGACAGCCTATTTTTGAATTTTGCCGCCTCTGGCTCGGGTTTCCTGATGCCCGGACACGACGCCAGGTAAGTGTAGCGTGTTGTGAGTCTGCTGTAATGATTCTGGATTGATGACAGCTGCAGAAGCGGTGTGAAGGATCCAGTGTTGCACTGGTGAGTCTCGGAGGAAAGAAAATGTTGGGAACTGCATTTTTAATACATTTACACTTTTCTTTAGGTTACAAGTTTTGAAATCCATGTCCAGTGCCACCTCACTGGGAGAACCTCTCCACCAGTGACAGATCACTTCTGCCACCTCACCTGCAGCTGCCATCTATTCCAGCCTATGGAGGGAGTCATTGGAGAGCCTGGGTGCAAGAGGTCACCTTTGTGCAGTGATTGTCAGTGTTTGCAGCACCTCCATGCTGTCAAACACTGAGAAATCAACTGTCAAAATAAAAATGTGCGTGGTCCCTTTAAGGAAACCGGCAGATGACGCGTCATCAAATGAGATCATCTGACCCGCTTCCTCTTAATTGGCCGGCAAGCCCGCGGGGCGGGACTGGAAGCCGGAAACCACCTGATCCACACCCAACCCGCCGCCATTGATAAAATGGCGGCCTATGACTTCCTACTCCAGTCCTTTCCATGGCCCCTTTCTTTCCACACCTAACATTTCAGACCTTCACACCACTCTCCAACCTACTCCCATCTGCCTCTCTGCCTTTCCAAACTCATCCTTACAAACAAATAAGCTCCAACATGATTCCAACCACTTTTAAAATATGTCTTCTACTTAAGCACTGTACCCAACTTCCTTGCATTTATAAAGCACCTTTCATGACACCGGACGTTCCAAAGCGCTTTACAGCCAATGAAGTACAGTTTTTTTTTGACGTGTAGTTACTGTTGTAATGTAGGAAATGTGGCAGCCAATTTGATATAGTATCTGATATAGTATGGGATACCTAAAGAATACACTTGATCTGTCCAAAAGGTGGAAAATGTCATGCTGATTGATCATATATATTTCAGGGTAAACTACAAGAACAAAATATACACAAAAAAAGAAAGACTTGCATTTATATAACACTTTTCACGACCACCAGACGTCTCAAAGTGCTTTACAGCCAATTAAGTACTTTTGAAATGTAGTCACTGTTGTAATGTAGGAACATGGCAGCCAATTTGTGCACAGCAAGCTCCCACAAACAGCAATGTAATAATGACCAGGTAATCTGTTTTAGTGATGTTGGTTGAGGGATGGATATTGACCAGGACACGGGGGATATCTCCCCTGCTCTTCTTTGAAATGGTGCCATGGGATCTTATATGTTCACCTGAGAGAGCAGACGGGGCCTCGGTTTAACATCTCATCCGAAAGATGGATATGGTAGCCAAGTCTCAGTCAGTCATTGTCACAGTTATGCAAACCCCCTGGTCCTACTTTCAAACAAATTGGAACCAATGTGGAACACGACAATCTGAGATAACAAACAACTATAGTTATCAGTGTGTATGGCAGATGGGATTGAGTAGATTTGCTGCTGGTTTATATCACAGTAAAAGAAACTACTGCTTTTCAAATGGACATATCTCAGAAAGGAATATTACTTATCCTTCAGTCTGTTTTCAAAAAGAAGTAATTTTTTTTTAATTTTTAAAATACATGAAATAAAAATATACGGGTATTCTGCTGATTTTGAGTAAATTGGCTTCATTTTTGTCATATTGCATTATTTCACATTGATCAGAATAGTTTAAACATTCCGAGTATCACCATAGCAGCACCAAAATGGTCCTAACCAAAACTAAAAATGACATCCACCGTGATCATGGTGCATTATCTTGTAATGATCAATAACATGTCATTCTATAGTGGACACTAGGTGGAACTGTAGAGCTGTGTAGAGCTGTATATAGCTATATGTATAAGACTACACTACCCAGCTGTATATATATTAAGACTACATTACCCATGAGGCAGCAGCCAAGATGGAAGCCTCTACAGATACTGTACCTAGTCCACATGTGCTCAATAAAGTAACTAGCAAAAGCTAGCTGTGTTCATAATAAGAATGTCTATTTGTTAATGAACATAAGATGGTACCAGGATGGTGAAGATCTGCTGAAAATTGTGAAAAGCGACATGGAGAATTTGAAGCCACCAGAGCGTTTGAAACTCACAGGAAAAATCGACTACAATTGGCAGACTTTTAAACAACAATTCGAACTCTACATTGCAGCCATCGGATTCGGTACGAAGCCAGACGCAAGGAAGATAGCGTTGCTGCTTACGGTTGCAGGCCCACAGGCGATAGAGGTATTTAATACATTTGTATTTAATCCAGAGGAGAACAGAGAAAAATTAGAAGATGTGCTAAAAATATTTGATGCACATTGCTCTCCCAAAAAGAATGAGATGTATGAAAGATACATCTTCCGTTCTCGGACACAGCAACAAAATGAGACTTGTGATAGCTTTATAACTGATCTGAAACTGAAAGCACAGACATGTAATTTCTCTGAGCTCAAAGCATCCATGATTCGTGACCAGATTGTGTTTGGTATTCATGATTAAAAAAAAGTCAGGGAACGTCTGTTGAGAGAAACCAAACTAAATTTGGAAAATGCGGTGAAAATATGCCAAGCCAGCGAGCTAGCTCGAAAGCACGCGAAGACTTTCAGTGAAATCAATAATGATGCGATTGTAATGAGTGATAATGCTGCTGTCGGTGCTGTGTCCTACAAGGGGAAGAAACATGGGCAGAACAGAAATGAAAAGCAATCGGAGGATGACATTTTTAATTGTAAACGCTGTGGTTACAAACACCAGTTAAAACAAAGCCCAGCATTTGGAAAAATGTGCACAAAGTGTAATGGAAAGAATCACTTTGCCAAACAATGCTTTTCAAAAGTAAAAACAACGAAAGGGCAACAAGTTAATGTGATTGAGGACACTGATTTAAGTGAGACATTTTTTGTAGGAATGGTGTCATGTGACGATATCAAAAAAGATACAGAAAATGTGCAGCCCTCAGAAATGGACAATGCTGAACATAAAGTCAATGCAGTAAAAGTGGACAAATGGATGATCCCACTGCAGATAAATGGAGCATTAGTTACATTGAAACTGGACACTGGGGCAAAAGCAAACTTAATCAGTATGAGTGAAATAAAAAATATGAAAGAAAAGCCCAAAATACAGAAAAAGTCAGTACTACTGAAGAGCTATAATGGACAGAAAATAGATAGCTTAGGTGTATGCAGACTTAAAGTGACAGTCAAAGACAAAGTGCATCATCTCATGTTTTCTGTTGTGGCTGAAAGACTTGATTCAATACTAGGTGACAAAGCTTGTGAAGACTTAGAACTGGTCAAGAGAATCTACCGTATAAACTGTGCCATAAGCAGACCAGATGACTCAGGTGATGAAGCAGAGAGCCCATCAAGGATGAAAAGGCCAAAGGGTATCCATGTCTTCAAAAAGCCTAGTTTCTCCAAGAAGAAAGAAAAAGGCTTCAAGGTCAAAGAGAAGCCAAAGGAAGAAAAGCACAAAGAGGAAAAACACAAGGAGAAAAAGTCCAAAGATATAACCGCAGCAGATGTTGTTAAGCAGTGGAAAGAGAAAAAGAAAAAGAAGAAGCCTGCACCAGAGCAGGAAGCAGTTCCGGTGGATACTCCTTCTTCCCTCAGGCCAATCTTTGGTGTTCCATTAGCCGAGGCTGCTGAGAGGACTGTGCTGTATGATGGGATCCAGCTGCCAGCAGTTTTTCGAGAGTGCATTGACTACATTGAGAGTTATGGCATGAAGAGTGAAGGAAACACTGAAACCCTCTCCAAGCAAAGATCGCAAGGAGACCTCGATCTATACAAGAGCAGATCGATGACAATGCCGCAACTGCATCTTGTCATTCACCGCCAGAACAATCTCATGAAGACACATCAGACTTACCCGTGTTGAGAAGATCCACACGTGAAGTAAAAAAGCCTGATAAGACTTAATCTTTGAGTACAATGTAAAGCTTTGAAAATGTTTATGTTTATAGAGCACTAACAAAAGTGTTACTGATATTATCTTTATTGTTTTCTTGAAAGTTGATTGATATTGATTTTGTTAAACCTCAAAGAAAGGGGGATGTAATGATCAATAACGTCATTCTATAGTGGACACTAGGTGGAGCCGTAGAGCTGTGTAGAGCTGTATATAGCTATATGTATAAGACTACACTACCCAGCTGTATATATATTAAGACTACATTACCCATGAGGCAGCAGTCAAGATGGAAGCCTCTACAGATACTGTACGTAGCCCACATGTGCTCAATAAAAGTGTCTAGCAAAAGCTAGCTGTGTTCATAATAAGAATGTCTATTTATTAATGAACATAAGAGACATCCACCGTGATCATGGTGAGGATGGAATGATGGATAAGTGGGATAGGATACGAGCAGGTGAGTTCTGGATGAGCTTAAGTTTATGGAGGGCGGGGTGTTGTCAGTGAACATGTGGAAGATGTAGCACCTTGGGATGTTTTTCTATGTTAAATGTGCTTATATTAATGCAAGCTTTGTTCTTTTTGGTATTTGATCAAACAATTTGGACTATGACTCTTAAGTAACTGATTTTTCTTCTCTCCATGTCCATATAAGGTACAAAATGACATTTGCTTTGGACTGAGTATTGGTGACTTATTTATGGTGTATTTAATGAAGTTTGTACATTTTCATTTCCTAAATCATGATTTATTGTACACACACAATATCCAGTTGATAGGCTTTTAAACTGCTTTCACTCATGCCAGGAAAGAATAGATTGCAGCACTCTGAACCGTCGCATCACCATAGCGATAGGCATCAGCAACAGTCAAAATACTTTAATGTTGCATGGTTTGAAGACCTTAAATCTCCTCACAAAGATGTGAACATTGTACAAGTCAGAAAGCAACAAAAAAGCAGAAGGAATTTGTACAATAACAGAACTAAACTAGATATTTCCTCAGTGTTTGTACATTTTCATCCTTAGTAAATTAATTTATATTTGAGGAAATCTTGAACAACTGCTATTTATAGAACTAAAAGCTCTGCAACAAGCACCATGTATAATTACAAATTTCAGAATGGACAGACACTTGAACAAGTGTGATTCAGCACAGTAAAAAACAGCAAATAATGTACATACAAACTGTTTCATTGATGTAATTATTTACACAAAAACACACGAGAGATTTTGCTGGGTCATCGAAACATAGAAGATAGGAGCAGGAGTAGGCCATTCGGCCCCTCGAGCCTGCTCCGCCATTCAATGCGATCATGGCTGATCATCCAAATTCAGTACCCTGTCCCTGCTTTCTCCCCATATCCCTTGATCCCCTTAGCCTTAAGAAATATATCTAACTCCTTCTTGAATATATTTAATGAATTGGTCGCCTGGGTACAGTGAATATGGGGAAAGTGGGCAGGTGGGAGTTCACGCCTATAAAGGAAAATATCCACTTTTACTTTAATTAATTTAAATGGAAGAACAATGGGATGTGTTTCTTAAAGGTGTGCACTTTCAGCTGCCTGAGTTTCCCAAATTCACTGCGGCCAGGCAATCCAGTGCACCTAGGTGTAGACCCAATAAAATCTCCCCTATAGAGCCTTGACAGTGCCTTTAATCTGTAACACCCCTATCACAAGCAACATTTAGATTCTAACATTAAAGAGCTGATGAAGAGAGAGTTTTTTGAGAAAATAATCACAAAATAAAAACATAGAAAAGAAAGCAAAAGTGATGTTATATTGCCACAATTTCCAATTGAGAACCTAGATAGCCACATTAATCGAGAAGATTCCATCTCAACAACTGTGAACATGCTGAAACACCTCACATTTTTCATTCTCAAACAAGATGGTTCTGAACATAAACCATTCTTGAGGGAGATGAGGAATACCAAGTTGGTGACATATTTGGAGCTGAGAAAGAGGAAGAGAGGAAAGTTCAGAGGAATGCAAACTGCAGTATTAGTATCAATAAAATAGATGAACACAAGAAAGGTTGTGACAGAGAACCAGAGGTCAACTGCTAGAATGAACAATGACAAATATAAAACAGTATTTGGCATATTCAATTGAATGCCAAAGAAAAATGAGAACAGAACAACACTGGCACAAGAAAAATAAAACCAAAATCATATTGTATTGAAAATGACTATGGAGACCCTTTGATTTAAGACATACAAACATCAGCACCCATAGATTATGCTGGAACCTGACACCATGCCACTTTGCAAGAAAGGCTGAACTTGATATAAAGCTCAATCTATAGGAACAAATTATATATCTAATTATTACAAATTTATCCAGCACTGCTTAGAAAACACATTAGAAAAGGCTGTCTAGCATAATTAAATTATAATTCAAATGAACTAACTCACACAGTACAGTACAATGAGAGCACAAAAAATATCCATTAATAACAACAATTACAAGAAACACAACCAACATATCACACTTAGTCAGCAACACATCTCTCCAGTGCAGAAATAAAAGTACTGCAGTCACCAAACCCCAATTGCAAATCGCTCCTCAGCAATTTACACATCAAAGATGACATGACTGTTGATTTGAAAATCCTTTTTGATTCCTCATGATGTTGCTTATGGTCAAAACTAAAAATCCATATCTATATAATGTATTAAAATCAGTGCATATGCCATGTGCTCTGCGTTTTGTAATCCCATGATTACATTTATCCATTGCATTGTTTTTTATCCATTGCACTGTCTTTTATGTCTTGATGTAGCCTGATGTTATCCCCTACTTCATATAAACACCCCTACTGTTATAAAACAGTGTATTCTCCTACTCAGTGTGAGCAGTGTCATGGCAGACCTTCTGCGGCATTGCTCACGAGTCAGATGTGTGCTGTACTATTATAATAGGATTGATATCAACAAAGGGTGATGGGGAAAAATGCGAGAGAAAATAAGACACTTACAGGAAATTTGGGCTATATGCAAAATGTTTAATGTATTATAGTTATTTCAGTAGAGTGCTCTCCAGATACTATTTTCTGATCTTCAACACAATGACTGCTTTCAAAGGCAAACCCTTGCTCCCTATGAACTAAAAGGTGACCCTATGTGCAAAGTAATTTCATATGTAGTGTTCCTCAGATGAACAACTAACTGAATTGCCATCAATTTGTGCACTAGAAACTGTATAGAATATCATATATTTGTGCTCTCCCCAACTGATGGACAAATAACACCCAGACCATACAGCTCAAGCTAATAACAGAATCAGGTTCATTAAGAAGCAAGTTTAAAGACAGCAGTGGATTTGGTTAGTTTATAGCACTTCATACAAACATAGAAGATAGGAGCAGGAGTAGGCCATTTGGCCCCTCGAGCTGGCTCCGCCATTCAATGCGATCATGGCTGATCATCCAAATTCAGTATCCTATCCCTGCCTTCTCTCCATATCCCTTGATCCCTTTAGCCTTAAGAAATATATCTAACTCCTTCTTGAATATATTTAATGAATTGGCCTCTACTGCCTTCCGTGGTAGAGAATTCCACAGGTTCACCACTCTCTGGGTGAAGAAATTCCTCCTCATCTCAGTCCTAAATGGCTTACCCCTTATCTTTAGACTGTGACCCCTGGTTCTGGAGGCCCTGGCCATCGGGAACATCCTTCCTGCATCCAGTCTATCTAGTCCTGTTAGTATTTTATAAGTTTCAATGAGATCCCCTCTCATTCTTCTAAACTCCAGCGAGTATAAGCCCATTCGACCCAATCTCTCCTCATACGTCATTCCTGCCATCCCAGGTATCAGCCTGGTGAATCTTTGCTGAACTCCCGCCATGGCAAGAACATCCTTCCTCAGATAAGGCAACCAAAACTGCACACAACACTCCAGGTGTGGTCACACCAAGGCCCTGTACAGCTGCATCAAGACATCCTTGTTCCTGTACTCGAACCCTCTCGCTACAAAGGCCAACATACCATTTGCCTTCTTAACCACCTGCTGCACCTGCGTGCTTACCTTCAGCGACTGGTGCACAAGGACACCCAGGTCTTGTTGCGCTTCCCCTTCAGATAATAATCTGCCTTCCTGTTTGTGGTAAACCACTGTTGTTGCTGTTGATACACACTGTTGTACCTATGCATGCCTCAACATGTCTCGGCTGGCTCCACCCACACAGGCCCAGGTATAAAGGTGATTGACCTGCAGCCCCCTGCCTTCTTGGAACCCAGTCAACCACGAGAGGCATGCTCTGTTCTTTGCTAATAAAAGCCTTTAGTTACTCTCTTAACTCTCAGTCTTTTATGAGTAATTGATAGCGCATCAATTTTATTAGCAAAAACAAAATGTCGACATTTGCTGAACAGCAGGCTGCTGCACCAAACGCTGAACAGCAGGCTGCTGCACCAAACGCTGAACAGCAGACTGCTGCACCAAACGCTGAGCAACAGGAGCTGCTGCGAGCCCTCAGACCAACATGCCTGGACCTAGACCCCCAAGAGGCGGGTTCGGCTACCAAATTCGCGCATTGGCTGCGTTGTTTCGAGGCCTACCTGCAAGCCTCAACTGTGACCCTGGACGAAAACAAGTTGGAAATTCTGGCCTCAAAGGTGAGCCACCAAGTTTATACAATAATCCAGGACGCGACGACCTACGCGGCGGCTATTGGTCTGCTAAAAGGGCAATACACACGCCCGGTAAATACGGTCTATGCCCGGCACCTCTTAAGATCCCGCAGACAGCAGCCCGGGGAATCGGTGGAGGCCTTTCTACGGGCACTACAGATACTTGGCCGAGACTGCGACTGCAAAGAAGCATCAGCCGCAGCACACACGGAGGGACTGATCCGAGATGCTTTTGTTGCGGGTCTAAGGTCCGACTACTCCCGGCAGAGACTGTTGGAAAAGGGAGAAATGGACCTGAGAAAGGCAGTGTCCCTCGCGCTCTCGCTCGACGCGGCCCACAGGAATATGGACGCTTTCTCCCCTAACCGCTCTGCAACGTGGACGCCACAACCTTGGGTCATGGGACCGCCACCTTCAACTGCTGCTGCGATGTCCAAGGCACAGAAATGTTATTTTTGTGGCCAGGCAAAACACCCCAGAGCACGCTGCCCGGCGAGAAACGCTACCTGCTCCGGCTGCGGGAAGAAAGGACACTATGTCAGCGCCTGCAAAGGTAAAACCGCTAACGCCAGCAGCGCCGCGTGCGAACCGTGGGGGCAGCCATCTTGTCCGCCATCTTGGGCTCCCCCAGCCGCGTGGGGATCGGGACCATGGGCACCGCCATTTTGTCCGCCATCTCGGACGTCTCCAACTTCAACCACGGGGGACCCGGACTCAACCACCGCCTCACCTGACGACCACATCGACTCGCTCGACCATACGCTGGCCTCCGTGACGCTGGACCAATCTCTCCCTCATCAACTGTCCAGGTCCATGATGGACATTAAGGTAAACGGCCGCGCCACTACCTGCCTTTTTGACAGCGGGAGCACGGAAAGCTTTATCCACCCCGACACGGTGCGGAGTTACTCTCTCCCGGTCCTGCCGACGCGACATCGGATCTCTTTGGCTTCCAAAGCCCAGTCAGCGGACGTCGGTGGCTACTGTGTAGTGACCCTTTCAGTAAGGGGCACAGAATACAAAAATTTTAAACTCCTGGTCCTGCCCCATCTTTGCGCTGCCGTTCTACTGGGGTTGGATTTTCAGTGCAACCTTAAGAGTGTCACATTAGCGTACGACGGACCCCTCCCCCCACTCACAGTCTGCAGCCAGCAGCTTTTAAATCGCCCGCCGCGCACCATTTGCAGCCTCTCCACCCTTAAAGTCCCCCCCCCTCCTTGTTCGCTAACCTCACCCGTGACTGTAAGCCCATCGCTACCAAAAGCAGGCGTTACAGTGCCGGGGATAGGAGCTTCATTAAATCCGAGGTAGCAAGACTCCTGAAGGAAGGGATTATTGAAAGTAGCACCAGCCCATGGCGAGCACAAGTGGTGGTAGTGAAGACTGGCGAAAAACAGCGCCTAGTTATTGACTACAGCCAGACGATTGATAGCGCATCACTGTTTTTGCCACCAAAGTGGATAACCTCACATTTATCCACATTATATTGCATCTGCCATGCTTCTGCCCAATCACCCAACCTGTCCAAATCATACTGGAGTTTCTCGGCATCCTCCTTACAGCACACACTCCCACCCAGCTTTGTGTCATCCGCAAACTTGGAGATATTACATCCAATTCTCTCGTCCAGATCATTAATATATATTGTGAATAGCTGGGGTCCCAGGACCGATCCCTGCGGTACCCCACTAGTCACTGCCCACCACTCGGAAAAAGACCCGTTTATTCCAACTCTTTGCTTTCTGTCTGCCAACCAGTTCTCTATCCAAGTCAATACCTTGCCCCCAATCCCATGTGCCTTAACCTTACACGCTAATCTCTTATGCGGGACCTTATCGAAAGCCTTCTGAAAGTCCAAATACACCACATCCACTGGTTCTCCCTTATCAATTTTACCAGTTACATCCTCAAAAAATTCCAGTAGATTAGTCAAGCACGATTTACCTTTTGTAAATCCATGTTGACTTTGTCTGATCCTGTCACTGTTTTCCAAGTGCTCTGCTATTACATCTTTTATAATGGACTCTAGCATTTTCCCCACTACCGATGTCAGGCTTACCGGTCTATAATTCCCCATTTTCACTCTACCACCTTTTTTGAATAGTGGAGTAACATTAGCTACCCTCCAATCCATGGGTACAGTTCCAGAGTTTATTGAATTTTGAAAGATGACCAGCAATGCGTCTACTATTTCTAGGGCCACTTCCTTAAGTACCCGAGGATGTAGATTATCAATCCCGTCAATTTCCCTAACACCATTTCCCTACAAATACTGATTTATTTCAGTTCCTTCCTCTCATTAGACCCTATGTTCCCTGACATCTTGGGAGGTTATTTGTGTCCTCCTTTGTGAAGACAGAACCAAAGTATGTATTTAATTGGTCAACCATTTCTTTGCTCCCCATTATAAATTCCCCTGATTCTGACTGCAAGGGCCCTACGCTTGACTTCACCAATCTTTTTCTCTTCACATATCTATAAAAGCTTTTACAGTCCGTTTTTATGTTCCCTGAAAGCTTACTCTCATACTCTATTTTCCCCCTCTTAATTCATCCCTTTGTCCTCCTTTGCTGATGAGGTGGAATCTGTATGGGTAGAATTGAGAAATACTAAGGGGAAAAAAACGTTAGTGGGAGTGTTTTATAGACCTCCAAACAGTAAGGCAGAGGTTGGGGATGGCATTAAAAGAGAAATTAAAGAAGCGTGCAATTAGGGCACAGCAGTCATCATGGGTGACTTTAATCTACATATAGATTGGGCCAACCAAATGAGTAACAATACTGTGGAGGAGGAATTCCTGGAGTGTTTACGGGATGGTTTCCTGGACCAATATGTCGAGGAACCAGCCAGAGATCAGGCCATCTTAGACTGGGTATTATGTAACGAGAAAAGATTAATTAGCAATCTTGTTGTAAGAGGCGCCTTGGGTTGGAGCGATCATAACATGATCGAATTCTTCATTCAGATGGAGAATGAAGTAGTTGACTCGGAGACTAGGGTCCTCAATTTAAATAAAGGAAACTATGATGGTCTGAGGAGCGAGTTGGGTAGGATTGATTGGGGAATGGCACTCAAAGGGTTGACGGTGGATAGGCAATGGCAAACATTCAAAGACCGAATGGATGAACTACAGAATTTGTTCATCCCAGTTTGGCATAAAAATAAAACAAAAAAGGTGACCCAACTGTGGCTAACAAGGGAAATTAGGGATAGCATAAGGTCCAAGGAGAGGGCATATAAATTGGCCAGAAAAAGCAATAATCCTGAGGATTGGGAGCAGTTTAGGATTCAACAAAGGAGGACAAAGGGATTAATTAAGAAAGGGAAAATAGAATATGAGAGTAAGCTTTCAGGGAACATAAAAACTGACTGTAAAAGCTTTTATAGATATGTGAAGAGAGAAAGATTGGTGAAGTCAAGCGTAGATCCCTTGCAGTCAGAATCGGGGGAATTTATAATGGGGAACAAAGAAATGGCAGACCAACTAAATACATATTTTGGTTCTGTCTTCACAAAGGAGGACACAAATAACCTCCCAGAGATGCCGGGGAACATAGGGTCTGATGAAAGGGTGGAACTGAAAGAAAGGCATAGAATATAAGAGCAGGGAGGTTATGATGGAGATGTACAAAACGCTGGTGAGGCCACAGCTGGAGTACTGTATGCAGTTCTGGTCGCCTCACTATAGGAAGGATGTGATTGCTTTGGAAAGGGTGCAGAGAAGATTCACCAGGATGTTACCTGGGATGGAGCGCCTCAGCTATGAAGAGAGGCTGGACAGGCTGGAGTTGTTTTCCTTGGAGCAGAGAAGGCTGAGGGGGGACCTGATTGAGGTGTACAAAATAATGAGGGGCATAGATAGGGTAGATAAAGAGGAACTTTTCCCCTTAGTGGGGGGGTCAATAACAAGGGGGCATAGATTCAGGGTAAGGGGCAGGAGATTTAGAGGGGATTTGAGGAGGAACTTTTTCACCCAGAGGGTGGTTGGAATGTGGAACTCAATGCCTGAAAGGGTGGTGGAGGCAGGAACCCTCACAACATTCAAGAAGCATTTGGATGAGCACTTGAAATGCCATTGCATACAAGGCTATGGACCAAATGCTGGAAAATGGGATTAGACTGGACAGGGATGGATGGGCGGCGCAGACACGATGGGCCGAAGGGCCTCTTTCTGTGCTGTAAAACTCTATGACTCTATGACTCTAAATCAGTATTTGCAGGGAAATGGTGTTAGGAAAATTGATGGGACTGAAGGCCGATAAATCCCCAGGGCCTGATAATCTACATCCCAGGGTACTTAAGGATACCTAATAGACGCATTGCTGGTCATCTTCCAGAACTCGATAGACTCTGGAACGGTACCCATGGATTGGCGGGTAGCTAATGTTACCCCACTATTCAAAAAAGGTGGTAGAGAAAAGGCGGGGAATTATAGACCGGTAAGCTTGACATCGGTAGTGGGGAAAATGCTGGAGTCCATTATAAAAGATGTGATAGCAGAGCACTTGGAAAGCAGTGACTGGATCGGACAAAGTCAACATGGATTTACAAAAGGTAAATCATGCTTGACTAATCTACTGGAATTTTTTGAGGATGTAACTGGTAAAATAGATAAGGGAGAACCAGTGGATGTGGTGTATTTGGACTTTCAGAAGGCTTTCGATAAGGTCCCGCATGAGAGATTAGCGTGCAAAATTAAGGCACATGGGATTGGGGGCAAGGTATTGACTTGGATAGAGAACTGGTTGGCGGACAGAAAGCAAAGAGTTGGAATAAATGGGTCGTTTTCCGAGTGGCAGGCAGTGACTAGAGGGGTACCGCAAGGATCGATTCTAGGACCCCAGTTATTCACAATATATATTAATGATCTGGACGAGGGAATTGGATGTAATATCTCCAAATTTGCAGACGACACAAAGCTGGGTGGGAGGGTATGCTGTGAGGAGGATGTCGTGAAACTTCAGCACGATTTGGACAGGTTGGGTGATTGGGCAGAAACATGGCAAATGCACTATAATGTGGATAAATGTGAGGTTATCCACTTTGGTGGCAAAAACAGAAAGGCAGATTATTATTTGAATGGTAATAGATTGGGAGAAGGGGAAGTGCAAAGAGACCTGGGTGTTCTTGAACACCAGTCGCTGAAGGTAAGCATGCAGGTGCAGCAGGCAGTTAAGAAGGCAAATGGTATGTTGGCCTTCGTAGCAAGAGGGTTCGAGTACAAGAACAAGGATGTCTTGCTGCAGTTGTACAGGGCCTTGGTGAGACCGCACCTTGAGTATTGTGTGCAGTTTTGGTCGCCTTACCTGAGGAAGGACGTTCTTGCCATGGAAGGAGTGCAGCGAAGATTCACCAGGCTGATACCTGGGATTGCAGGAATGACGTATGAGGAGAGATTGTGTCGATTGGGCTTATACTCACTGGAGTTTAGAAGATTGAGAGGGGATCTCATCGAAACCTATAAAATTCTGTCAGGCCTGGACAGACTAGATGCAGGAAGGATGTTTCTGATGGCCGGGGAGTCCAGAACCAGGGGTCATAGTCTAAGGATAAGGGGTAAGCCATTTAGGACTGAAATGAGGAGGAATTTCTTCACCCAGAGAGTGGTGAACCTGTGGAATTCTCTGCCACAGAGGGCGGTGGAGGCCAGTTCATTAAGTATATTCAAGAAAGCGTTGGATATATTTCTTAAGGCTAAAGGGATCAAGGGATATGGGGAGAAGGCAGGGACCGGGTACTGAATTTGGATGATCAGCCATGATCTCATTGAATGGCGGAGCAGGCTCGAAGGGCTGAATGGCCTACCCCTGCTCCTATCTTCTATGTTTCTATGTTGCTGAATTCTAAACTGTTTCCAATCCTCAGGTTTACTGCTTTTTCTGGCCAATTTATATGTCCTCTCCTTGGATCTTATGCTATCCCTAATTTCCCTTGTTAGCCACGGTTGACTCACCTTTTTTGTTTTATTTTTATGCCAAACTGGGATGAACAGATTCTGTAGTTCATTCATACGATCTTTGAATGTTTGCCATTGCCTATCCACCGTCAACCCTTTGAGTGACATTCCTCAATCAACCCTACCCAACTCTCTCCTCATACCATCATAGTTTCCTTTATTTAAATTCAGGACCCTAGTCTCTGAGTCAACTACTTCACTCTCCATCTTAATGAAGAATAATTCTATCATATTATGATCGCTCCGACCCAAGGGGCCTTGCACAACAAGATTGCTAATTAATCCTTTCTCATTACATAATACCCAGTCTAAGAATGCCTGATCTCTAGTTAGTTGGCTCCTCGACATATTGGTCCAGGAAACCATCCCGTATACACTCCAGGAATTCCTCCTCCACAGTATTGGAGTTCACTTAATTTACAACATCTCTTTCAAAACAATAAACATCTTGAAGCTCTACTAGTTCTTGATAATCACTTTTCATTTCGGTCAGATGTCTGTGATGTACAGTTTTACTTGAGCCTTAATTCTCACTGAGTCTTCTGTTAACCTCTGCCTTTATAGTGGATACAGTGGGAAGGGAATGAAAAACAGGTGGTAAATAGCCTGGGCTATATATTTCTTTTTCTTTTTATTGTTAAGCTGATGGGAAGGAATATCAAAAGGTGACATTTTACAATTGAATAAAATTGCCAATCAAAGTAGGGTTTCAAAGGTATCAGCACAGCTGCTCAGATACCAGCATCGGGCAATTCACTCACCACAAAGCTGGATTGTGCATGGTGTAATTAATTATCTTACAAAAAAAAAATTTCAGTCTTGCACTTATCTCATTTTAATCTTGGGTTTAGGTTTTCATTTCCTTTTGCTTTTTCTTTGGTCTGATGGGCAAAGACCAAGCTCAACCATTTTATTAACAAAAAGCAAAATACTGCAGATGCTAGAAATCTGAAATAAAAACAAAAAATGCTAGAAACACTCAAGATCAGACCGCATTCTGTTGAGAGCACAGAGGAGTTAATGTTTGGGTGTTGGCCCTTCATTGATGAAGGGGTCACAGCCAAAACATTAACTCCTCTGTTCTCCCCAAAGGTGCTGTCTGACCTCCTGCATATTTTCAGCATCTTCTGTTTTTGTTTGAACCATTTTATGTGTGCCATGGCTTGTTGGTCTCTATAGACCCGCAGACACTTGAATGGAGCTGTGAAACTGCTTTGCAATCAGGTTGAAGAGGACAGAAGTGGATGTTTCAATGTTTTTTAATGGACCTTTGGATATTTTTATTCTGTTCTCTGATTGTGTGGTGCACCATGTTAAAACATCAGCAGGGTTAACCGAATGCCAGGTTTGCACAAAATAGCTTATGACTCCAATTTATCCTTTGTGGTATGAACCTGATATTAACTAAACTCTGATCTGGAGAATATTACCAAACAATTTGAAATGTTGATCTGTTTAATTGCATGGCTAAATAACTTTAATTGCTTTTAAGGTTCTAAACTCAGTAGAGAGCTTGCCAATGAGTTATTGTTGAATGTGTTTATCTGCATACAGTACGAGTAACTGTCACCATGCAGTACTACACCATAATGTTGATTCTGTTATTTTATTATCTGCCTAAGACTGCTGTATGTTAGGAATTAATAAGAAACTTGCTAGTTGGAGGTTCCATTATGAGGTAGGAGATGTGCAGAGTAAAGTCTTTCAGTTGGGCAATGATGTGTTTTCTTGGGGCTAAGGTTAAGGCCATAACTAGCAAGTTAGTTGCTTTGATGAAGGAAGTAAGTAAGGCAACTATAATTGCCTTTACATGTTGGTATGAATGATATAATGGACAGGAAGCCTGTCCTTTTTAATAATTAGCAGAATGGTCAGCAAATTTAGGGATAAGGATGCTAAGTTTGTGGTCATTGTTAGTATATCAGAAAGGAACCGTTAAATCAAGAATGGTAGCATAGTGGTTATGTTACTGGACGAGTAATCCAGAGGCTTGGAGTAATGATCCAGAGTTCAGTCATACCACAGCAAAGGTGGAATTTAAATTAAGTTAATTAAAGAAATCTGGAATTTAAAAAAAGCTAGTATCAACAATGGTGATCATGAAACTACCGGATTGTCATAAAAACCCATCTGGTTCACTCATGTCCTTTTGAGAAGCAAATCTGCTGCCCTTACCTGGTCTGGCCTATGTGTGACTCCAGACCCACAGTGTGGTTGACTCTTAACTAGTCTCTGAAATGGCTTAGCAAGCCACTTATCAAACCACTAGCACTGTGGGAGTACCTTCATCTCCCGGACTGCAGTGGTTCAAGAAGGCAGCTCACCACCACCTTCTCAAGGGCAATTAGAGATGGGCAATAAATGCTGGCCTTGCCAGTGATGCCCACATTCCATGAATGAATAAAAAAATGATTCGTTCTAATGATTGACTAAAGACGTGGAGTTGAAAAAAAAGGTTTTCATGAAGGATAGGGTTTATTTGATTAGGTTGGGGACTATAAGATGTATTGAGTGCCATTAGGAGGTATTTAAGCTAATTGATTCTGGTGATGCAGTAGCTAGTAATGTTCAGTTACTATCGCACTGGGAAAAGTAAGATATTTGCTAGTAAGAATAACAAATTCATTTCAGTTACAAGAAACAGTAATTTACATGGGGTGAACCGCATATGGCATGCACAGAATTCCTTAATGTTTTTATACTAATGCTAGAAATATTAGAAATAAAATTCTGGAATTACAGGCATATGCTTATGCAGACAATTTAGATGTAATTGGTATCTTTAAAGCCTATTTAGATGATAACGAGGGTTTGAAATTGTGGTTGCACGGTTAGAAAATATTTCTTAAAGATACTTCACCCATAAAGGAGAGTTATAATAGTTATAACTATAAATATAAGGGTTATAACTATGATTGAGAAGGAGGATTTTGGGCAGCAGGCGAGAGTGGTTTGTGTGCAGTTGATGGCTGGAGGTGATCCTTGGCATGTGTTATAGGTAACAGGTGGAGCAGGACAAGGAGCTTTATGAACAAATTAAAAGACAACAAGATAGTGCAGCGTTTTTATCACAGGGATTTTGATTACTCTTCCATTAAATGGTCCACTATGGCTGGAATGTCCAACCTTTTGGAATCAGATAGACATTAAAACCAGTGAGTGGGTTGCATATGATTTAGCAATAATATGAAACACCATGCCCAAAACATTGGGCCAGAGTTTGCTGCCAAAATAATGGTGAGTTTAAGGTGTAAATCGTCCAGCAACTTGTGGCGAGGAAGAGCTACCCCGTGAATTGTGAACCACTACAAGTTGCTGTTGCTCCGCCGTTGCCTTTGCACAAACAGCATCTCGCTCTTAGCCTCCCCATTTTTAAGAACTTGCAGGATTTGCACATTAATTGCCCATTAAACTTGCCACAGAAAGTCAGGAGTAGTAATTAGTGCAAGTACTTTTAACAATGTGGTAATTGTTAATGACTGTTGACAACCACTCTGGCCTAGAAAGTGAACAATTTAAACTGTGGAGTCTCATTACTTAGGGTAGGAGATTTTTTAAATTTCAATTTTAATTTTTTTTCTTACTTTTCCTTTTTTTTCTCTCTATTAATCCAATCTTTCTTTCCCTCTCTTTATTTCTCTTTCTGTATCTGATTTCATGTTGAATTCACCCTCCATCTCAGTCATTCCTCTGTTTATTTCTCAATCCTTAAGTCTCATTGGTTAAGGCAATACACTGTTGGTCCCGCTGTTCACTAAGGTCCCAGATGCACTGTTTCCCTTGCCCAGCCAGCAACTAGCAGCGCTAAAACATTTTGAGCTAAAGGGTGCAGGAAAAAGTCTAATGGCGCACACTGTGAGATGCCCTGGTTCAGCAAATTCTGGCCCAGTAATTCTACATCAGACAAGAACTGACCAATGTTATTCTTAATTCATAGCACACGACTGAAAGTACCTACTGTATATACCTTTGAGGGTTTTCCCTCCTGCTCATAGACAAAAAGCTAGGTTGAATACCTGAAAGTAATTCTTTTTGTTGAGAGTCATCACTTTCTGGAACAAAAATCTGTGACATGGTGAGTATAGGATTGGTACAATCTTTTAAAATTAAGATTCACAAGTTTTTGAGAGAAGAGGACATTGCAAGTTAAAGGGAACAAATGATTAATTTAAATTGTGATGAGTCACAGGAATCTGTGTTCTCTTTTGCCTCAGGAAGACTGAGGAATTTGAGTTTAACCTGAATTGACCACAGGATTTTTTTCCCCTTTTTTTGCCTCTCTCGGGAGGAAGCTTTAGAAGGGATGAGTGACTGATGTATAAGGTTGCAGTTTCTACTGGATGGGCCTGATGGTCTCTTCTCACCCTTTTTGTATGTTTGTATGCCCTTCTCTCAAACCCTTTGTTACTCCAAATTGTTTATGGTGTCCTACTGTTCCTAACTACAAACTATGCATGAGCAGCCTTCATTAAATTGTGGGATTTAACTTTTGGTGGTGTTTGCTACTCAGCATAGGAAGCAAATCTGACAGTAAAGCAGTAAGTGAAACACTTGGAGAACGATGTTATCTGCAGGGATGCAAGTTCAGCGGTTCAGAAACAGTAGTGGGTGGTCGTTACTGTTACTGAGCGACAGGAACAAAAACTTGTTGCAATTCTTGTTCCCCAAGGCTTTTTTTAAACTCATGATCATTGCAAAAATCAACTTCCATAAGCCTATGCCTTTTCCAAACCCAAACATTTTGCATGTAGTTAATGGGACGTAGTGTGCCTAAGGGCTAACAATCTACTCTTTCACAACTGAGTTATATCTAATATAGTATGGGATACCCAAAGAATACACTTGATCTGTCCAAAAGGTGGGAAAATGTCATGCTGACTGATCATATATATTTCAGGGTAAACTACAAGAACAAAATATACACAGAAAAAGAAAGACTTGCATTTATATAACACCTTTCACGACCACCGGACATCTCAAAGTGCTTTACAGCCAATTAAGTACTTTTGAAATGTAGTCACTATTGTAATGTAGGAACATGGCAGCCAATTTGTGCACAGCAAGCTCCCACAAACAGCAATGTAATAATGACCAGGCAATCTGTTTCAGTGATGTTGGTTGAGGGATAAGTATCAGCCAGGACACCGGAGATAACTCCTATGCTCTTCTTCGAAATAGTGCCATGGGATCTTTTACGTCCACCTGAGAGAGCCAGGGAAACAGCATCTCAACATCTACCCTGTCAATCTCCCTCAGAATCTTATGTTTCAGTGAGATCACCTCTCATTCTTCTAAACTCCAGAGAGTAGAAGCTCAATCTCTCCTCATAAGACAACCCTCTCATCCCAGGGATCAATCTAATGAACCTTTGTTGCACCGCCTCTAAGGCATGTATCTCATTTCTCAGATAAAGAAGAAGGAGAAAGAAAGGAGACCAAAACTGTGCACAGTACCTCGGGTGTGATTTTACCAAAGCCCTGTATAATTAATAAAGGAAGGAATCACTGTAATACAGAGAAATGATATTGGGTCAAAGGATCAGGATAATGAAACAGTTTGGGTGGAGATAAGGAATAATAAGGGGAAAAAAACACTAGTGGGTGTAGTATATAGGCCTCCGAGCAGTCGCAACTCGGTTGGACGGAGTATCAATCAGGAAATAGTTGAGGCTTGTAATAAGGGAACATCTATAATTATGGGGGATTTTAACTATCATATAAATTGGACGAATCAAATTGGGCAGGGCTGCCTTGAGGATGAGTTCATTGAGTGTATTAGGGATGGGTTTCTTGAGCAGTATGTAACTGAACCAACCAGGGGGCAAGCAACCTTGGATCTGGTCCTGTGTAACGAGACAGGATTAATTAAAAATGTCCTAGTAAAGGATCCCCTTGGAATGAGTGACCATAACATGGTTGAATTCCATATTCAGTTAGAGGGTGAGGAGGCTGTATCTCAAACAAGCGTGCTAAGCTTGAATAAAGGAGACTATGAAGGTATGAGAGCGGAATTGAGTAAAGTGGATTGGGAAAATAGGTTAAAGGATAAGACGATACATGATCAGTGGTGTACATTTAAGGAGTTATTTTACAAATTCCAAAAAAAGTATATTCCACTGAGAAAAAAAGGGTGTAAAAGAAAAGACAGCCATCCGTGGCTAAGTAAAGAAATTAAGGATAGTATTCGACTAAAAACAAGGGCATATAAGGTAGCCAAATCTAGTGGGAGGATAGAGGATTGGGAAAACTTTAAAAGACAGCAAAAAATAACAAAAAGATTGATTAAGAAAGGGAAGATACATTATGAAAGTAAATTAGCAAAAAATATAAAGACAGATAGTAAGAGTTTTTATAGTTATATAAAAAGAAAAAGGGTGGCTAAAGTAAATGTTGGTCCCTTAGAGGATGAGACCGGGAAATTAATGGTGGGAAATATGGAGATGGCAAAAACACTGAATGAATATTTTGTATCAGTCTTTACAGTAGAGGACACCAAGAATATCCCAACACTTGACAAGCAGGGGGCTATAGGGGGGGAGGAGCTAAATACGATCAAAATCACTAAGGAAGTAGTACTTGGTAAAATAATGGGACTCAAGGCAGATAAATCACCTGGACCTGATGGCTTACATCCCAGGGTTTTGAGGGAAGTGGCGGTAGGGATTGTGGATGCATTGGTAATAATCTTCCAAAACTCCCTGGACTCAGCAAAGGTCCCGGCAGACTGGAAAACTGCTAATGTAACACCCTTATTTAAAAAGGGCAGTAGACAGAAGGCTGGAAACTATAGACCGGTTAGCCTAACATCTGTGGTAGGTAAAATTTTGGAGTCCATTATTAAGGAGACAGTAACAGGACATTTGGATAATCATAATTTAATAAGACAAAGTCAGCATGGTTTTATGAAGGGGAAGTCATGTTTGACAAATTTGCTGGAGTTCTTTGAGGAAGTAACATATAGGGTGGATAAAGGTGAACCAGTGGACGTAGTGTATTTAGACTTCCAAAAGGCATTTGACAAGGTGCCACACAAAAGATTATTGCTTAAGATAAAAAATCACGGAATTGGGGGTAATATTCTGGCATGGATAGAGGATTGGCTATCTAACAGAAGGCAGAGAGTTGGGATAAATGGTTCATATTCAGACTGGCAATCAGTAACCAGTGGTGTTCCGCAGGGGTCAGTGCTGGGTCCCCAACTCTTTACAATCTATATTAACGATTTGGAGGAGGGGACCGAGTGTAACACATCAAAGTTTGCAGATGATACTAAGATGGGAGGGAAAGTAGTGAGTGAGGAGGACATAAAAAACCTGCAAGGGGACATCGACAGGCTAAGTAAGTGGGCAGAGATTTGGCAGATGGAATACAATACTGGAAAGTGTGAGGTTATGCACTTTGGCAGGAAAAATCGTAGAGCAAGTTATTATCTTAATGGCAAGAAACTTGAAAGTACTGAAGTACAAAGGGATCTGGGGGTCCTGGTGCACGAAACTCAAAAGGTTAGTATGCAGGTGCAGCAAGTGATTAAGAAGGCCAATGGAATGTTGGCTTTCATTGCTAGGGGGATAGAATATAAAAATAGGGAGGTATTGCTTCATAGAGTCATAGAGTCATAGAGTAATACAGCACGGATAGAGGCCCTTCGGCCCATCGTGTCCATGCCGGCCATCAAGCCCTGTCTAATCTAATCCCATATTCCAGCATTTGGCCCGTAGCCTTGTATGCTATGGCATTTCAAATGCTCATCCAAATGCTTCTTAAATGTTGTGAGGGTTTCTGCCTCCACAACCCTTTCAGGCAGTGAGTTCCAGACTCCAACCACCCTCTGGGTGAAAAAGTTCTTTCTCAAATCCCCTCTAAACCTCCCGCCCTTTACCTTGAATCTATGCCCCCTAGTTATTGACCCCTCTACTAAGGGGAAAAGCTCCTCAGCATCCATCCTATCTATGCCCCTCACAATTTTGTACACCTCAATCATGTCCCCCCTCAGCCTCCTCTGCTCCAAGGAAAACAAACCCAATCTGCCCAGTCTCTCTTCATAGCTGAAGCGCTCCAGCCCTGGTAACATCCTGGTGAACCTCCTCTGCACCCTCTCTAACGCGATCACATCTTTCCTGTAGTGTGGCGACCAGAACTGCACACAGTATTCCAGCTGTGGCCTAACCAGTGTTTTATACAGCTCCATCATAACCTCCTTGCTCTTATATTCTATGCCTCGGCTAATGAAGGCAAGTATCCCATATGCCTTTTTTACCACCTTATCCACCTGTTCCGCCGCCTTCAGGGATCTGTGTACCTGCACACCCAGATCCCTCTGACCCTCCGTCTTGCCTAGGGTCTTTCCCTTCATTGTACAGTTGTACAAGGTATTGGTGAGACCGCACCTGGAATACTGCATACAGTTTTGGTGTCCATACTTAAGAAAGGACATACTTGCTCTCGAGTCAGTACAAAGAAGGTTCACTCGATTAATCCCGGGGATGAGGGGATGGACATATGAGGAGAGGTTGAGTAGATTGGGACTCTACTCATTGGAGTTCAGAAGAATGAGAGGTGATCTTATTGAAACATATAAGATTATGAAGGGGTTGGATCGGGTGGATGCAGGGAGGATGTTCCAGATGATGGGTGAAACTAGAACTAGGGGGCATAGTCTTAGAATAAGGGGCTGCTCTTTCAAAACTGAGATGAGGAGGAACTACTTCACTCAGAGGGTGGTAGGTCCATGGAATATGCTGCCCCAAAAAGCTGTCGAAGCTACATCATTACATAAATTTAAAACAGAAATAGACAGTTTCCTAGAAGAAAAGGGAATTAAGGGTTACGGGGAGCGGGCAGGAATTTGGACATGAGTCTAGGTTCGGATAGGTCATGGCCCTGTGGGTAGCGGAGCGGGCCCAGGGGCCGTGTAGCCTGATCCTGCTCCTGTTTTTCGTGTGTCTAATGCTGTTAGATTCAGGAGATAGTCCTGTCATAGTGGATTGGCGGTTAGGATCAGATCAGCCATGATCTTATTGAATGGCGGAGCAGGCTCGAGGGGCCAATTGGCCTACTCCTGCTCCTATTTCTTATGTTCTTATGTTCTTATAAGACTTCCTTACTCATTTACTCCAACCCCCTTGCAATGAAGGCCAACATGCCATTTGCCTTCCTAATTGCTTGCTGTACCTGCATGCTAACTTTCTGTGTTTCCTGTAAGAGGACACCAATATGTCTCTGAACACTAACATTTAATAGTTTCTCACCATTTAAAACATACTCTGTTTTCTATTCTTCCTACCAATGTGAATAACCTCACATTATACTCCACCTGCCATCTTATTGCCCACTCACAGATGCTCACTTTGAGAGAACAGTGGCTTTCCCAACAAGATGCCTCCTGATGGGGTAGCCAATACAGAGAAAGGCTTTGACTCTTTCCTGCATTGGGAAACAACATATATTGTCTGAGGAATTAATTAAGCCAATTTTGAACTCATAGGGGCCTGCTGCAACTAATTAATTGAGACAGTCCCTCGTATGAATCTAGCACATGTACGCACAACAGTGTCTGTGTATTTACCTGAACCCACACACAAAAACAACTAAATTCTCTACCAGGAATCAAAAACACACACCAGCTTGAGCTTGCCATTAATATATAATTCTTCTGGACAGAGGTGTATATTTGCTTTAGCTATAAACTCTCAAGCTGAAAACACAAAAGAAAAGTTGACCGAAGCAGTAGCTGTGGTGTCGGTTTTAAAAATCTCAGTGAGTGGGGAAAAACTGGCAGATGGAGTTCAATGTGGGGAAGTGTGAGGTAATCCACTTTGGATGCAAGAAAGACAAATCAGAATATTTTCTTAATACCGAGAGGCTAGAAACTGTGGAGGAGCAAAGGGACTTAGGTGTCCACAAACACAAATTACTAAAAGCTAGTGCGCAGATGCAAAATATAATCAGAAAGGCTCATGGAATGTTGGCCTTTATCTCAAGGGGACTGGAATATAAACGGAAGGAAGTTATGCTTCAGCTGTACAGAGCCTTGGTCAGTCCCCATCTGGAGTACTGCATTCAGATTTGGGCATCAAAATATCTTGGTCTTGATAGGGGTACAGTGCAGATTTACCAGAATGATACCAGGGCTTAAAGGGTTAAATTGTGAGGACAGATTGCATAATCTTGAGCTGTATTCCCTTGAGTTTAGATGGTTGAGGTGTGATCTAATTGAGGTGTTTAAAATGATAAAGGGATTCAATAGGGTAGATACAGCAAAACTATTTCCTCAGGTGGAGAGATTCAGAAATTAGGGCTAGGCCATTCAGAAGTGCAATCAGGAAGCATTTTTTCCACAGACAGGGTTGTGGAAATGTGGAATTATCTCCCCAAAAGGCTGTGGGTGCTGCGTCAATTGAAATTTTCAAGACTGAGATTGACAGAGTTTTGTTAGGTAAGGGTATCAAGGGATATGGATCAAAGGAGGGTAAATGGAGTTGAGGTACAGACCTGCCATGTCTAGTACCACTGGCCTTTCGAGTTAGGTCAGGGTCTGACTGGAGTTCTATCGTCGCTTCTGTGTCACTGCGAACCAGAAACTGCTTTGCAGCAATGCAAAAGAAGCTGTATAAGCACTAACCCGGCATGAACCAATAATTCTAATTTACGTACTTTAGCGCCACACCGTATGGTAGATTTACCCACTGAGGCATTGGGAAAGCCTTAAGCTAGTAATGCTAACCTAAAGTGGTGTGTGCTCATCAACATAAGTGACAGTTATACCAGGGTAATTTCATGCACAATAAGCAAATAGATACCATGGCCACACATTATGGATTCAACAACAACTTGTATTTATATAGTGCCTTTAATGTAGTAAAACGTCCCAAGGCGCTTCACAGGAGTATTATAAGACAAAAAATTTGACACCGAGCCACATAAAGAGAAATTAGGGCAGCTTGGTCAAAGAGGTAGGTTTTAAGGAGCGTCTTAAAGGAGGAAAGAGAGGTGGAGAGGTTTAGGGAGGAAATTCCAGAGCCTCGGGCCCAGGCAACAGAAGGCACGGTCACCAATGGTTGAGCGATTATAATCAGGGATGCTCCGATTACTATAACCATTCGCAACTAAAAAAGGAACTAGCAACGGATATTAAAAAAGGCACAAAACATCAATTTATCGTGTGCAACAACAAATGACTTGACATATTCAGGCAATACCTCTCAATTAATATATTTGATACAAAATGTTTATTTTGCAAATTTCAGTTCCTCTTCTGTGTTAGCTTGGCTTAGTCGGTAGCACTCTCACTTCTGAGTCAGCAGGTTCAAGCTACACTCAATGACATGAGCATGTAATTTAGGCAGATACTGCATTGCAATACCGAGGGCATACTGCATTGTCAGAGGTGATGTCCTTTACATGAGGCGTTAAATTAAAACCCTGAGTGCATGTTTAGGTGGATATTAAAGATCCAATTTCACTATTTAAGGAAGAGCAAAAGGTTTTCCCCAGTGCCTTGGCCAACATTCCTCCCTGAAAAGCACATTAACTGGTCAATCTACTCTTTACTGTTGGTGGATTCTAGCTATGTGTAAAATGGGTGCATTGTTGCATACATAACAGCCACCACACTGTGAAGCACTTTGGAATGTTTTTAAGAAATGGAATAAAAATTATGTACAACAAGTCTGTGAAGTTTAGAAAGTAAATTTCATTTTTCAGTGCTATAGATGTTTGTTAGTAATGAAAGAACAAACAGTGGATACAAATTTTTCCTCAGACTCTGGTCCATTTATGTAAAAATGGACCAGAGTTCCTTGAAAAAATATGTTTTCAATTGTGCACAAAGTCATGCAAGTAGTATATTGTTAGGAGTATACGAATACTCGAAAAAATTTCATGAAAATAGATGACTTTTCAGATTTCTACTGTAAGCTGTAGGTAAATGCTAAAGAAATGTACTGCTCAGCACACATTGATAATGAACACATTTCTTGTTCATCGGCTTGATTTAAGAAATTCAATTTCATTATTACGTATTCAAGGAAAGCTTTCAAATTAAAATATCAGCAAAAACCTGCTTTTTTTAATATGAGACAGGCAACATAAGTTCACTAAATCACTTTATGTGAAGTGCAAAATTATCTAATGACAAACATCCAGCTGTTTCTATTCAGAAAAATATTGTATTTTGCACTTTTCCTAGTAATTTTGAACAGGCAAGCATCCAAATACTGAAAAATTACTAGTTCAATTCAGGAAATTGTTTCCACTCTACCTGTGGTGATAATTGCGTTAAAAATACAGCAAATCCCTGCTGATCTTAAACCATGCAGGATATGCACAACAGTATTCTATCATTCCTGTTCTTTATATAAAAGTGCTTTCATTTGCAAATTTCACACTAGGTTTCCATTTGTCAGCACACCTACAAACTACATTTTAACCAGGAAAATAAAGTTTTTGGCTTGTATCCAGATTCTGTAGTATTATTCCCTTGTCAAAAAAATTGCATTTTAATTAATGTGTCAAGAAGGGCTCGTCGGTGTGGTTTAGCCTTTATGCTGCTGGTATTTTATATATCTGTGCCCTTAGCCGCGGAACAATTTTGACATAGATTTGCTAAATCATATGATTGAATGATAATTCATCACATTGTAATAAATAAGACACCAAAATAAAGGTAATTGTAGTGTATGTGCCTTTAAGAGCCCCATGTGTACTGTAATGCCGGTAATGGCCACTCGGGCTATATAAGCCTGTATATTGTGTTGTATCAGTTAGTTCCCCTCCAGACTTTGTTTAGTAAACACCTATGAAACCAACTCCTGTCTTCAGTGTCTCTATCAACACACAGACACAACAGTATTGAATTGAGATTTATGTATAAATGCACTTTTGTTCCCAAGTTGTAGATGATACAACCCCACAATTTAGTTTTGCACTTAGGTACAGTTAAGACATTTGCATTTGTTTTTCACGTTGAAATAACCAGAGTATATGTTCTTCTGTAAAATTAAATATAAACCATTTAGTAAAAGATTTTTAGAAAACTTTGCACAACAAAGGAAAATATACCTGCTGATGAGTAATTTGACACAGGTTAGACTACATTCCAAAAACTTGCACTGCCTATCAGAGATAGAAAGGTTTTGTTAAAAAATATATTCCTGGAGACATCTAAGCTCTGATTTTGCATGGAGTTGAGCTAGCCCAGGGGGCTGGGTCAATAGTACTTTGAGCTCATTTGGTGGACCGCTGAATTTGGCAATGAGACTTCCTCTCTCACCAGTTTGAATAAGCTATTGGCCTGTATTTTGCAGTAGAAATAATGGTGTGGCTATCAACTTCTGGCGTCTGCACATGCACAGTTAAACGCGGAAATCAGGAAGTTGCTATCCGATTTGCCCTGCTCCTCCACAAGCTTTGCTACACCGGTACCTCATGAGAGAGTCAGCATTCAAACTCATGAAGGACGTGAAGTTGCGGTACTTACCCACTAAATACCCACTAAACGTGTCAGAGAAAGAAAATAGGGCTTGTCCATTCAAGTGCAAGTGAATTTTTAATGGTGTGATAAGTCTTAATTACTGCCAAACAACCTCTCTGGCATTGAAACTTTATTTTTACAAGTGTGGTGTCTAATTCTTTCAGATTTTAACTATTGCTGAAAATTTAAAAAGTAAATTAAAATTAAAATAAAAAATGTTTTATTACTTTTTCTTTCTGTCTCATTTATCTCTCTTAATCCCATCTTTCTTTCCCTCTCTTTATTTTGCTTTCTGTACATGATTTTACATTGAATTAAATACTCGAATTTACATTTCCTGGTTTAGACTCTGCATACCTCAGTAAGGATTCTTCAATCTTGATTGGTTGAGGAGACACGCTTATGATAATAAAATACTGCGGATGCTGGAAATCCGAAATAACAACAGAAAATGCTGGAAAAACTCAGCAGGCCAGGCAACATCCGTGGAGAGAAACCGAGTTAACGTTTCAGGTCTGAGACCCCTGATGACGGGTCTTCGACCCGAAATGTTGACTCTGTTTCTCTCTCCACGGATGTTGCCTGGCCTGCTGAGTTTTTCCAACGTTTTCTGTTGTTATTGAGGAGACACGCTGTTGCTTTCCCTGGTCACACAGATCCCAGATCCCCTGTAGAGGGCGCAGCGCTTTATTGGACTCCTGGTGACCTTAAATTGCCATGCAAAAGCCCATAAAAAGTCTGAGGGTAGCTGTAAGCATAATGAACGATGAAGGCCATTTGCTTGACGCTGACCACAAAAACCGGGCCATTAGGAGAGCTACCAAAGGAACATGGGTGAAAGCCACACTCCACTAAAATAAAAGTGCAAACTGCATGAAGGGAAGCCACCTTGGTCTCTTGTACCTGGCTGCAAATTGGGAAGAGTCACAAGAAAATTGAGGTAAGTGAGCTCCTCACTTGCATACATTTCTACTGGGGTCCTTGAGCATGGCACAGACCTAAGTTGGAAACTCTGGGAGATATTCCCATTGTAATGATTCAAGCATCATAAGGTACCAATTCCCTTTTGCACACACACTTTCACTGTGCCAAAGCTGGGTTGCACACTTTTCTTGCAGGTGGCAGTGTTCGCCGAAGAAAAACAAATAAATGTTCAGACTTCCATCTTACGGTATTCCTCTGCTATTAGCAGGTTTCTCTTCATGGGATTTGCAGCCATGGATGCAGAGGTTCGCGCTGGTTTCTTAAGAGCCATCTATCCCACACCCCCCTTTCCCCGTGCTGTTTCTCCTTTAAACAGTGTGGGAATTGTGCAAGGACACACAATGAAGCCATCATGTGTGAATCTTGGAGTGATGTTCAAAATTATGTTTTGATGATTGAGTGCAAATCCCTTCTGTTTATATAGGCTATGGGGCTGATATGAGGAACCTTGATGTCAAATGAGCACCATCTGTGATGCCCTGCATACAGCCCACCTGGTGAAAGCTCTGTACCATGCCCAACTGATGCTCTGTTTCCATAGGGGATGCCCCTTGTAAAAATAGTGTTTGTCGCTTGCTTGATAACTTTGTGTATTGCAGAATGCCTAATGTGACAGATGACCCCTGTGGGGTCTTGGAAAGATCTGGTAGCATAAAAGCTTCATAATGTGGTAATCTTCACTTCTAAGGTGTGAGTTACATAAGAACATAAGAAATAGGAGCAGGAGTAGGCCAATCGGCCCCTCGAGCCTGCTCCGCCATTCAATAAGATCATGGCTGATCTGATTTTAACCGCCAATCTACTATCACAGAACAATCTCCTGAATCTAACAGAATTAGACACACGAAATAGGAGCAGGATCAGGCTACACGGCCCCTGGGCCCGCTCCGCTACCCACAGGGCCATGACCGATCCGAACCTAGACTCATGTCCAAATTCCTGCCCGCTCCCCATAACCCTTTATTCCCTTTACTTCTAGGAAACTGTCTATTTCCGTTTTAAATTTATGTAATGATGTAGCTTCTACAGCTTTTTGGGGCAGCATATTCCATGGACCTACCACCCTCTGAGTGAAGTAGTTCCTCCTCATCTCAGTTTTGAAAGAGCAGCCCCTTATTCTAAGACTATGCCCCCTAGTTCTAGTTTCACCCATCATCGGGAACATCCTCCCTGCATCCACCCGATCCAACCCCTTCACAATCTTATATGTTTCAATAAGATCGCCTCTCATTCTTCTGAACTCCAATGAGTAGAGTCCCAATCTACTCAACCTCTCCTCATATGTCCATCCCCTCATCCCCGGGATTAACCGAGTGAACCTTCTTTGTACTGACTCTAGAGCAAGTATGCCTTTTCTTAAGTATGGACACCAAAACTGTACGCAGTATTCCAGGTGCGGTCTCACCAATACCTTGTACAACTGAAGCAATACCTCCCTATTTTTATATTCTATCCCCCTAGCAATGAAAGCCAACATTCCATTGGCCTTCTTAATCACTTGCTGCACCTGCATACTAACCTTTTGAGTTTCGTGCACCAGGACCCCCAGATCCCTTTCTACTTCAGTACTTTCAAGTTTCTTGCCATTAAGATAATAACTTGCTCTATGATTTTTCCTGCCAAAGTGCATAACCTCACACTTTCCAGTATTGTATTCCATCTGCCAAATCTCTGCCCACTTACTCAGCCTGTCTATGTCCCCTTGCAGGTTTTTTATGTCCTCCTCCCTCACTACTTTCCCTCCCATCTTAGTATCATCTGCAAACTTTGATATGTTACACTCGGTCCCCTCCTCCAAATCGTTAATATAGATTGTAAAGAGTTGGGGACCCAGCACTGACCCCTGCGGAACACCACTAGTTACTGATTGCCAGTCCGAGAATGAACCATTTATCCCAACTCTCTGCCTTCTGTTAGATAGCCAATCCTCTATCCATGCCAGAATATTACCCCCAATCCCGTGATTTTTTATCTTAAGCAATAATCTTTTGTGTGGCACCTTGTCAAATGCCTTTTGGAAGTCTAAATACACTACGTCCACTGGTTCCCCTTTATCCACCCTATATGTTACTTCCTCAAAGAACTCCAACAAATTTGTCAAACATGACTTCCCCTTCATAAAACCATGCTGACTTTGTCCTATTAAATTATGATTATCCAAATGTCCTGTTACTGTCTCCTTAATAATGGACTCCAATATTTTACCTACCACAGATGTTAGGCTAACCGGTCTATAGTTTCCAGCCTTCTGTCTACTGCCCTTTTTAAATAAGGGCGTTACATTAGCAGTTTTCCAGTCTGCCGGGACCTTTGCTGAGTCCAGGGAGTTTTGGAAAATTATTACCAATGCATCCACAATCCCTACCGCCACTTCCCTCAAGACCCTAGGATTTAAGCCATCAGGTGCAGGTGATTTATCCGCCTTGAGTCCCATTATTTTACCGAGTACCACTTCCTTAGTGATTTTGATCGTGTTTAGCTCCTCCCCCCTATAGCCCCCTGTTTGTCCAGTGTTGGGATATTCTTAGTGTCTCCTACTGTAAAGACTGATACAAAATATTCATTCAGTGTTTTTGCCATCTCCATATTTCCCACCATTAATTTCCCGGTCTCATCCTCTAAGGGACCAACATTTACTTTAGCCACCCTTTTTCTTTTTATATAACTATAAAAACTCTTACTATCTGTTTTTATATTTTTTGCTAATTTACTTTCATAATCTATCTTCCCTTAATCAATCTTTTTGTTATTTTTTGCTGTCTTTTAAAGTTTTCCCAATCCTCTATCCTCCCACTAGATTTGGCTACCTTATATGCCCTTGTTTTTAGTCGAATACTATCCTTAATTTCTTTACTTAGCCACGGATGGCTGTTCCTGCTCCATATGCTGTTCGCAGGTCATTGTGTAGCAGAGCATACAACTTTTTATTGCGAAATGTAGGTGCTAAAGACAGGTACCTCTGGAAGTGCCTATAAGCACAGGTTTCGGTATAGTGATGGACATGGACGAAATGCCTCAGATTTTGTTGCACCTGCATTTGTGGGGTTGATTTTAACCTCCCCTACCCAGCAGTGCATGGGGGGGTTAAAATCGTAGGACTCCACTTACCGATCCAAGGCTACATCATTACCGTCCGGCGACATTTTAACTTCTTCAAAGTCAGCAAAGGATCTCGCTGGAGGCAGGCGGTACCTAATTTAAATCTAAAAGTTGTGGCCCATCTCGGCATTCTAACAATGGCGAGAGTTGTGTCTTGTCCAGAAGAGGCCAAGGTAAGTGTAAAAAAAATCACTTTTCTGTGGAATCTTTGTGGGTAGGTAGGCCAGCATCGGCTGCCAAAGCTCCAACCACCGCTAACTTTATGTCGTGACCGTTCCTTTGGGTTCCCGGCATCCTCAGACTCCCCACCCAATATTTGCTTTAGTCAGCCATCCCAGACGTCATTCATGGCAGTTTCGGATGGGAGACTGTCCTGGATTATTTAAATGAGACACGGGTGTTAAAATGTCCTGAGCCTCATGCTGAGCTCCCCTTCGGGGTGTCTCTCCTACCCCGCATCCCTGCCCGGCTGCCCCAAACGTGCCCCAGTTAAAATCGACCCCTGTCTCTCATGTACTCATCTTCACCAAAATCATGAAGCACTCTGGAAATCTCACAAAAAAATCCCAGTTTGTATGGTGTTATTCAAATGCCAGTAGCCATCAATAATAATGAAAGTAGGGGCAGATTATGCAGTGAAACCATTAAGTGCATAGAGCAAACGCAAAAATAAATACTTTTAACAGGTCCTTAAATTGAGATCCCACTTTAACAAAGGCAATAATGACTTGCATTTATAGAATACCTTTAATAAAGAAAATGTCCCCAATGTACTTTACAGAAGGGGAGAAAAATAATAAGTAAAAGGGATAAAAGAATGGACACTCAGCCCATATATCCAATCAGCAGCTTTTTTTGACATTTTTTTAGCATTTTATAGGAATGTTTCGTTCACTGGAATTAAAAGTTGCTATTATGAACCAATCGTATTAGCCACAAGACACAACTGGAGGCTGTCAGAACTAATCAGATCAGGTGGAGGGTGGAACTGAAGGCTGCTGGAACCAATTTTTATCCCACTATTGGTTGCGCACAAACTTTAAGCAGAAATATTTTAACCTGAGCTGATGATTTCTGAGGGTCTCAGTTACAGGTGTTTTTATTTAATGTTTGTCGTCAAAGAAATTCTGTACAATGAATAATCTTCTAAAATGTGGCTTTTAAAGCTTTCAAAGGAATATTCTAGGATTGCCAGCTTGTTGCCCTTATATGAAGGTTTATTCTTTTCAAGACTGGTTGCAGCTGTTTTTTTGAGATAAGGAGAATTTTCCCTGGGGTGAATGTATTGATTGGCTTTGTTGAGCATTCCGTAACTGCACTGAGGTAATTTTAGAAATAATAATTACTTCAAACAAATTTCACTTAGATTCTGATGTTTAGGATTTTACTACAGTGTGCTGGTATGAGGTGTGAACCTGGCCCCTGGGTTATTTGTGTGAGACACAATACCCAGCTACGTTTTGTAATTTAGCTGTTTTCGGGTTTATTTGCAAACGCATGGTTGAAGTCCATTTGTTCCTGAGGACAAACCGGAAAAGAGCCTGCACCACTATTAGACCGGTCAGCATCATAGGGAAATATGAGAAGTGATATTAATAATCGATATAAATATAATTGTTTCTAGTTGGGAGATGGAAATCTCAGTCAGGTGTACCTGACAGCACAAAATTCAGCTTCGTATGCCTCTTCCTGGAAATCACATTTTTGTGCACGTCACTTTTTTTTAATGATTGCAGTGTGTAAAAAAATAAACTCTTGATAGATTCAAAAAATCAAAAGAAATTACTATTGGTAAAAATTGCACACAGTCACTTAATGTTATTTTAATGGAAGGGTGTTAAACCATTTATATTGACTTTATTCCCTAATGTTGTATTAAAGTCCATACAACAACTTTTAATTTCATATTCAAAACATTTCTAACCCTGAAGAATATAAGAAGTAGGAGCAGGCATAGGCCATATGGCCCCTCGAGCCTGCTCTGCCATTCAATAAGATCATGGCTGATATTCTACATCAATTCCACCTTCCCACACTATCTGCAAATCCCTTGAACTATCCCCATATCCCTTGATTCCCTTAGTGTCCAAAAATCTATTGATCTCATTCTTGAATATATGCCATGACTGAGCATCCACAGCCCTCTGGGGTAGAGAATTCCAAAGATTCACAACTCTCTGAGTGAAGAAATTTCTCCTCATCTCAGTCCGAACTGGCCAACCCTTTATCCTGAGACGATGCCCCCTAGTTCTAGACTCTCCAGCCAGGGGAAACAACATCTCAGCATCTATCCTGTTAAGCCCTCTAAGAATTGTATACATTTCAATGAGATCACCTCTCATTCTTCTAAACTTCAGAGAATATTGGCCCATTCTACTCAATCTCTCCTCATACAACAACCCTCTCATCCCAGGGATCAATCTAGTGAACCTTTGTTGTACCGCCTACAAGGTAAAGAGACCAAAACTGTACAAAGTACTCCAGGAGTGGTCGCGACAAAGCCCTATATAATTGCAACAAGATTTCCTTACTTGCAACCCCCTTGCAATAAAGCAAACTAACCATTTGCCTTCCCAATTGCTTGCTGTAACCTCTCACCTTTTAAAAAATATTCTGCTTTTCTATTCTTCCTACTAAAGTGAATAATTTCACATTTCCCCACAATATACTCCATCTGCCACCTTCTTGCCCAATCACTTAACCTGTTTAAGTTCTTCACTCTCATTAGACCCTTGGTTCCCCACTATTTCCAGTATGTCTTTCATGCCTTCTACTGTGAAGACAAATACAAAACATTTGTTTAACGTCTCTGCCATTTCCTTATTCCCCATTATAATTTCTCCTTTGCATTCTCCTCACAGCTTACTTTCCCACCTAGCTATGTATCATCAGCAAACCTGGATACATTACACTTGGTCCCCTCACCCAAGTCATTGATATAGACTGTAAATAGCTGAGGCCTAAGCATTGATCCTTACAGCACCCCATCAATTACAGCCGAAAATGACCCGTTCATTCCTTGTCTCTATTTTTTGTCCGTTAACCAATCCTCAATCCATCCATGCTAATATATTACCTCCCAATCCCATGCATCCTAATCTTGTGTAACAAACTCTTATGTGGTACCTTATAGAATGCCTTCTGAAAATCCAAATATGCTACATCCACTGGTTTTCCCTTATCTACCTTGCTATTTACACCCTCAAAAACTCTAATAGATTTGCCAAACACGATTTCCCTTTCATAAAACCATGTTGACTATGCCTAATCATATTATGGTTTTCTTAGTGCTCTGGTACCACGTACCTAATAATAGATTCTAGAATTTTCCCTACTACTGATGTTAGGCTCGTTGGTCTATAGTTCCCTATATAGTGGCCTCTAGCGGCAGCAGCAAGAGGATAAAGAGCGGCCCAAGAGCAGACCTTAATTAAAGCAGCGGCAGTGGCGAGGCTCCAATTCAAAAACATCAACAAAAATCGAAGCGTGACGTCATAGGAGAGCAGGTACGTGATTGGTTGGTGAGTGTTAGAGCTTTTTTTTGCTCTCTAAGTTAGGGAAGGGGAATAAATTAGGAGCTGATAAACTGTAACTTCCTAGTACTTATTAAATTAATAACTAAAACTAGATAAAATAATCAAACAATAAAACTAAAATATTGATTGAATAAACATAAGGACATAAGAAATAGGAGCAGGAGTAGGCCATTTGGCCCTTCAAGCCTGCTCTGCCATTCAATAAGATCATAGCTGATCTTCTATCTCATCTCCACTTTCCTGAACTATCCCCATATCCCTTGATTCCCTCAATATTCAAAAATCTATCAATCTCTGTCTTGAATATACTCAAATACTGAGCCTCCACAGCTCTCTGGGGTAGAGAATTCCAAAGATTCACCACCCTCTGAGTGAAGAAATTTCTCCTCATCTCCGTCCTAAATGGCCAACCCCTTATTCGAAGATTGTGACCCCTGGTTCTAGACTCCCCAGCCAGGGGAAACATCCTCCCTGCATCTACCCTATCAAGCCGTGTAAGAATTTTGTATGTTTCAATGAGATCAGCTCTCATTCATCTAAACTCTGGAGAATATAGGCCTAGTCTACTCAATCTGTCCTCATAGGACAATCCCCTCATCCCAGGAACCAGTCTGGTGAACCTTCGTTGCACTCCCTCTATGGCATGTATATCCTTCCTTAGGTAAGGAGACCAAAACTGTACACAAAACTCCAGGTGTGGTCTCACCAGGGCCCTGTATAATTGCACTAAGACGTCTTTACTCTTATACTCAAATTGTCTTGTAATAAAGGCCAACATACCATTTGTTTTCCTAACTGTTTGCTGTACCTGCATGTTAACTTTCAGTGATTCGTGTACAAGGACACCCAGGTCTCTCTGAACACCAACATTTCCCAATCTCTCACCATTTAAAAAATACTCTGCTTTTCTATTTTTCCTACCAAAGTGGATAACTTCACATTTCCCCACATTATATTTTATTTGCCATGTTCTTGCCCACTCACTTAGCGCATCAAAGGGGATATAGATAAGCTATCAATTACTCATAAAAGACTGAGAGTTAAGAAAGTAACTAAAGGCTTTTATTAACAAAAGAATGAAGGTCTGCCTCGAGTGGTCGACCGGTCCAGAATACAAAGGGGCTGGGGAGCAGTCACCTTTATACTAGGACTTGTGGGAGGAGTCAGCCGAGGCATGTCCAGGCATGTACACAGTGGAATACAAACAGTGGTTTACCACATTCACCCCTTGTTTAAAATTGAGTCCGGCGGGGTGAAGTGTATTAAAAGTTTGTGTATTGGAGTCTCTCCGGAGGTCTTGTCTGCCGCTGTGATCGGCGTGGCGACGGCAGGGGTAGTGGAGCTTCCGGCGTCGAGTCCCGCGTAGGCTGTGGCACAGGCGTGTCGTCCTCGTAGATGTCGAGCGGGTCGCTGGGCCCAGGCCTGCCGTCTGCCGGGGCTGGATATCGGATCGTGGTGGGGGGTGGTAGTGAGTAGTGGGTTACTGCGGCCCCCGAGGGTGCAAGGTCTCTTATGGAGACTGTGTCCTCCCGCCCGTCCGGGTATGCAATGTAAGCATACTGGGGGTTGGCGTGGAGGAGATCGACCCTCTCGACCAGGGGGTCCATTTTATGGGTCCTCACGTGCCTTCTCAGTAGGACCGGCCCTGGGGACGTCAGCCATGGCGGTAGCGATGTCCCCGATGTGGACTTCCTTGGGAAGACAAACATTTTCTCATGAGGGGTGGCGTTAGTGGCAGTGCAGAGCAGTGACCGAATAGAGTGGAGCGCATCGGGGAGCACATCCTGCCAGCGGGAGGTTGGAAGGCCCCTAGACTTTAAGGCTAGCAGGGCGGCCTTCCAAACTGTCGCATTTTCTCTTTCCACCTGTCCATTCCCCCGGGGGTTGTAACTGGTGGTCCTGCTTGTGGCAATACCCCTAGTTAGCAGGTACTGACGGAGTTCGTCGCTCATAAACGATGAGCCCCTGTCGCTATGGATATAGCTGGGGAAACCGAACAGGGTGAAGAGGTCGTTCAGACATTTAATGACCGTGGCACTGGTCATGTCCGGGCAGGGGATGGCGAACGGGAAATGGGAGTACTCATCAATAATATTGAGGAAGTACACATTGCGGTCGGAGGAGGGGAGAGGCCCTTTAAAATCAACGCTCAGGCGCTCGAAGGGGCGAGTGGCTTTTATCAGGTGGGCCCTGTCTGGTCTATAAAAGTGCGGTTTGCACTCAGCGCAGACTTGGCAGTTCCTGGTCATGGTCCTGACCTCCTCAATAGAGTAAGGCAGGTTGCGGGCCTTGATGAAGTGGAAGAACCTGGTGACCCCTGGGCGGCAGAGGTCATTGTGGAGGGCCCGCAGTCTATCGATCTGCGCGCTGGCGCAGGTGCCACGCGATAGCGCATCCGGGGGTTCATTGAGCTTCCCGGGCCGGTACAAGATCTCGTAATTGTAGGTGGAAAGTTCGATTCTCCACCTCAAGATCTTGTCATTTTTCATTTTGCCCCTCTGCTTGTTGTTAAACATGAAAGCAACTGAACGTTGGTCAGTGAGCAGGGTAAATCGTTTTCCGGCCAGGTAGTGCCTCCAATGACGCACAGCCTCCACAATCGCCTGGGCCTCCTTCTCAACAGCGGAGTGTCTGGTCTCCGGGCCTTGGAGGTTTCGTGAAAAGAAGGCCACGGGTCTCCCCGCCTGATTGAGGGTAGCGGCCAGGGCAAAGTCGGACGCGTCGCTTTCCACCTGGAAGGGGATGGATTCGTCCACTGCGTGCATGGTGGCTTTGGCAATGTCTTCCTTGATACGGTGGAAGGCTAAGCGGGCCTCTGCTGTCAAGGGAAAAGAGGTGGACTTGATCAGCGGATGGGCCTTGTCCGCATAGTAGGGGACCCACTGGGCATAATAGGAGAAAAACCCTAGGCACCTCTTCAGGGCCTTGAGGCAGTGGGGCAGTGGGAGTTCCATAAGGGGATGCATCCGGTCGGGGTCGGGGCCGATGACTTCGTGTTCCTCAACACAGCCAAGGATGGCGAGGCGGTTTGTGCGGAATATGCACTTCTCCTTGTTATATGTCAGGCTCAGGAGTTGGGCGGTGCGGAGGAATTTTTCGAGGTTTGCGTCATGGTCCTGCAAGTCACGGCCGCAGATGGTCACATTGTCCAGATATGGGAAAGTGGCCTGCAACGCATTTTGATCTACCATCCGGTCCATCTCCCTTTGGAAGACGGAGACCCCGTTGGTGACGCCAAAGGGAACCCTAAGGAAGTGATAGAGGCGGCCGTTTGCCTCAAAGGCAGTATACTGGCGGTCCTCAGGGCGGATAGGGAGCTGGTGGTACGCTGATTTCAGGTCAATGGTCGAGAAGACGCGGTACTGCGCGATCTGGTTGACCATATCAGCTATGCGGGGGAGTGGGTAGGTGTCCAGCAGGGTGTAGCGATTTATTGTCTGGCTGTAGTCGATGACCAGGCGCTGCTTCTCGCCGGTCTTAACGACCACAACCTGGGCTCGCCAGGGGCTGGTGCTGCCCTCAATAATCCCTTCCTTCAGGAGCCGCTCCACTTCGGTTTTAATGAAAACCCTGTCCCCGGCACTGTATCGCCTGCTCTTTGTGGCGATGGGCTTACAGTCGGGGGTGAGGTTAGCAAACAGTGGGGGGGGGGTGACTCTGAGTGTGGAGAGGTTGCACCTGGTGCGCGGCGGGCAATTTGGGAGCTGCTGGCTGCGGACTGTGAGTGGGGGTAGGGGTCCACCGTACGCCATCGTAACACTTTTAAGGTGGCACTGAAAATCTAACCCCAGCAGGACGGCAGCGCAGAGGTCGGGCAGGACCAGAAGTTTAAAATGATCGTACACGGTCCTGTCTACTACGAATGTCACTACGCAGTAGCCGCCGATGTCCGCCGACTGGGACTCGGAGGCCATAGAAATCCGCTGGTGCGCAGGCAGGACTGGGAGGGAGCAACGCCGCACTGTGTCGGGGTGGATGAAGCTCTCCGTGCTCCCAGAGTCAAAAAGGCAGATTGTATCGTGGCCATTTACCTTAATGTCCATTGTGGAACTGGCCAGCTGGTGCGGTCTCGCTTGGTCCAGTGTAACGGATGCCAGCGTAGGGGTCGGTGTGTCGCTGCGGGTATCAGATGAGGCGGTGTTGGGGGCCTGCTGCGTTCCGGCTGTCATCCAAGATGGCGGCGTCCATGATCCCCATGTGGCTGGAGGCGTCCAAAATGGCTGCTGTACCGGTGGTACGCACATGGCCGGGGAGGCCCAAGATGGCGGCCCGCGTGGCCCACACGCGGCGCTGCTGAGGTTCGGGGTGGCTTTGGCCCTGCAGACGTTAGCATAGTGTCCCTTCTTCCCGCAGCCCGAGCAGATCGCGTTTTTCGCCGGGCAGCGCGCTCTGGGGTGTTTTGCCTGGCCACAGAAGTAGCATTTCTGGCCTTGGGGCACTGCTGTCTGGCCTTGGGACACTGCTGCGGTAGTTGGGCCGTTGCTGGGGTGTGGCTGGGTGGCACGGCGCTATGAGGCGGTCCTACCGTGTCCCAGGCTGTCATTCCCCGCGGCGTCCACGGTGCAGATGAGTAGGCATCCATGCCCCGGTAGGCTGCATCCAATGATAGTGCGAGTTCAGAGGCCTTGTTGAGGTCGAGGTCACTCTGCTCCAACAGTCGCTGTCGGGTGTAATTGGATCTGTGGCCCGCTACAAAAGCGTCCTGGATAAGTTCCTCTGTGTACACGGCGGCCTTTACATCCTTACAACCACAGGCCCGGCCAAGCACAGACAGTGCCTGAAGGTATTCCACGGTCGATTCCCCAGGTTGTTGTTTACGACTCCCCAGAAGGTGCCTGGCGTACACTTCGTTCACTGGGCGCATGTACTGGTCCTTGAGGAGCTTGATAGCGTCCGCGTACGAGGTCGCGTCTTGGATGACCGAGTACACTCGGTGGTTCACTTTGGAGGTCAGGACATCCAGTTTGTCCTCGTCCGATTTGATTGCTGCGGAGGCGGTCAGGAATTTTTCGAAACACTTAAGCCAGTGAGTAAACTTGGTGGATGAGTCCGCCTCCCGATGATCTAAGTCCAGGCATGCAGGTGTGAGGATCTTCTCCATTATAAAAATTTTGTTAATAAAATTGATGCGCTATCAATTACTCATAAAAGACTGAGAGTTAAGAGAGTAACTAAAGGCTTTTATTAACAAAAGAATGAAGGTCTGCCTCGAGTGGTTGACCGGTCCAGAATACAAAGGGGCTGGGGAGCAGTCACCTTTATACTAGGACTTGTGGGAGGAGTCAGCCGAGGCATGTCCAGGCATGTACACAGTGGAATACAAACAGTGGTTTACCACACCCTTGAAGCCTCCTAGCATTCTCCTTACAACTTAAAAGCTTTAGCTAATTAATTAATAAATAAAACAAGGTTAGAAATGGCAGGGCAGGTGGTGTGTTGTAACTGCAGCATGTGGGAGTTTGTGGAGAGCACCGCAAACTCAAGCATCCACATCTGCAGTAAGTGTCTGCAACTCGAGGAACTTCGGCTCAGAGTTGTTGAGCTGGAGTATGAGCTGCAGACATTGCAATGCTTCAGGGAGGGGGAGAGTTACCTGGACTCTTTGTTCCAGGAGGCAGTCACACCCTTTAGGTTACGTATAGAGTTCGTCACTGGTCAGGGACAGGGGGGTGTGACTGCAAGTCAGGCAGGTATGGGGAACCCAGAATGTAGTGATGGAGGAGCCTCAGCCCTGGACCTTGTCCAACAGGTACGAGGTACTTGCTACCTGTATGGATGAGGGAAAGGACTGCAGGGAGGATGGGCAAACTGACCATGGTACAGGGGGCCATCCAAATGGTGGGAGAAGGAAGGAATGTGGTAGTGGTAGGGGACAGTATAGTCAGGGGGATAGATACTGTTCTCTGCAGCCACGAAAGAGAGTCCTAAAGGCTGTGTTGCCTGCCCGGTGCCAGGGTTAAGGATATCTCCTTGCAGCTGCAGAAGAACTTGGAGGGGGAGGATCCAGTTGTTTTGGTCCACGTAAGAACCAGCGACATAGGCAGAACTAAGAATGAGGTTCTGCTGAGGGAGTTTGAGGAGCTCTCTGGATTACTAACTGAGCCACGCGCAAATTGGCATAGGGTCAAGCAGATCCGAGAGTTAAATGCGTGGCTCAAAGAGTGGTGTGGGAAGAAGGGGTTTCAATTCATGGGGCACTGGCACCAGTATTGGGGAAAGAGGGAGCTGTTCTGTCGGGACGGGCTCTACTGAAACCGGGCTGGGACCAGCGTCCTGACTAATCGAATAACTAGGGCTGTAGATTGGGCTTTAAACGAAAATGGGGGGGGTGTTAAATGAGGGGAAATTTAGAAATCTAAAGAGAAAGGTCAAGGCAATAGAGCAGTGTTGCGATTTGGGTAAAAATAAGCAGAGTGTGACAGGAAGGGACAGAGAGTTTAACGGTAGCAGTGCAGCAGAGAATAAGGACAAAGCAGGGAATAATGGTAAAAAATGTAAATTAAAGGCTCTTGTTATGAATGCTTCATGCATTCAGATAAAGATAGACGAACTAGTGGCACAAAAAGAGATAAATGAGTTTGATCTAATAGCCATTGCAGAGGCGTGGTTACAGTGTGAGCAAGATTGAGAACTAAATGTTCCAGGGTACTTGACATTTCAAAAAGACAGGCAGAATGGAAAAGTGGGTGGGTGGGGGGTGGGGTGGTAGCTCTGATAATAAAGGATGACATAAGGACAGTAGCGAGAAAGGATCTCGGCTCAGAAGATCAGGAAGCAGAATCAGTATGCGTGGAGATAAGGAATAACAAGGGGCAGAAAACACTGGTGGGAGTAGTATATAGGCCCCCTAACAGTAGCTATACTGTTGGACAGACTATTAATCAAGAAATAGTAGGAGCTTGTAACAAAGGTAATGCAATAATCATGGGGGGACTTTAATCTTCAGAAAACTGGACAAATCAAATTGGCAAAGTTAATCTGGAGGACGAGTTCATGGAATGCATTTGGGACAGTTTCCTAAAAACAATACCTCAAGGAACCAACCAGGGAACAGGCTGTTTTAGATCTTGTATTGTGTAATGAGACAGGGTTAATTAGCAATCTCATAGTAAAGGAGCCTCTGGGGCAGAGTGATCATAATATGATAGAATTTCACATTAAGTTTGAGAGTGACTTGCCTAAGTTCGAAACTAGAGTTTTAAACTTAAATAAAGCCAGTTACATCGGTATGAGGGGTGAGTTGGCTAAGGTAGATTGGAAAACTAAATTAAAAAGTATGATGGTAGATAAGCAGTGGCTAGCATTTAAAGAAATATTTCATAATTCTCAACAAAAATACATTCCATTGAGAAACAAAACCTCCACAGGAAAAGTGTTCCATCCGTGGCTAATTGAAGAAATTAAGGATAGCATTAGATTGAAAGAAGAAGCTTATAATGTTGTGAAGAATAGTAGTAAGCCTGAGGATTGGGAGAGTTTCAGAAACCAGCAAACAATGACTAAAAAATTGATGATAAGGGAAAAAATAGAATGAGAGAAAGCTAGCAAGAAATATAAAAACAGATTGTAAGAGCTTCTACAAGTATGTAAAAAGGAAGAGAGTAGCAAAGATCAATGTTGGTCCCTTAGAGGCTGAGACAGGAGAAATTATTATGGGGAATAAGGAAATAGCAGAAATGTTAAACAATTATTTCGTATCTGTCTTCACAGTAGAAGACACAAAAAGCGTACCAGAAATAGTGGGGAACCAAGGGTAAATGAGGGTGAGGAACTTAATGAAATTAATATAAATAGAGAAAAAGTACGAGAGAAACTAATGGGTCTAAAAGCCGACAATCCCCTGGATCTGATGACTTATATCCTAGGGTTCTAAAAGAGGTGGCTGCAGAGATAGTGGATGAATTGATTTTGATCTTCCAAAATTCCCTAGATTCTAGAATGGTCCCAGTGGATTGGAAGGTAGCAAATGTAACACCGCTATTCAGGAAAGGAGGGAGAGAGAAAACGGGGAACTACAGGCCAGTTAGCTTGACATCAGTCATCGGGAAGATGCTGGAATCCATTGTTAAGGAAGTGGTATCAGGGCACTTAGAAAATCATAACATGATTAGGCAGAATCAACATGGTTTTATGAAAGGGAAATCACGTTTGACAAATTTATTAGTGTTTTTTGAGGATGTAGCTAGCAGGGTAGATAATGGGGAACCAGTGGATGTAGTGTATTTGGATTTCCAAAAGGCTTTCACTAATGTGCCACATAAAGGGTTATTACACAAGATAAGGGCTCATGGGGTTGGGGGTAATATAGTAGCATGGATAGAGGATTGGTTAACGGACAGAAAACAGAGAGTAGGGCTAAACGGATCTTTTTCAGGTTGGCAGGCTGTAACTAATGGGGTGCTGCAAGGATCAGTGCTGGGGCCTCAGCTATTTACAATCTATATTAATGACCTAGATGAAGGGACCGAGGGTAATGTATCCAAGTTTGCTGATGATACAAAGCTAGGTGGGACAGTAAACTGTAAGGAGAACACAAAGGGGTCGATTTTCAGTGTACCATGAGGCAGGCTTTTAGGCGTGTGGGGGGCTAAAATCCCGAATTCGGGGCTCCCGACACCATCCCGCCCAAAACCCGCCTCCATGTAAGTTTCAAAGGAGGTGGGTACCCGCCCCGCACTGGGACCCGCCGACCCGAGGCGGGAAGGGATTAGTGCCAATTAACTGCCTGTTAACAGGTAGTTAACAGGCAGTTTTTAGCCTAATCCCTAATTTGAAGGTTGTCGTGTGGGATTCCTGACGGCTCCAAACCACGCCAGGTTAGAGGAGTTGGGCCGTCGGGTTGAAGGACTTGGAGGGGTCGAGATGTCAGTGTTCAGGTGAGTGATGGGTGCATGAGTGCAAAGGTAAGTGTGTTTGTTGTGTCTAAAGTGTGTAAAGAAGTTTAAATTACCTGTACTTACCTTTACAGCCTTCCTTCCTCTAGGCTTCGGGAGTCCATCATTCAGCTGGCACAGAAAGCAGAATGGCTGCGATCCGTCAAAAGTGACAGCCTGCAGCCTTCAGTGCCGGTGAGATTTCTAACTGAGTCTGCGTAGAAGGACTCAGGTTAGAAGTAAGACTGTCAGTGTTTGACAGCTTCAAACGGCTGTGAAACGCTGATATTTCATCTGTCAACATGTCTTGACAAATGAAATTTCAGTCTGTGATGTCACCTGTTGCCGGGTGGCCCTTAATTGGCCTGCTGAGCCCGCTGGGCGGGCTCAACAAAGTCAATCAAGTGAAAATCGCGTGGATTGGCCGCATCTCGATGGAGGCGGGACTACAACCCAAAAGTTGTAGTCCCGACTTCTGAATGAAAATCCAGTCCAAAGAGTGCAAAGGGATATAGATAGACTAAGTGATTGGGCAGTAATGTGCAGATGGAATATAACGTGAGGTTATTCATTTTGGTAGGAAGAATAGAAAAACTATTTTTTTTAAATGGTGAGAACTTTTAAATGTTGGTGTTCAGGGAGATTTTGGTGTCCTCGTGCAAGAAACAGAGAAAGCTAGCATGCAGGTACAGCAAGCAATTAGGAAGGCAAATGGCGTGTTGGCCTTTATTGCAAGGGGGTTGGAGTGTAAGAATAAGGAAGTCTTGCTACAATTGTACAAGGCCTTGGTGAGACCATTCCTGGAGTACTGTGCACAGTTTTGGTCTCCTTATAAGAATACAAGAACATAAGAAATAGATGCAGGAATAGGCCCCTCGAGCCTGCTCTGCCATTCAATAAGATCATGGCTGATCTTGGGTGCAAAGCCACTTCCCTGCCCACTCCCCATAACCCTTCACTCCCTTATCTTGCAAAAATCTGTCTATCTCCACCTTAAATGTATTTAATGACCCAGCCTCCACAGCTCTCTGTGGCAGAGAATTCCACAGATTTACGATCCTCTGAGAGAAGAAAGTCCTCCTCATCTCAGTTCTAAAAGGGCGACCCTTTATTCTGAAACTATGCCCCCGAGTTCTAGATTTCCCCACGAGGGGAAACATCCTCTCTGCATCTACCTTGTCAAGCCCCCTCAGTATCTTATATGTTTCTATAAGATCACCTCTCATTCTTCTAAATTCCAATGAGTATAGGCCCAACCTGCTCAACCTTTCCTCATAAGTCAACCCCCTCATCTCTGGAATTAACCTAGTGAATCATCTCTGAACTGCCTCCAATGCAAGTATATCCTTCCTTAAATAAGGAGACCAAAACTGTACGCAGTACTCAAGGTGTGGTCTCACCAATACCCTGTAGCACTGTAGCAGGACTTCCCTGCTTTTATACTCCAACCCCCTTGAAATAAAGGCCAACATTCCATTTGTCTTTTTGATTACTTGCTGTATCTGCATGCTAACTTTTGTGTTTTATGCACAAGGACCCCCAGGTCCCTCTGAACTGTAGCATTTTGTGATCTCTCTCCATTTAAATAATAATTTGCTTTTTTATTTTTCCTGCCAGAGTGGATAACCCTCGCACTTTCCCACATTTTACTCCATCTGCCAAATGTTTGCCCACTTACTTAGCCTGTCAATATCCCTTTGCAGATTCTTTGACTCCTCTGCACAACTTGCTTTCCCACCCATCTTTGTATCATCCGCAAACTTGGCTACATTACACTCGGTCCCTTCATCCAAGTCATTAATGTAGATTGTAAATAGTTGAGGCCCCAGCACCGATCCCTGTGGCACCCCACTAGTTACCGTTTGCCAACCGGAAAATGACCCACTTATCCCGACTCTCTGCTTTCTGTTAGTTAGCCAATTCTCTATCTATGCTAATATATTACCCCCAACTCTGTGAGCTCTTATCTTATGCAGCAACCTTTTATGTGACACCTTGTCGAATGCCTTCTGGAAATCCAAATACACCACATCCACTGGTTCACCTTTGTCCACCCTGCTCGTTTCATCCTCAAAGAACTCCAGCAAATTTGTTAAACATGATTTCCCTTTCATAAAACCATGCTGACTCTGCTTGACTGCATTATGATATTCCAAATGCCCTGCTGCTGCTGTCTTAATGAAGGACTCCAGCATTTTACCAACGACAGATGTTATGCGAACTGGTCTATAGTTTCCTGCTTTCTGTCTCCCTCCTTTCTTAAATAGGGGTGTTACATTTGCAGTTTTCCAATCTGATGGGACCTCTCCAGAGTCTAGGGAATGTTGGTATATTGCAACCAATGCATCCACTATCACTGCAGCCACTTCTTTTAAGACTCTGGGATGCAGGCCATCAGGTCCAGGGGACTTGTCGTCTTTTAGTCCCTTTATTTTACCAAGTACTATTTCCTTAGTGATAGTGATTGTTTTTAGTTCCCCCCTCCCTGTGGCTTTGATTATCCATTATTGGGATGTTGTTAGTGTCTTCTACCATGAAGACAAATACAAAATATTCATTTAGAGTCTCTGCCATTTCCCCGTTCCCCATTAATTCCCCAGTCTCATCCTCTAAGGGACCAATGTTTAGTTTAGCTGCTCTCTTCCTTTATATATACCTGTAGAAGCTCTTACTATGGCCTAGAAATTCAGTTGCGTTCGCCAGCCGTTAGCGCCATAAGAGGGGTAGATTTCGAGCGCAAGGCACTTAGCGCCCGGGCGCAGACCGATCTGCGCCTACGCCCAACTTCAGTTGACATTTAGCGCCGGCGCAAAGTGTTTGCACGCGCTCAGCTGCGCGCGCAGCTTATGACGTCATTTCGTCGTGCAACGCCGTTTGTGCGCCCCAAACCGGAACTTCAGTGGCACCCGCCCAATGTGGGCGTGGCGCTGTTAAGAACTGTGAAGTGGAACGCAGCAGAGGCCCTGCGGGCCTCGGGGAGCGCTAATTAAAGGGCACTTAGACTGAACTATAAAGGCCAGCCATTTTGCTGCAATGACTTTAGTGCTACGGATTTCTGGACAGAGACCAAGGAAGAGACCTTACTGAATTGGGCCAACATAGGAGAGGTATTTTTGGCTTCTGGCCAGAGCTTGCAAATTTGTCTCATTGTGATTTCACTGTTTGCAAGTATATTATGGGGGCTGCATGGGGTTCCAACCCTCAGTTCCAGCATTATGTGCGAAGGGCTCGCAGACGCTGTGTGAGAGGGGCAGCCATGCCTAGACGCAGAGAGGCCATCAGGCGTCGGCAACGTAGGCCTTACCCACTCAGGGAATACCGCCAGCAGGTGTCCTATCTCACCATGACTGCCGCGCATTGCGTTAAGAGGCTGCGCTTCAGAAGGGAGGAGGTTGCAGAGATCTGCCAGCTGCTTCACAGAGATCTGCGTCCACAGCTAATGTGCAGGACGTCTCTGTCGGTGGAAGTGAAGGTCACGGTGGCTCTGAACTTTTATGCAAGCGGCTCCTTCCAAGCCGCTGCTGGGGACATAGCGAACATCTCCCAGTTCGCCGTGCATCACTGCATCCGGCAGGTCACCGATGCCCTTTTCGCAAGGAGACACCAATTCATCTCCTTCCCCATGACCCTCGAGAGGCAGGAGCAGCGTGCAGTCGGATTTGCGAGGATCGCCGACTTCCCCGTGGTGCAGGGCGCCATTGACTGCACGCATGTGGCTATGCGGGCACCTATCGACAATGCCGAGGATTACCGCAACCGGAAGGGCTACCATTTCCTCAATGTACAGCTGGTGTGTGACCACAGGCAGCGCATCCTAGCTGTCAATGCCCGCTTTCCAGGAAGCAGCCACGATGCATTTATCCTGCGCCAGACTACTGTGGCTGACATGTTCCAGGCACAGCCTCCCCCAAGAGGATGGCTTATCGGGGACAAAGGCTATCCTTTGTGTACATGGCTCATGACCCCGCTCCGCGCGCCCAGGACCCCTGCTGAGGAGGCATACAACGAAAGCCATCAAGCCACAAGGAACATCATAGAGCAAACGATTGGCGTCCTCAAGCAACGGTTCTGCTGCCTGGATCGTTCCGGCGGATCTCTACAGTATTCGCCGGATAGAGTCTCCCAGTTCGTCGTCATTTGCTGCATGCTGCACAACCTGGCTATCCGCAGGACTCAGGCACTGCCACCTCACGTTGGACCACCACCTCAGGAGGACGAGCAGTAGGACCATGAGGAGCAGGAGGAGGAGGAGGAGGAGTACCAGCCCAGGAGGGAGCCACAAGGTCCAAGGGCCGTCCGTCGGCGGCTTATTGAATGACACTTCTAGGCCCCCTGTCAGGGAATGGCTTGTGGCAATGAACGCACCTGAATGCAGCCGCTCCGCAAGCCCTCAGCCGGTTAACGCAACAACCACTTGAAACATCACACATGGACAAGCTGAATAAATAAAAAGCTTTATTTAACAAACTCAGGGCCCTTCCCACATGAAACCCAAAAACAGACAAGACCCCCAAAAAACAGTCAAAAACATATCTCACTCCCACAACCTGGGGAGGAATAACAAAACTTGTCCATCCAAATGGCCTTCATCCTCGGCCTTACCAAGACAAACCCCCCCATACAGAACACAAACACCCCCATATAAAAAAACATTTGCCTTCATCTTCGGCCTTACCAAAATAAACCCGCCCCCATAGAGAACACAAACACCCCCATATAAAAAAACATTTGGCAACACACTCTACTTTGTGTGCCGAGAGGGTGAGTCCTTGTCCAGGCTTTTCTGGCCCCTGGCCGACCTGCTGCTCCACCTCAACCTGGGCCCTGTGGGTGTTGCAAGGCTGGGGGAAGGCTCCTGAGGGGCACAATGCGTGACGGCAGATGCCCTTGGGGGTCGGCCTAGACGAGCTCCGGCCCTGGAGGGGCCGGCTGCTGACTGCTGCAGCTCTGGCTGGGCAGCATCAGTCTCTCCAGCAGCTCGTCGCAGCTTTGCTGGGGGAGTGGCAGTGGCGGCTGCAGCAATGGGGGCAAGCTGGCTGATGCCAGGCGCTCGCTGGTCGCCAGAGACACTGGCAGTCGGCCGGGCTGGCACTGCAGCAAGCGCAGCAATCTGGTGAAGCCCAGACCGCTGTGCTGCAGCAGCGCGGCGGGTGCCCTGGCGATGCGTGCGTGACACAGCGAGTGTGGCAGCAGTGAGTGTCCATACTGCCCTGGTCTGTGCCCGCATCAGACCAGCCAGTGACTGCACGGCACCACTCATCAACTCTGCACTCGCTGCCTGTGCTGCCCTGAAATTGGCCCGACTCGCGTCCTGTGATGCCCTGAATTCTTCGTGACCCCTGGCCTGTGCTGCCCCGAATTGTTCGTGACCCCTGGCCTGTGCTGCCGCGAGTTCTTCTAAACCCCTGGCCTGTGAGACCCCGAAATCGGCCACACTATGAGCCAGGGAGTCAATGGCCTCAGGCAACCGTCCCACAACCCCCATGAACTCGGTGTGCCGACGATCCGAGTCCGCGGACATTTGATCAAGGAGGCGCACCTCCTGGGCGAGGACCGTCTCCGGACTGGAGGCCGGACTCTCCCTCTGGGGAGAAGGCCGCCGAGCTGCCCGACCCTTGCTGCAAGGCTGGATGCCACTGGGCCCAGCAACTGCACTCCCCTGCAACACTTCCCCCCTCTGGGGAGAAGGCAGCCGTGCTGCCCGACCCTTCCCGCGTGGCTGGACGCCACTGGGCACAGGAGCTACACCCCCCTGCAACACTTCCCCCTGGCTCTCCTCCAGGCAAGACGTGTCCCCTCCATTGCCATCCCCTGGCGCGGATGAGGGTTCCCCCGATGTGCCGCCTTCCTCTTGCTCCTCGTCGTCCTCCTCTTCCGAGGGACTGACACTCGCAGCCTCAGGGACCTCCTCCTCACCAGCTGAAAGCAGGAAGGCACAAGAGTAGCTTTGGAGTGAGGACAGGGCGTCAGCGAGGGAGGCATGAGTGGTGGCATTATGCGCATTGGTCGGACAGTGGCAAAGGATGTAGATCTGAAGCGCAAGGGGAACGAGAGAGGTCCAAAAGCTCATGTCCTTACCATTGGGGCCCAGCACAGGGTCGGCATCTCCAATTGCAACGGGGCCAATCACCCGGGCACCCATGAGTCGACCCACGCGCTCCTCCAGGTCACTGAGCTCCTGGAACTGGGCACGGCCTCCCCCGGTGACAGTCTGGCTCTTCAGATTCTGGGCCAGCTTGGCCTGCAAGAGAAAGGACGGCCTCTAAGTACAGTGTGGTGCCCTGTTGTTGTGTGCACTGCCTCCCATGGTCGAATAGCTTGGCCAGTGTGGTGCCCTGTTGTTGCGTGCACTGCCTCCCATGGTCGAATAGCTTGGCCAGTGTGGTGCCCTGTTGTTGTGTGCACTGCCTCCCATGGTGGAATAGCTTGGCCAGTGTGGAAAGTGCAGAAAGTGCTATTGATGTTCATGCCAGTGCCATAGCTGCTGGAGGAGGGCTGGCTATTAGGCCTTTGAGGTCCCTTTGCCCATAATGTGAGGTGCACATGCAAGGATGAGGAGGACAATGGAAAGGGTACTCACCCTGACCAACCGAGTGAGGTCGTTAAACTTTTTCCGGCATTGGTCACCAGTCCTGGGGACATCGCTGTTGGCTGCGACCCTCTGGGCGATTTCCCTCCAGGCTCTCCTGTACAGCCTCTTGGGAGCCTTCTTGCCACTGTCCGGGCACAAGATATCTCTTCTCTTCTCCAAACCCCTAAGCAGCACCTTCAAATCATGGGCAGAGAAGCGCTGCGCTCGCTCACGGGCCCTCTGCATCGTTGCTGGCGCTATTTCTCTCCAGCAGCAGTGTTTAGGCCTAGCTGGAGGGCTGCAGTATCCAGGGCGTGGCAGCAGACCAAGTCGACCCTTCCTCCTTTAAGAGCTGGCCGGCGCCAGGGTGTCTGCTGTCAATCAAAACATGACCGCGCCCGGCCTCGGCGGTATCAGTCTGCACCGCCGGCTTAGCGCCTAAAGATAGGGGTGCAACGCCAGTTTTAGCGCTCGAGCAAACTCCTTGGCCAAAGCTACTGAATATTGGCGAAGTGGCCTTCACTTTCCGGCGGGCGCAAACTTTAGCGCCCGCCCGACTTTACCGCCCCAAAAGTGGCTATACTGAATTTCTAGGCCTATCTGTTTTAATATTTCTTGCCAGTTTACTCTCATAATTCATCTTCTCTTTCTTTATTTTTTTTAGTCATCCTTTGCTGGTTTTTAAAAATTTCCCAACCCTCTGGTCTCCTACCAATCTTGGCAACTTTGTATGCCTTCGTTTTCAATTTGATACCATCCTTTACTTCCTTAGTTAACCGCGGATGATGCTCCCTTCTTTTAAAATCTTTCTTTCTCACTGGAATATATTTTTGTTGAGAGTTATGAAATAGCTCCTTAAATGTCCACCACTGCATTTCAACTGTCTTACCCTTTCATTTTTTTTTCCAGTCCACTTTAGCCAGTTCTGCCCTCATGCCATTGTAATTGCCTTTGTTTAAGATCAGGACACTGGTTTGAGATAAGGAAGGATATACTTGCCTTGGAGGCGGTGCTATGAAGGTTCACTAGATTGATTCCTGGGATGAGAGGGCTGACTTATGATGAGAGATTGTGTAGAATGGGCCTGTACTCCCTGGAGTTTAGAAGAATGAGAGGTGATCTCATTGAAACATACAGGATTCTGAAGGTGATTGACAGGATAGATGCTGAGAGGTTGTTTCCCTTGGCTGGAGTGTCTAAAACTTGGGGGCATAGTCTCAGGATAAGGGGTAGACCATTTAAGACTGAGATGAGGAGGAATTTCTTCACTCAGAGGATTGTGAATCTTTGGAATTTTCTGCCTCGGGGGGCTGTGGATGCTGAGTCTGAGTATATTCAAGGCTGAGATAAATAGATTGTTGGACTCTAGGGGAATCGAGGGATATGGAGATCAAGCAGGAAAGTGGAGTTGAAATCGATGATCAGCTGTAATTTGATTGAATGGCGGAGCAGGCTTGATCGGCTGTATGGCCTACTCCTATTTCTTATGTTCTCCCTCCTTTCTTGAATAGCAGGGTTACATTTGCTACCTTCGGATCTGCTGGGACTGTTCTAGAATCTATGGAATTGTGGAAGATCAAAATCAATGCATCCACCATATCTGTAACCACCTCTTTTGGAACCAAAGGATGTAGGCCATCATGTTCAGGGAATTTATCGGCTTTTAATTCCAATCTTTTCTCCAGTACTTTTTCTTTACTAATATTAATTATTTTTAAGTTCTTCACTCTCATTAGACCCTTGGTTCCCCACCAATTACAGTATGTCTTTTGTGCCTTTTACTGTGAAGATAGATACAAAATATTTCTTAACGTCTGTGCCATTTCCTTATTCCTCATTATAATTTCTCCTGTCTCTGCCTGTAAGGAACCCATGTTTACTTTTGCTAATCTCTTCCTTTTTACATACTTGTAGAAGCTCTTACAATCTGGTTTTATATTTCTTGCTAGTTTACTCTCATTCTATTTTCTCCCTCTTTACCAATTTCTTGATCATTATTTGCTGATTTCTAAAATCCTCCCAATCTGCAGGCTTACTATTCTTTTTGACAACATTATAAGCCTCTTTTAATCTAATAGTATCCTTAACTTTTCTAGTTACCCACAATTTTACCATCTTTCCCGTGGAGTTTTTATCCTTCAAGGGATAAAAACTGTTTCTCAAAGAAACTATTTTTGGTCTGAAAGGCAGAATTACAGTACACTCCAAAATGCTGGAAAATGCACAAAATAAAGTTTCATAATTAAAACCTTCTAGGGGATGTACCCTAGAGCCCCCTAATAAATAAATCTCCCACCTTCATGTATTCTCCTTCAGTAATTTCTTAATCACCATTTCTGCAAAATATGCTTTTCTATACGTTTGGAATTTCCCCTATAATAAGTGATCAAATGTATACACCTGCAGCTTAAGTCAGACTACAATTTCAGTGTAATCCCTCATTTTCATGTGTCACAAGGCCTTTTGGCATAGAAGTTTACTGATGGGGAACTTTTGGCTCATTTGTGCCACCTCTTTGCTAGAACAGTGAAAAACAAAACTACCCTGCTCTGTCCTCATAGCTCTGTATTTTCCTCTGCTTCAAATATTTATCCAATTTTTCCTTAAAAGATGCAGCGGTCTCTGCCTCAAGCACACAATATACCAAAACATTCTATGCTGCAATATCTGTTAAGAAATTGCTCCTAAACCCCCTCCTCATCATCTTACTGACAATTTTAAATTGATCACCCCTCATCATTGACTCCCAACCAGAAGAAATATTGTTTTCCTAACCACTTTATCAAAATTCTTCTGAATTTTAGAAACCTTTATTGAACGTCTTCTTAGCCTTTTCTGCACCATTAGAAGTAGTCCCAGGATCTCAAGTCTTTCCTCACAACTATAGTTTCACACCTTCGGCCCCTTGAGCCTGTTCCGCCATTTAATGAGATCATGGCTGATCATCCAAATTCAGTACCCTGTCCCTGCTTTCTCCCCATATCCCTTGATCCCTTTAGCCTTAAGAAATATATCTAACTCCTTCTTGAATATATTTAATGAATTGGCCTCAACTGCCTTGTGTGGTAGAGAATTCCACAGGTTCACCACTCTCTGGGTGAAGAAATTCCTCCTCATCTCTGTCCTAAATTGCTTACCCCTTATCCTTAGACTGTGACCCCTGGTTCTGGACTCCCCCACCATCGGGAACATCCTTCCTGCATCTAGTCTGTCTAGTCATGTTAGAATTTTATAAGTTTCAATGAGATTCCCTCTCATTCTTCTAAACTTTAGCGAATATAAGCCTAATCTACCCAATCTCTCTCCATACGTTATTCCTGCCATCCCAGGTATCAGTCTGGTGAATCTTCGCTGCACTCCCTCCATGGCAAGAACCTCCTTCCTCAGATAAGGCGACCAAAACTGCACACAATACTGAAGGTGTGGTCTCACCATGGCCCTGTACAACTGCAGCAAGACATCCTTGCCCCGTACTCGAATCCTCGCGCTATGAAGGCCACAAAGTGAAAACACTTTTTAATGTACTTTTAATATATCGATTTGAGTTTTTTTACTCAGTAGATGTATTATAATTATTATGAGTGGTTTAAAAAGTGACCAGAAGGTTTACCAGCTGCAAAGAGCAGCAGAAATCAGAGGTGAATGACGTTAATGCTAGATGTGCTTTGAAATCCCAAGTCATAAATTGGCAGAGATTAGCTGGAGGGCTGCTGATGGCTGAAGTTGGGGTGCACCGCAGGGAGAGGATGAGAAACCACTACTGCTCTCCTTAAGGCTTCAGACGGGGTGTTTCTTCTGTACTGATGTGGCAAATTGCTGGAGGGTGAGTCAATCAGATCTAGACATGCCATTTGAGGAGTCAGCACATGAATGGAGCAGTCACTGGTCTAAAAAGAAAGTTGTCTGTTCCGAAGCAGGTGGTTGGTAAATATAAATGAATCTACTAATGAGGCAACAGTCCTTTCCAGACCTCCAAATCCATGAATTTAAAAAGGAACAAACTAGCGAGAAAGAAATCTAAACACAAATAAAGCTGCGTTACCTTGGCTTCGTGCACTGAATTCTCTGGGATAAATTGCCCATGGACTGCAATTTGATTTCCCCTGGGCTACGGGCATTATGAGTATAGTGTTCTCATTGCATTTGTATTTTACGATCAATGTCCAGCTTACAATACCTTAAATAAAATATGTGGGTAATGAGCTCTACCGGCTTTTAGTCCACACGTGGAGGAATAGCTGCCATTGGCCTGTAATTTGCGGTCAGTGGCAAAGCAAAAGCTTTCACTGTTGGCCCCGAAGTAATCTTCCCACAAAGATCTCACGATCTCTGTGGCAGGAAGTTTGGTTTTTCCCGACATGCAGTTGAAATCAATGTAGTATAGTGGGAATCCCATAGTGCGAGCTGCTGTGACATCAACAAGCTGTCTAAGCAGCCAATAACAATGCAGAATTCCCACAGACCAAGAACGAGGACGTGATTAAGCTCCTTTGATTCTGACTTATTAAAAATGTTAGACAGCAAGAGAAAGATTGGGACTCCCACATGGGGAAAAGGTAAACCTGAAATGATGAACAAATTTTTGAAAAAATAAAAAATGTGAAGTTTCTTAGATATTTTAATTTTTATTAAAAAGGATGAATTTGACATTCCACAAAATTAAAATGAGTTTTTCAGGGCGATAACATTTGTTTAGCAGTCAATACACTGTTAAAACCCTAGTTACACCTAATCCAAAAGGGTCTAACTTTTAATGGGGTATTTAACACCATATTACTGCAGAAGAGCCAAAATTTTTGTCCGTTTCACTGATTTCAACGATACACTGATTGCCGGCTATGGGGTGGGTTGGCGGTGGCGGGGGGGGGGGTGTGGGGGCGGTGGGGGCGGTGTCACAGTGCAGCCTGTGACATAGCAGTGAATGACTGACCGCAACTTCAGAATTTCGCTACGAATTGCAGTCAGTTTCAAAGGGGTAATAGTGAGCACTGTTTATTTGATGTTATTACCTGTAATGATATCAGCAAATAGTGATGGTATTTGCCTGTTTGATTATTTATGCCTTACCAGCATATTTGCCTGATTGATTATGTATGCCTGACCAGCAGAGGGCATGTGAGAGACAAGCAGTTTAGTTTTGGTTTTGTTTTAGATGGATCTCTAAGATGGTGTCTCCTGTAATGCTGTTAACTGCGTTGAACATACTTTAGATAAAAAGTCATTCTCTTTCATGAATGTGTCGTCATTGAACCCACATACAAACCAATACATGGTGTCAGAAGTGATTGAAAGAGATGAAGAGGAAAAATCTGAAGTTAAATCAGCTCTCCACATATTAGCAAGCCAAAAGAGAACATCGTTACTTACCATTGGAGAATAGCTAACGAAGTGAAAAATGGAAGGTTTACACCCACCGGCGAAGCTTCAGTTGACAGGTAATGTGGCTGAAAATTGGAGGAGATTCAAGCAACGTTTGGAGTTGTATTTATCAGCAATCGGAGCTGACGAGAAAAGTGATAAAATGAAAGCGTCAGTGTTCTTACATGTCGTGGGTGATGAAGCGCTGGAGGTGTATAATAACTTCACATTCGCTGCTGATGGAGACGAAATGAAGTTGGATAAAATAATGGAACAGTTTGAGGCCTACTGCATACCTAAACGTAACGTGACGTTTGAGAGGCACAGATTTTTCACATGTGTACAGAAAACGGGAGAGACTATTGATCAGTATGTGACTGAACTGAGAAACCGAGGCAAAACATGTGAATTTGGGGGACTGACAGACTCGCTGATAAAAGACAGACTGGTGTGTGGTATTCCAGATAATGGTCTAAGGGAAAGACTGCTAAGAGAGCAAAATCTAGACCTGGGAAAAGCCATAGCACTGTGTAGGGCTACAGAGACTGTGAAGTCGCAGGCAAAGGAGCTGTTCAGTGACAGTAGCTGCAACGTGGATGCAGTAAGAATGAACGGACACAAACCGTTTAACAAAAAGAGCGCCAATGTGAAAAAAGAGGCGTGGCCAGCGAACAAAAATGAAAGGGGCAATCGAAAGCCATGTAGTCGAGGCAGTACACAGGATCCACCAAAAAAGTGTCCAGCATATGGTAAAACATGCAATAGTTGCAAGAAAAACAACCATTATGCCCGTTGCTGCAAGAACCAAGCGCAACAAAGCAAGGTCCATGCAGTAGATGAAAGCGAGATAGAGGAGTTCCATGTAGATGTTGTGTCTGAAAACAAAAAAGAAAAAAGAGACTGGATGTTGACACTAAAAGTGAATGACATACACATTCCATTTAAATTGGATACTGGAGCACAAGTTAATGTGATATCAGAGACTGATTTTAAGAAAATTAGACCCAGACCAAAGATACATGGAATGAAAGTGACAGGATACTCAGGTACTGATATACCAGTGAAAGGAAGATGCATTGTCAAAGTGACACACAAGGACAGAGAGCACACGCTAGCATTAATCGTGGTGCCAAAGGATGTGCAAGCCATACTAGGTTTAAAAGCCTGTGAGAGACTGAACCTGGTAAAGAGAGTCCTCGTTGTGGAAAGCGAAGGAGAGACAGTCTATGATGAACTCATGAAAGAGTACAACGACCTATTTCAGGGTCCAGGTTGCCTTCCAGGAGAACACATGATCAGAGTAGATAAAAGTATGCCAACGGTCATACATCCATGCAGAAAAGTTCCGTTTGCTCTTCAAAAGCAACTGAAGGCAGAGTTGGACAGGATGGAAAGCCTGAACGTGATTCAGAAGATAGATGAGCCAACTGAGTGGGTGAGTTCCCTAGTCGTTGTGGACAAAAAGAATGGAAAGCTCAGAATTTGCCTGGATCCAAGAGATCTAAACAGAGCAATAAAGAGAGAGCACTTCAAGCTTCCTACACGTGAGGAAATCATGTCACAGTTTGCAAATGCAAAGTATTTCAGCAAGTTAGATGCATCATCAGGATTTTGGCAGATGAAATTGGACGAGGCAAGTTCAAGACTGTGCACGTTCAACAGTCCATTTGGCAGATACAGATTCCTAAGGTTACCATTTCGCATTGCCTCAGCTCCTGAAGTGTATCACAAAACTATCCATATGATCTATGAGCACCTGGAGGGAGTTGATACATCAATGGATGACATCATAGTATGGGGAACCACGAGAACTGAGCATGACGAGAGACTGAAAAAAGTGCTGGAAGCAACAAGGAAAACAAACCTGAAGCTGAATAGAGAGAAATGCCAGCTCGGGGTGACAGTACTGACATTCGTGGGAGATATCCTTAGCAGTGAGGGCATCAGACCAGATCCCAGAAAGGTGTCTGCCATTGAGAATATGCCAAAGCCACAATGCAAAAAGGATGTGCAGAGGTTTAATGGAATGATCAACTACATGGGTAAATTCATATCCAACCTCTCAGAAAAGATGGCGCCACTGAGACGACTAACTGAAAAGAACATAGAATGGGAATGGAATCATGAACATGAGAAGTCATGGAGCGATCTAAAGAAACTGCTCACAGAGGAACCAGTTCTGAGGTTTTATGACCCAGTGAGACCCATCAAGATATCATCAGATGCATCACAGAGTGGGCTCGGTGCCGTTCTTCTGCAAAAATATGATTACTGGCAACCTATTGCATATGCATCGCGCTCAATGACAGACGCGGAGACGCAATATGCTCAAATAGAAAAGGAGCTGCTCAGCATCACATACGCCTGTGAAAGATTTCACCAGTTTGTGTCAGGACAAGCAATCAGTGTAGAGACTGACCATAAGCCCTTGATTGCATTGTTCCAAAAGCCACTAAATAGCTGTCCGCTTAGAATACAAAGAATGATGATCAGGCTGCAACGCTATACACTGAATGTTGCGGGCACACCGGGTAAGCTGATGTATACAGCAGACACGTTGTGCAGAGCTGTAGACCCAAGAGAGCCCGCAAACACCAAAATGGATGAAAAAGTGAATGCCTACGTGGACATGATCACAAGTGCACTGCCCATAGCAGATGCAAAAATGGAGCTCATAAAGACTGAGACAAACAAAGATGAAACAATGAGACGACTGAGGAAAAGCATCTTGGATGGATGGCCCAACATGAAGCAAGACTGCTCACCTGACATGGCAGAGTACTGGAACTGCAGGGCGGAACTATCAGTGGTCGAAGACATCATCTACAAAGGAAGTAAAATAGTTATCCCAAAGAGTCTGAGAAAAGAGATGCTAAAAAGGATCCATGGAGGACATCTGGGAATCGAAAAGTGTAAGAAAAGAGCACGAGAGGTGATGTACTGGCCACGAATCAACCAAGATGTGACAAATGAGGTGTCAAACTGCACAATATGCCTGAAATATCGAGCAAGCAATCCAGTAGAACCACTAAAGCCACACCCAGCGCCAGACAGACCTTACCAGAAGGCAGGCGCTGACCTATTCGTATGTCAAGGGAAGGACTATCTTGCAGTCACAGACTATTACTCCCTGTATCCAGAGGTGTGTAGACTGTACACCACCACTGCAGATGCTGTGATAAGATGTATGAAAGCCATGTTCTCCAGACATGGCGTGGCAAGCGAGGTCTTCACAGACAACGGACCCCAGTTTTACAATGCAAGTTTCCGACACTTTGCCAAAGAGTGGGACTTTGTCCACACAACATCAAGTCCTCACTTTCCACAGTCCAATGGACTAGTGGAAAAATCGGTCCAGACAGTGAAAAGACTGATGTACAAGACAAAAGACAGTGGAACTGACTTCTACCAGAGCATGCTTGTATACCGCACAATGCCGCTCGAGTGTGGTATGTCACCAGCCCAACTCCTGATGGGACGTCTGCTAAGGTCAAACCTACCCATCCCGGAGAACCTCCTGAAAACAAAAGAGGGAGAGAAAGTGAGGAAGTTCAAAGAACAACAGAAAGAAAAGCAAAAGTACTACTATGACAGAGGAACACAAAACCTACCTGAACTCCACACTGGTGACCAAGTAAGGTTCAAAGACAAAACAAACATATGGACTCAGAAGGGAACTGTCCTGAGTGAAGTTCAACCAAGATCATACACCATTCAGACAGATGAGGGTGCTGTTCTGCAAAGAAATCGTCGAGATCTTCTCATGGGACCAGCCACAGCAAGTCAAAAGACTGATACTGTTGAACAACCTGATCACACAGCAGGTCAAAAGACTGATAGTGTTGAACAACCTGATCACACAGCTGAGAAACCATCATCTGAGGCAACAACTCAGATTCAAGGACAATCAATCAGAAAATCCTTAAAACGCGTGAAGCCTCCTGAGAGACTCATTGAGCAAGTTTAAGGACTCTTGTTATAGAAGGAAGTAATGTTATCTTATTCTTTCTTAAAGTTATAATGTATTTACATATTTCATGTGAACACACAAAACAAGGTTAACTAACCTTGATAATGATAATGTAAGTTCATTAAGTGTTACAGTTAAAATGCAGAGTAATACAAAGAAAACATGTTGTTAGATAAAAGTAAAATACTTTTGTTTTAAGAAAGGGAGATGTAATGATATCAGCAAATAGTGATGGTATTTGCCTGTTTGATTATTTATGCCTTACCAGCATATTTGCCTGATTGATTATGTATGCCTAACCAGCAGAGGGCATGTGAGAGACAAGCAGTTTAGTTTTGGTTTCGTTTTAGATGGATCTCTAAGATGGTGTCTCCTGTAATGCTGTTAACTGCGTTGAACATACTTTAGATAAAAAGTCATTCTCTTTCATGAATGTGTCGTCATTGAACCCACATACAAACCAATACAATTACCCACCGTAAATTCTGGGCCATTGAGTTCACAAGCTTCATGTCTGGCATTTCGTTGCAGAGTCAAAAGCCTGCATTTTGCTGAATCATTCTCCTAGCTGGAGAGTGGAGGTCAGCAGTTAAAGGATTACTGCAGGATAATTTTCTAGAATAACCTAACCATTGAATGTATAAAGCATATTTTTCTTGGATTAAAAAGAAATGCAAGTAAATTTATTAAAAATATTGACCTAGAAATTGGATATGAACACGAAACGGGCAGTGTCAAGGCCCAACGATGTTCAGCTGCACCACCTCAAAATGGTCTAGGTAGCATCTAAAATGCATGCTCAGTGCTCATTAACATGTTTATAGTCCAGATTTCTGCACTAAAACAGCTGCTCATTGGCTTACCGCTCAACAGGTGGACCAATATCAGGTCCAGTCTAATTCCCAGTCATGTGTGGCACAGGCTTTATTCAGTGCTTAAAGTGGAGGTGCATTGTTCCTGCTCCTGGGACTCGGGACAGGGTCACTGGCAAGGCTTGGAAGCTAAGCAGAGCCAGGCCTGGTTAGTACCTGGAGGGGTGACCATTAGGGAAGACCAGGTGCAGAAGACCAGGTGCAGAAGGTCACGGAAGGAGCCCCGGGAGGGGCGGTTGGCGAGCAGGCCCGGGCGTTGGGCTGAAGATTGTCGGACAGGAGGAATGGTGGAAATGGAATGGCGGCGCGCACAGACGCAGCGGCTTTGCTTCTCCCAGGACGGTGCTATTTACGTTTAATGTTAATGTTATTTGTACTGGACTCATGGGAGCTTGCAAGATCACATTTCGTTGTTCTTGTACTTGTGCATTGTACAATGACAATAAAGTTGAATTATTATTATTATTATTATTGACGCTACAACACCTTATTGTCAAGCCACTCAAAACTGTAGCTGCAAGATGAAGATGAAGAAGAAGGTACTGCAAAGCCATGGCAGAACGTCCTCAAAGGGAGATAGCCCGGAGGTTTTCTGACGTGGCTCTGGAGGCACGGGTTATGGCCATGGAGAGGAGGTGGGCTGTCCTCTTCCCACACACTGGAAGGAAGCCCTCGCCACGCACCTTGCGAAGGCTGTGGCAGGAGATAGCCGCCCATATCATGGCCAACACTGTGGTGCCAAGGTTGGCCATCCAGTGCCAAAAGAAGTTTAATGAACTCGCACGGCAGGTTAAAGTGAGTGAAGGTTTCAGCAAATGCCATATCCCACCATCTGCACCACAAGCCTCACACACTACTCTACCTATTACCACTCACACCTCACAATCAGAGCTTCGCTTCACCCTCTCAACCTTACCACTGCTGCAACACTTACACCCACATCTCACCCCTTGCACACACTGACAGCTATTCAATTAGGGCAGGTACATCACCTAAACACATTGCACCATCCTCACTCACAAACTTCTCTTTCTCTTGCAGGCCAAGGTCGCACATAACCGGAGAGAGCAATGGCAGACAGCAGGGGGCAGACTGACATCCCCAACTTCAGCCAGCTGGAGAAGAGAGTGCCTGACATAATTGGACGGCAGATCATAGAAGCCGTGGCAACTGGCGAGGTTGAAACCCTTGAGGATAACAGCGATATACTCATTCCTAATCCTTCTCAAATCCAACTTCCCCCTCATTCCACAATTTCCTCTCACTTTCAAGCTCCTGATGCTGTATGCATGCATATCTTACTCCTTCCCCCCCCACCACGCCTCCCCTCACCATAACCCAACTCTTGTGCCTTCCTCCTTTCAGATAATCAAGAATAAGCACCTGAGCAGCCTGTCCCCGAGGCGATGCATGAGAACGAGGGGGGAGAAGAAAAAGATGACACAGCGTCACTGCATCTGTCACTCGGAGACACCAGCTTAGAAACTGGCACTGCGCGTAATTTAGAAGACTCGGATGAGGACCTCGATGGGGCGTCCTTCTGAAGACGGGTGATGGGCATGCACACTGAATTGCTAAGTGCGTTGGCAAGCCTGCCAGAGAGCCTCTTAACAGTGTCAAGGAGCATGGAAAAGTCCACCTCCAATATTGCACCGGGCTCTGTGCAGAGCTTGGATTCCAGGATTTCCAGCCTGGAAATGATGGAAGACTCCCGAAAAGACCATGTCGACCCAGACATGATGCTGCGTGTGATGGGCGATGTCGCGGCTGCCATTGTAGGACAGGCGCAAGCCGTCTTAGTGCTGCAGCAGAAGCGCAGACCGCTCTCATGCAGCCTCAGCTTGATGCCACCCAAGCTCAGACTGCTGCCATCATGGCCGGATTTACCACTGTCAACTGGGGCTTGCAGGGTGTCGCAGCAGCCAGCAATCTTGCAGTGTCCGTGTGTAGATAAAGACACTGAAGACAGGAGTTGGTTCATAGGTATTTACTAAGCAAGTCTGGGGGGGGGGTTTCTAAAAGATATACACAATACACAGGCTTATATAGCCCAAGTGGCAATTACCGGCATTACGCACACCTGGGGCTCTTAAAGGCACATACACCACAATTCCTCCCCTTCTAGCTAACTATTACATCATATTTTAAGTAATTATTAATTACATGTTATATGCAAAATAATATACATTGCTGTATTAATTAATTATAAGTTAGTCTCTCAGGAGGCTTCCTGACTCGGTCCGGATAACGCCTCGGGGGTGTAGTAGTTTCTGGTGGTGTAGTAGGTTCTTCTGGCAAGGCTGATTCGGCTTGAAGGCCAGTGTCGGGTTCATCGGGCTCCAGTATCACCGGATCGGAGGTAGATATGGGTATCTCTACTTCATCGTTAGATGTATAGAGTGGTGGTGTAGGTTGTCCCTTTTCGGATGACTTGATGATTTGGTCAGCATGGCGCCTTATTATGCTGTCTCCGATGTCCACGGTATACATCAGTGGTCCTAATCGTGTGCAGGTAGTTCCAGGCTGCCATTTCTCGGTACGGTAGTCCCGGGCCAAAACCAGTTGGCCTTTCATTCATGCCCTGAAACTGCCGGTTCTCCACGTCCCTTCGGATGTTGGGCTTGACCAAATCCAGCCGGCATCTTAGGTTTCTATTGTAGAACATCATGGCGGGAGTTTGGTTAGTAACCATATGCGTTGCATTCCTATATGCAAATAAGAAGTTATCCACCTTGTGCTGAAGTTTTATGTCTTCATTACCCATGGCCTTGATGGCCTTCTTGAAGGTCTGGACAAACCTTTCAGCCAATCCATTGGTGGCGGGATGGTATGGGGCGGACGTGTAGTGCTTTACCCCATTGTTCTTTAAGAACTTTCTGAATTCTTCGGACACAAATTGCGGTCCATTATCAGAACATATCTGCTCCGGCAGCCCATTCCTGGCAAATATGGTCCTTAATACTGTGATGGTTTTTTCTGTGGTGGTGGAGGACATCTTTATTACCTCCGGCCACTTGGAGTGTGCATCAACTGCGATTAAGAACATTGAGTCCATAAATGGACCAGTAAAGTCGATGTGCACCCTTTGCCAGGGAGATGAGGGCCACTCCCATGGATGTAGAGGGGCCTGTGGCGGAGCATTTTGGACCTTCTGGCATCCTAGGCAGCTCTTGGTCATGTCTTCGATGTGTCCATCGATACCTGGCCACCATACAAACGCCCTAGCTAGGTTCTTCATTTTCACTCCACCCAGATGCCCCTCGTGAAGCTCCTTTAGCACTTTATCCTGGAGTTTGGGTGGAATCACCACTCTGGATCCACACATCAAGGTTCCTCGGCACACTGACAGCTGTTCTCTTCTTTGCGAGAATGCTGGCAACAGTGGTTCGCCATGTGCTGGCCATCCCTTCACTGTTAAATCGTAGACCCCTGAGAGAGTAGGGTCATTTCTTGTCTCCCTTTCAATGGCAGAATTTGTCACCGGTAGACATTCCACTATGGTAGAGTGGAATATCTCTACTGGGTCTACTGTAGGTGCCTCTTCTATCGTTGGCAACGGTAGGCGTGATAAACCGTCAGCATTCCCATGCTGTTTTGACCCTTTGTATTCAATGTTGTATTGGTGTGCCTCTAGAAAAAGGGACCACCTCTGTAGTCTTTGTGCCGTCATAATGGGGACACCGTTTTTAGGGTTGAACATGGAGATGAGCGTTGATGGTCAGTCAGCAAGGTAAATTTTTGTCCGTGTAGGTAATGGTTGAATTTCTTCACTCCCCATACCAGGCTGAGTGCTTCCCTGTCTATCTGGGCATAGTTACGCTCAGCTGAGTTCAATGAGCGTGACGCAAAAGCTATCGGCCGTTCCGAGCCATCAGGGAATCTATGGGACAATACCGCTCCTATGCCGTAAGGGGATGCATCGCACGCCAGTCTGATTGGTAGTGATGGGTTGTAATGAGCCAAAATTTTCTCGGATGTGATTAAGTCTTTACATTTACGGAAGGCACGTTTACAGTCTTCGTTCCATGTCTGTAGAAGATCATTAAGAGGGTGTAGAATTGTTGATAAGTTCGGTAAAAATTTATGACAGTAATTTATTAATCCCAGGAATTATCTTAATTGTGAAACATTTTCAGGTGCTGGGGCTTTTATAACTGCTTCAATTTTTTCAGGTGACTTATGCAACCCTTCCTTATTAATTAGGTGGCCACAATATGATATCTGATTTTGGAAAAATTCGCACTTGGGGCGATTTGCTCGTAGGCCCCGTTCTTTCAGCCTAGTGAGCACCTGCTCCAAATTGGCAAGGTGCTCGTTGTCGTTTTCTCCTGTTATAAGGATGTCGTCTAGGTAGCATTGAGTCCCCGGAATCCCTTGCAGGACTTGCTCCATAGCTCTTTGCCAGATAGCTGGAGCTGATGCTATTCCAAAAACCAGTCGATTGTACTGGTACAGGCCTTTGTGTGTGTTTATTGTGAGATACTTTTTAGAGGTCTCCTCAACCTCCATCTGTAAATATGCCTGTGCCAAGTCAATTTTTGTGAAACGTTTCCCTCCGGATAGTGAGGCGAAAATATCTTCTATCCTCGGAAGAGGATACTGTACCGTGTGAAGGACCAGGTTTACAGTCACCTTAAAGTCCCCACAGATGCAAATTTTTTTCTGTTCCTCAGAGTTATTTTTCAATGTTTTTTTCATGACTGGAACGATGGGTGTTGCCCATTCGCTCCAATCTATTTTGGATAATACGCCTGCCGTTTCAAAATTCTTCAGCTCTGCCTCGACTGCCGGACGTATTGCGTATGGCACCGGTCTTGCCTTAAAAATTTTTGGAATTGCTGTATCTTCCACTTTTATTGAGGCGGTGATGCCTTTCAAGGTTCCTAGTTTCTCTTGAAACACTTCTTTGGCGTTGGCCAAGATGTCTTTTAATCGTTCAGGTATGATGTCATCATTGTTTTTTTCCTTACTGGTCACCGTCAGTGCCTGAATGGAGTGCCAGTCTAAACGTATCTTCCTTATCCATTCACGTCCCAACAACGGTGGACCACCATCTTGTAGAATGTATAAATACAACTTTTGTATTTCTTTGCCGTTGTATACCACAGGCACCCTTATTTTTCCTTTGGGGTAGACTTTCTGCCCCGTATATGTTTTTAAGATAATGGATGTGTCTTTTAGAGGTATATGCGAAAATAGCCTCTTGTAATCTCATCGATTTATTACGGTTAGAGCTGATCCTGTACATAGCTCCATTTTAACTGGGGACCCTGCTATTGTGAGGGTAACCCAATTGGTTTGGCAATCCTCTTTGGCAAGTACATTATGTAATTTGAGACAGCTTAGTCTCTTGTTTCCGGAGTCGCTATCGCTATTCTGGTCTTCGGAGCTATTGTCCGTCATCATTTGTACCTTCCTGTACTTTTCTTTGTTGATTTTTTGTTTTCTGTCAGTGGATTTATTTTGTCCAGATTGGCATACCCGTGCAATGTGTCCAATCTTACCACATTGCCTGCATGCTTTGCCCTTGAACCAGCAGTCCCTCTGGTTATGGGTAGATCTGCCGCAGCGATAACATCTTCCGAACTCCTGTGTCATTTTATGGGTGCCGAAGTCCTGTGTCTCTTGTTGTATCTCTGCAGCTCCTTTTGCTGCTGCTTCGTATGATACAGCCATACTGAAAGCTTTGTCCAATGTTAAATCTTTTTCAGAAAGCAGTCTTTTTTGTGTTCCTTCACTTAAGAGACCGCAAACAAATTTGTCTCGAAGATAATCCGATAGTCCTGCTCCGAATTGACAGTACTTTGATAGTTTTCTTAATTCGGTTAGGTAATCAGCGTTACTTTCATTCTTGTGTTGATTTCTCTTGAAGAACTTGAATCGTTCCGCTATCAGCAGCGGTGTTGGGTTTAAATGCTCCTGCAGGGTATCAACAATTTCTTTAAAATTCTTGTCCATTGGTTTGGCTGGAGTGATTAAATTTCGTAACAGCCCGTATGTCTTCGCGCCCATTAAGTTCAGAAGTACTGAAGCTTTTTTTTATCTGTTATTCCATTTGCAGTGCAATAAACCTCTACTCTTTCCACGTATGTGGTCCAATCTTCTATTTCGCCATCAAAAGCCTCAATATTACCAGAATTAGGCATTTCAGAAAAGATATGGCGCTTCCCGCGCTTTTTTTTTTTCTCTGTAGCAACGATATGGCGCTTCCCGCGCTTTCCTGCCGCTGCTACCGATAACAGCGCTGTTTTACTGTGGTTTCCGTTTATTCACTGTTGGAGACTCGTTCCCGACGGAGGTCTAAACGCTGACCTGCTTGCCACGCCGGCCGTCTCTCGAGTGCACCCTCCCAGTCCGTTATTGCTTGCCTCCGATTTCGCTGCCTGTCTCAGCTGTAGAGCCCGCCGCTGGAGCTCCAGCCTGACGCCCAGGAAGGATTAGCGCAGTACCTGTCACCAGCTTGGGCAGCTGGTGAAACCACAGTTTCTCTTACTTCCTTGAGTCTTCTGGACGCTGGAGGAATCGATGTCCTTGAGGTGCTGCCGAATTGCAGGTAAGTCCGTTTCCACTTCGTCGCCACTGTAGTGTCCGTGTGTAGATAAAGACACTGAAGACAGGAGTTGGTTCATAGGTATTTACTAAGCAAGTCTGGGGGGGTGGTTTCTAAAGGATATACACAATACACAGGCTTATATAGCCCAAGTGGCAATTACCGGCATTACGCACACCTGGGGCTCTTAAAGGCACATACACCATAATTGCTCTTAAAGGCACATACACCACAAATCTGTGCTCCAACAGATTGCTAGGAATGCTAAGGCGCCGCTCCGGGGGAGTGGCAGTGTGCCAGTGGAGCAGGACACTGCTGTCCTTTCTCAACATGGCAGCATTCCTGTTTGCACCACTGACACTTTGCCATTGCCCTTGCCACTGCCAGCCAGCCAGCTAGCCCAGACTGCTGCCACCCATGCTGAGGTGGTGCAGTCTGCAACCAGGCCAACTGGGTCATCTGAAGTCTCCCCCATGGAAACGCAGCAACCTTCCACCAGCCATGCTGCAGCCACTGCAGGAGCACTGGCACAGGAAAGGACACCTGAATGACGGGCACTAAGGGCTTGAACAGGGGTGATTGGTTCATATCATTACTGTAAATATGTGTGAATTGATTTTTACATAGAAACATAGAAGATAGGAGCAGGAGTAGGCCATTCGGCCCCTCGAGCCTGCTCCGCCATTCAATGAGATCATGGCTGATCATCCAAATTCAGTACCCTGTCCCCGCCTTCTCCCCATATCCCTTGATCCCTTTAGCCTTAAGAAATATATCCAACTCCTTCTTGAATATATTTAATGAACTGGCCTCCACCACCCTCTGTGGCAGAGAATTCGACAGGTTCACCACTCTCTGGGTGAAGAAATGCCTCCTCATTTCAGTCCTAAATGGCTTACCCCTTATCCTTAGACTATGACCCCTGGTTCTGGACTCCCCGGCCATCGGAAACATCCTTCCTGCATCTAGTCTGTCCAGGCCTGACAGAATTTTATAGGTTTCGATGAGATCCCCTCTCAATCTTCTAAACTCCAGTGAGTATAAGCCCAATCGACACAATCTCTCCTCATACGTCATTCCTGCCATCCCAGGTATCAGCCTGGTGAACCTTCGCTGCACTCCTTCCATGGCAAGAACGTCCTTCCTCAGATAAGGCGACCAAAACTACACACAATATTCAAGGTGTGGTCTCACCAAGACCCTGTAGAACTGCAGCAAGACATCCTTGTTCCTGTACTCGAACCCTCTTGCTACGAAGGCCAACATACCATTTCCCTTCTTAACCGCCTGCTGCACCTGCATGCTTACCTTCAGTGACTGGTGCACAAGGACACCCAGGTGTCTTTGCACTTCCCCTTCTCCCAATCTATTGCTATTCAGATAATAACCTGCCTTCCTGTTTTTGCCACCAAAGTGGATAACCTCACATTATAGTGCATTTGCCATGATTCTGCCCAATCACCCAACCTGTCCAAATCATACTGGAGTTTCACGACATCCTTCCCGCAGCATACCATCCCACCCAGCTTTGTGTCATCTGCAAATTTGGAGATATTACATCCAATTCCCTCGTCCAGATCATTAATATATATTGTGAACAGCTGGGGTCCTAGGACCGATCCTTGCGGTACCCCACTAGTTACTGCCTGCCACTCGGAAAATGACCCGTTTATTCCAACTCTTTGCTTTCTATCCGCCAACCAGTTCTCTATCCAAGTCAATACCTTGCCCCCAATCCCATGTGCCTTAATTTTGCACGCTAATCTCTTATGCGGGACCTTATCGAAAGCCTTCTGAAAGTCCAAATACACCACATCCACTGGTTCTCCCTTATCTATTTTACCAGTTACATCCTCAAAAAATTCCAGTAGATTAGTCAAGCATGATTTACCTTTTGTAAATCCATGTTGACTTTGTCCGATTCTGTCACTGATTTCCAAGTGCTCTGCTATTACATCTTTTATAATAGAGTCTAACATTTTACCCACTACCGATGTCAGGCTTACTGGTCTATAATTCCCTGCTTTTTCTCTACCACCTTTTTTGAATAGTGGGGTAACATTAGCTACCCTCCAATCCATGGGTACTGTTCCAGAGTCTATCGAGTTCTGTAAGATGACCAGCAATGCATCTACTATTTCTAGGGCCACTTCCTTAAGTACCCTAGGATGTAGATTATCAGGCCCTGGGGATTTATCGGCCTTCAGTCCCATCAATTTTCCTAACACCATTTCCCTACAAATACTGATTTCTTTCAGTTCCACCCTTTCATCAGACCCTATGTTCCCCGGCATCTCTGGGAGGTTATTTGTGTCCTCCTTTGTGAAGACAGAACCAAAATATGTATTTAGTTGGTCTGCCATTTCTTTGTTCCCCATTATAAATTCCCCTGATTCTGACCTACGCTTGACTTCACCAATCCTTTTCTCTTCACATATCTATAAAAGCTTTTACAGTCAGTTTTTATATTCCCTGCCAGTTTACTCTCATATTCTATTTTCCCCTTCTTAATTAATCCCTTTGTTGAATCCTAAACTGGTCCCAATCCTCAGGATTATTGCTTTTTCTGGCCAATTTATATGTCCTGTCGTTGGATCTTATGCTATCCTTAATTTCCCTCGTTAGCCTCGGTTGAGTCACCTTTTTTGTTTTATTTTTATGCCAAACTGGGATGAACAAATTCTGTAGTTCATCCATTCGGTCTTTGAATGTTTGCCATTGCCTATCCACCGTCAACCCTTTGAGTGACATTCCCCAATCAATCCTACCCAACTTGCTCCTCAGACCATCGTAGTTTCCTTTATTTAAATTTAAGACCCTAGTCTCTGAGTCAACTACTTCATTTTCTATCTTAATGAAGAATTTGATCATATTATGATCGCTCCGACCCAAGGGGCCTCATACAACAAGATTGCTAATTAATCCTTTCTCGTTACATAATACCCAGTCTAAGATGGCCTGATCCCTGGTTGGTCCCTCGACATATTGGTCCAGGAAACCATCCCGTAAACACTCCAGGAATTCCTCCTCCACGGTATTGTTACTAATTTGGTTAGCCCAATCTATATGTAGATTAAAGTCACCCATGATGACTGCTGTGCCCTTATTGCACGCTTCTTTAATTTCCCTTTTAATGCCATCCCCAACCTCCGCCTTACTGTTTGGAGGTCTATATACCACTCCCACTAACGTTTTCTGCCCCTTAGTATTTCTCAATTCTTCCCATACAGATTCCACATCATCAGAGCTAATATCCTTCCTTACAATTGTGTTAATCCCTTCTTTAACCAGTAATGCTACCCCACCTCCCTTTCCTTTTTGCCTATCTTTCCTGAATATCGAATACCCCTGGATGTTGAGTTCCCAGCCTTGGCCATCCTTGAGCCACTTTTCCGTAATCCCAACCAAATCATATTCATTTACCTCTATTTGCGCAGCCAATTCATCCACCTTATTACGAATGCTCCTCGCATTAAGACACAAAGCCTTCAGGCTTGTTTTTTTAACGCTCTTAGACCTATTAGAATTATTATTTACTGTGGCCACGTTTGATTTAAACCGTTGATTTCTCTGACTGCCACTTTTGTTTTTCTCATTCCTATCTTTTGCTTTTATCCTTGTTTCCCTTTCCTCTGTCTCCCTGCTCAGGTTCCCAACCCCCTGCCATTTTAGTTTATACCCTCCCCCAGAGCACTAGCAAACACTCCCCCATGGACATCGGTTCCAGCCCTGCCCAGGTGCAAACTGTCCGGTTTGAACTAGTCCCACCTCCCCCAGAACCGGTTCCAATGTCCCAGGAACTTGAATCCCTCCCCCTGGCACCATTCCTCTAGCCATGTATTCATCTGAAGTATCCTTCTATTTCTACTCTGACTAGCACGTGGCACTGGTAGCAATCCTGAGATTACTACCTTTGAGGTCCTGTTTTTTAATTTACCTCCTAACTCCCTATATTCTGCTTTTAGGACCTCATCCCGCTTTTTACCTATATCGTTGGTGCCTATATGCACCATGACTACTGGCTGTTCACCCTTCCCTTCCAAGATGCTCTGCAGCTGCTCTGAGACATCCTTGACCCTTGTACCAGGGAGGCAACACACCATCCTGGAGTCTCGTTTGCGACTGCAGAAATGCCTATCTATTCCCCTTACAATGGAATCCCCTATTACTATAGCTCTACCCCTCTTTTTCCTCCCGTGCTGTGCAGCAGAGCCACCCCTGGTGCCAGGAAGTTGGCTGCTGCTGCTTTCCTCTGATAAGCCATCCCCCCCAACAGCACTCAAAGTGGTGCATCTGTTTGAGAGGGGGATGTCCACAGTGGACCCCTGCACTAACTGCCTGCGCCTAGTACTCTGCCTGTTGGTCACCCATTCCCTTTCTTCCTGTCCAACCTCTACCTGCGGTGTGTCCAACTCTGCAAACGTGCTATTCACGACGTCCCGAGCATTGTGAACACTCCAGTATGCATCCAATCGTAGCTCCAGTGCCGCAATGCGGTCTGTCAGTAGCTGCAGCTGGATGCACTTCCTGCACACATAGTTGTCAGGGACACAGGAAGTGTCCCTGAGTTCCCACATATCGCAGGAGGAGCATACCACGTGGCCAGGCTGTCCTGTTAATTTGTTAAATTTATTACTTTTGTTTGGAATCTATTGTGGCATCTCTCATTTAAGCTTTGTGCCCAGAAGGACTCTGTGATGATCCATGACAGAGGGATGGTATGATGGGAATGTTGTGAGCAACGGGGATCTGGGGTTTCATTCATTGGAATTGGAGTCTGATGAGGCGTTTTCAGGCAGCCCGTCTGGATTGGGGATTGGCTGCCTGCCTCTTCCCTCCCTCCTCGTCCTCTTCTTCCTCTTCCTCCTCCTCCTCACCCTTATCCCCTCCCTCGTCCTCCACTTGAGGTGGTCCCACAATCCCTGGTGGCAAGGGCTGTGCCCTCATGATGGACAAGTTGTGAAGCATGCAGCAGACCACCACAAAATGGGACACCTGCTTTGCTGAGTGCTGGAGGGCTCCTCCCGAGCGGTGAGGGCAGCAGTACCATTGCTTCAGTAGCTCGATAGTCTACTCGATGATGTTCCTGGTGAAAGCATGACTCTCATTATATGAGTGCTGGGCACGAGTGTTGGGGTTGCGGAGGGGAGTCTTGCGCCAGGTGCAGAGCGGATAGCCCTTTCCTTCAAGCAGCCACCCTCGAGTTTGCTGTGGTGGCTGTAAGATTGCTGGCGCACCAGACTGACGCAGGATGAAGGTATCATGGCTGCTGCCAGGAAAGCAGGCATTGACCATCAGGAAGCGCTGGGCATGTTTGCACAACAACTGCACATTGAGAGTGGTAGCCTTTGCAGTTACGGAAGATCTCAGGATTGTTGTACAGTGCCCTCAATGCCACGAGGGTGCAGTCGGTGTCCTACTATCCTGGCAAAGCAAATATGTGCTTGTCCTACTTCTCTGCTCAGGGAGAAGACAACATAGTCCCTTGTGAGCAGAAGCCTTTAAATAATAATGAAGACGGTTCCCACTTGCAAGAGCACTCCCTGTTACCTTAGAATGTTGAAAAGTTTATAAAGCTTCTGGAGTTGCAGAAAGTTGCACAGAGCCAGTCAAACTGAACAAATATGTCAGCTGCAAGTGATTGCTGATACTCTTTAAATACCACTGCTGGAGCTTCCTTTCTGCTTGTCAACGCCTGTTCAACTCGTCGTACTTAAGGCATACTGGTCAGTTGTATGGCAAACTCCAAACTCGCAGATCGGGCATCAAGTGAGCATTGCACACTTACTGATGTCACGATTTGCATCATTTCCATGATTTTCACGATTGCTGAAATCGGTAGCGCTGCTGGCTATCCAAAAATGGTGGCTGCCACGGGCCCCTCTATTTTCGGAAGAGCGGCGGCCACCATTTTTTTGCCTGATTAGTGCAGTAACTGGTGGCGCTAAACCCCAAATTTCTAGGCCATTGCATGGTGCCTGGCCTCCTCCTTGCATAGTTCATCTGGTAATCTTATTTTGGAGACTGTGATGCCGAGAAACATAGAAACATAGAAGATAGGAGCTAGAGTAGGCCATTCGGCCCCTCGAGCCTGCTCCAGCACTCAATGAGATCATGGCTGATCATCCAAACTCAGTACCCTGTCCCTGCCTTCTCCCCATATCCCTTGATCCCTTTAGCCTTAAGAAATATATCTAACTCCTTCTTGAAGATATTTATTTGCTGGCGGTGCCCGGCGTTGCCAGGGCAATTTTGGGCTGCGCGGTTTACGGCCGGGCGCTGCCGCTCCCCCGCTCTGTGTCACTCTTTCCCTCCCTGACCCTCTCTCTCTCTCCCTCTCTCCCCCTCATCCCTCCTCCCCCTCATCCCTCCTCCCCCTCATCCCTCCTCCCCCCTCATCCCTCCTCCCCCTCATCCCTCCTCCCCCTCATCCCTCCTCCCCCTCATCCCTCCCTCCCCTCATCCCTCCCTCCCCTCATCCCTCCTCCCCCTCATCCCTCCTCCCCCTCATCCCTCCTCCCCCTCATCCCTCTATCCCCTCCCCCTCTTCCCCTCCCCCTCTTCCCCTCCCCCCTTCCCCTCCCCCCTTCCCCTTCCCCTCCCCCCTTCCCCTCCCCCTCTTCCCCTCCCCCTCTTCCCCCTCCCCCTCTTCCCCCTCCCCCTCTTCCCCCCCTCCTCTTCCCCCTCCCCCCTCCTCCCTCTTACCCCCTCCCCTGCTCCCTCTTCCCCCCCTCCCCCTCCTCCCTCTTACCCTCTCCCCTCCCCGAGCCCTCATCCCCCGCCCCACTCCCTCTTTCCACCCTGGGGCCCGGGCCTCGGCACCTGGATGAACGCGTTCTGCTGGACGTTTTTGGCGGCCTCGGCCGTCACCCTGATGCCGTTGGCTGAGACGAAGACAGTGACCTGGTCGGCTTTCCGGCCCGGGGCCCGGGCCTCGGCACCTGGATGAACGCGTTTCCCAGGACGCTTTTGGTGGCCTCGGCCGTCACCCGGATTCCGTTGTCCGAGGTGAAGACGGTGACGTGGTCGCGGAAATGAACGGCCTTCAGCAGGTTCGACAGGTTCCGGGCGCGCCGGGAATCCGCTGAACTCGAGGCCCAGGCTTCCTGCGCTGCTAGGCCACGGCTCCGCGCATCCACTACAATAAAGAGAGATTCCTAAATATTAAAGTTCAGGTTTCTAAGCACCCCATAGCTAAGAAGATGACTGCAGAAAAGAACCTACGGGGTACACACAGAAAGTGGGAAAAATAAACACACAGAAAGTGGGAAAAATGAATGAATAGTTAGGAATCAAGATGGCGGCCACTCACCTCAGCTCAGAAGGATTAGGCCCGCCCACACACGCAATGAAATGCCCCCGTGATGCACCGATTGGTCAACCATTACTCAACGCTAATGAGCGGAATGTTGCCGTTTTTTGAACCTTTTTTATATACTGTCCGAACAATTTTTGTCTGACCAAAAAGAAAATACGCCTATTAGACTCCCCTAATGATAAGCTTTCTTTTGATATAACATGCGTGTAGGTACGCTCTATAACTTTTGAGTGTATAGCAGACAGACAAACCGCTTTATACATATAGATAGATGAATTGGTCTCAACTGCCTTCTGTGGTAGAGAATTCCACAGGTTCACCACTCTCTGGGTGAAGAAATTCCTCCTCATCTCTGTCCTAAATGGCTTACCCCTTATCCTTAAACTGTGACCCCTGGTTCTGGACTCCCCGGCCATCGGGAACATCCTTCCTGCATCTAGTCTGTCTAGTCCTGTTAGAATTTTATAAGTTTCAATGAGATCCCCTCTCATTCTTCTAAACTCCAGCAAGTATAAGCCCAATCGACCCAATCTCTCCCCATACGTCATTCCTGCCATCCCAGGTATCAGTTTGGTGAATCTTTGCTGCGCTCCCTCCATGGCAAGAACATCCTTCCTCAGATAAGGTGACCAAAACTGCACACAATACTCAAGGTGTGATCTCACCAAGGCCCTGTACAACTGCAGCAAGACATCCTTGCTCCTGTACTCGAACCCTCTCACTACGAAGGCCAACATACCATTTGCCTTCTTAACCGCCTGCTGCACCTGCATGCTTACCTTCAGCAACTGTGCACAAGGCCACCCAGGTCTCGTTGCACTTCCCCTTCTCCCAATCTATTGCCATTCAGATAATAATCTGCCTTCCTGTTTTTGCCACCAAAGTGGATAACCTCGCATTTATCCACATTATACTGCATCTGGCATGCATCTGCCCAATCACCCAACCTGTCTAAATCATACTGGAGTTTCTCGGCATCCTCCTCACAGCACACACGCCCACCCAGCTTTGTGTCGTCTGCAAACTTGGAGATATTACATCTAGTTCCCTCGTCTAGATCATTAATATATATTGTGAATAGCTGGGGTCCTAGGATCCGATCCCTGCGGTACCCCTCTAGTCATTGCCTGCCACTCGGAAAAGACCCGTTTATTCCAACTCTTTGCTTCCTGTCTGCCAACCAGTTCTCTATCGAAGTCAGTACCTTGCCCCCAATCCCATGTGCCTTAACCTTACACGCTAATCTCTTATGCGGGACCTTATCGAAAGCCTTCTGAAAGTCCAAATGCACCACATCCACTGGTTCTCCCTTATCTATTCTACCAGTTACATCCTCAAAAAATTCCAGTAGATTAGTCAAGCACAATTTACCTTCTGTAAATCCATGTTGACTTTGTCCGATCCTGTCACTGTTTTCCAAGTGCTCTGCTATTGCATCTTTTATAATGGATTCTAGCATTTTCCCCACTACCGAAGTCAGGCTTACCCCGTTTTCTCTCTCTCACCTTTTTTGAATAGTGGGGTAACATTAGCTACCCTCCAATCCATGGGAACTGTTCCAGAGTCTATCGAATTTTGGAAGATGACCAGCAATGCATCTACTATTTCTAGGGCCATTTCCTTAAGTACCCTAGGATGTAGATTATCAGGTCCTGGGGATTTATCAGCCTTCAATCCCAACAATTTCCCTAACACCATTTCACTACAAATACTGATTTCATTCAGTTCCTCCCTCTTATTAGACTCGATGTTCCCCGACATCTCTGGGAGGTAAATTTTCATCTTCACCGCCCTTTGTAGAACCTGTCTGATTTTCATCCCATTCATTTCAATGGAATGAAATGAGACAGGTTCCACAACAGGTGGACGATACGCTCATCAGATTCCAATACTACAACAACTACTTCTTTTATACAGCACCTTTAACATAGAAAAATGTCCCAAAGCACTTTACAGCGGTGTAATCAGACAAAAATGAACACTGAGCTAAATATTAGGAGGGGTTTGCAAAAGTTTATTGACTTTTAAGGAGGGTCTTAAAGGAGTAGAGAGAGGTGGAGGAAATTCCAGAGCATGGGGCCTAAATGGTCGACGGCAGAACTGCCTATGGTGGGGCAAAGGGAGCTGGGGATGCACAAAAGGCTGGCGTCAGAGGAACAGAGAGTTTGGGTGGGGTGTGCGGATCGGGTGGATGAGATTGTTGGATTGGAGCTGTTTACAGAGATAGGGGAGGGTTAAGGCCATGAAGTGATTTAAACAGAAGGATGAAAATATTACATTTGAGATGTTGAGGGATTAGGAGCTAGTGTAGGTCAGCAAGTGCAAGGGTGATGGCTGAGTAGGACTCAGTAGGATAAGATATGAGCAGCAGGATGGACTGAAGTTTGTGGTGTATGTGAAACTGGCCAGTAGAATAATTGAGTCTGGAGGTAGCAAAACACGGGGGAGAAATTCGGTTGGCAGCGCCTCAAATTAGCGCCTAAAGAGGCCGAGAAGTGGGGCGGCAGCCAACTTTCGGCCGGGCGCAGTGAACCCAGCGCCTCCTCCCATATCGAGTGGGCATTTTGCGCCGGTGCTAAACCTTAGCGACCGCTCGCAGATCATGATGTAATTTCAGTGTGCAACGCCTTTTGGGTGCCCCGGACCGGAAATTCAGTGCTGCGCCCCTCCGCTCCGCCTGGCACGAATAAGGACTGCTTACCTGGAACATTCCCCGGTCGCTCTCGGGCTAGGGGGGCGCTCTTTAAAGGGGACCGCACTGGTATAAAAGCGGCAGCCATTTTGGGAGCACAACTTCCTCGAGACTTTCACAGAGTTGCTTAGCTGCACTCTGAGAGCCATTGCACCAGTGAGCCAGCACTGGCCAGAGGAACTTCAGCCTACTGACCATCACCTTGCAGCTGATGAGCATTTACAACGTTTACAATTTCTTGTGCGCTATTACTATGGGGGCTGCATTGGAGGGGAACGTCCTGCTGCTGAACCACCTGGAAAGGGCACAGGGACGCAGGGAGAGAGGGCCAGGAATGGCCAGACGGAGGAGGGCCAACAGACGTCGCCACACCAGACCTTACGCTGCCAGGGTTTTCCGACGGCAGTTCTGTTACTTGAACATGTCAGAGGAGCAGTGTCTTAGAAGGCTGTGTTTCAGAAAGGAGGTGGTGACTGAGCTGTGTCACCTGCTTCAGCCAGATCTGCAGCCTCAGATAAGGTGCAGGACCTCTCTGTCGGTGGCTGTCAAGATGACTGTTGCCCTGAATTTCTATGCGAGCGGCTCCTTCCTGGGGACATTGCTAACATATCGCAGTTTGCGGTGCATTGCTGCATCCGTCAAGTAACAGATGCCCTATTTAAAAGGAGGCGGCAGTACATCTCCTTCCCTATGACACTGGAGAAGCAGCGGGAGCGTGCAGAGAGCTTCGCAGCAATAGCGGACTTCCCCATGGTGCAGGGCGCCATTGACTGCACGCACGTGGCTTTGCGGGCACCTGTTTTGAATCCGGTGGAGTTCCGCAACCGCAAGGGGTTCCATTCCTTGAATGTTCAGCTGGTCTGTGACCACCGACAGCTGATCCTCGCAGTCAATGCGCAGTTCCCTGGCAGCAGCCACGACGCCTTCATCCTGCGCCAGACTTCAGTTGCAGACCTATTCGAGGCCCTGGCTCACCCAGGAGGCTGGCTTCTCGGTGACAAGGGCTATCCTCTGTGCCCATGGCTGATGACGCCGCTCCGTTCGCCCAGCACTCCTGCTGAAGAGCGCTTCAATGCGAGCCATCAGGCGATGAGGAACATTGTGGAGTACACAATCAGTGTGCTGAAGCAGCGGTTCCGCTGTCTCGACCATTCCGGAGGCGCTTTGCAGTACTCACCAGAGCGAGTCTCCCACTTCATCGTAGTCTGTTGCAAGCTGCATAACCTCGCCATCCTATGCACCCAGCCAATGCCACCAGCCATTGAAGCACCAGCGGAGGAGGAGGAGGAGGACCAAGACGGGAGGGAGGTACAAACTGGAAGGGCCGTCCGTCAGAGGCTGATAACAAGCCGCTTCTAGGCCCCTCTGACGGAATGCTTGGTGCCATTCGATGAGGAGGAAGGGAACCGTCTGGATAACCCAAAGCCTGTGAAGGGCAGTGAATGTAAATATCAGACATGGCCAATGTAAATAAAAAAAGTTGTTTATTTTGCGAAATGTGCTTCCTTCCAACATGACAAAGCAATGGCTCGCACACCCGGGAGACTATCCAAAACATTACTAACATTCAGACCAGCATCCACGGCCCTGATTTCTACAAAAAATACGTTTCAGCTGCACCTTCTACTCTTTCCCCCTTGATGGTGATCTACTTCTCTTGCGAGATCGGCCCCTTCCCTCCCTGCAGCTCCTCCGTAATGGGCCCCCAGTGGCTGCATCAAGGCTGGGGGAGGCCTGCTGGCTGTTGGAAAGCGCAGATGCCTCTGAGGGACGTCCTGGATGATCTCTGGCCTTGGAGGGCCCGAATGCTGACTGCTCCAACTGTGAATGGGTGGAAGCAGTCTGTCCTGCAGGTGGTGGCAGCTGCAGTGGAGACGTGCCAGTGGTGGCATCAGGAATGCTGACATCTTGAGAGCGGACAGCAGCTCCCTGGTCGAACGACACACTGGCACTCTGACGAGGCAGCACCGCAGCATGCGCACCAATCGGCTGGTCGGTGCTGCAAGGGCCCCGGGTAATCCCGCCTGATCCAGCGAGGGTGGCAGCAGTCATTGGTCGCGTGGCCTCAATATGCGTCTGCATGAGACCAGCGAGTGACTGCGTGGCAGCACTCAGCACTGGCGTGGCAGGTGCCAGTGCTTCAGTGAAGCCCTGGACAGTCCTTTCCAGTGCTTCGCTGAAGCCCTGGACAGTCCTTTCCAGTGCTTCGCTGAAGGCCGGGACAGTCCTTTCCACTGCTTCGGTCAAGCCTTGGACAGTCCTTTCCAGTGCTGCCCCGAAGCCGTGGACAGTCCTTTCCAGTGATGCCCCGAAGTCCTGGACAGTCCTTTCCAGTGCTGCCCCAAAGTCCTGCGCACTCTTTGCCTGTGCTGCCCCGAAGTCCTGCGCACTCTTTGCCTGTGCTGCCCCGAGGTCCTGCACACTCCTAGCCTGTGCTGCCCCGAGGTCCTGTGCACTCCTTGTCTGTGCTGCCCCGAAGTCTTGGACACTCCTTGCCAGTGTCTCGATGGATTCAGGCATCCTTGCCACTGCAGCCATGAGCTCAGTGTGCCTGAGTCGAGCCTGGGCGCTCATTTCTGCGAGGGAACGCACATCTTCTGCGCTCTGTGCAGCAGTACTCGCGGCCTAACTCGCCCTCCGGGGAGAAGGCCCCCGAGCTTCCCTACCCCCCTTGTGTTGCTGCAGCCTGCTGGTTCCTGGAACTGCTTCCTCCTCAGAGCATTCCCCCCCCACTCCCCTCCAGGGAAGTAGTCTCCCCAGTCTGCAGAGGGGCTGGCTCACCTGAGGGTGGCAGGGATTGTCCAGCTTCCTCCTGCTCATCGCCTCCAGAGTCAGTGGCAGTGGCAGCTTGAGGGCCCGGCTCCCGAGCTGGTGATGCAGCATCTGAAAGCAGGGAGGTTGAAGAGTGGCTTTAGTGAAAATACAGGGTGGCAGCAAGGGATGCATGAGTGCTGCAATGCTCTGACATGGGTCCAGAGTGAAAAAGCATGCTGGTGGGGGGAAGAAGTGGAAGGAGAGAGTTCAAAAAGGTGATGACCTTACCATCGCTGTGCACAATGGGGTCGGCAGCTCCAGTGGTGACAGGACCAGTCATCCGGCCTCCAACAATCTGGTGGACTCATTCTTCCAGGTCCGTCAGTGTCTGCAGCTGAGGAGGGCCTCCTCTGGTGCGAAGCTGCTCCCTCCGGTTCCTGGCCAGCTTGGCCTGCAGGAGAAAGGACGGGAAGTGATGAAACATGCTGGCCTGAGCTGACATCACATGCCCCCCATGGTAGATTAGCCCGTCCATTATGCATTGAGCTGAATGTGTGTGTGTGTGTTTCCAGAAAGGGCCATGGGTGCTGGCTGACAGATGGCCATTGGGGCTTCGCGCACCCTCTGGCCATAATGTCAGGTGCAGATGGAGGGATGAAGAAGATGGCGAAAAAGGCACTCACCCTAATGACCCGAGTGAGGACGTTGAACTTCTTCCTGCATTGCAGAGGAGTCCTGGCCACCACGCTGGTTGAGGTGACTCTTTGACAAACTTCCCTCCAAGCCCTGCGGTACTCGCTCTGATGAGGCTTCCTGCCATTGTCGGGGTACAGCACAGCTCGCCGGCGCTCCACTTCTCCAAGCAAATCATCCAATGCCCCATCGGTAAAGCGCTCCGTTCTCTGCCTCACCCTCTCCATATGTTCAAAGTTTGGAACGCCACAGAAAGCACAGCGCCGATTTTGAGGCCTACAAGGCGCAGAGTGTGGCTGCTGCTCCTAATTGACCCGGCTCTTTAAGAGCTGGCCGGTGCCAGCATGTCTCGGGTAATCGATTATTGACAGCAACTGCGCTGCGCCCGGCCGCCGACTTATTGAGTAGCGCCGCCGGGTTAGCGCCTTAAGACTCCCGTGCAGCGCCTGAATCAACGCTGCAATCACCTTTAGGGGCACAGCAACCCAATATCGATCGAGGTGGCAATAAGTTGCGCTGGTGGAAAAATTTGCGCAGCGCCAATTCTAACGCCCCAAATGGGGCTATACCCAATTTCTCCCCCAGAGGGTTTCAGCGGCTAATGCGTGGAGATGGGCGAGGATATAGACGTGGAAATAGGCAATCTTTGTGATGAAAAGTATATGGGGTCAGAAGGTCAGCTCGGTTCTGTGAACATTCTGATTTAGCTTAAGACAATGGCTGGGGAGGGGGATAGAATTGGTAGCAAGGGTATGGAGTTTGTCGAGGGACAAAGACGATGGCTTCAGTCTTCCCAATATTTAACTGGAGGAAATTGCAGCTGATCCAAGACTGGATATTGGACGAACTTTTGAGAGGTGGTGGAGGCATAGAGCTTGGTATCGTCTTTGTACCCCATGTTTGCAGTGATGACACCATAGGGCAGAATGTAAACGAGGAAGAGGAGGGGGGCCACAAACATTCTGATTTAGCTTAAGACAATGGAGGTAATGGTGTGGGGGAAGCAAGAGAAGCCACTGCTGGAGGTGCTTTGGCTACAATTGGATAGGTGAGAGTGGAGCTAAGTACAGGCAATCCCAGTGAGCTATACAGTCGAGGAAAGGCGTTAAAGGAGAATGGTGTGGTCGACTGTATCAAAGGCTGCAGATTGGACAAGGGCGAAAAATGAATTGCTGTCATAGTCACAGAGAATTTCATTTGTGATTATGATTAGGGTCATTTCAATGCTGTGGCAGAGATGGAAACCATTTGGAAATATTCAAACATAGCATTGCATTAAAGATAGGCATGGATTTGAGAGGTGACAACAAGTTCAAGAACTTTGGAGAGAAAAGGGATATTGGAGATGTGGTAGTTTTCAAGGACAGAGGGGTATTCGGTAGATTTCTTGAGAGCGTGATGATGCCAGTTTTGAAAGCAAGAGGGACAATACCTGAGGAGAGGGAACCATTTACAACATCAGCTACCAGGCCGATCCTGGACTATTCCATTAAGAAAGTTTAATGGCCCAGAAACTGCTGGGTGAGCAATTGCAGTAAGCAACGTGAATTGGACTTTCTTTCATCACTCTTCAGATCGCACTATTTGCGCCACAAATTGTTGGAAATACGAATTGATAATGGCACAACAATGTCAACGTCATATCTGAGACCCCGATGGTTTATCTCCTGAACCACTTAAATTTAAGGATAGAGAAAGAAACGGAGTGAATGATGGAGAAGGAAATAGGATGAAATAGAGTCAAATTAGATACAAAACGAGAAATAAAGAGGGAAAGCAAAAAAGAGGATTAAGAAAGAGAGAAAAAAAAACAAAAGAAAAAGTAAGAAATGTTTTTAAAATAACAACCAGAAGAAGAGGACATTGTAACCCAGTTGTGTTTAGGAATTGTTGCATTAGTCCTTGAGAAGTTAATAATGAGTAAATGGCAGGGTAGGTGTGAAAAGTACACAAACATTCTTACTCACATATCCCAAAATTATTTTCTGAAAGAAATCTATCTATTTTGCATTTCTGAGTCAAAACAGTGTTGCATCCTGAAGATTATTGCCATCCGATACCAACAGGAGTGTGGATGGCAAGACTGGCACAAAAATACTGCCAAAACAGAAAAAGAAGTTTTAAAAACTCGAGGAATAATTCACTACCTGTTGGAGGGAGACTCCACAGCTTCATTTGTTGCCTTTCTGGGCCTCCAAGGTTACGTTTCATGTCATGACCATAAATCAAGTCATTAACAATGACAGAAATTACCAGCCCTAAATGGCAGCATTCGCATTTCCGCGCAAATCCAGCAATTTCATGACTTGCAATTACTTTCAATGGAGAGGCTTACAGCAAAGTTGCAATTTTTTCAGTTATGTCGAGGCAAACGGAGTGATGCAAATTGTGGAGAATCGGAACTCAGTGTGTATATCCTCCTCGCCACTAATTGCTGGATTTTTTGCGAACTAATAATGGCAGGCGCAGTTAATTTGCCATTATTTTTCCAGCAATTTATGGGCCAATACATTTAAAATTATTTTAATATGCAGTGTTAGTTCTTGTACCAAGAAGCTTCTTCATTCAGTTCTCACACATACGTTCACAAGATGACAGGCTGTCATCTACAAATGACAGCATGTTATGTAGACCCAGTGGAAATTGGTGGTGTGTCTTTGCCTGCAAGCATTGTAACTTAATAAGTTTAATGCATAATGGATCCCAATCAGTCTTTTATGGATCCTATAATTTTATGAGTGTTATTAGTTTTCAATAAAATTGCGGGAAATGAGGCTTTGACTGCCCCAGTCATTCTTATGTTTGAATTATTTTCCCCTTGTACAACAAATTTCCTCCACCACAAATTTTACTTGATTTTGTCAAACTGGGAATGGGCAGGTGTTGGGGGGTGCGGGGGGAGTGGAGAGGAGGAAGAGGAACTTCAGTCTGAAATGCTAATGTGTCCTCATAGTTTGTGGAAAATTACCATTAGTTATTTCTAATTTTTTTTTTAAATTCAGTTCCTGGGATGTGGGCGACTCTGGCAATGCCAGCATTTATTGCCCTTGAGAAGGTGGTGGTGAGCCACCGCTGCAGTCCCTATGGTGAAGGTACTCCCATAGTGCTTTTAGGGAGGGAGTTCCAGGAATTTGACCCAGCGATGATGAAGGAATGGTGATATATTTCCAAGTCAGGATGGTGTGTGACTTGGAGGGGAACTTGGAGGTGATGGTGTTCGCATGCGCCTGCTGCCCTTGTCCTTCTAGGTGGTAGAGGTCGTGGGTTTGGGAGGTGCTGTCGAAGAAGCCTTAGAGAGTTGCTGCAGTGCATCTTGTAGATGGCACACACTGCAGTCATGGTGCACCGGTGGTGGAGGGAGTGAATGTTTAATGTGGTGGATGGGGTGCCAATCAAGCGGGCTGCTTTCTCCTGCATGGTGTCGAGCTTCTTGAGTGTTGTTGGAGCTGCACTCATCCAGGCAAGTGGAGAGTATTCCATCACACTCCTGACTTGTGCCTTGTAGATGGTGGAATTGCTTTGGGGAGTCAGGAGGTGAGACACTCGCTGCAGAATACCCAGCCTCTGACCTGCTCTTGTAGCCACAGTATTTATGTGGCTGGTCCAGTTACATTTTTGGTCAATGGTGATCCCCAGGATGTTGATGGTACGGGATGCAGTGATGGTAATGCAGTTGAATGTCAAGGGGCGGTGGTTAGACTCTCATTGCAGATAGTCATTGCCTGGCAATTTTGTGGCACGAATGTTACTTGCCACTTATCAGCCCAAGCCTGAATGTCGTCCACGTTTTGCTGCGTGCGGGCATGGACTGCTTCATTATCTGAGGAGTTGCGAATGGAAGTGAACTCTGCAATCATCAGCGAACATCCCCATTTCTTATGATGGAGGGAAGGTCATTGTTGAAGCAGCGATGTCCTGGGGCTGTGATGATTGGCCTCCAACAAGTACAACCATCTTCCTTTGTGCTAGGTATGACTCCAGCCAGTGGAGAGTTTCCCCCCGATTCCCATTGACTTTAATTTTACTAGGGCTCCTTGATGCCACACGCAGTCAAATGCTGCCTTGCTGTCAAGAGCAGTCACTTTCACCTCACCTCTGGAATTCAGCTCTTTCATCCATGTTTGGACCAAGGCTGTAATGAGGATTGGAGCTGTGAGTAGACTGATGGAGCGGTAATTGGCCGGGTTGGATTTGTCCTGCTTTTTGTGGACAGGACATACCTGGGCAGTTTTCCACATGGTCGGGTAGATGCCAGTGTTGTAGCTGTACTGGAACAGCTTGGCTAGCGGCGCGGCTAATTCTGGAGCACAAGTTTTCAGCATGACAGCCGGGATATTGTCGGGACCCACAGCCTTTGCTGTATCCAGTGTGCCAAGCCATTTCTTGATATCATGTGGAGTGAATCGAATTCGCTGCAGCCTGGCATCTGTAATGGTTGGAACCGCAGGAGGAGGCCCAGATGGATCAGCCACTCGGCACTTCTGGCTGAAGATGGTTGCAAACACCTCAGTATTTTGAAAGAATCTCATCCACGCATTTTAAAAGAATCTAGGGAAGCGATAGCAGAGACATTACTACACATATTTAATAATTCGTTATAACAAGGTGTAGTGCCAGAGGACTGGCAGATAGCTAAGGTAATACCTATATTTAAGAAGGGAAATATAACATGTCCAGGAAACTACAGACCAGTCAGCTTAACATCGGTGGTAGGAAAAATAATGGAATCCCGACTAAAGGAGAAAATAGAAGAGCATCTAGAAACCAAAAATATAATAATGAATAGTCAGCATGGATTTCAAAAGGGAAAGTCTTGCTTAACCAACCTCATTGAATTTTTTGAAGAGGTAACAGAGAGAGTAGACAATGGTAATACAGTAGATGTAATTTATCTAGATTTTCAAGGACATCGATTCCTCAGACGTCCAAAGTCGAAGAAAAGCAAGAAAAAGAAAAAGCTGTGGTTTCACCAGCTAGCCGAGCTGGTGGCAGGTACTGCAATAATCCTTCCTGTGCGTCAGGCTGGGGCTCCATCGGCTGGCTCTGCAGCGAGGCCAAGCGGCGAAGGCAAGCAGTAACAGACGGGGAGGGAGCGCTCGTGAGACGGCCGGCGCTGCAAGCAGGTCGGCGTTCAGACCTAGAGAGAGAGTCCGGCGGGAACGAGTCTCCACCTGTAAATAAATAAAATTTAAAAAAAACGCGGAAAACAGCGTTGTCATCGGCAGCAGCGGCGGGGAAGCGCCATATCTTTTCTGCAGGAAAGAAAGAAAAGCGCGGGAAGCGCCATTTTTTTTCCAGGATGCCTAAGGCTGGCAATATTGATGCTTTTGATAACGATATAGAGGATTGGACCACATATGTAGAAAGAGTGGAGGTATATTGCACCGCAAATGGAATAGAAAATGATAAAAAAGCGTCAGTACTTCTAAATCTAATGGGCACAAAGACATACGGGCTGTTACGAAACTTAATCACTCCATCCAAACCAATGGACAAGAATTTTAAGGAAATTGTTGATACCCTACAGGAGCACTTAAACCCAACACCGCTGCTGATAGCGGAACGATTCAAATTCTTCAAGAGGAATCAACACAAGAATGAAAGTAACGCTGATTACCTCACCAAATTAAGAAAGCTATCAAAGCACTGCCAATTCGGGGCAGGACTAGCAGATTATCTTCGAGACAAATTCGTCTGCGGTCTCCTAAGTGAAGGAACACAGAAAAGGCTGCTTTCTGAGAAAGATTTGACACTGGACAAGGCTTTCAGTATGGCTGTATCATACGAAGCAGCCGCAAGAGGAGATGCTGAGATACAACAAAAGACACAGGACTTCGGCACCCATGAAATGAGACAGGGTTTCGAGAGATGTTATCGCTGCGGCAGATCCACCCATGACCAGAGGGACTGCTGGTTCAAGGACAAAGCATGCAGGCAATGCGGAAAGATTGGACACATTGCACGGGTATGCCGATCTGGACAAAAAAAATCTACGGACAGGAAAAAAAATCAATAAAGAAAAGTACAGAAAGGTACAAATGATGACGGACAGTAGCTCCGAAGACCAGAATGGCGATAGTGACTCCGAAAACAAGAGACTAAGCTGTCTCAAATTACATAATGTAATTGCCAAAGAAGATTACCAGACCATTTGGGTTACCCTCACGATAGCAGGGTCCCCAGTTAAAATGGAGCTAGATACGGGATCAGCTCTGACCGTCATAAATCGACGGGATTACGAGCGGCTATTTCCGCATATACCTTTAAAAGACACATCCATTATCTTGAAAACATATACGGGGCAGAAAGTATACCCCAAAGGAAAAATAAGGGTGCCTGTTGTATACAACGGCAAGGAAATACAGAAGTTGTATTTATACGTTCTACAAGATGGTGCTCCACCGCTGTTGGGACGTGAATGGATCAGGAAAAGACGTTTAGACTGGCACTCCATTCAGGCACTGACGGTGACCAGTAAGGAAAAAAATGATGATGACGTCATACCTGAACGATTAAAAGACACCTTGGCCAACGCCAAGGAAGTGTTTCAAGAGAAACTAGGAACCTTGAAAGGCATCACCGCCTCAATAAAAGTGGAAGATGCGGCAATTCCCAAGTTTTTTATGGCAAGACCGGTGCCATACGCAATTCATCCAGCAGTCGAGGCAGAGCTGGAGAATTTGGAAAAGGCAGGCGTATTATCCAAAATAGATTGGAGCGAGTGGGCAGCACCCATTGTCCCGGTCATGAAGAAAACGTTGAATAATGATAAATCTGAAGAACAGAGAAAAATTCGCCTCTGTGGAGACTTCAAGGTGACTGTAAACCCGGTCCTTCACACGATACAGTATCCTCTTCCGAGGATAGAAGATATTTTCGCCTCACTATCCGGAGGGAAACGTTTCACCAAAATTGACTTGGCACAGGCATATCTACAGATGGAGGTTGAAGAGGCCTCTAAAAAGTATCTCACGATAAATACACACAAAGGCCTGTACCAGTACAATCGACTGGTTTTCGGAGTAGCATCCGCTCCAGCTATCTGGCAAAGAGCTATGGAGCAAGTCCTCCAAGGGATTCCGGGGACTCAATGCTACCTAGACGACATCCTTGTAACAGGAGAAAATGACAACGATCACCTTGCCAATTTGGAGCAGGTGCTCACTAGGCTGAGAGAACGGGGCCTACGAGCAAATCGCCCCAAGTGCGAATTTTTCCAGAATCAAATATCAGATTCTGGCCACATTATTAATAAGGAAGGGTTGCATAAGTCACCTGAAAAAATTGAAGCGGTCATAAAAGCCCCAGCACCTGAAAATGTTTCACAATTAAGGTCGTTCCTGGGATTAATAAATTACTATCATAAATTTTTACCGAACTTATCAACTCTTCTGCACCCTCTTAATGAACTGCTACAAACAGGAGTAATTTGGAAATGGAGCGAAGACTGTAAACGTGCCTTCCATAAATGTAAAGACTTAATCACGTCCAAAGAAGTTTTGGCTCATTACAGCCCATCACTGCCAATCAGACTGGCGTGCGATGCATCCCCTTACGGCGTAGGAGCGGCATTATCGCATAGATTCCCTGATGGCTCGGAACAGCCGATAGCTTTTGCGTCACGCTCATTGAACTCAGCTGAGCATAACTATGCCCAAATCGACAGGGAAGCACTCAGCCTGGTATGGGGAGTGAAGAAATTCAACCATTACCTACACGGACAAAAATTTACCTTGTTGACTGACCATCAACCCCTCATCTCCATATTCAACCCTAAAAAGGGTGTTCCCCTTATGACAGCGCAAAGGCTACAGAGGTGGTCCCTTTTTCTAGGGGCACACCAATATAACAGAATATAAAGGATCAAAACAGCATGGGAATGCTGACGGTTTATCGCGCCTACCGTTGCCAACGGTGGAAGAGGCTCCTACCGTAGACCTAGTGGAGATTTTCCACTCTACCATAGTCGAATGTCTACCAGTAACAAATTCTGCCATTGAAAGGGAAACTAGAAATGACCCGACTCTCTCACGAGTCTACAATTTAACAGTGAAGGGATGGCCAGCACATGGCGAACCACTGTTGCCAGCATTCTTGCAAAGAAGAGAACAGCTGTCAGTGTGCCGAGGAACCTTGATGTGTGGATCCAGAGTAGTGATTCCACCCAAACTCCAGGATAAAGTTCTAAAGGAGCTTCACGAGGGGCATCTGGGTGGAGTGAAAATGAAGAACCTAGCCAGGGCGTTTGTATGGTGGCCAGGTATCGATGGAGACATCGAAGAAATGACCAAGAGCTGCCTAGGATGCCAGAAGGTCCAAAACGCTCCACCACAAGCCCCTCTACATCCATGGGAGTGGCCCTCATCTCCATGGCAAAGGGTACACATCGACTTTGTTGGTCCATTTATGGACTCAATGTTCTTAATCGCGGTTGATGCACACTCCAAGTGGCCGGAGGTAATAAAGATGTCCTCCACCACCACGGAAAAAACCATCACAGTATTAAGGACCATATTTGCCAGGAATGGGCTGCCTGAACAAATCTGTTCTGATAATGGACCGCAATTTGTGTCCGAAGAATTCAGGAAGTTGGTTAAGCACTACACGTCCGCCCCATACCATCCCGCCACCAATGGATTGGCTGAAAGGTTTGTCCAGACCTTCAAGAAGGCCATAAAGGCCATGGGTAATGAAGACATAAAACTTCAGCATAAGGTGGATAACTTCTTGTTTGCATACAGGAATGCAACACATATGGTTACAAACCAAACTCCCGCCATGATGTTCTTCAATAGAAGCCTAAGATGCCGGCTGGATTTGATCAAGCCAAACATCAGAAGGGACATGGAGAACCGGCAATTTCAAGGCATGAATGAAAGGCCAACTAGAACCTTCCAGATAGGTCAACAAGTTTTGGCCCGGGACTACCGTACCGAGAAATGGCAGCCTGGAACTATCTGCACACGACTAGGACCGCTGATGTATACCGTGGACATTGGAGAAAACATAATAAGGCGCCATGCTGACCAGATCATAGAGTCATCCGAAAAGGGACAACCTACACCACAACTCTATACGCCTAATGATGAAGTAGAGATACCCATAGGATCTACCTCCGATCCGGTGATACTGGAACCCGATGAACCCGACACTGGCATTCAAGCCGAATCAGCCTTGCCAGAAGAACCTATTACACCACCAAGGTATTATCCGGACCGAGTCAGGAAGCCTCCAGAGAGACTGACTTATAATTGATAAGCTGCAGCAATGTGCAGATTATTGTTCTTGCAACATGTAATTAATGATTACATAAAATATTATGTACTGGTTAGCTAAAAGGGGAGGAATTGTAGTGTATGTGCCTTTAAGAGCCCCCTGTGTACTGTAATGCCGGTAATGGCCACTCGGGCTATATAAGCCTGTATATTGTGTTGTATCAGTTAGTTAACCTCCAGACTCTGTTCAGTAAACACCTGTGAAACCAACTCCTGCCTTCAGTATCTCTATTAACACACGGACACAACAGTGTTCCACAAGGATCAGTGCTGGGATCACTGTTGTTCACAATTTATATTAACGATTTAGATTCTGGGACCAAAAACACAACTTCTAAATTTGCGGATGACACCAAATTGTGGGGGATAGCCAATACTGAGGAGGACTGCAACAAATTACAGGAAGACATTAATAAACTTGCAGAATGGGCGTATAATTGGCAAATGAATTTCAACACAGATAAATGTGAGGTATTACATTTTGGTAGGAAAAATTGGGCGGTCACTTATTACTTGGAGGGTGCGAGTCTGGGTGGGGTAGTGGAGCAAAGAGATCTCGAAGTGCAAATACGCATACCACTAAAAGTAGCGACACAGGTTAACAAGGCCAAAAAAAAAAGCAAACCAAGCACTCGGGTTTATTTCTAGAAGGATAGAATTGAAAAAGTAGTGAAGTTATGCATAACTTGTATCGAACTTTGGTTAGACCACACTTGGATTAATGCGTACAATTCTGGTTGTCAAATTATAAAAAGGATATAGAGGCACTGGAGAGGGTGCATAGAAGATTTACAAGGATACCACCAGAAATGCGATGGTGTATCTATCAGGATAGGATAAACAGGCTGGCTCTCTTTTCTCTTGAAAAGAGAAGGCTGAGGGAATAGAGGTCTTTAGAATTATGAAAGGTTTTGATAGAGTGTATACAAGGAGATTGTTTTCACTTGTGGGGAAGAGCATAACTAGAGACCATCAATATAAGATAGTCACCAAGAAATCAAATAGGGAATTCAAAAGAAACTTTACCCAGATAGTGGTGAGAATGTGGAAATCGCTATCACAGGGATTGGTTGAAGCGAATAGTATAGATGCATTTAAGGGGCGGTTAGATAAGCATGTGAGGGAGAAGGGAATACAGGGTTATGCAGATAGAGTTAGATGAGGAAAGACGGGAGGTGGCTCGAGTGGAGCATAAATGCCAGCATGGACTGGTTGGGCCGAATGGTCTGTTTCTGTGCTGTATATCCTATGTAATGTCTTTTGCACTCATGTGCTGGGCTTCTCCATCATTTAGGATAGGGATGTTCATTGAGCCTCCTCCTCCCGTTAGTTGTTTAATTGTCCACCACCATTCATGACTGGATGCGGCAGGACTGTATCCATTGGTTGTGGAAATGCCTTTCTCTGTCTATAGCATGCTGCTTTCGCTGTTTCACATGCATGTAGTCCTGTGTTGCAGGATCCCCAGGTTGGCACTTCATTTTTAGGTACGCCTGGTGCTGCTCCTTGCACACTCCTCATTGAATGAGTGTTGGTCCGCGGCTTGATGGTAGTGGTAGAGTGAGGGATATGCTGGGCCATGAAGTTACAGATTGTGGTGGAATATGATTCTCCTGCTGCAGATGGCCCACAGCGCCTCTTGGATGCCCAGTTTTGAGCTGCTAGACCTGTTCTGAATCTATCCCATTTAGCACGGTGGTAGTGCCAAACAACACGATGGAGGGTGTCCTCAGTGTGAAGCCGGGACTTTATCTCCACAAGGACTGTGCGGTGGTCACTCCTACCAATACTGTCATAGACAGGCATCTGCGACAGGTAGATTAGTGAGGATGAGGTCAAGTAGGTTTTTCCCTCGTGTTAGTTCTCTCGCCACCTGTCACAGGCCCAGTCTGGCAGCTTTGTCCTTCAGGACTCGGCCAGCTCAGTCAGCAGTGGTGCTACCGAGCCACTCTTGGTGATATACATTGAAGTCCCCCACCCAGAGTACATTCTGTGTCTTTGCTACCCTCAGTGCTACTTCCAAGTGGTGTTCAACATGGAGGAGTACTGATTGATCCGCTGAGGGAGGGTGGTAGGTGGTAATCAATCGGAAGTTTCCTTGCCCATGCTTGACCTGAAGCCATGAGACTTCATGGGGTCCAAAGTCAATTTTGAGAACTCTCAGGGCCACTCCTTCCTGACTGTATACCACTGTGCTGCCTCCTCTGGTGGGACAGGACATACCCAGGGATGGTGATGGAGGAGTCTGGGATGTTGGCTGACAGGTATGATTCTTTGAGTATGACTATGTCAGCTGTTGCTTGACTAGTCTGTGGGACTACTCTCCCAATTTTCGTACAAGTCCCCAGATGTTAGTGAGGAGGACTTTGCAGGGTCGACTGGGCTGGGTGTGCCTTTGTCGTGACCGAAGTCGGTGCCGAGGTCGATGCCGGGTGGTCTGTCCAGTTTTATTATTGTTTTCTGTAGTGATTTGGTACAACTGAGTGGCTTGCTAAGCCATTTTAGAAGGTAGTTACGAGTCAACCACATTGCTGTGGGTCTGGAGTCACGTATAGGCCTCTCTCTCTCTCTCTCTCTCTCTCTCTCTCTCTCTCTCTCTCTCTCTCTCTCTCTCTCTCTCTCTCTCTCTCAGGCAGTCCCTCGGAACCGAGGATGACTTGCTTCTACACTAAAAATGAGTTCTCAGATGACTGATGAGTCCAACGCAGGACCTACAGTCTCTGTCACAGGTGGGGCAGACGGTGGTTGAAGGGGCGGGTGGGTGGGGTGCTTGAGTTGATGTGCGCTCCTTCCGCTGTTTGTGCTTGACTTCCGCTTGCTCCCAGTGAAGAGACTCGAGGTGTTCGGCGCCTTCCCGGATGCTTCTCCTTCACTTTGAGTGGTCTTGGGCCAGGGATTCCCAGGTGTCGGAGGGGATGTTGCACTTTTTCAAGGAGGCTTTGAGGGTGTCCTTGAAGTGTTTCCTCTACCCACCTGGGGCTCTCCTGCCATGTCGGAGCTCCGAGTAGAGCGCTTGTTTTGGGAGTCTCGTATCGGGCAAGCAGATGATGTGGCCCATCCATCAGAGCTGATCGACGTGGTCAAAGCTTCGATGCTGGGGATGTTGGCCTGAGCGAGAACACTGACGTTGGTGCGTCTATCCTGCCAATGGATTTGCAGGATCTTGCGGATGCAGCGTTGGTAGTACCTCTCCAGTGCTTTGAGGTGCCTGCTGTACATGGTCCATGCCTCTGAAGCATACAGGGGGGCGGGAATCACTACTGCTCTGTAGACCATGAGCTTGGTCCTGGGTTTGAGGTCCTGGTCTTCAAACACACTCTTCCTCAGGCAACCAAAGGCTGCACTGTACACTGAAGGCGGTGTTGGACTTCGTCATCAATGTCTGCCCTTGTTGACAGTAGGCTCCTGCGGCATGGAAAGTGGTCCACGTTGTCCAAGGCCTCGTCGTGGATTTTGATAATCGGGGGGCAGTACTGTGTGGTGGGGGCAGGTTGGTAGATGACCTTTGTCTTGCGGATGTTTAGTGTAAGGCCCATGTTCTCATACGCTTCAGCGAAGGTGTTGACGATGGTTCGGAGTTCGACCTCCGAGTGTGTGCCAGACCAGGTAAGGTCGGCATGTTTCCTTCCCTAAAGGACATTAGTGAACCAGATGGGTTTTTAATGACAATCCGGTAGTTTCATGGTCACCATTACTGATACTAGCTTTTTATTCCAGAATTATTTAATTAACTGAAATTAAATTCCCCAGCTGCCGTGGTGGGATTTGAGCTCACGTCAAATGTACAACTTTGTCATGTTTTAAATATTGCAACATATATTGGTTTTATGTCATTTAGATTAGAAATTGCTAACATCAAGGCGTAAGCTCAGTAACAAATGTCAGGACTTTGATCTACTTTGAAAAGCTCATAGGTATAATTGTCCGTATGAGTGCTCTCAACAGGTAGTTGTGCTTTATACTTGAGCATTTAAAAAGCAAAAGACTCAACTGTACATTTTATGACAAGCATAGATTCTCACTCACTGATTAAAATCAGTCATGCAGAAAAAATAATGTGCCGTATTACCTGCCTGAGTACGAAGAGTGAATTTTGAGTGATGTGAGAGCATGTTGGCAAAATCACTTATTCTGTGAGGTAATTTCAGAGCGTCCAAGAGTCACAAATGCCCTCTTTACAATAATTGGAATGCTTACCAGAGACAAAATGTGGTAACATAACTATTTTGATAAAATTATGTTCTGCATTAAAAATTTCCAGAGCTGATTGTAGAGTAATTGCAGGCAGTGGCTTGCAAAACAGTTTTTCACATGAGTAGATGCGATGATGTTACAAACTACATGAACAAAGGTTAAATGTATTTATGAATGTCAGCAGGAGCTGGAGAAAGAACTGTGAAAGGCATTGTCAGCTACTTGTTATTCTTTGTGCAGGGGGTGGAGTGTGCCCAGTCAGCTTTACCTCTGACTGTCTCTGAGCGGTTCGAATCGCTCCCACACCCCTGGGTTCTAGACACCGGACTTAGGTACAGGCGGCGATACAGAAAATCGAGTAGACAAGTGGTTTGGTGCAAGAAAACCGCAATTTTATTAAGGCACAATAAAACACAATCTTACTGTGAATTACTGATATAACTACAGGCATATAAAATTACACTTATATGGGAATGGGGAACACATGGTACATCGAGGGAAACAAATACATTATCCCACCCCCAATACCTAACTAGATTGAGCTACGAGGGGCCAGGAATTCATGCTCACCAATTCGAAACCTGTTGATTTAACTGGTTGTGGGTTTTGAGGTTTACTCTTGTTGTCCTTTGGGGTTCGTCGTTCTCACGTGGTCGCAGGGTGCGGCGATGGAGTTATTTGTGCAAAGCACCCTCCTTTTCCTCCGTTAATGTCTACGTTGGGTACTTTGTCGCGATGGGTCTTCTTCGGGCGGTCGCCGACGGTATTACTGCGGTTGGGGTTCGGTTGGTGGTTTTTACCGTTAAGATTTTCCTACCCAAGCTTCGAACACCAGTTTATTCTTAATTGGGCTTTACTGTCCATGCATCAAACGCCAGTTTATAACTAGGCCGTTTGTCTTGATTTCACTATCCATGCTTCGAACGCCAACTTATTCATCAAACACCAGCTTATAACTAGGCCGTTTGTCCCCCAACGCGTCTTTCCGCTGCCCTTCTCTGCCTTTACCGGTTTTACCGTTTTTCTCGTCTCATCTCGTATCGTCTGTTTGTGGCCGCGTGTGTCCTGTGTGTCTTCGAATTCGGGTCTCGTTCTCCTCCCGCGTTTGGCCCCGGTGTAGTAATGGGCGTCCTTGGTGTCGAGCGGGGAGGGAGAAGAGGGGCCGCCACGAGGCACGAAGCGAGAGCGAGAGCGAGAGGCAGGTGCCCGGAGCCGGAGGCAAGCGGCAAGAGATAAGAGACCAATCACTACCGATGGGCCTACAATTATACCTGTTCTTCACCCCTTATCTGCGCACCAAATCAGGTCAGTCCTTTGTCTAACTTTTGGCGGGCTCGTTTAAAATGATTACAGCCATTTACTTTAACGACTTCTGGGGCGGTTGTCTCCTGGTATAATGGCTTCGATATCCTGGCTGTTTGTCATTTATGAAACTTAATCAGGTTCCCTGGCTTGGCAGCTACCTGTGAGCTGTTACCGATTATTTATGCGAGAAGTTGATGGCTTTCAGATTAGGCCCATCCTGACTTGATCTGTTCCAAGGTGAAGAATGCATATTCTGTGTTTACCTAGCTGTCTGGCTTTACAAAGTCTTTTCACAGATTCATGCATGTTAGCTTTCGTTTCAGGGCCTGCCTTTTTGCAGGGCCTTGTTTTAAAAATCCTGTCGGTTTTGGTCACGAGGCTTTAGAAGCCATTTTGGGTACCCTTTTTAATAACTTGTCCATACTTTATCCATAACTTTTGGGGAATGTGGGAATTTTGAGAACCCTACATTTGTGATATATAGCGTAAAGTTTATTTCTTTTAAAGAAAAATATAATTTTTGATTTGTTTAACAATATACAGCATGGTAGAGGCAGGATGATATAGTTAAAAATAATGTTAGTGATGTACGACCTGAAGGTTAGTAGAATTACATAACTGCTACTGTAATAAGAATTTTCTTTTATCAGCAATAGATTTAAAGAATTTTTGACAGAGGTTCACCCATGGCCTAATGAATAAAGGCACCAAACAGCGTAGCACTGAGCCATACAGCCCAGAAGGTCTTGGGTTTAATTCCCTGTGCTGAGTTAACTGATAAGGCAATGCAGTTGCCTTTAATGCCCCTTGGCTAGGAAAGCAAAAAATCAGTCAGGGTTCCTGATGATCATCCAATGTCCCTGCTTGTAAGTATGCCTGTGTACATATTGGGTGAAGACAGAATTGGGCTGTCAGTCATCCCCTTCAGTGCTAAAATAGCCTTTTGACACTCATTTTCTATGCTAGCCTGTGAAGAATGGCCACTTGGTTGAGGCACTGGATGGGTGCTGGTGCTCATGGATGTGAACCCTGCAAGATTTCGTGCCTTTAGGAGAGAAGTGGAGAAAATTGGGGGAAAAATATCTTTTATGTTCTGGTGCATCTGTATTGGCCTATGCAAAACCACAGTAAACACAACATTGCAGAATTTCTGCCAAAATTCTAAGAAAATCATGTGACTGTCGTAGGTAATACCACTAAAATCAATGCAAGTAGCTAATCTAATCTACTTTTATTTTCATACTTTTGTCTTGCATAATTTGTTAATCAGTATATGTCAGCCACTTGTTTAAACAGGTAACAGATTGTCCCTTTTATGATGGAGTTCATTTAACTATAAGATGAAGTAGCATTCATATGTGTATATTACAGCAAACTAATGTCCGCAAGTACTAAGGTTTATTGTACTGACAGTACATTCAGAGGAGAATGTGGGTAGCAACCTCACCTCTGAGTCAGAAGGTTGTGGGTTCCAGACCCACTCCAGCGACTTGAGCACACAAATCTAGGCTGACACTCCAGTCCAGTACTGAGGGAATGCTGCACTCACTGTCAGAGGTGTCATCTTTTGGATGAGTCATTAAACGTCTGCCCTCTCAGGTGGACATAAAAGATCCTATGGCACTATTTTGAAGAAGAGCAGGGGAGTTATTCCCGGTGTTCTAGCCAATATTTATCCCTCAATCAACATCACTAAAAACAGATTATCTGGTCATGATCACATTTCTATTCGTGGGAGCTTGCTGTGTGCAAATTGGCTCCCGTGTTTCCTACATTACAACAATGACTACACTTCAAAAAGTACTTCATTGGCTGTAAAACGCTTTGGGACATCCAGTGGTTGTGAAAGGCGCTACAGTATATAAATGCAAGTCTTTTTCTATGTATATATAATATATGTAGCCACTATAGAGACAAACATGCTTTAAGAAGCCACTGTTTATTCTCCTCTGAATATACTGTCAGAACAACAAACTTTAATAATTGCTGACAACATTAGTTTGCTGTAATTGATGACTTTTTCCCAACTTGGAATCTCAGATTAAACATTTGCCTTTGGTGAACTTCTTCCATAGTATGTACAGTGTGGATGAGTGATTACAAGAAGGTCCCTAGGAGAATTAATGGATCAAGAGGCTAATTAGAGTTATTAACTCTCATTATTGCATCCTGCCTAATTTGCAGAATAATCATTTATAGGTTATTCTGCATCACTTTTTTCTTTAATCAGCCATAGAAGTACAAGAATAATAAAGAAAACTGGACAAGATGTAATAATTCAGGCAAGTGATTTGGTGTGGCAAAAGTTGCTGAACATCACTGGAGAGTTGAGGAGGAAATGACAAAATTTGCAGAGGATATTTTTCTTCCAGTTGGTCAGTCCTAGACAATTTCTGTTCTCTCCAGCACTGTAATTTTAATCAGTGTGCTTTTAAAATGCCAGTGTTCTGCCTCTCTCCACCCATCTGAAGTTGAAGGAAGTTTCCAGCTTTTTACTGTAAGAGTTGATTGTATACATTCAACATATGCTCAGCTAACCAGCTTGAATGATATTGCCTGGGAGCTGAGCTGAGTGCATATTGAGTTTGCAAGGCAGGCTCTTATAGTAGCAGCAGGTTTTACAGGTGGCAAATACCCAGCTATGCTTTGCCAAACTGCAATTTCATTGAGACTCTGCCAGTGAATAGGATATGTGCTGGAGTGCTCATTTCCCATCCCAACATCGCTGGTTTGATTCACAGGGCTGCTTATTAATCCAACCCATCCATCTCAGCTTCAGAAGAACTATGGGAAGAGCAAGAAACTCAATCTTTGATTAAAGGAAGTGTGCACATTTTTAATGCAAACGCTCATTAATTTGCACATTACTAGTATAATTTTACAAACATTTTCTGAAACATTGTTTAGTATGCCTGCTTATACTCCATCTGTTGCAGTCAGACTTACCACCAGTACTTTTGGAAACAAGATAAATTTTGGAACAGAGTTCTAGAGAATGTGGCATAATGGCTGAAACAGTGGCCCCCACTGGTGACATGGAAAGAGTCAGAATGAACAGTTAAGGAGTGTTTGAGGAGCAGATGGTGTATAGGGATGTACAACTGGAGATCGGAGGTAGGGTGGTGCCAAGTCATGGAAGGATTTGAACACAAGGATAAGGACTTCATAATCAATCCCTAGGTTACGGGAAGCCAGTGTAGTTTAGAAAAAATGAGGGCGATGGACATGTTTTACTTTGTGTGGGAAAGCATGCTGGCTAGAGCATTCTATTTAAGTTGTAGCTTGTGATGACTGAGGCCAGCAAAATGAATGTTCAAGAACTAGAGCCTTGAAACATGAATAGGCATGGTTTTGCAGCAGTTGGGAAGAGCCAAGCTGGATGCAGGCAATATTTTGGTGGTGGTAGAAAAAGATATTGACTGAACAGATGTGGGGATGGAAGCTCAGCTCAGTGTCAAGAAGGGCTCCGAAGCATTACATCTTTGGACTAAGCTTGAGATGACAGCTAGGGAAGCTGACATAGTTGAAGACAATGGCATGGAAGTGATGACAGGAGCCAGCTTCAGCTTTACTGATATTAAGCTGGAAGAACTTAAGAATTAAGCTTTAATGTTATATTGGCAGTCGAAGACAGCGGCAACAGTGCTGAAGTCAGTGGTGGAGTCTGAGGCAGTAAACTGATGCTATTGATGTATATGTGGAAGCTGACTGCATGCTTACAGATGATACTATTGCAGGGTGGCAGGTGAATGATGAAAAGGAGTGAATCCTGGATCCTGCCAAAGGATATGGAAGGAGATGTAGTGAATTTGTTGTGATAATTAGGAGTCGAGCCAAGAAAGAGCTGTGCCATAGAAGTGAAGTATGAAGCAAAGGCTTGTGGAGGAGAATGGAATGGTTATCTGTGTCAAAGACAGCTGAAAATCAGGAGAAATACAGGGTTCTTTTCCACAGGATGTTATTTGTTACTTTGAGCAAGGCTGTCTTGGTGCTGTGGGTAGGGTAGAAGCTGAATTGGAGGGAATTTTGGTAAAGATGGCAGTGTGCTAGTGAGGCAACCGCATATTCCAGAATATATGGGGTAGAATTTCAGAGGAGTTCTACTGATGTCACGGCCCAAGTTACCAGCCATAGATGCACTTGTATGAAATGGCAAAAAAAGCTGAAGAAATTGACTGATTTCCTACAGATACAAGAAAGTAATTCAGAAAATCAAAATACATAAGAATGTATGAAACTGACAGGCCTGCTATCAAATTCAGCACTGTCTGGAGACTGGAAATACAGTTTGGCAGCTGCTTGATTATATTGAATGTAAAATGATGTGACCTAACACCTTCATTTTTTTTCTCTTTCTCTGTAAAGTTTCTCCTTTCGCTTTCCTTGAAGTTGTCTTCTTGCTGGTGCACCATTCATTGGGCACTGGCCAAGGTCTCATACCTTTCCCAAAGGTGAATTTGTCATGTGGGAGCCTAGACAGTGAATTTCGGCAGTGTATTAGTGGCCATACCTAATTGCCCTGAGAAGCTGATGGTGGACCTTTACTTTGAACTATTGTAATCCTTGTGCTGGTGGTGCTTCAACATTGGTGTTAGGCAGGGAATTCCAGGCTTTTGGCCCTCAAGAAATGGTGACAAACGTCAAGGTAGTGTGTGTCTTGGTGGAATTTGGAAGTGGTGATATTCCCAGGATCTTGTTCTTGTCGGTAGAGCTCAAAGGGCTGGGAGGTGCTCTTGAAGTAAGCATGGTGAGTTGCTGCAACCACAGTGTGTCAATGGTGGAGAGGATGGATATTGATTCCAGTGGCATGGAAACTTGTCAAACAGTTGCGCTATCATGGATGATGCCAAGCTTCTTGAGTGTTGTTGCGGCTGCACCCATCCAAGTGTTGAGTATTCCTTCACACTCCTGATTTGAGTCTTGTAGGTGGTGGACAGGCTTTGAGAAGTCAGGTGCGAACCACCCATCACAGAATACCCAGGCCTAGAAATTGAGTGGGCTTAGCGCCCATTTTGCGGCGCTAGAGGGCATTGCGCTGGACTTACAGCCGGTTTTGAAATTGACTAGGGCCCAACATCGGCGTTACACCGGTAGCGCTGCGCCGGCACCGATGACGTCATCGGTGTGCGCAGCGTCCCGGTTGCCGTGGTGACGGGCCCCAGCGCCGAAATTCAGTTGCGGCCGCCTCGCCCGTGGCAGCCGCAACTAAGACTCTGGCAACAGAGTCTTGCACGACTTTGCGCCGGCGCATAAAGGTGGAGCGGCGGCCGGCCGCTTTCCCGCCGGCCGCCTGCCCGCACCTCCCTTCCCTGACTCCCCCACCCCCCCCCCCCGCGGAACAGATGCTTCTCGGCTGCGAGCCCGGCACTTCCCCAAGGTGCCGGGCTCATTTTTGTGAAGATTTTACCGGCCAGCGGGCGGGTGCAGGCAGCTCCTCCTTAACTGAAGGAGGAGGCCTGCACTTCCCGAGCCTGCCGCACCGCATCGGGCGCCGCAGCGCCGGAATAGCAGCGCAATGCGGCGCGTAGCGCCAGTTTTCAGGCGCAAACAGCCTTCAGTAGCGCCGGCAGCCGTTTGGGCGCGCCGCTACTGAATTTTTGGCGCGCACAGCGCGACTTAGCACCGGCGCTAAATTTCCGGCATTAAGCCCCGGCGCAGCGCAACCTCAATTTCTAGGCCCCAGTCTTTTCCCTGGTTTTGTAACCACGTTGTTGATATAGTTGCTCCAGTTAAACTTCTGGTCAGTGGTGACCCCCCCATCCCACACCATGATCTTGATAGTGGGAGAATCCGTGTTGATGCTGTTGAAGGTCAGGGGGAGGTTGGGCTCTTATTGTTGTAGATGGTTATTACCTGGAAGTTGTGTAGCACAAATGTTATCTGCCACTTGTCAGATCAAGCCTGGGTGTTCACCAATCCGACTGTATTGAGCTGCTTCATTATTGGAGGAATTCTGAATGGAACTGAACACTGTAGAATAGTCAGGGAATAGCACCACTCCTGACTCTGATGGAGGGAAGGTGATTGTTGAAGCAGCTGAAGATGATTGGGCCAAGGTTACTGCCATAAACAACTCCAGCAGCAATGTCCTGGAGCTGTGATGTTGGCCTCTCGCAACCACAGCCATCGTCATTTTCATCTAGTGTGATTCCAGCTACTGGAGGGGTTTCCTTTGACCTCCACTGACCTCATTTTTGCTAGGGTGCTTTGGTGCTATACTTAGTCGAATGCTGCCTTGATGGTGAGGCCAGTTACTCTCACTTCTCCTCTGGCATACAGCTTTTGTGTCCATGCCTGGATCAAGGATGTGATGAAGTCAGGAACCAAATAGCTCTGGCAGAACCTGACTGAGCATTCGCAAGCAGATTATTAGTAAGTGAGTTGTTACTATTGATAGTTCCTTCCATCATTTTTGCTGATGATAGGGAGGAGGCTAATCGGGCAAAAATTGGCCAAGTTAAATTTGTCCTGCTTTTGTGGATAGGGATATGCCGAACCATAAGGTTACAGATTACATTGGTATACAATTCTGCTGCTGATTGTCCAGAGTGCCTCACGGATGCCCAGTTTTAGGCAACTAGACCTGTCCTGCTTAACAGGGTGTTAGTTCCGCACTAGACGATGGAAGATATCCTCACTGAAGGTGAAACTTTCTCTTCACAAGGATTGTGCAGTAGTTATTCCTGTCAGTGCTATTGTGGACAGGTGTGACTGCAAAGTTAAGTTGGTGAGGAATAGGTCACGTAAGTTATTCCCTTGTATTGATTTCCCCATCACCTGATGCAGGCCCACTCGCTTCCATCACCTTCCCTCGGTACATCCTGTCCCAACAGCAGAATAGATTCATCAGAGGTGGGGGCACAGTGGTATGCATTGAGATTGTATGGAGACATAGCTCCATATACATCACCTAAGCAATTTTTCTATTCAGAAAATTCAAATTAGATTGAGTATTCAGTTGGCTGATCTCTCACTGTGAAAAGTTGAAGGTTACTTTCTCAGACCAGATAAATTATGATTTTTTTTCTAATACAGCAAATAGGATGTACAACTAGAGATTAAAAGTTTTTTCTATAGACTGTTCTTCAAAAAGAGGAAGTTGCAAATTTTACAATTTCTGTAAAGTACAGAGCAAGATGTTATTTTCTCTATTTCAATTGGCCTCCATGAAAACACCAGTAGTTACATTAAATCCTGGATTCATTGTTTGTGAAGTGGATTTTACTGGTTGCAAATTAGTAACTAATTTTTAATTTCTGGCACACTTCAATGTTGCTGCTGCTATATTTTTGTTGAATTTAAATTGTGGTGATTTGTGACACAAAAGTGAATAAAATTGTAACTATGAAAGAGTCCATTGAATTATTGAAAAATCATACAGAGAAATACCCGTACATGTTGCGTCTTGTTCAATGGTTTTTGAACCTTTTTGTGTTTGGTTCCCTTAGACACACTCTTTAAAAAAAAATGAATTATGCTATCTTTATAGATACATTCTTATTACAGCACAATAGGAAATGATATGCTAATAAATCAATAAATACAGAATCTGATGATAGGCAGATGAAAATCTGATGACCTCAGAGATTCCCCTTGTGGTTTGGGGACCCAGTTTGAATACCTATGTTTTAGTCGTTCCTTTCTACTGACTTTGTGAATTTACTGCTTGTGGTAAACCACTGTTATACCTGTCTGTGTCTGTATGTGTATTCCACTAGGTACAGGTCTGGACATGCCTCGGCTGACTCCTCCCACTGTTCCAGGTATATAAGTGACTACCTCCCAGTCCCTTAGTATTCTGGACGGGTCGACCACTCGAGACAAGACCTTCATTCTTTAGTTAATAAAAGCCTGATTGTTACTCGCTCAACCTCAGTCTTTTGAGTAATTGATGGCGCATCAATTTTGTTAACTAAATTTTTTATAATGGAGAAGATCCTCACACCAGCATGCCTGGACCTGGACAGTCGGGAAGCGGACGCTTCCACCAAGTTTGCTCACTGGCTCACGTGCTTCGAGACATTCCTGACTGCCTCCACTGCGGTCGAAACGGATGCGGACAAACTGTCTGTCCTGTTCTCCAAGGTGAACCACCGAGTGTACTCAGTCATCCGGGACGCGACCTCGTACACAGCCGCCCTCCAGCTCCTCAAGACCCAGTACACGCACCCTGTGAACGAAGTATACGCTAGGCACCTTCTGGGGAGTCGCAAGCAACAACCTGGGGAATCGACTGAGGAATACCTCCAAGCACTGTCCGTGCTTGGCCGGGCCTGTGGGTGTAAGGCGGTAACGCCCACTAAGTACACGGAGGAACTGATCCGGGATGCCTTCGTAGCGGGCCACAGGTCCAACTACACCCGACAGCGACTGCTGGAGCAGAGTGACCTCACCCTCGACAAAGCCTCCGACATCGCACTAACGCTGGACGCAGCCTTCCGGGGCATGGATGCCTACTGCTCTGCACCGTGGATGCCGCGGGGAACGACAACCTGGGACACGGTAGGACAGCCCCATAGCACCGTGCCACCCCAGCCACAGCCCAACAACGGCGCAACTACCGCAGCAGTGTCCCAAAGCCAGACAGCAGTATCCCAAGGCCAGAAATGCTACTTCTGTGGCCAGGTCAAACACCCCAGAGCGCGCTGCCCGGCGAAGAATGCGACCTGCTCGGGCTGCGGGAAAAAGGGACACTATGCCAGCGTCTGCAAGGCCAAAGCCACCCCGAACGCCAGCAGCGCCGCGTGTGGGCCGTGCGAGCCGCCATCTTGGGCCCCCAACAGCGCCGCGTGTGGGCCGTGCGGGCCGCCATCTTGGGCCTCCCCAGCCATGTGCGAACCACCGCAGCAGCAGCCATCTTGGACGACTCCAGCCACATGGGAATCATGGACGCCGCCATCTTGGACACCAGCCGGGACGCAGCAGACCGCCAACCCCCCCCCATCTGATACTCGCAGCGACACACCGACCCCTACGCTGGCCTCTGTGACGCTGGACCAAACAAGACCGCACCAGCTAGCTCGGTCCAAAATGGACGTTAAGGTAAACGGCCATGCAATAAACTGCCTTTTTGACTCCGGGAGCACAGAGAGCTTCATCCACCCCGACACGGTGCGGCGTTGCTCTCTCCCAGTCCTGCCTGCGCACCAGCGGATTTCTATGGCCTCCGAGTCCCAGTCAGCGGACATTGGCGGCTACTGCGTGGTGACACTAGTAGTAGACGGGACTGTGTTCAATAATTTTAAACTACTGGTCCTGCCCGACCTCTGCGCTGCCGTTCTACAAGGGTTGGATTTCCAGTGCAACCTCAAAAGCGTTACGATGGCGTACGGTGGCCCCCTCCCCCCACTCACAGTCCGCAGCCAGCAGCCTCCAAATTGCCCGCCGGGCACCAGATGCAACCTCTCCACACTCAGAGTCCCACCCCCCCCACTGTTTGCTAACCTCACCCCCGACTGTAAGCCCATCGCCACAAAGAGCAGGCGATACAGTGCCGGGGACAGGGTTTTCATCAAAACCGAAGTGGAACGGCTCCTGAAGGAGGGGATTATTGAGGGCAGCTCCAGCCCCTGGCGAGCCCAGGTTGTGGTCGTTAAGACCGGCGAGAAACAATGCCTGGTCATCGACTACAGCCAAACAATAAACCGCTACACCCTGCTGGACGCCTACCCACTCCCCCGCATAGCTGACATGGTCAACCAGATCGCGCAGTACCGCGTCTTTTCGACCATTGACCTGAAATCGGCATACCACCAGCTCCCCATCAGCCCTGAAGACCGCCAGTATACTGCTTTTGAGGCAAACGGCCGCCTCTATCACTTCCTTAGGGTTCCCTTCGGCGTTACCAACGGGGCCTCCGTCTTCCAAAGGGAGATGGACCGGATGGTCGATCAAAACGAGCTGCAGGCCACTTTCCCTTACCTAGATAATGTGACCATCTGCGGCCATGACTTGCAGGACCATGACGCAAACTTCGAGAAATTCCTCCGCACCGCCCAACTCCTGAACCTGACATATAACAAGGAGAAGTGCATATTCCGCACAGACCGCCTCGCCATCCTTGGCTGTGTTGTGGAACACGGGGTCATCGGTCCCGACCCGGACCGGATGCGTCCCCTTATGGAACTCCCACTGCCCCACTGCCTAAAAGCTCTGAAGAGGTGCCTAGGGTTTTTTTCCTACTACGCTCAGTGAGCCCCCTACTATGCAGACAAAGCCCGTCCGCTGATCAAGTCCACCTCTTTTCCCGTGACGGCAGAGGCCCGCTTAGCCTTCCACCATATCAAGGAAGACATTGCCAAAGCCACCATGCACGCAGTGGACGAATCCATCCCCTTCCAGGTGGAAAGCGATGCGTCCGACTTCGCTCTGGCTGCCACCCTTAATCAGGCGGGGAGACCTGTGGCATTCTTCTCACGAACCCTCCAGCGCCCGGAGACCAGACACTCCGCGGTCGAGAAGGAGGCCCAGGCTATCGTGGAGGCTGTGCGTCATTGGAGGCACTACCTGGCCGGAGAACGATTTACCCTGCTCACTGACCAGCGTTCAGTTGCTTTTATGTTCAACAACAAGCAGAGGGGCAAAATCAAAAATGACAAGATCTTGAGGTGGAGAATCGAACTTTCCACCTACAATTACGAGATCTTGTACCGGCCTGGGAAGCTCAATGAACCCCCAGATGCCCTATCGCGTGGCACCTGCGCCAGCGCGCAGATCGATAGGCTGAGGGCCCTCCACAATGACCTCTGCCACCCGGGGGTCACCAGGTTCTTCCACTTCATCAAGGCCCGCAACCTGCCTTACTCCATCGAGGAGGTCAGGACCATGACCAAGAACTGCCAAGTCTGCGCTGAGTGCAAACCGCACTTTTATAGACCAGACAGAGCCCACCTGATAAAAGCCACTCGCCCTTTCGAACGCCTGAGCGTCGATTTCAAAGGGCCTCTCCCCTCCTCCGACCGCAATGTGTACTTCCTCAACATCATTGACGAGTACTCCCGGTTCCCGTTCGCTATCCCCTGCCCGGACATGACCAGTGCCACGGTCATTAAAGCTCTGAACAGCCTCTTCACCCTGTTCGGTTTCCCCAGCTATATCCATAGCGACCGGGGCTCATCGTTTATGAGCGACGAACTCCGCCAGTACCTGCTCGCTAGGGGTATAGCCACAAGCAGGACCACCAGTTACAACCCCTGGGGGAACGGACAGGTGGAAAGAGAGAATGCAACAGTTTGGAAGGCCGCCCTACTAGCCTTAAAGTCTAGGGGCCTTCCGACCTCCCGCTGGCAGGAGGTGCTCCCCGATGCGCTCCACTCGATTCGGGCACTGCCACCAATGCCACCCCTCACGAGAAAATGTTTGTCTTCCCAAGGAAGTCCACATCGGGGACATCATTACCGCCATGGCTGACGTCCCCAGGGCCGGTACTACTGAGAAGACACGTGAGGGCCAATAAAATGGACCCCCTGGTCGAGAGGGTCGACCTCCTCCACGCCAACCCCCAGTACGCTTACATTGCGTACCCGGACGGGCGGGAGGACACAGTCTCCATACGAGACCTCGCACCCTCGGGGACCGCTGTAACCCACTACGACACAGTCTCCATACGAGACCTCGCACCCTCGGGGACCGCTGTAACCCACTACCCATTACCACCCCCCCCCCCCCACGACCCGATATCCAACCCCAGCAGCCGGCTCGCCTTGGACCGTCACCCACGAGGACTACACTCCAGGGCCCCAGCCTACACGGGACGCGACGCCGGAAGCTCCACCACCCCTGCCGTCGCCACGTCGATCACAGCGGCAGACAAGACCTCCGGAGAGACTCCAATACATGAACTTTTAAATACACTTCACCCCGCCGGACTCATTTTTAAACAAGGGGTGAATGTGGTAAACCACTGTTATACCTGTCTGTGTCTGTATGTGTATTCCACTAGGTCCAGGTCTGGACATGCCTCGGCTGACTCCTCCCACTGTTCCAGGTATATAAGTGACTACCTCCCAGTCCCTTAGTATTCTGGACGGGTCGACCACTCGAGACAAGACCTTCATTCTTTAGCTAATAAAAGCCTGATTGTTACTCGCTCAACCTCAGTCTTTTGAGTAATTGATGGCGCATCACTGCTCATAATCCTCTATTCTTGCACTGTTTCCAACTACCGATTTGAAAGCATGAACTACAAGAATGATTGAGAGGCACCTCTAGGTCTACAGGTATCTTTCTTTTTAATAATATTTATGATTTTGAGGCACCCTCCCCTTTTAATGGGTAATTACATCTTTGAGGAATGAATTAGCATTTCTACAAAGAAAGAACTTCCATTTATATAGCGCCTTTCACAACCCCAGGATGTCCCAAAGCACTTTACAGCTAAAGAAATATTTTTGAACTGCAGTCACTGTTGTAAGCTAGAAAACGCGGCAGCCAATTTGCACACAGCAATCTCCCACGAGCAGCAATGTGATAATGACCAGATTATCTATTTTACTGATGTTGGTTGAGGGATAACGATTGGCCAGAACACCAGAAGAACACTCCTGTTCTTTGAAATAGTGCCATGGGACCTTTTACGCCCACCTGAGAGGGCAGATGAGGTCTTGGTTTAACATCGCCTCCGAAAGATTGTACCTCCGATAGTTCAGCACTCCCTCAATACTGCACTGGAGTGTCAAGAGTGTCAGCCTGGATTTTGTGCTCAAGTCTCTGGAATGGGGCTTGAACCCACGACCTTCTGACTCAGAGGCAAGGCTGCTACCACTGAGCCACAGCTGACAGAACATTTAAATTTAAAAAAAGCAGTTTACTTCATAAATACTATGACAGAAGAAATGTTCTTTCATTTTATATAGTATATTTCTCTGTTGTACATTGCATAAATAATTTCACGAAAGTAAAAAGCATATTTTCAGAGTTATAAAGGCCTTTCAGTACTCAAAGGACTCATAGTGCAGGCTTCGTGAAGAAAAACTGCAAGGTCACTTTTGGTCACTGATGCATACTATAAGAAAAATAGAATAACATTTTGCAAAGCTGATTTATAAAATAGGTTTGCGGAGTTACAAACAATATAGCTTGTTTAGTGGTGGAAAGGTAGAGCTGGGTGTCATCAGCGTACATTTTTAAAAATTCGTTCCTGGGATGTGGGTGTCACCGGCAAGGCCAGCATTTATTGCCCATACCTAATTGCCCTTGAGAGGGTGGTGGTGAGCCACCTTGAACCGCTGCAGTCCGTGTGGTGAAGGTACTCCCACAGTGCTGTTAGGTAGGGAGCTCCAGGATTTTGACCCAGCGACGATGAAGGATCTGTGATATACTTCTAATTCAGGATGGTGTGTGACTTGGAGGGGAACTTGGAGGTGGTGGTGTTCCCATGCGCCTGCTGCCCTTCTCCTTCTAGGTGGAAGAGGTCGCGGGTTTGGGAGGTGCTGCCGAAGAAGCCTTGACGAGCTGCAGCAATGCATCTTGTAGATGGTACACACTGCAGCCACGGTACGTCGGTGGTGGAGGGAGTGAATGTTTAAGGTGGTGAATGGGGTGCCAATCAAGCGGGCTGCTTTGTCCTGGATGGTGTCGAGCTTCATGAGTGGTGTTGGAGCTGTACTCATCCAGGCAAGTGGAGAGCATTCCATCACACTCTTTACTTGTGCCTTGTAGATGGTGGAACGGCTTTGGGGAGTCAGGAGGTGAGACACTCGCTGCAGGATACCTAGCCTCTGACCTGCTCTTGTTGCCACAGTATTTATGTGGCTGGTCCAGTTAAGTTTCTGGTCAATGGTGACCCTCCAGGATGTTGATGGTGGGGGATTCGGCGATGGTAATGCCATTGAATGTCATTGGGCGGTGGTTAGACTCTCGCTTGTTGGAGATAGTCATTGCCTGGCACTTCTGTGGTGCAGATGTCACCTGCCACTTATCAGCCCAAGCCTGAACATCGTCCAGGTCTTGTTGCATGCGGGCATGGACTGCTTCATTATCTGAGGAGTTGTGAATGGCGCTGAACACTGTGCAGTCATCAGCGAACATCCCCGTTTCTGACCTTATGTTGGAGGGAAGGTCATTGATGACACAGCTGAAGATGGTTGGGCCTAGGACACTGCCCTGAGGAACTCCTGCAGCGATGTCCTGGGGCTGTGATGATTGACCTTCAACCACCACAACTAGCTTCTTTTGTGCTAGGTATGACTCCAGCCAGTAGATAGCTTTCCCCCCGATTCCCATTGACTTCAGTTTTACTAGGGCTCCTTGATGCCACACTCGGTCAAATGCTGCCATGATGACAAGGGCAGTCACTCTCACCTCACCTCTGGAATTCAGCTCCTTTGTCCATGTTTGGACCAAGGCTGTAATGAGGTTGGGAGCCGAGTGGTCTAGGTGGAACCCAAACTGGGCATCAGTGAGCAGGTTATTGGTGAGTAAGTGCCGCTTGGTAGCACTGTCGATGGCACCTTCCATCACTTTGCTGATGATTGAGAGTAGACTGATGGGGTGGTAATTGGCCGGATTGGATTTGTCCTGCTTTTTGTGGACAGGACATACCTGGGCAGTTTTCCACATTGTCGGATAGATGCCAGTGTTGTAGCTGTACTGGAACAGCTTAGCTAGAGGCGTGGCTAGTTCTGGAGCACAAGTCTTCAGCACTATAGCCGGGATGCTGTCGGGGCCCATAGCCTTTGCTGTATCCAATGCGCTCAGCCGTTTCTTCATATAACGTGGAGTGAATCGAATTGGTTAAAGACTGGCTTATGTGAAGGTGGGGACCTCAGGAGGTGGCCGATATGGATCATCCACTCGGCACTTCTGGCTGAAGATGGTTGCAAATGCTTCAGCTTTGTCATTTGCACTCTCGTGCTGGGCTCCACAGTTATTGAGGATGGGGATATTCATGGAACCTCCTCCTCCCGTTAGTTGTTTAATGATCCACCACCATTCACGACTGGATGTGGCAGGACTGCAGAGCTTTGATCTGATCTGTTGATTATGGGATCGCTTAGCCCTGTCTATAGCATGCAGCTTCCATTTTTTAGCATGCATGTGTTGCAGCTTCCCCAGATTGGCACCTCATTTTTAGGTACCCCTGGTGCTGCTCCTTGCAGGCTCTTCTACACTCCTTGTTGAACCAGGGTGCTCCCCTAGCTTGATAGTAATGGTAGAGTGAGGGATATGCCGGGTTATGAGTTTACAGATTGTGGTGGAATGCAGTCCTGTTGCTGTTGATGGCCCACAGCGCCTCATGGATGCCCAATTTTGAGCTGCTAGATCTATCCCATTTAGCACGGTGGTAATGCCACACTTCACGATGGAGGATGTTCTCAGTGTGAAGACGGGACTTAATTTCCACAATGTCACTGCTACCAATACTCTCATGGACAGATGCATCTGCAACAGGTAGATTGGTGAGGACGAGGTCTGGACTAATAATCCGGAGAACAGGGCCCCGATTTTCGGGCAGTTGTCGGGCGGCTTTTCATGCGGCCGTGGTCCGAAAATCGCGGAAAAAGCGTGTCGGGACCCCCCCCGCCTGATTCCCCGCCCCGTCCGACTTTCGGACCGCCGTTTCCACGCGCCCCACTTCAGTCCCGCCCACCGCTGGCGGGACTGCTCGTCGGAGCACTAATCACCAATGATCACCTTGTTAAGGACGATTTTCCCGTGCCGTTGCGACTTTGGGGCTTTCCCCACCTGAAACCCGCCTGCGGGGAACCCTGCCGATGAGAGCTGGCGTGAAAACAGCTGGCTTGCTTGCTTGCAGCAGCAGGTCGCTGAGGGCTGAAGATATTTAAAGAGGCAGCATTTGCAGGCTGCAGGACCTTGTTGATCAAGGCTTGGGGGAACTATTTGAAGCCTTAGGAGCAGTTGCAGAAAGCTGGAGCCTCACACACTTCTTCAGTGTGAGCTCCTGGGAAGCCCCTCTCACCACCCTAACTCAGGACCTCCTCAACGAGGCATCTGCTAGAAGCATGGGAGGCCTTTGGCACCTTCCCTTCCTGGCATTAGAGGATCTCCAACAGCAGAGGTGGCAGCAGCAGAACCAGGAACAGCAGGATGATTACCAGCAGCACCAGGCTGCTGCTCACTCACCTGAAGCTGCACAAGCCAGAAGGGGCCAGTGCTTGGAAGTGACTTGAGAGCACCTTGCTGCGCTTTAGGGGGCCAGTGGGACCCGTTTCTGCACTGGCAGTCCTACTCAGAAGGACTTCCATGAAGATCTGGTTTCTCTGTTCAACAGATGGCCAACGCTCCTCAAGAGATGTCATTCTCTTATGAGCACGCACCATGTTTTCCGTATACTGACGAGTTATCTCCTCCATGGAGGTTGCCAACCTTTCCATGGTGATGCGTTCATGCACCAATGAGTCCACAAAGGCTCTGCTCATGGCCACTATGGACTCCTCCATTCGCTACACACTCGCAGCGACCCTCGAGACAAAACCTGCCAGAGACTCCTGCATCTGTGCATGGTGATCCATCACCTCTTCTCTTGCGGGTGGACCCAGAGGCAGAGGGTTGACATGCAGCACAGCTGAGCTGAGCTGGCAGAGTCCTGCACCCTCCGACGAGGACTCTCCACTGCTGTCCCTGTCTCCAGAATCTGCTGAGGCTCACTTGTGAGCTGTGAAACACCAGGTGACAACACTACTCTATGTCCTGAATGTCCCCCTGAGGTGTGAGTGTCTGCGCTGGTGCTGGGTGCGCTTACTTCTGCTGACGCTGCGCCCTCAGAGGTTGGAGCTTCCTCTGAGGAGTCTGGCTGCACAGCCTCTTCCTCCTCCACAGTGAGGACGGGGGCTCTGGATGGTACTGTGGGGGAGTAAAGGAAGGAGTTAGAGATGTAATGCCAAGGTTCTTCTGGTGACTCACAGCGAGTTGGCATCTGCTGACACCTGCATCCATGCAGCATTGGTCTCAGTGGGAGGCCTCTTCCTCCCTGACCTAGGGACGAGGACCTCCCTGTGGGCCCTAACCCCATCCAATAATGCCTGCAGTGAAGCCTCGTCAAATTTGGAGGCAGCTCGGGGTCTGGCACTGGCCACAGCTGCTGCAGGCTCCTCTGCCATCCTGTATGGTTCTTTGGGAAGCCTTCAGAGGATGCAATGCTTGCTATGGACCTTGAAAGCACCACGAATGATGACATCATACTGTGAGGATTTCTGACTCGAATTGGACAATTAGCAAGGCTTCCCACATGCTGGGAATTAATTTGCCACTTGAGGGAAAATTGCGTGGAGCTGGCTGACACTTTTTTATGTGTGTCAGAAACCCCACATTCGGGGAAATCCGACCATTTCCCACACAAGCCGAAAATCGGGGCCCATGAGATCAAATCCCACCATGGTAGTTTGAGAATTTAAATTAAGTTTAAGAAATAAAATCCGGAAATAAAAGGCTTGTAACATGAAGCTGTAGAATTGTTTTAAAAACTCAATCCCATGCCAATGTTGTTAACTGTCCTCTGAAGTGAGCTAGCAAGCTACTCGATTGTATCAAATCTAGGCAACTGGGGATGGGCAACATATGCCAGCCTTGCCAATGATGCCCACATTTCCCACACTGAATAAAAAAAAACTCTGCTATGGTATTTGCAGGATGCATGCCATTTCAAGGCATGAAAAAGACCCTACAAAGTTCACAACCTATCTTACTGTATGTAGTCAACAATTTGCTGGGTTTTATCTACATGTGTATAGAATACTACAGATTTAAAATGTAGGACAATTACACAAAGGAGGGACAATAAACAACACAAACTTTAATACTTATTTATATACAGGCTTGTGCTAAGAAAGACATAAATACATTCTGTTGTACAATTCTTTATGCTGAGTGCATACTGTAGATTACCTACCTTGACATTACTTGAGTGTAAGGGAGTTGTAGTACACAAAGGAGTCATTGAATAGCTCAACTTTATAACAATGTGAATTGTAAGGAAACTAAGTAAGTACTTGATTTTCATATAAAATTTTGACTGCTGACTATTGAAGGGAAAAATTCAGAGTAATGCAACATCTCTCTTCATAGCATCATCAACTCATGTGGCCCAGTTGCTATGTGCACTGACAAGCATGGTACTGTGTCAGCTTCAATCGCTGCTCTGTGCTTAACTAGCTGATGTCACTCCGACTGCCGGTATGGGGTACAGTTAATCTCAGCACTCTTTAGCTAAGAAGGGGATGAACTCAACATGGGCTCTCACTCTTGATCACTATCCAGTGATCCTGCTGGAAAGTGCATGTGTGTGGAAACTGGGCATGGGCAGGATAGGATTTGTTTATGATCTCCCCACTGATTGAGTGTCCTGCCAACACTAACTGCCTCGGCTCCCATATGAATCAAAGTCACATGGATGGATAACATTATTTAAAGTTCAAAAGCAAGTGGAGAATTTAATGACAGATGGAGAATTTACTGACAGATGGAGAATTTTGTAATGAGTATCTTTTGAAATATTTACTTTCTGCAACTGTTAAAGTTTGAGCTAATCAGATTTTTTACACATGCTGGTACTGGATAACAGCCATTTCAAATCTCATCGAATCCTAGAATAGTACAGCACAGAGGAGGCCGATCGAGCCGCCGCCGGCTCTTTCGAAGAGCAATCCAGTTACTCCCACACCCCTGCTCTTTCCCCATAGCCCTGCAATTTTTTCTCCTTCAAGTATTTCTCCAATTCGCTTTTGAAGGCTACTGTTGAATCTGTATCCACTACCCTATCAGGTAATGCATTCCAAATCCTAACCACTCATTTCGTAAAAAAGCTTTTCCACATTTCTCCTCTCGTTCTTTTGCCAATCATCTTAAACCTGTGCCCTCTCGTTATCGACCCTTCAGCCATTGGAAGCAGTTTTTCTTTACTTACTCTATCTAAATACTTCATGATTTGAAACACCTCTATCAAATCTCCTCTTAGCCTTCTCTGCTCCAACGAGAACAACCCCAGCTTCTCTAGTCTATCCATGTAACTATAATTCCCTCATCTGGAACCATTCTAGTAAATCTTTTCTGTACCTTCTCCAAAGCCTTCACGTCCCTCCTAAAGGGAGGCGCCCAGAATTGAACACAATACTACAGCAGGGGCCATACTAGTGTATTATAAAGGTTCAGCATAACTTCCTGGCTTTTGTACTCTATGGGCTCGATTTTCCAAACTCCGAGGAGGTGGGTGTGGTGGGAAAATCCGAGGCAGGAAGGGGATTAATGCCAATTAACTGTCAGGCAGTCAGTAGTGGTGCTACCAAGCCACTCTTGGTGATGGACATTGAAGTCCCCCACTCAGAGTACATTCTGTGCCCTTGCTACTCTCAGTGCTTCTTCCAAGTGTGGTTCAACATGGAGGAGTACTGATTCATCAGCTGAGGGAGGGCGGTAGGTGGTGATCAGCAGGAGGTTGCCTTGCCCTACTAGCTTGACCTGAAGCCATGAGACTTCATGGGGTCCGGAGTCAATGTTGAGGACACTCCCTCCTGACTGTATACCAGTGAGCCGCCAGCTCTGTTGGTGATGGAGGGGTCTGGGGCATTGGCTGAAAGGTATGATTTTGTGAGTATGACTATACCAGTCTGTTGCTTGACTAGTCTGTGGGACAGCTCTCCCAATTTTGGCACAAGTCCCCACCGCAGATGTTAGTGAGGAGGACTTTGCGGGGTGCGCCACTGTTGTGCTCAAAGCCGGTGCCGATACCACGTGGTCCATCCGGTTTTATTCTTATTATTGTTGTAGCAGTTTGGTACAACTGATTGGCTTGTTAGACCATTTCAGTTGTCAGTTAAGAGTCAGCCACATTGCTGTGGGTCTGGAGTCATATATAGGCCAGACCAAGTAAGATTTCCTTCTCTAAAGGACATTAGTGAACCTGATGGGTTTATTATGACAATCCGATAGTTTTATGGTCACCATTACTGATACTAGCTTTTTATTCCAGAATTATTTAATTTACTGAAATTAAATTCCCCAGCTGCTGTGGTGGGATTTTGAACCAACGTCTCTGGATTATAAGTCCAGTAATATAACCACTATGCTACTGTTCCCTTCAAATGATGGATTGATTATTTTGACTTAACCATTAGTAGATCTCCCAGGTGTTGTGCGTAGTAACTGAGCAAAAACTGCTAGAAGCCAAAGAAAAACATTCCAGCAGTTTAACTGGACTAAATAGCACTGATGCATATTGGATAATTGAAGTAGCCTGCACATGCTCAGACTGTGCAATCTGAATTTCACAGTGTCTGAGCCTTGGGCAAAAATATGAACTCTAGCTTTTAGGAGAGGCAGATATCTTCTGGTAAAAAGATAATACAATGGATAATTTAATAATTCTGTTGTTAAATATGTGATTTTTTTTTATGTTGTTGTGAACCTTTGGATGCTATAAATTTTCAGTCACTGAGGAATATGATGGCTGAAAATTTATCCACAGTCCATTTTGAGTTATTTATGGGGCAAAATAATGTACTACCACCTAGTACTGTAATGAGATAGATTGTCATTCCAGGTAGATGTTGTCATTTAACACTGGTGTTTCCACTAGGTTGCTATCTAGTGGCATTACAGATAAGTGTCAAGAATTTAACATTGGAATTTATAGTAATCTGGGATGTAATGCTTAAGTTATCCACCAGATGGAGACAAATATTAAGGGATCATATTTACCAGTATTAAGGTAATGTCCTGGGACACCACTTATTAAGGTAGTGGCATTGCATTCTGGGTATGACTCAGAGGTTGATCCTCCATCTTTGTGAACGCACAGTAAGAATTGTGTATGCAGCTGGCAGCCTGTAAAAGCTATGTTCTCTGCTACATATGTATAATTAAACAGTTAAGTTTTGGTTCCTGAAGTCTGGCTTATCTCAGTTTCTGACCTTACCACTCGGATATCACATTTGGCGACGAGGCTGAATAGATCTCATCTTGAAGAAGGGAAAAGAAAAGAAAAGCACTGAATCAAGGAATCATGGCTGCTATGGTAGGACAGCTCTCTGCTTTTGATGTTCAGATGCAGACCTGGAACGAGTACTGTGAGTTGCTACTGCATTTCTTTGAAGCAAATTATATAATTGATATTGGAAAAAGGAGAGCTATTTTGCTCACTTCCGTGGGAAGTCAGACGTATAATTTAATGAGGAACTTATGTAGTCCTGAAAAGCCTGGAGACATTACATTTGCTAACTTAGTGGACTTGCTAAAGGAACATTTCAATCCCAGACCGAGTGAGATTGTACAGCGTTTCAAATTTAATTCATGGAACAGGAAACCGGGAGAGACTGTATTGGATTATGTAGCGGTGTTGAGAAAACTGGCACACGATTGCAATTACGGGAACAGTTTGAAAGACATGCTGAGAGATAGGCTTGTTTGAACATAAGAACATAAGAAATAGGAGCAGGAGTAGGCCATACGGCCTCTCGGGCCTGCTCCGCCATTCAATAGGATCATGGCTGATCTGAATCTAGACTCACGTCCACTTCCCTGCCCTCTCCCCGTAACCCCTAATTCCCTTATCTGCTAGGAAAATGTCTATCTCCATTTTAAATTTATTTAATGTTGCAGCTTCCACAGCTCTCTGGGGTAGCAAATTCCATAGATTTACTACCCTCTGAGTGAAGAAGTTTCTCCTCATCTCAGTTTTGAAAGGGCAGCCCCTTATTCTAAGATTATGCCCCCTAGTTCTAGTCTCACCCATCAGTGGAAACATCCTCTCTGCATCCACCCGATCAAGCCCCCTCACAATCTTATATGTTTCGATAAGATCGCCTCTCATTCTTCTGAACTCCAATGAGTAGAGTCCCAACCTACTCAACCTTTCCTCATATGTCAACCCCCTCATCTCTGGAATCAACTGAGTGAACCTTCTCTGAACCACCTCGAGAGCAAGTATATCCTTTCTTAAATATGGAAACCAAAACTGCACGCAATATTCCAGGTGTGGCCTCACCAATACCCTGTATAACTGAAGCAAGACTTCCCTGTTTTTATACTCCATCCCCCTTGCAATAATTGCCAAGATTCCATTGGCCTTCCTGATCACCTGCTGCACCTGCATACTAACTTTTTGTGTTTCATGCACCAGGACACCCAGATCCCTTTGTAATGTAGCACTTTGCAGTTAGCTCCATTTAGATAATAACTTGCTCTTTGATTTTTTTCTGCTAAAGTGCATAACCTCAGACTTTCCAACATTATATTGCATCTACCAAATTTCTGCCCACTCACTTAGCCTGTCTATGTCCTTTTGCAGGTTTTTTATGTCCTCCTCACTCACTGCTTTCCCTCCCATCTTTGTATCGTCGGCAAACTTGGATATGTTGCACTCGGTCCCTTCCTCCAAATCATTAACATAGATTGTAAAGAGTTGGGGTCCCAGCACTGACCCCTGCGGAACACTACTAGTTACTGATTGCCAGCCCAAGAACGAAACATTTATCCCAACTCTTTGTTTTCTGTTAGATAGCCAATCTTCCACCCATGCCAGTATATTACCCCCAATCCCGTGATTTTTTTATCTTGATCAGTAATCTTTTGTGTGGAACCTTGTCAAATGCCTTTTGGAAGTCCAAATACACTACATCCACTGGTTCCCCTTTATCCACCCTGTATGTTACATCCTCAAAGAATTCAAGCAAATTTGTCAAACATGACTTCCCCTTTGTAAAACCATGCTGACTCTGTCCTATTAAATTATGTTTATCCAAATGCTCTGTTACTGTTTCTTTAATAATGGACTCCAACATTTTGCCAACCAGAGATGTTAGGCTAACTGCTCTATAGTTTCCAGCTTTTTGTCTACTTCCCTTCTTAACTAAGGGTGTTACATTAGCAGTTTTCCAATCTGCTGGCACCTTTCCTGAGTCCAGGGAGTTCTGGAAAATGATCACCAATGCATCCACAATCCCTACCGCCACTTCTCTCAAGACCCTAGGATGTAGGCCATCAGGTCCGGGGGATTTATCCGCCTTAAGTCCCATTATTTTACTGAGTACCATCTCCTTAGTGATTTTGATCGTGTTTAGCTACTCCCCCCCCCCCCCCCCCCCCGCCCCATTGCCCCCTGTTTGTCCAGTGCTGGGATATTTTTAGTGTCCTCTACTGTAAAGACTGATACAAAATATTTGTTCAGCATCTTTGCCATCTCCATGTTCCCCACCACTAGTTTCCCGGTCCCATCCTCTAAGGGACCAACGTTCACTTTAGCCACACTTTTTCTTTTTATATAACTGTAGAAACTCTTGCTATCTGTTTTTCTATTTTTTGCTTGTTTACTTTCATAATCTATCTTCCCTTTCTTAATTAATCTTTTACTTATTGTTTGCTGGCTTTTAAATGCTTCCTAATCTTCTATACTCCCATTAGATTTGGCTAATTTATATGCCCTTGTTTTCAGTCGAATACTATCCTTTATTACTTTACTAAGCCATGGATGGCTGTCTTTTCTTTTACTCCCCTTTTTCCTCAGTGAAATATATTTATCTTGAAAGATGTGAAATATCTCCTTGAATGTAGACCACTGCTCTTGTACCGTCTTACACTTTAATCTGATTTCCGAGTCCACTTTAGTCAATTCTACTCTCATACCTTCATAGTCTCCTTTATTTAAGCTTAGTATGCTGGTTTGAGATCCAACTCTCTCACCCTCAAACTGAATTTGGAATTCAACCATATTATGGTCACTCATTCCAAGGGGATCCTTTACTAGGACATTTTTTATTAATCCTGTGTCATTACACAGGACCAGATCTAAGATTGCCTGCCCCCTGGTTGGTTCAGTTACATACTGCTCAAGGAACCCGTCCCTAATACACTCTATGAACTCTTCCTTAATGCTGCCATGCCCAATTTGATTAGTCCAGTCAATATGAAAGTTAAAATCCCCCATGATTATAGCTGTTCCCTTATTATAAGCCCCAACTATTTCCTGATTTATACTCCGACCAACAGAGTTGCAACTGTTAGGAGGCCTATAGACTACGCCCACTAGTGACTTTTTCCCCTTATTATTCCTTATCTCCACCCAAACTGTTTCACTATCCTGATCCTTTGACCCAATATCATTTCTGACTATTGCAGTGATTCCATCCTTGATGAAAATAGCAACCCCACCTCCCTTTCCTTCCTGTCTGTCCTTCCTAATTGTCAAATACCCTTGTATGTTTAGTTCCCAGTCATGATTATCTTGCAGCCATGTTTCTGTAATGGCCACCAGATCATACCCATGTGCAGTTATTTGTACCATCAACTCGTCTATTTTGTTACGAATGCTGCGTGCATTCAGATAAAGAACTTTCAAATATGTTATCTGACAATTTATTCCTGCTTTTACCCTTTTTACTACTTTACCTTTTTCATTATACATTCTGTCCCTTCCTGACATGCTCTGGTTTTTAATTCCCCCACTGCTGCCTTGCTCTATTGCCTTCTCCGCTGTCATTTTTATTTTTCGCTCTCTTAAAACCTCCCCCCCACTAATTAGTTTAAATTAGGATAATGGATGCTCGAATGCAGAGGAGATTATTGTCCGAGACTGGGCTTACGTATGAAAAAGCGTTGGAACTTGCTCAAGCCATAGAGACAACTAACCGTGATGTAAAAGAATTATAAGGTTCAGACTGGGCTACGACAAAGCAAGTTGGAGGTCCGGTTGTGCACAAGTTAAATATGAGTCAGTAAAACCACAACGTGAGCATGTAAAGGCATGTTATAGATGCAATGGAGATCACCTGGCGAGGGAATGCAGGTTTCTGGAGGAAAAGTGCCACAAGTGTGGGAAAAAAGGACATATAAAACGTGCATGCCGAGCAAAAGCTACCCTGGAGGTGTACAGACCTAAAGGGGGAGAAAAGCAAAACCTAGTAAGAGACGTGAGAAAACAGGGAGCACATCACATCAGCGGAGAAGCTGGGAAAGAAGACGACATGTTCATGTTGCATAGTATGGTAGAGGACATTCCAAAAGTGGATCCTATCACTTTGCAACTGATAGTAAATGACTCTAAGGTGAACTTTGAGGTGGATACCGGATGTGGTGTTACCATAATGAACAGGGAGGAGTACTCAAAATTGTGGAACCGTGCAAAAGCTCCAGAGTTAAAGTCTTGCTCTATGCAGCTTAAAACATATACCGATGAACGAGTGGCAACATTGGGTACAGCTACTGTAACTGTGCAACACAGGGACACCGTGGAACAGCTACCTGCAGTTGTAGTATCGGGTTCTGGACCAAACTTGTTAGGTCGGGGCTGGATACGAGAACTTAAATTAGATTGGGGAGCAATAAATCAAATGGAGGGAGGCAAACAGTAGTCTTTGCAAGAAGTGTTGATGGAACATGAGAACGTGTTCAAGGAAGAACTTGGCACATTTAATGGCCCCCCAGCTAAGATTTATGTAGACAAGGAGGCACTGCCAAGGTTTTTTAAACAACGACCTGTGCCGTATGCCATGAAACCGAAGGTAGAGGCTGAGCTTCACCGTCTTTTTGAGAGAGAACATTCTGGAACCCGTAAAATGTTCAGAATGGGCAGCTCCCATTGTACCTGTTTTAAAACCAGACAATTCGGTAAGAATCTGTGGAGATTATAAATTGACAGTAAATAGGGTGTCTAAACTTGAACAGTATCCTATTCCTAAAACTGAGGATCCTTTTGCAAACCTGGCTGGAGGGAAGAAATTCATAAAGCTGAATATGAGTCATGCATACTTGCAGATTACACTAGATGAGGAATCCAAGAAGTATGTAACCATAAATACACACAAGGGTTTGTTTACCTATAACCGTTTACCATTCGGTGTCTCACCAATCCAGCTATTTTCCAGAGGACTATCGAGGGTGTACTGCAAGGGATTCCACATGTTTCAATCTATCTGGATGATATTCTGGTGACGGGAAGAACCGACCAGGAGCATCTGAGCACTCTGAGAGAGGTACTACAAAGATTGGATAAGGCTGGGTTACAGCTCAAGAGGAGTAAGTGCACTTTCCTGGGGAATGAGGCCGTGTTCCTGGTACATAGAGTGGACGCCACCGGGCTCCATCCAATCAAGGAGAAGGTACAAGCACTGCAGGAGGCCCCAGCTCCTACAAATGTGACTGAGTTAAAAGCTTACCTGGGACTGCTAAACTATAATAACAGGTTTTTACCAAACTTGGCAACAGTGTTAGCACCTCTTCACAAACTACTGCGCAAGGAGACACAGTGGCAGTGGGAAGAGGACCAGAAGGTTTCATTTGAACAGTCCAAGAAACTGATGATGTCCTCGGATGTGCTGGTTCACTACAATGCAGAGAAAGACATCATTCTCTCTTGTGACGCTTCACCTTACGGGGTGGGGGCAGTTCTTTCACACAGCTTGGAAGATGGAACAGAAAGACCAATAGGGTTTATGTCTCAAACTCTGACCACAGCAGAAAAAAACTATTCCCAGTTAGATAAAGAGGGATTAGCAGTAATGTTTGGGTTACAGAGGTTTCACAAGTACATATATGGCAGGAAATTCACCATATGCACCGATCATAAACCTCTTCTATCTCTTTTTAATGAGATGAAAGCAGTACCACAGATGGTGTCACCCCGGATCCAGAGGTGGGCAGTGATGTTGAGGGCATATGAGTATGTCATCGTTTACAAGGCGGGCAAGTACCATGGGAATGCAGATGCCTTGAGCTGTCTTCCACTACCAGGTACACCTATCCGTGCAGCTCCAGAGGACAGAGTTTTGATGTTGGAGGACACAGATATGGCAGTTGGGACCGCAGAACAAGTAAGGACATGGACAGGTAAAGATCCAGTACTGTCTAGAGTCCGAGAATATGTAATGAGGGGTTGGCCACAACATCCGGAAGGGACTGATTTCATACCTTACAGTGTCAGGAAAACAGAGCTGGATGTGCAGGATGGCTGCATGTTGTGGGGAGCTCGAGTGATTATTCCACAGCCAGCACGACAGTCTATCCTAGTGCAACTACATCAGTGTCATCCTGGAGTTTCGCGCATGAAAGCCTTGGCAAGGAGTTACTTGTGGTGGCCAAAGCTAGATGAGGAGATAGAAAATCTTGTCAAGACATGCAGCACTTGTCATGTACACAGGAAGGCACCAGCAGCGGCTGCACTCCACCCCTGGGAGTGGCCGGATAAACCATGGAGAAGATTACATGTAGATTATGTGGGTCCATTCATGGGAAAGATGTTCCTCATAATCATTGATGCACATTCCAAATGGATGGATGTGTATCCTGTAAATTCTGCTTCATCTACTGTTACTATAGGCTGCCTGCGTAGGAGTTTTAGTAATCAAGGGATACCGGAGATCGTAGTAAGTGACAATGCCACATGCTTTGTGAGTACAGAAACAAAAGAGTTCATGAGAAACAATGGCATAGTGCATGTGACTTCAGCTCCATATCATCCGTCTTCAAATGGACTTGCGGAGAGAGCCGTACAAACATTTAAGGAGATGATGAAAAAAAGTGCGGAAGGGAGTTTGGCAGCAAAAGTGTCATGAGTTCTGTTCAGCTACAGAATAACACCTCAATCTACCACAGGACTCTCTCCTGCTGAGTTGTTGTTAGGACGTCGACTACGTTCCACTCTTGACCTGGTTCACCCAGATCTAAAAAGGAAGGTGGAAAACCGACAAATTAAACAAAAGGCGAACCATGACAGAAGGACAAAGAGCCGCAGTTTTGGAGAAGGAGATGCGGTCCTTTCCAGGAATTTCAGTTATGGTCCAAAATGGATTCCTGGCGTCATAGACTCAATGACCGGTCCAGTTTCATATACGGTCATGGTGGGAACTGGTCAGGTAGTACGCAGACATGTGGATCAGATACTGACCAGACAAAGGGAAATCAAACTGGAGGTTCCAGATGAAATGTTGGAGGACAAGTTGGTCCCCAGTTATCCAAATGCATTGGTGGTACCAACACCACGAACAGAGCCATTTATACCTGGACCCCTTCGTCAAGAGGAAACCATCATAGCAGAGTCAGATACTCTGAGTACTGCTCAGGAGCAGCAGGTGGCTCTACCATAACCAAGCAGGGACTTGACTGTAAGACGTTCACCAAGGACTCACAAGCCGCCAGAGAGATTGATCATGACCTGCTAGATTCGTTAAGTATGGACTATCGTTAAAGGAGTTTCCTTATGGACTTTTTAAGAATGTCGTTAAGAAATTATTGTAAACATAAGAGGGGGGGATATAGTAATCTGGGATGTAATGCTTAAGTTATCCACCAGATGGAGACAAATATTAAGGGATCATATTTACCAGTATTAAGGTAATGTCCTGGCACACCACTTATTAAGGTAGTGGCATTGCATTCTGGGTATGACTCAGAGGTTGATCCTCCATCTTTGTGAACGCACAGTAAGAATTGTGTATGCAGCTGGCAGCCTGTAAAAGCTATGTTCTCTGCTACATATGTATAATTAAACAGTTAAGTTTTGGTTCCTGAAGCCTGGCTTATCTCAGTTTCTGACCTTACCACTCGGATATCACAGAATTACCTTGAAATGTTTACATAGCAGGTTTCAATAGTGCACTATCAATATAAATATGGTCTCCAGCAAGGCCTACATCTTTGCCTTTAGCTTCAGCAGAAATCATTCAGTGAAATATTTTACAATTACTAAGATTCATTCACCAAATATAATACAGGAGCCTAGGTTTTCTGCTGTTGCCATTCTTTAGAACTGAATGGCTAGTTGCAGACAGGCTGAAATGGAAGTGCGTTTAAGGTCACATCTTGATCTCTCTCTGTACTAGTTTGGCACCTTCTCATTTGAGCACTTCACCCTATTCCACCCCCTCACCTGGGCTTTAAATTCCTCTTTGTCTACTCCTCCTCCTCCTCCCAAGCCACACCCCAAGGTGGAGGGGAACTTGTAGGTGGTGATGTTCCCATGCATCTGCTGCCCTTGTCCTTCTAAGTGGTAGAGGTCGCGGGTTTGGAAGTTGCTGTTGAAGGAGCTTTGGCGAGTTGCTGCAGTGCATCTTGTAGATGGTACACACTGCAGCCACAGTGCGCCGGTGGTGGAGGGAGTAAATGTTGAAGGTGGTGGATGGAGTGCCAATCAAGTGGCCTGCTTTATCCTGAATGGTGTCGAGCTTCTTGAGTGTTGTTGGAGCTGCACTCATCCAGGCAAGTGGAGAGTATTCCATCACACTCCTGACTTGTGCCTTGTAGATGGTGGAAAGGCTTTGGGGAGTCAGGAGGTGAGACACTCACCGCAGAATTCCCAGCCTCTGGCCTGCTCTTGTAGCCACAGTATTTATATGGCTGGTCCAGTTCAGTTTCTGATCAATGGTAACCCCCAGGATGTTGATAGTGGGGGATTCAGCGATGGTAATGTCATTGAATGTCATGGGGAGATGGTTAGAGTCTCGCTTGTCTGACTACTTTGTTTCTCTCACAACCCATATCACCTTAACCCCTTCAACCTCAATTCCTTCTCCTGTTAAAAACTCTTCCCTAAGTCACTTACAACTGCACTTCAAAAATTCCCAACTCCCTAGGCTTCGCTTTCCATTTGGCCCCACACTGCTGCAGCTATCGATTTGTGCAACCACTGACTCACCTCCACATGTAATGCCATTGTCTCCAGAAAACCTATTACTCTCTTCCATCCCAAAAGGTGGCAACTTTCGGATGAGATGTTAAACTGAGGGTCCGTCTTCCCTCTCAGATGGACGTAACAGATCCCATGACACTATTCGTAGAGGAGAAGGGGAGCACTTTCTGGTGTCCTGGCCCATGTATATCCATCAACTAACATCACGAAAGCAAATTATCCGGACATTATGGGGTCAATTTTCTGGCCGCTGTCGGGCGGCTTTTCATGCGGCCGGGGGCCGAAAATCGGCGAAAAAGCGGGTCGGGACCCCCCCGCCTGATTCCCCGCCCCGTCCGACTTTCGGACCGCCGTTTCCCCGCGACCCGCTTCAGTCCCGGCCGCCGCTGGCGGGACTGGTCGTCGGAGCACTGATGAGCAATTATCAGCTTGTTGAGGTAGATTTTCCGGGGCCTTTGCAACTTTGGGGCTTTCCCCACATCAAACCCGCCTGTGGGAATCCCCGCTGCTGAGACCTGGCATGAAGCTTGCCGGCTTGCTTGCTGTCAGCTGCAGGTCAATCGGAGAAGCTGCGATTTAAAGGGACAGCACTTGTATGATGAATGACCTTGTTGCAGGTTTGTGGCTACTTCTTCAAGGCTTAGGCACAGCTGTGGAACGTTGCAGCCTCACACACTTCTCCAATGCGATCCCCTGGGAAGCCCCTCTCGCCACCCTCACTCAGCGCTTCCTCAGCGGAGGCATCTATGAGAAGCATGGGATGCCTTTTTTTCCTTCCCTTCCTGCCATTAGAGGATCTCCAGCAGCAGAGGCGGCAGCAGCAGAACCAGGAACAGCAGGATCAGCAACAGGAGCACCAGGCTGCTGCTCACTCACCTGAAGCTGCACAGGCCAGAAGGGGCCAGCACTTGGAAGTGGCTTGAGAGCACCTTGCTGCACTTTAGGGGCCATGGGGACCCGTATCTGCACTGGCAGTCCTACTCAGAAGGACTTCCATGAAGGTCTGGTTTCTCTGTTCAACAGATGGCCAACGCTCCTCAAGAGATGTCATTCTCTTCTGAGCACTCACCATGTTTTCCATACCCTGGTGAGTTATCTCCTCCATGGAGGTTGCCAACCTTTCCATGGTGATGCATTCATGTGCCAATGACTCCACAAAGGCTCTGCTCATGGTCGCTATGGACTGCTCCATTCGCTCCACACTCACAGCGACCCTGGAGACAAAATCTGCCAGAGACTCCTCCATCTGTGCATGGAGATCCATCACCTCTTCTCTTGTGGATGGACCCAGAGGCAGAGGGTCGACATGCAGAGCAGCTGAGCTGAGCTGGCAGAGTCCTGCGCCCTCCGACGAGGACTCTCCACTGCTGCCTGTCTCCAGAATCTGCTGAGGCTCACCTGTGAGCTGTGAAACACCAGATGACAACACTACTCTATGTCCCGAAAGTCCCCCCGAGGTGTGAGTGTCTGCGCTGGTGCTGGGTGCGCTTACTTCTGCTGATGCTGCGCCCTCAGAGGCTGGAGCTTCCTCTGAGGAGTCTGGCTGCACAGCCTCTTCCTCCTCCACAGTGAGGACAGGGGCTCTGGATGGTACTGTGGGGGAGTTAAGGAAGGAGTTAGAGATGTAATGTAAAGGTTCTTCTGGTGACTCCCAGCGAGTTGGCGTCTGCTAACACCTGCATCCATGCAGCATTGGTCTCAGTGGGAGGCCTCTTCCTCCCTGACCTAGGGACGAGGACCTCCCTGTGGGCCCTAACCCCATCCAATAATGCCTGCAGTGAAGCCTCGTTGAATTTGAAGGCAGCTCGGCCTCTGCCGCTGGCAGCAGCTGGTGCAGGCTCCTCTGCCATTGTGCAAGAGTGGCTGAGAAGCTTGCAGAGGTGGAGAAGCTTGCTGGACACTTTGAAAGCACCACGAATGATGACATCATACTGTGGGGATTTCTGACTCGAATTGGACAATTAGCAAGGCTTCCCACATGCTGGGAATTAATTGGCCACTTGAGGGAAAATTGCGTGGAACTGGCTGACACTTTTTTATGTGTGTCAGAAACCCCACATTCGGGGAAACCCGACCATTTCCCACACAAGCCGAAAATCGGGGCCTATGTCATTGCTATTTGTTACACCTTGCTGTGCACAAATTGGCTTTCCTACATTACAACAGTGACTATACTTCAAATACTTAATTGGTTGTAAAGCGCTTTGGTATGTCCTGAGGTTTTGAAAGGTGCTATATAAATGCAGGTCTTTCTTCATCTTTTGCTTTGGCATTGCCTGAAAGTCATTTAGTGTTAGTGATGGGTGACTATGAAACAGATGCTTTTATTCTCAATTCTATCTGCTTCTAACTAATGCAATAATAATGTAGGGGTCTTCAATCTTCATATAGACTGGGAAAATCAAATTGGCAAAGGTAGTCTGGAGGATGAGTTCATAGAATGCATTCACGACAGTTTCCTGGAACAATACGTCATGGAACCAACCAGGGAACAGGCTATTTTAGATCTTGTATTGTGTAATGAGACAGGGTTAATTAGTAATCTCATAGTAAATGATCCTCTGGGAAAGAGTGATCATAATATGATAGAATTTCACATTGGGTTTGAGAGTGAACTTCTTCAGTCTGAAACTAGAGTCTTAAACTTAAAATAAGCCAATTACATACATATGAGGGGTGAGTTGGTTGAGGCAGATTGGGAAATTAGATTTAAAGATATGACAGTAGATAAGCAGTGACAATCGTTTAAAGAAATATTCCAAAATTCTCAATGAGTACACATTCCATTGAGAAATAAAAACTCCATGGGAAAAGTGATCCATCCGTGGCTAACTAAAGAAGTTAAGGATAGTATTAGATTAAAAGAAGAAGCTTATAATCTTGCGAAGAATAGTAATACACCCGAGGATTGGAAGAGCTTTAGAAACCAGCAAAGGATGACCAAAACATTGATAAAAAAGGACAAAATAGTATATGAGAGTAAACTAGCAAGGAAAGAAAATTACAAGAGCTTCTACAAGTATGTAAAATGGAAGAGAGTAGCAAAAGTAAGCATTGGTCCCTCAGAGGCTGAGACAGGAGAAATTATAACGGGGAATAAGGAAATGGCAGAGACTTTAAACAAATATTTGTATCTGTCTTCACAGTAGAAGATACAAAAAGCATACCAAAAATAGTGAGGAACCAAGGGGCTAATGAGAGTGAGGAACTTAAAGTAATTAAGATCAGTAGAGAAAAAGTACTTGAGAAACTCATGGGACTAAAAGCCGACAAGTCCCCTGGATCTGATGCCCTACATCCTAGGGTTCTAAAAGAGGTGGCTGCAGAGATAGTGGATCCATTGGTTGTGATCTTCCAAAATTCCCTAGGTTCTAGAACGGTCCCAGCAGATTAGAAGGTAGCAAATGTATCCCCGCTATTCAAGAAAGGAGGGAGAGAGAAAACCGGGAACTACAGGCCAGTTAGCCTGACATCAGTTGTTGGGAAAATGCTGGAATCCATTATTAAGGAAGTGGCAACAGGGCACTTAGAAAATCATAACATGATTAGGCAGAGTCAACATGGTTTTATGAAAGGGAAATCGTGTTTAACAAATTCAGTGGTGTTTTTTGAGGATGTAACTAGCAGGGTAAATAAAGGGGAACCAGTGGATTTAGTATATTTGGATTTCCAAAATGCATTCGATAGAGTGCCACGTAAAAGCATGTTACACAAGATAAGGACTCATGGGGTTGTGGGTAATATATTAGCATGGATGGAAGATTGGTTAACAGACAGAAAACATAGAGTAGGGATAAACGGGTCATTTTGCGGTTGGCAGGCTGTAACAAGTGGGGTGCCGCAAGGATCAGTGCTTGGGCCTCAGCTAATTACAATTTATATTAATAACTTAGATAAAGGGACAGAGTGTCATGTATCCAAGCTAGGTGGAAAAGTAAGCAGTGAGGAGGACGCAAAGAGCCTGCAATGGGATATGGACAGGTTAAGTGAGTGGGCAATAAGATGGAGTATAATGTGGGGAAATGTGAGGTTATTCACTTTGGTTGGAAGAATAGAAGAACAATATTTTTTAAATGTTGAGAAACTATTAAATGTTGGTGTTCAGAGATATATAAGTGTCCTTGTACAGGACACACAGAGAGTTAGCATGCAGGTGCAACAAACAATTAGGAAGGCAAATAGCACGTTGGTCTTTATTGCAAGTGAGTTGGAGTACAAGAGTAAGGAAATCTTGCTACAATTGTGCCGAGCTTTGGTAAGATCACACCTGGAGTACTGTGCACCGTTCTGGCCTCCTTATCTGAGGAAGGATATAGTTGCCTTAGTGGCGGTGCAATGAAGGTTCTCCTGATTGATTCCTGGGATGAGAGGGTTGTCCTATGAGGAGAGATTGATTAGATTGGGCCTATACGCTCTGGAGTTTAGAAGAATGAGAGATGATCTCATTGAACGTTATAAGATTCTGAGGGGGGTTGACAGGATAGATGCTGAGAGGTTGTTCCCCTTGGCTGGAGACTCTAGAACTAGGGGGCATAGTCTCAGGATAAGGGGTCGGCCATTTAAGACTGAGATGAGTAGGAATTTCTTCGCTCAGAGGGTTGTGAATCGTTGGAATTTTCTACCACAAAGGGCTGTGAATGCTGAATCATTGAGTATATTCAAGGCTGAGATAGATAGATTTTTGGACTCTAAGGGAATCCAGGGATATGGAGATCGGGTGGGAAAGTGGAGTTGAGGTTGATGATCAGGCATGATCTTATTGAATGGCGGAGCAGATTCGAGGGCCCGTATGGCCTACTCCTGCTCCTAATTCTTATGTTCTTGTGTTCTTTAGTGACTGTACTTCTGTTTCTGTTGGGATTTGTTGACATTGGTACTGCTCCAGTTGTAGTACCTGTAGGTGGTGGTGTTGTCTCAGAGTCAGACCTAGTCACATGAGGGAGGTTTCCACCAATTGCTGCACCAATGTAATATATCTTTTCATGACAGAATGTGCAGACATTCAGAAAAATATCATCTGTCTGTGTTTGGAGAGTAATTTCTGGGTTCTGCAAGTACTAGTTGGACACTTAAATTACTATACTGATGCTCCTTTGTAAATGTTTTGCCAGTAGATATATTGGGACATCCAACTGCCTGACCATAACCTTCACCAGCATATCAGCCATGATAAGATTATCATCATTACAGTAAATATTCTTTATAGCCAATTTGATTAAAGTGCAGCCACTACTTCTGCAGCCTAATTAAATTCTTCAGAAGTATTTCTGTGATCAGATAAACTCTTCATTAAAGTTCATGTTCGATGGGCACTTCAGATCCATAAAATTCTTCTGAATGGAGATCTTTAGAGCTTGTATGCATTGCAGTATAGCAGAAAGATTGTTCCAATACGCCTTATAATCCATAATTAAACTCTGTTCTTTTCCACATTTCTCTATTGCATATCTTTGAAGTATGTCATTTTCACAAGAGGCATTCAGAAAGATTGACAACATTTCTCATTATTTTAATTAGAGGATGGAAATCATCTTGTGCTGGTATGGTAATATCAAAAGTTATATTAAGAATGATTTGTAGCCCGCTGCCTTCATCATCTTCCACACTGGCACCCTGACTCTCTATCACATTCAGCTTACTTTTCTTTACCTTTTGGAGTTGGACTTACCAGATAATTCAGAAATTGAATGAGGAACAGGACCAGCTTCTTGTTGTGTAGGCCTGCAAGTTGGATTGTATGTGCGTAGTGGAGTCAGTTTTTATAAGTCTCCCAACTTTTGCTATCATACTGTAGCTATTAGTTGTGATGCACGCAATGTCATTTTGTCGCTGAGAGATTATATTCTAGTAGCTCGAGACATTTTTCAGCTGGGATAAACTTGAATTAGCCCAAAGCTCTGAAACTTTGCAGCCATTCTTCAGACATTTATGTCCATGCATCCATTATTTCACGTGAAATCCATTCATTTAAAGTCAGACTGAACTTCGTGCGTGTCTTCTGCACATATAAAACATTGCAAAAAATCATACTGTTTGCCCATAATTCATCACTGTTTTTCTTTGAACCATTTGTTGACTTTCACTACATTTACCCTGTTGCTTGATGGTCAAGTGATGAACAGTATAGCAACTATTTTTTGAAGCCACTGTTATTTGAAGACTAGTCTCATTAATGCCAAAATATCAGTTATGTGCATCACCTTTGTGGTCAGAGTTGCAGGGGAGCCTTTGGAGTCATTGTAGTCGTCAGGCTTAGTGCAGGCGGTGGCAGGTTTGTTCTTTTCCTTCAGTTCTCCTGCTAGTGCCGTTTGTTGGCTGTTTCCAGTGGCTTGTTTTAATAACTTCTCTATTTTTGTTTATAAGTCTTCTACTCCTTCACTTACTCCTTCTATGTCAAAACTATTAACTGTCACTAACTCGGCCGCATACTCTGCTCCGGCCGTTTCCAATATTCCCCGTTTCTTACGTCTTTGTAAGATAGATTTTCCCTGTGGACCCTTCAATTGTTTTACCCACAGGGAGTTCCACAATTGCTTCGTATGATTATTACACATTGCGGGCATTTCAAAAGTACTCACATTAATGGCAAGTTTAACAACTCTATGTGTTACACTAAAATACATCTCATCTTGTGTTTTTCTTATAACCAATCCCCTTTTGGCTCCGTCTGCCATCGTTGGGCAAGTTAGTGGGGTGGTAGTTGGAGTACATTGACACAAAGTCCGATTGGTGCATTAAATTACCGCGGGCAAGGCATTCAAATATGGTTTACTGCACTCGGCAGCATCTATTCCTGACCCCGTGTCAGAGCTCGCATCGTAAATTCCATTGCGCGTACCATCAGTGCCGTTACATGGTTTGGTTACAGGGTATGCATCCAAATGTTTCACATATATTCTGTTTGTTACAGGTGACTTTTTATTTAGCCACACAATCTCGATGAGGGTAAAAGCAAGGATCCACCTCATTCTTTTATCTTAAAGTTCCTGCAAAATATAAAGGGGCTGGTCGTCACCAGTCTTATTAGAGTCATCCCATTCTTACTAATTCCACCACAAGGTGTGGTGGTATTTCTTCCATCTGCCATCTATGATGGCGCTTCCATATGTACCAAAAGAGGTATACTATCCCAATTATTATTAATATTATGAGTACCCCTCCTAGGCAAGCGAGCCACAGCTCTCGTTCCCATGCCTGATAATGCATCCGCCAATCCTCACCTTCCTCATATGGCGTCATTCCGGGGTGACCCATTTTTATTGTTACTACGGGTTCCTTTTCCTTCCCATTCCCGCATCGTTGTAACTGTGACCAGTGTTTCCATCGCCCTACTCCATTCATATCCACACATGCACACGTGTCACCACTGCTCAGTATTTTGTATGGTCCTGACCACCGCGGCGCAAACCCGGTCCACCCCGGTAATCCCTTAACCATTACCTTTTCCCCCACTTGGGGAAGATCTGCCGGGAATTCTACTTCCTCTTGTCCATCTCTACATGCCTGTCGTTGTCTTACTTCCTGTCTCATATTCTTAATTCCGTTACATATCTTTTTATTTGATCCCGTAGTGGGCCCACATCGGACCCCCCGGTGATTATACCTTCGGGCATTCGCATTGCCCAACCGGTCATAAGTTCGTATGGGGTTAATCCTGTCGTCCGGTTAGGGGTTGCCCTTTGCCTCATCAGGATAGCAGGTAATAGTTCAGCTCAAGCCTGTCAGGTTCTTGCATGGCTTTTGACAGGGCTGTCTTTATTGTCCGATTCATCCATTCTACCATTCCCGAACTCTGCGAGTGGTAGGGGGATGTGAAATTTTTGTTTAATGCCCAATAGAGTGCATATTCTTTCATCACCTGCCCAGTGAAGTGGGTTCCCTGATCGGAGTCTATTTGAGTGGGGATGCCCCATCGGGGAATCACCTCCTCAGCTAAAATTTGGGCTACTGTGTTTGCAGTGCAGTCTCGGGTGGCGAATGCTTCCACCCACCGGGTGAACAAATCTATTATCACTAAACAATATTTTCTTCCTCGAGAGTTTGGAAGTGGCCCCGTGAAATTAATTTGGATATTCTCCCACGGCCCTCGCAGCCGTGGTTGATGAGCCATTCTTAGTTTAATGGCCTTTCCTGGATTATGTTTGTTGTGTATGTACCTTTAAGAGAATAACTGGTCTCAGACTGCAGTACCGGCAGTGACCACCCCTGTATAAAAGGCGCTAGTGAGCCTCTGTTGTTTCAGTTTCACTATTGACTTCCATCAGTAAAGACGTGTTTTTGTTCAACTCCTGCTGTCCGTGTCTCAATCATTCACGGACGTAATACTGGCGACGAGCAGATACGAACCTACCTACAGTCTGCACCACCTCCTGGGATCCATTCCTACAGCGAAGTGAGCAGAGGTCGAGGCCAGAAAGAAAAGAAAGTAAGAGGCAGTAGAAATGGGCGTCGACCGTGGGCATCCGCCCCTGTGTTTGCGGAGTTGAAGATTGCTGGAGAAGCTGTCGGAAGCGGGGCCTGGTTCCTGTCGACAGTGCTTCAGCTAATCGGGCTGGTGGCAGGTAGTGCACTGATCCTTCCTGGGCTGCGGCGGTCGCGAACTCGAGCGGGTGGTTTGCAACGGGGCCGAGCAGCGTTGTCGGGAAGAAGAGAGAGAGAGGGTGGAGCACACAGGGCGTGGCCGGTGCTACGAAGCCGGGCTGCGTATAGACCCGCGAAGAGGGAGGCAAGAGTCCCACAGGGTTGTTCCACGACGGGAAAATAATTTTTTTAAAAATATATATTAAACGCGCAAGAAACCGCAAGGAGCTGCAGGTTGCAACGGGAACCGCGGGAAGCAGCGCTAACAACAGCGGGGAAGAAGGCAAAGCGCGGGAGGCGCCATCTTAATCAGCGGGGAAGAAGGCAAAGCGCGGGAGGCGCAATTTTGTTAAATCGGGGAAGAAGGCAAAGCGCGGGAGGCGCCATTTTAGATTTGCAAGATGCCGAAGACTGGCTGTATCACTGCTTTTGATAATACAATAGAGGACTGGACCACGTATGTGGAAAGAGTCGAGGTATATTTCGAGGCAAACGAAATAGCGGAGGAGAAAAAGGCATCGATATTGCTAAACTTAATGGGCGCTAGAACGTACGGCCTATTGCGGGACCTGATTACTCCAGCCAAACCGAAGGCGAAGAGTTTTAACGAAATTGTTGCTGTCCTACAGGAACACCTAAACCCTGCACCGCTGTTGATAGCAGAAAGATTTAAGTTCCACAGGAGAACTCAGCATAAAGATGAGAGCAATGCTGAGTACCTTACGGAACTACGCAAGCTATCAAAGCACTGCCAGTTCAGAGCAGGACTGGCAGATACCCTACGGGGCAAATTTGTCTGTGGACTCCTGAGTGAAGGAACACAGAAGAAGTTACTCTCAGAGAAAGAGCTGACGCTAGATAAGGCTTTCAGCGTGGCAGTATCGTATGAAGCAGCAGCCAGGGGAGCTGCAGAAATTCAACAAAAACCACAGGAATACGGCACCCACGAAATGACACGGGGATTTGCAAAATGTTATTGCTGTGGCAGAACTAACCATGACCAGAAGGACTGCTGGTCCAAAGACAAAATATGCAGGCAATGCGGGAAGATGGGACACATTGCACGAGTTTGCAGGTCTGGGAAGAAGACCAGCGACAACAAAAAGGCTACTAAGGAACCGTAGAAGAAAGTACAAAAGATGGCGGACAGTAGTTCCGAAGACCAGATGAGCGATAGTGAATCCGGGAACAGGAGACTAAGCTGTCTCAAACTTCACAATGTAAATCGCAAAAGAGGATCACCGAACCATTTGGGTCACCCTCACGATAGCAGGGTCCCAAGTTAAAATGGAATTGGATACAGGATCAGCGCTAACCGTCATGAATCGACGAGATTACGAGCGGCTATTTTCACACATACCCTTGAGAGAGACATCCATCGTCTTGACGATGTATACGGGGCAAAAAGTATACCCCAGAGGAAAAATAAGGGTGCCTGTCGAATACAACGGCAAGAAAATACGGAAATTGTATCTCTACATACTGCCAAATGGTGGACCACTGTTATTGGGACGGGAATGGATCAGGAAGATAAACTTAGATTGGCACTCCATTCATGCAATGACGGTGGATGGTAAAAAAGATGAAGACGTCACTCCTGGACGATTGTCAACAATCTTAGCTAACGCCAAAGAGGTATTTCAACAAGAACTGGGCACGCTTAAAGGCGTAACCGCCTCGATAAAAATAGAAGAGAATGCAGTTCCCAAGTTTTTCAAAGCAAGACCGGTACCATATGCAATTCGCCCAGCCGTCGAGGCAGAGCTGGAGAATCTGGAGAAGGCAGGCGTGTTGTCTAAGGTCGACTGGAGCGAGTGGGCGACACCCATCGCTCCTGTCATGAAGAAAACGTTAAGCAATAAGTCCGGGGAGCCAAGGAAGATTCACATCTGTGGGGATTTCAAGGTGACGGTGAACCCAGTCCTTCACACAGTACAATATCCTCTTCCAATGATAGAAGACATCTTCGCCTCACTGTCTGGAGGGAAGCGTTTTACAAAAATTGACCTAGCACAAGCATATTTGCAGATGGCGGTTGAAGAGTCCTCTAGGAAGTATCTCACGATAAACACTCACAAAGGTCTTTACCAGTATCATCGATTGGTATTCGGAGTAGCATCGGCTCCGGCGATATGGCAAAGAGCGATGGAACAAGTCCTGCAAGGGATTCCGGGGACTCAGTGTTACTTGGACGACATCCTTGTGACAGGTGAAGATGACAGTGAACACCTTAACAACCTAGAGCAGGTGCTCACTAGACTACGGGAACATGGGCTGCGAGCCAACCGCCCCAAGTGCAAATTTTTTAAGAAACAGATATCGTATTGTGGCCACGTGATTGATGAAGAGGGGTTACATAAGTCCCCTGACAAAATTGAAGCGGTTGTTAAGGCCCCAGCGCCTGAAAATGTGTCGCAACTGAGGTCATTCCTCGGATTGGTGAATTACTACCATAAGTTATACCGAATTTGTCGACAATTCTGCACCCACTGAACGCCCTGCTACGAACGGGGGTAGCATGGAAATGGAGCAATGATTGTAAGCGGGCCTTTCAGAAGAGTAAGGACTTAATCACTTCAAGAGAAGTATTGGCTCACTACAACCCAGCACTGCCGATCAGACTGGCGTGTGATGCGTCTCCCTATGGCATTGGGGCGGTACTGTGACATAAATTCCTTGATGGTTTAGAGAGGCCGATAGCTTTTGCGTCACGCTCGTTAACTTCTGCCGAGCGTAACTACGCCCAGATTGACAGAGAGGCCCTCAGCCTAGTGTGGGGGGTGAAGAAGTTCAATCACTACCTGCACGGTCAAAAATTTACTCTACTAACCGATCATCAACCTCTTGTCTCCATTTTCAACCCTCAGAAGGGCGTACCGATAATGACAGCACAACAGCTGCAGAGGTGGTCCCTTTTCCTAGGGGCACACCAATATGACATCGAGTACAAAGGAACTAAACAGCATGGAAATGCTGATGGATTGTCACGCCTACCGTTGCCGACGGTGGAAGAAGAAGACCTTGAAGTGGATCCAATGGAGTTATTCCACTCGACCATAGTCGAATGTCTCCCTGTGACGAATGCAAACATAGGAAAGGAAACACGGAATGACCCGACACTATCACGGGTCTATGATTTAACGGTGAAGGGATGGCCAGCACATGGCGAACCACTGCTGCCAGCATTTTTGCCGAGAAGAGAACAGCTGTCAGTGTGCAGAGGAACCTTGATGTGTGGATCCAGAGTAGTAATTCCACCTAAGTTGACGGATAGAGTGCTCAATGAGCTTCATGAGGGTCATCTGGGTGGGGTAAAAATGAAGAACTTAGCCCAGAGCGTTTGTGTGGTGGCCGGGAATCGATAGAGAAATCGAAGAGATGACCAAGAGCTGTGCAGGATGCCAGAAGGTCCAAAACGCCCCACCACAAGCTCCTCTGCATCCATGGGAGTGGCCCTCATCTCCATGGCAAAGGGTGCACATTGATTTTGCTGGTCCCTTCGTGGACTCGATGTTTTTAATTGCGGTGGATGCACATTCAAAGTGGCCAGAGGTAATAAAAATGTCCTCAACCACCACGGAAAAAACTATCACAGTTTTACGAACCATATTCGCCAGGAATGGGCTGCCTGAACAGATTTGCTCTGACAATGGACCACAGTTTGTGTCTGAAGAGTTCCGGAGGTTCTTAAAGAACAATGGTGTTAAGCATTACACATCTGCCCCATATCATCCAGCCACTAATGGATTGGCCGAGAGGTTTGTCCAAACATTCAAGAAGGCTATCAAGGCAATGTGTAATGAAGATCTACCCCTACAACACAAGGTGGACACCTTCTTGTTTGCCTACCGGAATGCGACACATGCGGTTACCAACCAAACTCCAGCCATGATGTTCTTCAATCGAAGACTACGATGCCGCTTGGATTTGGTTAAGCCAAACATCCGAAGAGATGTGGAGAACAGGCAGTTTCAGAATATGAATGAAAGGCCGACCAGGAGTTTTAAGATAGGTCAACCAGTTTTGGCCCGGGACTACCGCACAGAGAAATGGCAGCCAGGAACGATTTGTACACGACAAGGACCTCTCATGTATACCGTGGACGTTGGGGAGAGCATTGTAAGACGCCATGCTGACCAGATTCTAGAGTCACTGGAAAACGTCAACTCCACACCACGATCTGATGCACCTGGTAATGAAATCGACGTTCCAATTGCAGCTACCGCAGAACCGGTAATATTGGAAGCAGATGAACCAAACAACGAGATTGATCCCGACTCAACATTGCCAGAAGAACCTGATACCCCAAAGAGGCGTTATCCAGACAGAATCAGGAAGCCTCATCAAAGACTGAACTTATAATTGCTTAAACTTAACCAATGTATCTAGCAACCGTAATTGTGATTGTAATTAGTTATCATTTAGTTGTTAAATGAATGTTATGTACTGTTTATCTAAAAGGGGAGGAATTGTTGTGTATGTACCTTTAAGAGAATAACTGGTCTCAGACTGCAGTACCGGCAGTGACCACCCCTGTATAAAAGGCGCTCGTGAGCCTCTGTTGTTTCAGTTTCACTATTGACTTCCATCAGTAAAGACGTGTTTTTGTTCAACTCCTGCTGTCCGTGTCTCAATCATTCACGGACGTAATAATGTTGGGAACATGTAATGTATTGCTGACAATATTTAGCAATGCCTCGTCCTAAGCCTGGCCACCACCAATCCCTAGAGATATTACTGATCATGGCATTTTGCCCTGCATGGCTCATGCCGTGATGTAATTCCATGATCATTTTCTGTATACATGTGGGGGCTGCCACCCTTCCCTCTTTTCTCCATATGGAGTCCTGGTCTGGTGCAGCTCCCCACCTTTCCCATTCTTTCTTCTCCATGTCCCGTACATCCTTGTGCAATTTTACTATATTAATGTCCTCCTTAGTTATTATACTACTTACTGCTTCTTCCCTGGCTTCTGTTTTATCAACATAATTAATCCCCAATTGGGCTGAGAGAATCCTAGTGCATCTTGTATCTGCATTTTAAATTGGTCATACGCAGTTTGTCGGGCATCCCGATCTGCATTATTGGCGGGACACCATGTCCCGTCCTTTGTCCCATCTGGCAGGGTGTTCCACTTGTCTCGGGGACATTTAGCCCGTACCAGTTGGTGGACATCTTTTTCATGCATATCGTGGATATCATACATTTCCTGTAAATTTTTCCAAAATTCAATATTTTTACTCCGGGTCTTCAGGGTGCCCAGAGATTTCAAGATGTCTTCGTTTTCTAGGTGACTGAATGCTTTATATCTATGTTTATTATTCCCTAGCTGTGCTCCTTGTGTCACTGTCAAAGGTGCAGCGGCGAGGACTTCTTCCTCTTCACTATCATCATAATCGCCTTCCTCTGTTTTATCATACGGAGGAGGTAGTGGAGCGGTAGCTATACATGATCGGGGGCCAAAGAGTCCCCCTTCACTCTTACTCTCCTGAATCTCTATCAGTTTTTTATTTCTGCTCTGGCTGTTTTTAATTCTTCTATTTTTGGTTTCAGTTTGAGGGTACACTGTAAAAGCTGTCGTACTATTATTACGCCCGATTTTTGGGTACGTTTATTTTTCTCTTTTTGCCACCATGTCTTTTGGACAACGGGGTCCTGATTGGGATCCCATCTGTCTTTTAACATTTTGTCAATTAAGCCCTTCCGGTCGTCTGCATAGAATCTAGTAAGGGTCCCTTCCTCACCCCAGCCTAATTCTTTCCCCAACGCCATTTTGTGGTCTGACCTTCCCCAGCTTTACATATAACTTCTACTTGAGTTTATGTCCGTTCGGCCTCTACACAACACTTAAATCCTATCCCAAAATGTATCCTGTGGTCTGACCTTCCCCGGCTTTACACACAACTTCTACTTGAGCTATGTCCGTTCGGCCTCTCCACAACACTAAAATATCCCAATCCCGGGTTCACGATCCTGTGATTAACGTATGTTCTCTACGTCCTTGCTTTCTGGCCTTCACGTGGGACTTACGTCCTCTTAATTCCAGCTCAGTCTGCTAGGTGTTTGAGATAATTAATCACCCTTGTCCTTGTCGATCACCCGGTATTTACCTAACAAATACTCAATGTCAAAATTCGCACAATTAATCTCTTAGTCTGACCGTCTTTTATCGCAACAACAGTGTCCCTTCCAATACTAATGTTTATGCGTATTATTACATTAAGATCATACTACACGTCCAAACGCGTTCGTCCTTTTACCGTTTCACAGACTTGTCACGATTCGGATACTTGTTCCGCAGACAGACGAGGGACCGCCTGGATCACGTAATTTCCGGGTGGTGTCCCAAAATCTACTCACCCCCTTGTGTCCTCTTGGCCGTCGTCCGTTTACGTTCCGGCATATCCTGCCGACTACGCCAAATGTTGTGGCGAAATAAAATTAATTAAATCCGCACACTAGTCTGTAAATGGTAAAATAGCCAAGCAGTTTATTTAAAACACAAGAACACAAAATTATTCAACAGTACATTACAAACAGTCCGCGGAGATACCTAGACGCTGATCAGGGAGACAGCTTAGAGCCCCACAGCTCGTTCCTGGCTGACTCCCCGAACGCTTACAGCTTTCCGTATTTATGCCTTAAAACCACAATGATTCATACTTTCGCGGGACATCACATGTTTTCGCGTCACTTGTTATTCAAGTTATTTCTTGCCACATTCTCCTAACAGTCTAGCTGGCAGTTGCACCATCAGTTGCCCACCTGGTGACTTCCCTAACCTCCCAACAGCTAGTTTTCTTGACCTATTATTGTCAAGTCGTTACCTCTTTTCTGTGTCTCAGCACGTTGTCTATCTTTATCCTTTTTTTTGTGGTTGCGTGCTGAGCTGTGTGCAAAGTCTATAACTTGCTGTTGCCAGGCAAAGGTGCCTTGACCATTTATTCTTACCCATAATGCTATGCTTCTACTAAGTGTGATTTCTAAAAATCCACTTCAAAGAGTAAAGACGTCTTACTGCAATTATATGCGGCCCTGGTGAGACCATACCTAGAGTATTGTGTACAGTTTTGGTCTCCTTACCTAAGGAAGGATATACTTGCCATAGAGGGAGTGCAACAAAGGTTCACCAGACTGGTTCCTGGGATGGGGGGATTGTCCTATGAGGAGAGATTGATTAGACTAGGCCTATATTCTCTAGAGTTTAGAAGAATGAGAGGTGATCTCATTGAAACATGTAAAATTCTTTCAGCAGTTGACAGGGTAGATGCAGGGAGGATGTTTCCCCTGGCTGGGGAGTCTAGAACCAGGGGTCACAGTCTCAGAATAAGGGGTTGTCCATTTAGGACTGAGATGAGGAGAAATTTCTGTACTCAGACGGTGGCGAATCTTTGGAATTCATTTCTACTCCAGAGGGCTGTGGAGGCTCAGTCATTGAGCATATTCAAGACAGAGATCCATAGATTTTGGAATATTAAGGAATCAGGGGATATGGGGATAGTTCAAGAAAGTGGAGATGAGGTAGAAGATTAGCCATGATCTTATTGAATGGTGGAGCAGGCTCGAGAAGCCGAATGCCCTACTCCTGCTCCTATTTCTTATGTTCTTTTGTTCTTATTGAAACACTAATTATAATGTATTGATAACCTTGTAAAATAAGATAATGTTTTCTGCTGCTTACAGAACATTGAATATTTGTATCTACAAGTCAGAAAGAAAACTTATCAGTCATTAAACTTATTTAATTTTACTGAAAGAGTGCTGCACAATAGATATAAATTAAATGGGTAGAAAATTCGATTGTGGTCTGAATAATTTATGTTGTAAAGTCTTTGTAGTTCTGAAAATGGAAACCTTATGGTATGCTTGGAGAAGATCATTCATTGTTGTCATTTTGCAGTCTCTTGGATATTTTATTAAAAAGCAAAGTGAAGAAAACTGCTGTCAGTGATTTAGTAATTTATGGTACAATAAAATGTCTTAAAAGCACAAGCAGTTCTGTTAGCAAACTTGGGAATTTTACTCAAATATTTTGCTTAATTGCTGCAGAAATTGGAAGTTATATGGACATTTTCCTTTGTTCACTTACAAATTCTCTTCAGTTGAGCAATAATGAGAAAAGATGCCTTAGAGAAAAAATACTTAAACCTTAAACAAAATACTGTGGTAATCTGATAAACTGTGATCATTTTTCTAATAAACATTTGGTTTCCTTCAATCACATATTAAGGGAATTATGTAAATATTGTGCTCTATTATCAAAGCTTTTGGACTGTCAGGTCACATTTTGATAGGTATGGGTACTTTAGTTGATTCAATTATGTTGTACTTTTAATACATTGTTAATCTGACAATCTGTTACTATTTATACCATGAGTGTGGGCATGTTAAGTGTGGGACAATTTTATATTATTATTAAATCACCTTATTTGCATAATATATTCACTCATGAGAACTGAGAAGTATTTTCTCCCATCTTATGCTTACAGCTACTGCTCTCGGCTTTTTAAAATGTATTTTAGTCATTTCTCACTGGACTAGTCATAGAGTCATAGACTACTTTAAATTTGTATCAGTGTGATTCATTGGGACTGTAAATACTAAAAAAAAAAGGTAATATTTTAATCTCACTAGTATAGTAAAGCATTTACTGCTTCTGTTCCTCTTTTGGAAAGGTGCAAAGTGTAGAACTGAAGTGAGATTTGTATTATATTAACCAATGCTTATCAGTGATGCCTCAATATTAGAACATATTTATAATTTCTGTGCATATCCTCATGGCTCTAGCCACCCAAGCTCACTATCATTGCCCGGTGTGGACTCCCACCCATGCCCTTGCTCAGTTGAGAGCAGCCTGCTTCCTGTCCTCACCCATTAGATCTTGCTTCACAACCATTCTCTCAGTGCCTCAGAATCTGTTTTGGAGCCAGCAGAGTATTCTTGGCTTCTCAGTCATTGACACAATCATTTTCTGTTCATAATGGGAAAGGAAATGAAAAGGGCTTGATGAGCACAGGGACTGGTATACCATGTATTTTTCTTGATTCTGCTGCTGAAAAACATCTCAGAAGAAGGAGGATCCTTGCTCTGCTAATCAGCAGATTAGCAGTAGCGTTTACTTTACTTTTAGAAAGCTACAGAAAATGGAATCCAACCACTCTCAAAGGAATTGTAGATGCCAAAGAAGATGGTGAACTTGAAGAACTTGCATTTATATAGCACCTTTCATGACCTCAAGATGTCCCAAAATTCTTTACATCCAAATGAAGTACTTTTGAAGTGTAGTCACTGTTGTAATATAGGAAATGTGGCAGCCAATTTGCACACAGCAAGGTCCCACAGCAATGTGATAACGACCTGATAATCTGTTTTAGTGCTATTGGTTGAGGAATAAATATACTCCCTCAGTACTGCACTGGAGTGTCAGCCGAGATTTTGTGCTCAATTATCAGGAGTGGGACTTGAACCCACAACCTTTCTGATGCAGAGGCGAGAGTCTACCCAGTGAGCTACGGCGAACACCAGAACCAAAGTAGGAAAGCAAGTAACTTTGTGAGTGCCTTTATATCCACACTTTCTGCAAAGGGATAACAGATTCTGTTCAAAGTGGCAGTTTATACTCTAATTAGCTTTATTTTGTACTCGGGAGACCAGGTGCTTTCATATTCACCATTTTTGAAAACACATTTGGTATTGCCTTTCAGTAATATGTGTGGCTTGTATAGTTAGAAAAATATGGCCCCCATAACAATGGGATACTAGCTGTTGGAAATGATTTGAACATCTGACTTTGTATTCTCCCCAGTCAGGATCATGAAACAAGGTTATAAACTCTGCCAACTAAGACAAGCTTAAAGTGACAGTGGCCAAAGAAAAGGTGTAAATAAAGAAGGTAGGGAATCAGGTCCGTATCTGCCATTTGCCCCATGCCACAGTTTGTGAGGTAAAATTCTGCTACATATCCTGTTAGATGCAATTCTCAGAGTGCAAGCTGTCTTACAATACTTGATGCATTTCAATAATTGATATATGTTGAGACAGTTGCAATATGCTTCATTTCTTAAATTAAAAAATGCCTAAGAAGCAGAAAGTAGTAAATATACTTGCCCTTGGCCGGAATTTTGCTGGCGCTCGGGGCGGGTTTGGAGGCGGGACATCCGGCAAAATCGCAAAGATTGCCAGCGGGTCGGAAACCTGCTGTCAACCCGCCTCCAATCAATCTTCCCAAGTGTCGGGTCCCCGATTTGTGCATGGACCCGACACCTAGCGGCGGGAAGAGGATTACAGCCACTTAACTGCATGTTAACAGGATTTAAGAGTCTTTTTGCAATTTTGAAGCTTCTACTTCGGGCTTCCCGATGTCCAGAGACACCACGCCAGGTAAGTGTGGCATGCTGTGGGTCTACTGTAATGTTTCTGCATTGATGACAGCTGCAGAAGTGGTGTGAAGGAACCAATGGTGCATTGGTGAGTTTCAGAGGTAAGAAAATGTTGGGAAAATCATTTTTAATGCATTTAGACTTTTTTGTAGGTAACAAGTTTTGATTTGTATGTGCAGTCCCACCTCATTGGGAGAACCTCTCTCACAAGTGACAGATGGCTTCTGTAACCTCACCTGCAGCTGCCATTTGCTCTAGCCTAAGGAAGGAGTCACTGGAGAGCCTGGGTGCAAGAACTCACCTTTGTACAGTGATTGCAACACCTCAATGCTGCCAAACACTGAGAAATCAGCTGTCAAAAAAAACCCAGCAGATGACGCGTCATCAACTGACGTCATCTGACTCCGGCTTCCTCTTAATTGGCCGGCAAGCCTGCAGGGCGGCTTAACAAGGCCAATCACTCAATCATGTTTGTGCGTCTGATGTCATTGGGGGCGGGACTGGAACCTGGAAGGCAGCTGTCCCGCACCAAAGCTGCCTCAAACCAAAAAAATCGAGCCCCTTGTGTTGTAAGTCATTTGTTACAAACTTTAAAGGTGTCATATCATACCTTTTTTGACTGGTTGGCATTTTAAAATTAGCATATATAATCACTAAATAAATATACATGTAATTTATATAATGAATAACTATTGCTATGCATCAAATTCCTTATATAAAAAAACAGGAGAAGCAAATAAAGGATTTTTTTAATGCCAGGAGGGAAATATTAATGTACATTAATATAAAAATGTTGCTGAATGTGTCTTTAGTTTCCTTTAATAATTTTAATGAAATCTCCAGACTCCAGCCTCTATTTACTGCATAAAGCAATTGTCCAATATCTTGAAATAACAACAGAAAATGCTGGAAATACTCAGCAGGCCAGGCAGCATCTGTGGAGAGAGAAACAGAGTTAACGTTTCAGGTCTGGGACCCTTCATCAGAACTGGAAAAAGCTGGAGATGTAATAGATACTAAGCAGGTGCAGAGACAGTGCGGTGGGGGGGCGGGGGGGTGCGTGGTAGGAGGGGAGGAATGAATTGAAAGAACATCCTGTACTTTTGTAAGGCAGGAAAGATAAAATGTTGTGAATGGGAATGGCAAAAATCATACTGCATGAAAAATGGGGGCAGGGATAATTATCTGAAATTGTTGAACTCAATGTTGAGTCCGGCAGGCTGCAAAGTGCCTAATCGAAAGATGAGCCGCTGTTCCTCGAGCTTACGTTGAGCTTCATTGGAACAATGCAATAGCCCGAGGACAGAGAGATCAGAGTGGGAGTGAAGCGGTGAATTAAAGTGACAGGCGACCGGAAGCTCAGGGTCACCCTTACGGACTGAACGGAGGTGTTCCGCAAAGCGGTCATCCAATCTGCGTTTGGTCTCCCCAATGTAGAGGAGACCACATCGTGAGCAGCGAATACAGTATATTAAATTGCAAGAAGTACAAGTAAATCGTTGTTTCACCTGGAAGGGGTGTTTGGGGCCCTGAACAGTGGGAAGGGAGGAGGTAAAAGGGCATGTGTTGCATCTCCTGCGCTTGCACGGGAAGGTGCCAGGTGAAGGAGAAGGGCTGTTGGGGGTGATTGAGGAGTGGACCAGGGTGTTGTGGAGGGAGTGGTCCCTTTGGAATGCTGAAAGGGGAGGTGAGGGGAAGATGTGTTTGGTGGTAGGATCACGTTGGAGGTGGCCGAAATGGCGGAGGTTGATCCGTTGAATGTGGAGGCTGGTGGGGTGAAAGGTGAGGACAAGGGGAAACCTATCGTGGTTCTGGGAGGGAGGGGAAGGGGTGGGAGCAGAAGTGCGGGAAATAGAACGGACACGGTCAAGGGCCGTGTTAACCACGGTAGAGGGGAATCCTCGGTTGAGGAAAAAGGAAGACATGTTGGAAGCACTAGTATGCACTCTTAATGCCTTCCATCCTATCACAGACCTTCCCTTTTGTTCTTTCCTCCCCTCTCCCCTTTCCTTGCCCCTGTTTGATCTCCAGCTTTTTCCAGTTCTGACGAAGGGTCATCGACCTGAAACGTTAACTCTGTTTCTCTCTCCACAGATGCTGCCTGACCAGCTGAGTATTTCCAACATTTTCTGTTTTTATTTCAGATTTCCAGCATCCGCAGTATTTTGCTTTTGTATTTAATAAATTATGTTGACCCAATTCATTCCCGAGGGAAACACAGGAAAGGAGTGAATCTCCAGAACTTTCTGGTTGATTTACGCTGCTCCACCATTTGCTTTTACACAAACAGCCTCTCCCACTTAGCCTCCCCGTTATTTTTGTGAACTTGCTGGATTTTCACAAGAATTGCCCGTTAAACTCATCGCAGAAAGTTAGTCCTCAAAATTAATAGCTAAGTACCCTTTTAACTACGTGATAATTGTTAATGCAATGCAAATCAATCTCTCTGGCCCAGAAAGGGAATAATTTAAACTGTTTAGTCTCATTCCTGCATGTAGTAAATTGTTGTTGAGAAATTTTTAAAAAGTCAAATTTTAAATATTTTTTTTTCTTACTTCTTTCTGTCTATTTTCTCTCTCTCTTAATCTAATCTTTCTTTCCCTCTCTTTATTTCTCTTTCCGTACCTAATTTGACTCTAATTCACTTTCCTTCTCCGTCATTCCTCTTTTTCCTTCTCAATTCATAAATCTCATTGGTTAAGGAGATAGACTGCTGGTTCCGTCATCCTCGCCGCGCTGTTATCATTTCACACTTCCAGCAAGTTATGGCGCAAACATTTTTTGAACTGAAGAGTACAGGAAAAAGTCTAACTGTCGGCATACGCCATGAGATGCCTGGCTCCAGCAAGATTGACACTGCAGCTTTCATTTCAAAATGACCCAGCAGTCAGAGAGTTAAATTCTGAACTGTTGTTGAAGATGATAAATCGTGTCCTTGCAGTTCAGTGTGACAATGTAGTACTGTTTGACAACTTGAGGAAAAAACTGGTTTAATTGCAACACAAGTAGTTTGTGTTTGCTATATAGAGTGTTCATGGAAAGTAAAGCCAATTGACATCTGTTTAAAAGAAAAACAAGCAATAGTGTAGAAATCAGAATTTTATTTTGGGTACAGTAATACACAGTATTATTGTGAAGTTGGTGACGTATGGAATCATATACTGAATTAATCATTGTCAAAAACAGAAGTAGATTCAGTTTCCTGGACAGATGATGGTAGTTACAGTAGGCTTCAGGGAGCAGCTGTGTGAATAAAACAGTAGAATTAGGCTAGCTTTGCACTAATTTTGCTGATGCAGAACATTTTTGCACTTGTCTTACAACCATATTGTACATGGTAAGGTGCTCCAAAAGAAATTGGGCCAAGCATTGCTTACTGATTCAGAAAAAAAATTAAGTTATTATTCTGGGCAGGACACATTTATCTGTAGCATTGATTATTTTGACAGCCCTGTAGAGAAGTAACTTAAAATGAAATATGGACTTGATAAAAGCCTCTTCCTGTTCCCTACTTTACTGGAGATACCCAACCAACGTCTTCTGAATATCTGTTAATTTGTCTGAAGCTTCTATCTGGTCTTATTGTTCATAACATTTTTGAAATGTGATCCAGGTTTGGCATGTTATATGAGTTAATTTAAAAAAAAGTCTGGGCAGAGTTTAGCTCAGAAAGGAGTGCAAAGATAGAAGAGATCAATTAAAATAAAACTCCTTCATTAAATTTTATCTACTAGATTAAATGTAAAATTTATCATTGGTAGAACGATTAGAGGGGAGTTGAGGAGAACTTTTTTCAGCCAGAAGGTGGTGGGATCTGGAACTCACTCAGGCAGGAACACTCACTGCATTTAAAAGGTATGCACTTGAAGTGCCGTAACCTACAAGGCTACGGACTAAGAGCTGGAGGGTGGAATTAGGCTGGATAGCTCTTTTTCGGCCAGCTCGGACATAATGGGCCGAATGGCCTCCTTCTGTGCAGTAAATTTCTATGATTCTATGATTTAATACCCACAGTATACATAGGTGCTTTCATTAAATTATAATTGCCCTGCTTAACTTTTTGAGCTTTATCTAAAACGCAATGAAGGCAGCATCACAAATTCAGAGGTTAGAAATTGTTCAAAATGGAATGAGTAATTTTATTTGGCTTTTAAAGAGTAAAGGGACAATTTTCATGGCCCTTGTGCCTGAAGACCTGAGTGTTCCCAGATGCAAGGCTAGGAAAAAGGATCAGAGACCCTGATCCCTGGATCTCTGCCCCCTTAGTGCTGCTCCAGAATTTCCAGGGCTTTCTTGGGGGGAAGGCTGAGCAGGTGCAGGCTACATATTACCATTTAAATGAGGTGGGAGGTGGTATTTCTAATTTTCCATTACGCACGCTTGCTAGGCACCAAGAAAACCTGGCCCTGTGGTCTACCCTCAGAACCCCGCTGACAGGAGGGTCCACAGGGTGCCGGGAGAAGGCTGAAAAGCACAAGGTCGGTGTTTCTACAATTATTAACCCCGCCCCCCCAAATCAGAACCTTCTGCCTGCTGATCTCCAGGATCTGAAATATAGTCATAAGAATAAAGTACTGGAATGTTACTGCCGTTACCTGAAAATACTGTACAGCAGAATGTTTCCACACACTTGTAGGAGTATAGATTTGTACTTGGATTTAATAAAAGCTGAAACCTGATGTGAAATTAATCCAAACTGTTGAGGATTGGACCAGATTAAGATTTCAGCACCAGAATAGAAAAAAGTACACGCTAATAGGATGAGAGTGTGCTGGATCCCATGCAATAGGTTACAAATTCAGACTCAGTTTGCAATTTGGAACCCCCATCATTTATTGGGCAAGTTTCAACATACCCTGTCAGGATGCTTGATGGACTATTCTTCAAAAAATAGCAAAAGAAAAGTAGAGTTAGAGGCAAACCTACATTGTAGTAACACAACACCTGCCACCCTGTTGCACTGTGGTATTGACAGCAAGTATAGAGCTGTCCAGCACCCAGATTGTGCTGTGTTCTCAGCAGAAATGAGAAATATGATGGAGGATAAAAGCAGTGGGGATTTTTTAATCAGGATTTTTTGCAGGAATTGTTTAAGAGGGAGTGAACAATATTTTAAAAAGTTTTCCCTTAAGGTCCACTTGTGTACTTTTCTGCAGGGAGCTGCTGGACAACAATCAGGAGATGGAACTGTGGCCAGTTTTCTTTTCCCAATTACCTCGCACATGGGTGTTGAAGCTAATTATATCACCTCAGCCATTATCTTGGCTGGGATCAACTAACTCAGCACAGCCTGACGATTAAACCTGGAACTCTTCTGGTCTGTATGGTTGAGGACCACATGGGACCGGTTGCACACCTACTTAAATATTTACCAAATACACAATGCAAATACAGTTTTATAATTAACTTGTAATGAGATCACTGCACTTGAAAACAAGTTGGATAAAATGCTTATTTTTTTGCATTTTTTTGGCTATGTAAGCTTAATTTTGGCATGGTCTGTTTTGATCACCTTTAAATTGAGCCTCCATGGGCTTCTACTCTGGACAGGTTTGTGGGTGTGAAAAATCATCGATACATTGTTACTAAGATGCATGCTTTTGTTAGCCACTTAGAATAGTTTAATTTTAGACTCCCAATTATTTTTTTTCCTTGATAGTATTACATTTCATATTTGATAGTATTACATTTCATATTTCCCAACTAGACTTTCCAAGCGATACTTTTCCTAGCTCTGCAAGTTGGGCTTGCTGAAAATGGCTGGCGTATTGATAAGTGCACCTTCAAATCCACCAAAGGTTGGGAATTTCCTCACAGCTGCTGCCATTCCATTGCAGTAATTTCACCAGAAGTACAGTAGAAACCCTATTTGTTTCTGCCACATTTCCGGTATAGGCAGCAGACTGGTAGCAGTATTGAGGAAATTCGCAGCCATTGACTTCTAGTTTGCTGCATTTCTCTATTGGTGGCCTACATTTGGCTAAACCAGTGATGGCACTCGGAATGCAATCATTTTACAATTTAATACGGATATACATTACTCTGAAGCGGCATGACACAGAACATGTACATGAAATGGAATTTGTCTGCTCCCCTTCAGAACAGTGACCACAGAATTATCCATTTTATCATGACTCGGGAGTTAGAAACATCAATGCCCAGAGCCGGTATATAAAATCAAAAGGGATAAGTTAAAAGAAATGTGGAGCAACTAAAGCAAATGGATTGGAAGAGGTTGTTCAACAATACTTCAGTAGAAGGCTGTTAATAGTACAATGAGCATGCAGGATAAATATGCACCTAATATCAACAAGCTCGAATTAAACAAATCTGACCCTATCAAACATTTTGGGGGAAATTTTAATCCCAAGAAACGGGTGGGTTGGGGTCGGGTGGAAGGTTAAAGAATTAAAAAACCGAATCCTGACCCCAACCTGCCCACTTCCGGTTTTAACAGAGGCGGGACGAGGAGCGGGTAGTCAACTCGCTTCCAGGAGGCGGGTCACTCATTTAAATATTATAATGAAGCTGGTGTGCCTCATGGTGGTCCAGCATTTCAAACTTAACTGTGGGCAGGCGAGCTTCCCTGGCCTCGGGGAAATCCGCCAGCTAAAGGGAGGCGAGGACTGCTGGATCCAGGGGGAATGGCTTCAAGATGAATACAAAAAAATGCAGAACCACGTTACCTGAGTGATCAGGGGTATAAAGAAGCCTACAAAACTCAAAGCAGCACAGGCTAAAAGTACCAGTACCACAACAGAGAAGCAGTGAAAATAATGATAGATAGGAATTGGCCTGAATCTGAGGATAAGCATAATATAGTTAATATTCTAAATGATTACTTCCACCAAGTATTCATTGGGGAAGACATAAGCAACATACGTTCCCCAAATAGCAATAACCTAAATGCAATAAATGACTGATATAAATAGATGAATGAGAGTGCTGAGTGAGACCAGAGGGGAGATTTTTTTTAAGCTGGCAATCATTAGGAGTGAGTCAGTGGACACTGGGAAGATAGCAGTAGATTGGAAACATGTAAATGTGATGCCCTTATTCAAAAAGGGTGATGAAACAAACACACCCATTAGTCTTACTTTCATTCTCAGTAAAATAATGGAATTGATTGTCAGGAATAAATTTGAGCATTATTTGTATTAACTAACCTAGTAAAAAGCTGTTAACAACAATTCAGAAGGAGAAGATTGTGCCTGACCAACAACTTCAACTTTGAGGAAATGACAACCCAGATGAACAACCAAAAGGCCTATGGTGTGGTGTACCTTGACAAAGTTCCACACAAAAGTTTATTGGTTAAACTCAAAGCTGTGGAGATACCTTGGAAATGGATAAGAAACAGGCTGAAGGATAGGAAACAACAAGTACCCATTAGAGGAGCTATGCCAGTGTAGGGGGAGGCAATAGAGCGGGGTATCTCAGGGCTCACCATTGGGACCTCTACTGTTTCTAATTTACATCAATGACTTGGATTCAGATACTCAATGCAAATTGGTCAAAATTCCAGATGATAAATGAGGAGGGACAATGGAATCAGAAGAGGCAGCTCAGAAATTTCAGAGTTGCATGAAATCAGTGAATGGGCAGGATAATGACAGATGAATTTTAATACAAACAAAAATAAAGTATTCCATGTAGGAAGGAAGAAAAGACAACATGTGTACTCCACAAATAGTGCTGAAATAGTTCAAGTGAAACTGAAAGAAACCTAGGAGTTTTAGTAGATTAACACTGAACATGTCCAACCAATGCAGAGCTGCACAAAGCCAGTAGGATGTTGAACTACAATCATAATAATAGAACACAAGTCAGAGGAAGTCATGATCAAATCATACAGTGCTTTGGAAGACTGTATCTTGAGTACTGCATTCAAATCTGGTCTCTGAAAAACAAGAGAGACATTGAAGTGCTGGAGGCAATGCCACAAGGCTGATCCCTAGTGTCAAAGTCTAAGTTATGGGGAAAGACTGAAGAAACATGGGCATTTTAGACTGAAAATGAGGCGTCTGAGAGGTGCTATTGCAGAGATATATAAAGTAATTAAATAATTGGACAAAATAATTGTAGTGTATGTACCTTTTAAGGGGAGAACTACTTTTTACAGCTCCTGTATACTGTAGTACCGGCAGTGACCACACCTGTATATAAACCCTGAGTAGCGATCTGTACGTTTAGTTTTAGAGTAACCCTCATCCAGTAAACACCTGTTGATTGTTCCCTGCAGTCTTGTGTCTAGTTATTGAAGGACACACAACATCAAGATACACGGATCTAACATTGGCGACGAGGATGGGATTCAAACCTACCTGCAACTCTGCATCACCTCCCAGGGATTCGCTCCTGGAGAAAAGAAAAAAAAAAAGGCCGAGTCTGGAAGCACGGGCGTCGACCATCCAGCGGAGACTTGAGCATCGCAGGGGAGGCTGTTGAGAGCTGGGCTTGGTTCTCCAGTCACGGTGGTCCAGCGAAACGGGCTGGCAACAGGTACGGCACAGACCCTTCCCGGACAGCAGCGGCTAGAGCCAACCGACGGCACAGAAAAGGCCGAGCAGCGTCGACGGGAGAAGAGAGAGGGTAGAGCGCACAGGGTGCAGCCGGTGTTCAGGACCGAGCGGCATCGACAGGAGAAGAGAGAGGGTAGAGCGCACAGGGCGCAGCCGGTGTTCAGGACCGAACGGCATCGACGGGAGAAGAGAGAGAGGCGTGAAGGAAAACGCGCAGAGCGCAGCCGGTGTTCAAGGGATGAGCAGCATCAGCGGGGAAGAAAGGGAAACGCGCAGAGCGCAGCCGGCGTTCAAGGGCCGAGCAGCGTCAGCGGGGAAGAAAGGAAAGCGCGGGAAAACACCAGGGATGCCGAAGAGTAGCAGTATCACAGCGTTTGACAATGAAGTCGAAGATTGGACGACATATGTTGAACGCGTAGAAGTGTACTGCAAGGCGAATGAAGTGCCAGATGAGAGGAAAGCGCTGGTATTGTTGAATTCAATGGGTGCAAAAACGTATGGCTTACTGCGAAACCTAGTAACCCCAGAGAAGCCAGTGGAAAAGGATTTTGGAAACATAGGCCTAGAAATTGGGTATAGCCCCGCTTGAGGCGTTAGAACTGGCGGAGCGCTAAGTTTATAGCCAGACGAAAGTTATCACTGCCTGGCGAGATATTGGGTTGCATCGCCCCCAAAGGGGATTGAGGCGCTAATTCAGCCGTTGCACGGTGCTCCAAAGGCGCAAAAGTTCAGGCGCTACTCAATATCGACGCGGACGAGTGCAGCGCAGGTGATCTCAATTACGGGAAACCACGAGACTTCCAGGCGCCAGCCGGCTCTTAAAGGGGTGGGTCAGTCAGCCTGAGCTTCAACACCCAACGCCCTGTAGGCCTCAGAATCGGCGCTCGCCCTTGTCTGGCGTTACAAACTTGTTCAGCATGGAGAAGGTTAGCCAGAGAGCAGAGCGCTTCAGCACTGAGGCTCTGGACCACTTGGTGGCTGCAGTTGAGCGCCGTCGAGATGTCCTATATCCGGACAATGGCAAGAGGCCGAATCAGAAGGCTTACCGACGATCTTGGAGGGAGGTTGCTGTGAGGGTCAACACCAGCAGCATGGCGACCAGGACCCCTGTTCAGTGCAGGAAGAAATTCAACGACCTCACACGGATCGTTAGGGTGAGTGATGGTTTAGCAAACTTCTGATTCCATCTATCTGCAGCTGACTTCGGGCACCCTGTTGCCATGATGCCCCAATGGCTATCTGTCAGCATGCACCCATGGCCCTTTCTGGGCACACACATGGACAGATGTCTCAAGGCCTCATGTAAGGGCTCTTGCACCATGGGGGCATGCGATGATGTCTCAAGGCCTCATGTAAGAGCTCTTGCACCATGGGGGGCATGCGATGATGTCTCAAGGCATCATGTTACAGAACTTCCCCTTCTTTCCCCTGCAGTCCAAGCTGGCGATGATCCGAAAGGAGCAGCGTTGAACCGGTGGCGGACCTCCACAAGTGGTCACTCTCACAGATCTGGAGGAGAGTGCACCAGATACTTGGAGGACGTCTGTCTGGTCCTGTGACCACTGCATCTGTCGACCCCATTTCCGACAGCGAGGGTAAGACTCTCACCTTTTTCACCTGTTGCCTTCCACTTGGTCCCCCCGCCAGCATGCATCCTCAGTGTGCAGCCATGTCAGAGCCATGCCGCAATCTGGCATGCCTTTCAGCAAACCTGTCCTTTTGCTAAAGCCACTCTTCCACCTCCCACTTTCAGATGAAGCAGCACCAACTCGGACTCAACGCACTGAAGCTGCCAGTGCCAGTGCCACCGGAGGCGAGGACCAGGAGGAATCCGGACCAGCCGTTGCAGAATCTGGGGAGCGGACACATCTACAGACTGGGGATGGTAGTCCCCTGGAGGGGAGGGGGGGGCTCTGAGGATGAACCAGTTGCCGGACCAAGCGGCATGCAGCAACGCACGGGGGATAGGCAAGTTCGGCCACCGTCTCCCCGGAGGGCAAGGCAGGTAGTGATGACTGCTGCACAGAGTGCAGATGAGGTGCGTTGCCTGGCTGAGATGAGCAAACAGGCCCGGGTCAGACACACGGAGCTGATGGCTGCAGTCGAGAAGATGCCTGAGTCAATAGATTCATTGGCTAAGAGTATGTTGGACTTCGGGGCAACAATGGAGAGGACTCTCCAGGGCTTTGGGGCAACAATGGACAGGACTCTCCAGGTCTTCGGGGCAACAATGGACAGCTCTATCCAGGGCTTCGGGGCAACAATGGACAGGACTATCCAGGGCTTCGGCCCAACAATGGAGAGGTCTGTCCATGGCTTTGAGTCGGCTATGGAAAGGACTGTTCAGGGCTTCGGACAATCCCTGGAAAGGTTTGTCCAGGGCTTGTCCGAGGCAGTGGAGCGGTCGGCACCTGCCTTGTCCGAAGCAATGGGAAGATCTGTCCAGGCCTTCTCCGAAGCACTGGCACCTGGCACACAGTTCCTTACTGTTGCCACGCAGTCACATGCTGGGCTCCTCCACACCCAGATTGACGCAACGCGATCTCTCACTGTAGCCACCCTCTCTGCATCAGTTAGGATCACCCCGGGCCCTTCCAGTCCCATACAAGGCCAGGAATCAGTGGAGCATGCGATTGTGGCGGATGAGCCGAGCCGCTCCCCTCAGATAGGCAGTGTGTCGTCCGACCATGGTGCAGGTGTCCTCTCTCGGCAGGAGACCATTGCACATGCCAGCGCTGGGACGCCTGCATTGCAGCTGCCACCACCTGCAGGCCACACTGCTTCCAGCCATGGTCACATCAAGCATCCTGCGTTCGCACCCTCCAAGCCCAGAGGTCGGCCAGGCCGTCCCTCAGGGGCTTCTGCGCTTCCAGACAGTCAGCAGGCGTCCCCCAGCCTTGAGGCCGCCACTGGGGTCCAATTACGTAGGAGCAGCAGGGAGGGAAGGGGCCGGGCACGAAAGAGAAGTCGTTCTCCCTCAAGGGGCCAGTTGTAGAGGGAGCTGATGAGACATTTGTCCAAATTCAAGGACACCCTCACCTGTTGTTATATTTGCAGAAGGTTTGTTGAGTTTTGCGGCTTTGCCGAAGAGTTCACAGTTATTTTGAAAGCTATGGTTTCTGTTGACATTACGTTGTTTAGCTGTAATGAAAGACTTTTGTGCCAATAAACAGAAGTTTCAATGTGGCATGGTGCATGTGACTAGTTTCAGTGATGCTGGCATTCGGAGGCCGTCAAACATCCAAAGTGCGCATGAGTTAGGAGTCTCATCATTCCGCCACAGGGGTCTCGACACGAGTCCAGATGAGCCTCTGACGTATGGCCCTTCCACTTTCAGCAGCCCTTCCATCTTCCTCCTCCGCCTGCTCTTCCTCCTCCTCCGCCTCCTCCTCCTCCGCCTGCTCTTCCTCCTCCCCCTCCTCCTCCTCCGCCTCCTCCTCCACCTGCTCTTCCTCCTCCTCCTCCTCCTCATCCTCCCCCTGCGCCTGCTCTTCCTCCTCCTCCTCATACTCCTCCTCCTCCGCCTGCTCTGCTGGTCGTTGAGGGACAGCTGGAATTGGCTGGGTGCGTCGATTTGCCAAGTTGTGGAGCATGCAGCAGACGACGACGATGTGTCCCACTTGCTGCGGCGAGTACTGCAGGGATCCCCCCGAATGTTCCAGACATTGGAAACGCTTTTTGACAACACCAATAGTGTGCTGTTTACTGTGCCTGGTCGCCTGATGGCCGCTGCTGATCAGCTCTTCTGCTGGGGTGTCGGCCACACGGAGTGTTGTCATCAGCCATGGCCAGAGAGGATAGCCCTTGTCCCCAGTAAGCCAGCCTCATCCTCGAGGCAGCCCCTCAAAAAGGTTACAAACTGAGGTCAACCGCAGGATAAAGGCATCGTGGCTGCACCCTGGGAAATGCGCGGTGACTGCCATGATGATTTGGCGGTGGTCACAGACCAGCTGCATGTTGAGGGAGTGGAACCCCTTGCGGTTGCGGAAGTCCTAAGGATGATGGCATGGCGCCCTCAAAGCCACGTGTGTGCTGTCACTCGCCCCCTGCACCATGGGGAAGTACGCAATAGAAGCGACACCCTGCACGGGCTCCGCCTGCTTGTGCAGGGTCAGAGGGAAGGTCATGAATTGACGCCTTAGCCTATAAAGGGCATCTGTAACTTGCCGGATGCAACAGTGGACTGCAAACTGAGCGACAGTCGCAATGTCCCCAATGGTTGACTGAAAGGATCCGTTGGCATAAAAATTGTGGCCATCAGTCAGTTTAGCGATCACGGACAGAGAGGTGCCTAAAGACCCTCGCAGCTTCCCGTCGGATTGGCTGACCTCCATTGCCCCTCCTCCTTCTGGCCAATCCCGGCCCTCTCTCCCGCCGTCTCTGTGCCCCTTCACAGTGTTGGGCGATGAGGCCGTCGCCCTCCAAAGAAGCTCCCATTCCGATGCCAGTTGGTCAAAAGGCTTTTAGGTGTAGTGCTGCAAGTGCTTCGGACAGGTTTGAAGGTCCCAAGTACTCTAAAGCTAAATTCCCAGAACTCTGCTCCACATTAGCTCGCCAACTCTCTCCAGCAATGATCGCAATGAGCAGGCCAAGTGGCTGAAGATTCTGCACTAGAGCTGTCCCCTTTAAATAGCGCCCCCCCTACTCCGAGAAGGGCCTGTTAGCCCTCCCTCGAACTGTCACTAATAGCGCTGGGCGTTAAGGCTCCGGGCGCCACCCAATATGCGCTCAGGCGCTCCTAAAAGGCGTTGCACACTGAAATGACGTCATGATCTGCTTGCGCTCACGGGCGCGCGCAAACACTTAGCGCAGGCGCTAAATGTATAGTCAATATCTGAGTTGTCGCTATCTTCATAGCGAACGCCCCAACATAAGGTATCGCCCCAATTCTAGGTCTCTTTAGGCGCTCAGCGCCGGCGCTACCAACCAAATTTCTAGGCCAAAGTGTCAATCCTACAGGACCACTTAAACCCCACACCGCTGCTGATAGCAGAAAGATTTAAGTTTCACAAAAGGAACCAGCATAAAGATGAAAGTAATGCTGAGTATTTAACAGAACTGCGCAAGCTATCGAAACACTGCCAGTTTGGAACGGGACTAGCAGATACTTTAAGGGACAAGATTGTGTGTGGGCTTCAAAGTGAAGGAACCCAGAAACGGCTTCTATCAGAAAAGGATCTTACGCTGGACAAGGCTTTCAGCATGGCAGTATCAAACGAAGCAGCCGCACGGGGCGCTGCAGAGATACAACGGAGACCGCAAGAATATGGCACAAATGAAATGTAATACGGAACAGTGAAGTGCTATCGCTGCGGCAGAACAACACAAGACCATAATGATTGCTGGTTCAAGGACAAAGTGTGCAGACAGTGTGGAAAAGTAGGACACATAGCAAGAGTCTGCAGGTCGGGAAAGAAAACCAGCAGCAAGAAATCTCCACAGGAGAAGTACAAGAAGGTACATAAGGTGACGGAGAGTAGTTCAGACGAACAGAAAAGTGATACAGACTCCGGAAGCAAGGAGCTGGGTTGTCTGAAACTACATAAGGCGATCGAAACGGAGGATCACCAAACTATCTGGGTCACGCTCAAGATAGCTGGGCTCCAAGTGAAAATGGAATTAGACACAGGATCAGCCCTAACAGTCATAAACCGAAGGGACTACAAGCGGCTATTCTCACATATACCCTTGAGAGATACAGAGATTGTCTTGAAGACGTACACGGGGCAAAAAGTCTACCCCAAAGGAAAAATAAGGGTGAACGTTATATATAAAGGCAAGGAAACACCAAAAATGGACCTATATGTATTGCCAGATGGAGGACCACCACTACTAGGACGTGAATGGATCCGGAAGATACAGCTAGATTGGCATTCCATACAAGCACTGACTGTAGATGCCAAAAAGGATGACGACGCCACACCTGGACGACTGTCAAAAATGCTAACTGACGCACAAGAAGTGTTCCAGGAGGGACTCGGAACACTAAAAGGCATAACAGCGAAGATCAAAATGGAGGAAAATGCAAGCCCAAAGTTTTTTAAGGCCAGACCGGTGTCTTATGCGATCCGCCCAGCCGTCGAAGCAGAGCTGGAAGGTTTGGAATGTTCAGGAGTACTGTCCAAAGTGGACTGGAGCGAGTGGGCTACACCCATCGTTCCTATAATGAAGAGGTCATTGAGTAATACGCCTGGTGAACCAAAGAAGGTTCGCATCTGTGGGGACTTTAAGGTGACAGTGAACCCAGTCCTTCACACGGTACAATATCCGCTTCCGTGGATTGAAGATATTTTCGCCTCGCTATCTGGAGGGAAACGCTTCACTAAGATTGATCTGGCCCAGGCGTACCTGCAAATGGAGGTAGAAGAAGCCTCGAAACAGTACCTCATGATCAACACTCATAAAGGTCTCTACCAATACAACCGGCTGGTGTTCGGGGTAGCATCAGCTCCGGCTATTTGGCAAAGGGCAATGGATCAAGTCCTGCAAGGGATTCCAGGGACCCAGTATTATTTGGACGACATCCTGGTCATGGGCGAAAATGACAGTGATCACCTTGCCAACCTGGAGCAGGTGCTCACTAGATTGAAGGAATATGGGCTCCGAGCAAATCACCACAAATGCGAGTTTTTCGAGAAGCAAATCTTGTATTGTGGCCACGTTACTGATGAAGAGGGGTTACATAAGTCCCCTGAAAAGATTGAGGCAGTAAAGGCTCCAGCACCGGAAAATGTATCATAACTGAGGTTGTTCCTCGGGCTGGTGAACTACTACCATAAGTTCTTGCCGAATTTGTCGACAGTACTACACCCACTGAACACCCTCCTGCAAACGGGGGTACCATGGAAGTGGAATGACAAATGTAAACGAGCTTTCCAGAAGTGCAAAGAATTGATCACATCAAAAGAGGTGTTGGCTCATTTCAACCTAGCACCACCAATTCGGTTGGCGTGTGATGCATCACCCTATGGCATTGGAGCGGTGTTGTCGCACAAGTTGCCAGATGGCTCAGAGAGGCCGGTAGCCTTTGCGTCTCGGTCACTAACCTCAGCCGAGCGTAACTATGCCCAGATTGACAGGGAGGCCCTCAGCCTAGTGTGGGGAGTGAAAAAGTTCAACCACTATCTGCACGGGCAGAAGTTCACCTTGCTGACTGATCACCAACCACTTGTCTCCATCTTTAATCCAAAGAAGGGCGTTCCGGTGATGACTGCGCAACGGCTACAAAGATGGTCCCTTTTTCTAGGGCGAACCAATATGAAATCGAGTATAAGGGCCCGAAACAGCATGGAAACGCTGATGGGCTATCACGCCTGCCACTGCCTACTGCGGAGGAAGCACCAGCAGTGGACCCTGTCGAAATATTTTATTCGACTATAATTGAACGCTTGCCAGTAACTAACGCTGATATAGAGAAGGAGACCCGAAATGACCCGACATTGTCTCGGGTATATGACTTGACGGTGAAGGGATGGCCAACACATGGCGACTCACTGTTGCCAGCATTCTCATCCAGAAGAGAACAGCTGTCAGTATGCCAGGGGACCTTGATGTGTGGATCCCGAGTGGTAATTCCACCCAAGTTAAGGGAGAGAGTGCTAAATGAGTTTCACGAAGGCCATCTGGGAGGGGTGAAAATGAAAAGCCTTGCTAGGGCTTATGTGTGGTGGCCGGGGATTGATCAGCAAATTGAGGACCTGACAAAGAGCTGCTCAGGATGCCAGAAGGTCCAAAATGCACCACCACATGCCCCTCTACACCCATGGGAGTGGCCCTCATCTCCATGGCAACGGGTGCATATTGATTTTGCTGGTCCATTCATGGACTCAATCTTTTTAATAGCCGTAGATGCGCACTCAAAATGGCCTGAGGTGATCAAAATGTCGTCCACCACCACGGAGAAAACTATTGCAGTCCTATGGACCATTTTTGCCAGAGCAGATTTGCTCTGATAACGGGCCACAGTTTGTGTCCGAAGAGTTTCGAAGATTCATGAAAAGGAATGGGATAAGGCATTACACACCCGCCCCGTATCATCCAGCCACAAATGGATTGGCTGAGAGGTTCGTACAAACCTTTAAGAAAGCAGTAAGGGCCATGTGCGATGACGACATTCCACTGCAGCATAAGGTGGACAATTTCCTGTTAGCTTACAGAAATGCGACACATGCAGTCACCAACCAGACCCCGGCCATGATGTTCTTTAACCGAAGGTTGAGATCTCATCTGGATTTGCTCAGACCAAATGTACGAAGAGATGTTGAGAATAAGCAATTCCAGCACATCAATGAGAAGCCGACAAGGAGCTTCAATGTAGGGCAACCAATCTTGGCCCGCGACTACCGAACAGAGAAATGGCAACCAGGAACGATATGCACACGACAGGGGCCACTAATGTACACAGTGGATGTTTGGGAGAACATTGTGAGACGCCATGTCGACCAGATCCTAGTGTCACAGGAATGAGTCAACCCCATGTCTCGCGCACCTGGTGATGAACCCAACATACAGGTAGCATCTACCCCAGAAACAGTAGCATCGGAAGCTGATGAACCAACTGACGACAGGGGGCCTACGCACCAAGAGCAAGACACTCAGGAAAGGCGCTATCCAGAAAGGATCAGGAAGCCGCCCCAAAGACGGAATTTATAAATGGACTATTTTCAGTTAATGTGCATGTTAAAAGTGTTAATTGTTAAATGAATGTTATGGTACTGTTAATCTAAAAGGGGAGGAACTGTAGTGTATGTACCTTTAAGGGGAGAACTACTTTTTACAGCTCCTGTATACTGTAGTACTGGCAGTGACCACACCTGTATATAAAGCCTGAGTAGGGATCTGTACGTTTATTTTTAGAGTAACCCTCATCCAGTAAACACCTGTTGATTTTTCCCTGCAGTCTCGTGTCTAGTTATTGAAGGACACACAACATCAAGATACACGGATCTAACATTAAGCTGTATTAATATTTTAAATATTTTAAATTAAATTGCAAGAGGTGAACAAGGGGGCTCAGATTAAAATTAATGAAAAGCAAATTTAGGGCAGATAATCAGGAAATTCCTTTTCTCACAAAGAGTGATCAGTGTATGGAATAGATTTCCAGATGGAATAGTAGAGGCAAAAACCTGGGATCATTGGATGCTGCAATGGAGGGACTTTTGAATCTGTCTGGATGAGTGAATTAAGACAGAAAGCAAAGAGTTGGAATAAACGGGTCTTTTTCCGAGTGGCGGGCAGTGACTAGTGGGGTACCGCAGGGATCGGTCCTTGGACCCCAGCTATTCACAATATCTATTAATGATCTAGACAAGGGAACTAGATGTAATATCTCCAAGTTTGCAGACTACACAAAGCTGGGTGGGCATGTGTGCTGTGAGGAGGATGCCGAGAAACTCCAGTATGATTTGGAGAGGTTGGGTGATTGGGCAGAAGCATGGCAGATGCAATATAACATGGATAAATGTGAGATTATCCACTTTGGTGGCAAAAAGAGGAAGGCAGATTATTATCTGAATGGCAATAGATTGGGAGAAGTGGAAGTGCAATGAGTCCTGGGTGTCCTTGTGCACCATTCACTGAAGGCAAGCATGCAGGTGCAGCAGGCGGTTAAGAAGGCAAATGGTATGTTGGCCTTCGTAGCGAGAGGATTTGAGTACAGGAACAAGGATGTCTTGCTGCAGTTGTACAGGGCCTTGGTGAGACCACATCTTGAGTATTGTGTGCAGTTTTGGTCGTCTTATCTGTGGAAGGATGTTCTTGCCATGGAAGGAGTTCAGCGAAGATTCACCAGGCTGATACCTGGGATGGCAGGAATGACGTATGAGGAGAGATTGGGTCGATTGGGCTTATACTCACTGGAGTTTAGAAGAATGAGAGGGGATCTCATTGAAACTTATAAAATTCTGACAGGACTGGACAGACTAGATGCAGGAAGGATGTTCCCGATGGTCGGGGAATCCAGAACCAGGGGTCACAGTCTAAGGATAAGGTGTAAGCCATTTAGGACAGAAATTAGGAGGAATTTCTTCACCCAGAGAGTGGTGAACCTGTGGAATTCTCTACCACAGAAGGCAGTAGAGGCCATTTCATTAAATATATTCAAGAAGGAGTTGGATATATTTCTTAAGGCTAAAGGGATCAAGGGGTATGGGGAGAAAGCAGGGACAGGGTACTGAATTTGGATGATCAGCCATGATCGCATTGAATGGCGGAGCAGGCTCGAGGGGCCGAATGGCCTACTCCTGCTCCTATCTTCTATGTTTCTATGTTTCTATGATCTATAATTATCTTATGATCTTGTGACATTGGCCACTCTACTTTTTCATTTCCTGACTAATGTGGATGGTTTATTAACTGAATGTGACTTGAATATTTTGAGAAGAGTCATAGCTTTTGCCATTTCCTGGATTGAGACAACATTGAAGTAGTTCTTGGCTAGGAAAGGTGTCATTATCTGTGTCGGTTGTTAGGATATTGGTATTTGGCATGAAATCTGGCCTTATTGTACTTTTGAATTTGTATAGCTCCATTCTCTGTGTGTAGGGATACACATCAGGGCAGGAAAAAACAAGTGCAGCTTGTGCTCATGGACATGGGAACATCAAGTCTTTCTGAGCCAGAATGTCTGTGATTCTATGACTATGATTCTACACTGTTGCAATGACCTTTGATAAAGAAGGAAATATGCAAATGAGTTTAATTTTTATACATTTCATGGTATTTGCTATAATAACTGACACCCTCAACAGGTGGATAGTAAAGGTAAAGAGCTACTTCCCCATATCTATATAACTGTGGTAAGTGAGGGGAACAAAGTTATTTATTTATGTCAATACAGTGGACAAGGGAAGCACTTGCATTGGGAGCAGTGTCTCATAAAATCATTTATTACTTCATTTGTTTTCCAGGACACATATCACTGTCTCTGCGGAGATCTTTCACAGAATTCACAGAAACCCCACAGTGCAGATAGAGGCCATTTCGGCCCATCGAGCCTGCACCGACACATATCCCACCCGATCCCCGTAATCCCTACCCCAACACATATCCCAGTAACCCCACGTATTTAATTCCCCTAGCACTAAGGGTCAATTTTTATCATAGCCAATCAACCTAACCTGCACATCTTTGGACTGTGGGAGGAAACCGGAGCACCCGGAGGAAACCCACGCAAACACAGGGAGAATGTGCAAACTCCACACAGACAGTCACCTGAGGTCGGATTCGAACCCGGGTCCCTGGCGCTGTGAGGCAACAGTGCTAACCACTATGCCACCGTGCTGCTCTCTTGGAATCTTTTTTCCAAATCCTTTCGTTGGAGATGTGCATTCTTCCCACATCTCCACACTCCAGCACCCCTCTCCAATATTCTTCTATTCTTAAGGCTAAATTCTATTCTTAAGGCTAAAGGGATCAAGGGGTATGGGGAGAAAGCAGGGACCGGGTACTGAATTTGGATGATCAACCATGATCGCATTGAATGGCACTGTCTCAGCCAACAGTGCAGTCTTTTGATTATTAGCCTTTTTAATGTGTGCAGTGTTGTCACTATTGCCAGAAGGATAATACTTAGTACACATTAGCTAATTATTGACACATGCACACATATTTTGACTTTAGATTTCACCTATTCGTAGTCATTGGCTGAGAAATCTAGCTCATGATTTTTTAAATTGTTCTTGGAATATGGATAATGTGGGGAAGCCTATATTAATTGTGCATCCATAGTTGCCTTGAGAAGGTGGTGATGGGCTGGCGTCTTGAAATAATTTTTGTACAACTGAGTGGCTTGTCAACTTGAATTTAATAAATCTTTTTCTTGTGGGCTAGCAGCAGAAAAATAACCACAAAACCTTCTGGATTATGGTGAAACCCAAGTAGTTCATTAATGTTCTTCAGGTAAGGGAACCTGTCGCCTATACTTGACCGAGCACTTGGATAAGTATCAGCTGATCAAATGGACTCAGCATGGATTTGTGAAGGGTAGGTGTATGCAGTGTTCCCTGTAATTTTTTTTTGGGTGTGCAGCCCCAAAATCCTTGAAATCCCTTCCTAAAAGCACTGTGGGAGTATCAGACAGGCGGGGGCAAGCTGCCATGCAGGACCTCAGCCAACTGGAGGAGTGAGTACTGGAAATCATTGGCTGGAAAGCTATGGAGGCCGAGGCAACCGGCAAGGTTGAAGCCCTTGGGGACAACATTGGTATGCTCATTCCTAATCCTTCTTCTCACATCCCACTTCCCCCTCATCCCACAATCCCTTCTCACTTTCAAGCTGCTGATGCTGTTTGCATGCGCATCTTGCTTTCCACCCACCATCCCCTCACCATAATCCAACTCTTGTGCCTTTCTGCTTTCAGATAATGAAGACCAAGCACCAGTCCAGCATATCCCTGAGGCAATGGAGGAGAGCGAAGGGGGAGAAGAAGACGACATAGCGTCACTGTATCTGTCACTCGCAGACACCAGCTCAGAAACTGGCACTGCGTGTACTTTAGAGGCTAGTGTAGAAGCGGGATCTGCACAGGGTGAGGCACCGGGCATGATTGGGCTGCAGCAAGGCCAGGGGGAAAGGGTAGCTCGGGGGCCAGCTCCCCGGAGAGCGGGTTCGTGCGTGAGTTCTGCTGCACAGGACTCTGATGAGGACCTCAATGGGGCGGCCTTCAGAAGAAGGGTGATGGGCATGCACACCAAATTGCTAAGTGCAATGGCAAGTCTGCCAGAGAGCCTCTTGGCAATGTCAAGGATCATGGAGGAGTCCACCTCCAACATTGGCCGGGGCTTTGTGCAAAGCTTGGAGCCCAGGATTTCCAGGCTGGAAATGATGGACAACTCCCGGAGAGACCGTGTCGACCCAGACATGATGATGTGTCTGATGGGTGATGTTGCGGCTGCCATTGCAGCACAGGCAGATGCGACCCAATGTCTTAGTGCTACAGTGGAAGTGCAGACTGCAGTCCTGCAGATTCAGCTTGCTGCCATGCAAGATCAGACTGCTCTTCAGCAGTCTCAGCTTGCTGCCACGCAAGATTAGATTACTCTCATGAAATCTTAGCTTGCTGCCACCCCAGATCAGACTGCTGCCATCGTCGCTGGGTTTACCACTATTGACTGGGGCTTGCAGGGTTTCGCAGCAGCCCAGCAATCTGTGCTCCCAACAGATTGCTAGGAATGCTGAGGCACCGCCCTGCGGGAGTGGCAATGGGCCATGCTGCAGCCACTGGGGGAGCACTTCGTAGGAGCACTAGATCAGGAAAGGGCACCTGAACGACAGGCACTATGGGAATGCTCAAAGGTGATTAGTTGATATCATATGAGAAAATTGATTGTTGATAAATTTAATAATTCTGTTTAGAATCTTTTGTGGTGGATATCATTTCAGCTTTGTGCCCAGGAGGACGGTGTGCTATTCTGGGGCAGAGGGATGGTAGGATGGGGATGTGGTGAGCAACAGGTATCTGTGGTTTCATTCATTGGAATTGGAGTCTGATGAGGCATTCAGAGAGAAGAAAACATAATCTCTTCTAATGTAGAGAGCCTCTTTGACCTCCCAGATGCAGCGATGGACGCCGAACTGTGAAATGTTAGCTATGTCTCCTGCTGCAGACTGGAAGGATCCGCTGGCAAAGAAATTGAGGGCCACGGTGACCTTGGCTGCCACTGGGAGAGCCACAGTCGCCCTGCTCTCAGGCTGCAGGTCTGGTTACAGGAAGTGGCAGAGTTTTGTGACCACCTCCTTGCTGAAGTGTAGCCTCCCAATACACTGCTCCTCACTTAAGTAGATATGAGAGTTGCTCTCTGAAGACCCTAGGTGGGTAAGGCTTCGTGTTGAGAGCCCACCTGGTCCTCCTCCTCCTCCCTCTGCACGCATCTTCTCCTCCGACTGTGAACTAGTGGTGTGATCAGAAGCCTTTAAATAAGAATGAAGGCATTCTCCACTTGCAACAATACTTCCTGTTACCTTGGAACCTTGCAAGAAGTTTATAAAGCTGCTGGAGTTGCAGAAAGTTGCACAGAGCCAGTCAAACTGCAGAAGCATGTCAGCTGCAACTTGTTGCTGATGATCCCTTTAAATAACGCTGCTGGAGCCTCCTTCTTGCTTGTCAACGTTTGCTCAGCTGATCGTACTTAAGGCATGACGATAAGTGGAGCGGCGAAGTTGAAAATTGCAGATCTAGCATCAAGTGAGTGTTACACACTTACTGATGTCATGATCTGCATAATCGACATAAATTTTTTGAGCGTGGACATTGGCAGCGCTACCGCCCAGCCAAAAATGGCAGCCGCTGCAGGACCTGCTGGCAGCAGACGGAAGTGTGGAGGCTGCCATTTTATTCCCCGAATCTGGCAGTAATGGGTGGCACTAAACCCCCCATATTTTTAGCCCAATGACTCCCGTTTCGGCTTAAGTATGTCACTCTCAAACCTAATGTGAAATTCTATCATATTATGATCACTCTTCCCCAGAGGAGTTCCCAACCTTGATCACCATGCAGCCACATCTCTGTAATGCCTATTAGATCAAACCTATTTATCTCTAATTGTGGCACTGATTCATCTATCTTGTTACAAATGCGTTGTGTATTCAGATAACGAGCTTTTAATTTAAACTTTTAACCATTATTCCCTGCTTTCACCTTATTCACTACTGTAGTATTATTGTTAAACTCTCCGGGGGAAAAATTGGGTTGATTTGCGCCTCTCGTTAGCACCCCTGGGGGTGCATATTCCCTAGCGCCCGGGGGTGCATATCCCCTAGCGCCTGGGTGTGGCTCCACTAACTACTCCCACGAAATTTAGCGGGAGGTTAGCGGTGGTAGTAGCCATTAGCACTCCGCGGTGCTGTGCCACCGGCGATGACATCATCGCTATGCGCAGTGCCCCACTAGCGAATTTAGGTTGCGCCCCTTGACCTATCGCCGGACGATATGTCCGACAGGGTCAGGGTGGCATTTTTGCAGCCGTGGTGACGCTACTTAAAGGGCAGGTGTTGGGTGGCCATTTTTTTTGGCCGACTGCCAGCACCTGCCCCTTTCCCCTTTTTTCTTCGGGGTGCCAACCGCGATCACTCAGCTCGGCACTCCTCTTGAGTGCTGGACTGTTTTCACAGCACCCCGCTCCCCGGTGGTCCAGCAGGGCCCCAGTGTGCGCAGCGCTAGGTCCCTCCCCTTTAATAAAGGGAGGGAGGCCTGCAATGATGCAGCGCTATTGCACAGAGCGCCGTGATATTCAGTTGTAGCACCCCAAGAAGAAGGTGGTGCGCTTCCGCCGATGTTAGTAACCCAAAAGGGGCAACACCGAATTTTTCCCCCCCCTTCACTTCCTGTCACACTCTGCTTATATTTACCCAGATCGCTACACTTAGTCCATTGCCTTGACATTTCTCTTTAGATTTCTAAATTTCCCCTCACTTGACTCCCCCACCACCTTTTTAGTTTACAGCCCTATGTATAGCCCTAGTTATTCGATTCGACAGGACACTGGTCCCAGCCCAGTTTAAGAGGAGCTCGTCCCAGTTCCCTTCCTCCCACGCCACTCTTTGAGGCACACATTTAACTCTCTGATCTGATTGCCCCTATGCCAACTTGTGCGTTGCTCAGGTAACAATCTAGTGATTATTACCTTTGAGGTTCTGCGTTTTAATTTGGACCCTAATTCTTCAAACTCTCTCAGCAGAACCTCAATCCTAGTTCCACCTATGTCGTTGGTTCCTACGTTGACCACAACAACTGGATCCTTCCCCTCCCACTCCAAATTCCTCTCTAGCCGCAAGGAGATATCCTTAACCCGGCTGCAGAGAACAGTATCTATCCCTCTGACTAAACTGTCCCCTACCACTACAACATTCATTTTCATTCCCCTCACTTGAATGGCCTCCTGTATCACGGTGGTATGGTGAGTTTGCTCATCTACCCTGCTGACTTTGTCCCCATCCACACAGGCAGCAAGAACCTCGTACCAGTTGGATAAGGTCAAATGCCTCAAGGGCAATTAGGGATGGGCAATAAATGCTGGTCTTGCCAGCGACACCTATATCCCGTGAACGAATATAAATAAAAGGTTAATTTATGCGACAGGTTGCATAAACTCATTTTGTACTCCCTTGAGTTGAGAAGGTTGAGGGACGATCATATTGAGGTCTTTAAAATGATAAATGAATTCGATAGGATAGATGCAGAGAAAGTATTTTGTCTGGTGGGGGAATCCAGTACAAAAGGGAATAATATTAAAATTATAGCCATGCCAATTAGGAGTAAAATTAGGAAGTACTTTTTCACACAAAGGGTAGTGGAAATCTGGAACTCGCTCCCCTAAAAGTCTGTGAATGCTGGGTCAACTGAAGTTTTCAAGAATGAGATCGATAGCTGTTTGTTAGGTAAGGTATCGAGATATGGAACAAAGGTGGATAAATAGAGCTGAGGTGCAGATCAGCCATGATCTAATTGAATGGCAGAACAGGTTCGAGGGGCTGAGTGGCCTACTCCTGTTCCTATATTTATATTTATATTTTTTTCCTCCAAGTTAAGTCATATTGTGTATACCCTCCGCTTAACTTATGAAGCCCATGTAACTACTTGTTTTCACATCTGGGACAAGGGAAGGAAATAATAACTGGGATTTGCTATAAATCAGTGGGGAAGAGGAGAAAATTGATGCAGAATTATTTCAGTAAATAAAGAGCATGCTGTCATTACCATAATTCCAATTGGAAGCGGGGAGGGTGCGGGGTGGTGGGAATGCACATGAAGTTGATAAATGACAACACGCTCACAGTGGGACCAGGAAAAAGGGCCATATCTGGTCAATGGAAAACTTAGTGAGCGTATGGCCCGGAATTTTCCTCAGAGCTAATCCCGCTCCATCGGCGTAACTTGGCCGCAATGTGGTGAAAATCCCGTCTAATGTCGCAAATTTTTTTTTTAAGAAGATAGGAGCAGGAGTAGGCCAGTCGGCCCCTCGAGCCTGTTCCGCCATTTAATGAGATCATGCCTGTTCATCCAAATTCAGTACCCTGTCCCTGCTTTCTCCCCATATCCCTTGATCCATTTAGCCTTAAGAAATATATCTAACTCCTTCTTGAATATATTTAATAAGTTGGCCTCAACTGCCTTCTGTGGTAGAGAATTCCACAGGTTCTCTCTGGGTGAAGAGATTCCTCCTCATCTCTGTCCTAAATAGCTTACCCCTTATCCTTAGACTGTGACCCCTGGTTCTGGACACCCCCGCCATCGGGAACATCCTTCCTGCATCTAGTCTGTCTAGTCCTGTTAGAATTTTATAAGTTTCAATGACATCCCCTCCCATTCTTCTAAACTCTAGCGAATATAAGCCTAATCGACCCAATCTCTCTTCAAACGTTATTCCTGCCATTCCAGGTATCAGTCTGGTGAATCTTCGCTGCACTCCCTCCATGGCAAGAACATCCTTCCCCAGATAAGGTGACCAAAACCACACACAATACTCAAGGTGTGGTCTCACCAAGGCCCTGTACAACTGCAGCAAGACATCCTTGCTCCTGTACTCGAATCCTCTCGCTATGAAGGCCGACATACCATTTGCCTTCTTAACCGCCTGCTGCACCTGCATGCTTACCTTCAGCAACTGGTGCACAAGGACACCCAGGTCTCATTGCACGTCTCCTTTTCCCAATCTATTGGCGTTCAGATAATAATCTGCCTTCCTGTTTTTGCCACCAAAGTGGATAACCTCGCATTTATCCACATTATACTGCATCTGCCATGCATCTGTCCAATCACCCAACCTGTCCAAATCATACTGGAGTTTCTCGGCATCCTCCTCACAGCACACACGCCCACCCAGCTTTGTGTCGTATGCAAACTTGGAGGTATTACATCTAGTTCCCTCGTCTAGATCATTAATATATATTGTGAATAGCTGGGGTCCTAGCACCGATCCCTGCGGTACCCCACTAGTCACTGCCTGCCACTCAGAAAAAGACCCGTTTATTCCAACTCTTGGCTTCTTGTCTGCCAACCAGTTCTCTATCCAAGTCCATACCTTACCCCCAATCCCATGTGCTTTAATTTTGCACGTCAGTCTCTTTCCGTCATGCTGCCAGTAAAGCCACGCCGGTGGAGGGAGAGCGCAACTCCGAGGAAATCCAGGCCCATTAGTGGGAGAGTGGAACTAATTGGATGGCTTTATCAAAGAGCCGGCATGGGCATGGTGGGCTGAATGGCCTCCATTCTGTGCTGTATCCTTCTATGATCTGCGCTGTTCTTGAGTTGTCAGTTTTTTGTGGGCCGTGTTTGTTTTATGAAAGTGTTTGTCAGCTTTTATTATTTTTCTAGGTTGGCATGAATACTGTACACTGGCACAATGAAATCTGGAATATTTGCCGAGAACAGCTTTAGAACCTGGCTAAGAGGAGCATTGGGACATAGGACATAGAAACATAGGAACAGGAGTAGACAATTTAGCCGCTCGAGTCTGTTCCGCCCTTCAGTGAGATCATGGCTGATCTGCGACCTAACTCCATATACTCGCCTTTGCCCCACATCCCTTAATACCTTTGGTTAACAAAAATCTATCAATCTCAGATTTAAAATTAACAATTGATCTAGCATCAATTGCTGTTTGTGGAAGAGAGTTCCAAACTTCTACCACCCTTTGCATGTAGAAGTGTTTCACTCCTGGAAAGGTCTGGCTCTAATTTTTAGACTATACCTCCTAGTCCCAGAATCCCCAACCAGCGGAAATAAATTATCTCTATCTACCCTATCTAATCCCCTTAATATCTTGAAAACTGATCAAATCATCCCTTAAACATCTATATTCTAGGGAATACAACCCTAATTTGGAGCACAGAAACTTACAAATAGGAGAGACAAGTAGATGAGAAAAAAACAACTTCCAGTCTAATTATCTTAAATATGATTGTCTCAAGATTACACATGGAGTATTTCATAAATATTGCATTTCATCAGAAACCATAGTCTTGAGGTAATCCTAAAATGCATATTTCTTTATACAGAATCAAGATGCAGTACTTAATTCAAAGTCTTTGGGTTAGAAATTCGTCTTGGGCGGTGGCACAAATCGGGCGGTAACAGATCGGCCACCCGTTATACGCAGTGTCTGATGTTCAGCTCCATTGACTGCAATGGAACTGAATATCAGGCGCAGCGTATAATGGGCAGCCGAACCGATACTGCTCTTTATACACCACCGCCTAAGATGAATTTCTAGCCCGAGTTTAGTCCAAGAGGAAAAATAAGTGCAACAAAAATGATTTGGAAGATAGAAAATTGAACACTGGTGAAATAATAGATGAGAGCATAATGCAATTAAATCCTAACAGCAGGATGTAACAAAACTGGCTCTTTGGAACTGACAAAAGCAAATTTGTGGTTTTGGCCTGCTTAAGGATATTGTTTGTAATACATGATTGCAAAAAAATTAAGTTTGCACCCTTAGTGTGGAGTATCATAGTAACAAATTAGATCTTATGCAGCTCTGTGCTGCTAGAATTATTGATCTCCTGGCTGAAAATTTTATAGTGAAATTGGTTATCCCATAGCTTGTGGTTCTTATAAATACTGCAGCACACTGTTGTAAAAACCCTTACTAATTCCCATTTGTCATCAAATTAGTTTTCTTACCCCTATACTCAGCCCTTTCTAACTACAGCTCATCCTTTACAGTCATTTCTACTGTGCCATAAACCCCTGGAGCACAATTTATTATTTGACATCAGCTAATGTAAGAAGCACTTAGAAGGAAATAAAAGAACGACTGTGGTTGCATTTTGATACAGGATGTTGAATTAATGACATTAGCAGTAAATTGATACAAACTGGCCCAGATTTTAACTCCAGGTGGATTCCCCGCTCAATCCTGAGTTAAAATTACAGTCGGGTCTCAATGATGTCATCAGGCCACAACAGGCATATGTAAAGAAGGACCCTGTTGGCTCTGGGCGCGTGTCCTTGCTGCCTGCTCAGGAAAGCAGGTTAAAATTGTAGATGTTGCGATCAAGCCAGTCTTTAGCCAATTCGATTCACTCCACATTATATCAAGTAACGGCTGAGCGCACTGGATACAGCAAAGGCTATGGGCCCCGACAGCATCCCGGCTATAGTGCTGAAGACTTGTGCTCCAGAACCAGCCACGCCTCTAGCTAAGCTGTTCCAGTACAGCTACAACACTGGCATCTATCCGACAATGTGGAAAACTGCCCAGGTATGTCCTGTCCACAAAAAGCAGGACAAATCCAATCTGGCCAATTACCGCCCCATCAGTCTACTCTCAATAATCAGCAAAGTGATGGAAGGTGGCATAGTGGTTAGCACTGTTGCCTCACAGCGCCAGGGACCCGGGTTCGAATCCGGCCTCGGGTGACTGTCTGTGTGGAGTTTGCACATTCTCCCCGTGTTTGCGTGGGTTTCCTCCGGGTGCTCCGGTTTCCTCCCACAGTCCAAAGATGTGCGGGTTAGGTCGATTGGCTATGATAAATTGACCCTTAGTGTTAGGGGGATTAAATACGTGGGGTTACGGGGATAGGGTGGGATATGTGTTGGAGTAGGGGTTACGGGGATCGGGTGGGATATGTGTCGGTGCAGGCTCGATGGGCCGAAATGGCCTCTATCTGCACTGTGGGGTTTCTGTGATTTCTGTGATTTCTGTGACAGTGCTATCAAGCGGCACTTACTCACCAATAACCTGCTCACTGATGCCCAGTTTGGGTTCCACCTAGACCACTCGGCTCCCAAACTCATTACAGCCTTGGTCCAAACATGGACAAAGGAGCTGAATTCCAGAGGTGAGGTGAGAGTGACTGCCCTTGTCATCATGGCAGCATTTGACCGAGTGTGGCATCAAGGAGCCCTAGTAAAACTGAAGTCAATGGGAATCGGGGGGAAAGCTATCTACTGGCTGGAGTCATACCTAGCACAAAGGAAGCTAGTTGTGGTGGTTGAAGGTCAATCATCACAGCCCCAGGACATCGCTGCAGGAGTTCCTCAGGGCAGTGTCCTAGGCCCAACCATCTTCAGCTGTGTCATCAATGACCTTCCCTCCAACATAAGGTCAGAAACGGGGATGTTCGCTGATGACTGCACAGTGTTCAGCGCCATTCACAACTCCTCAGATAATGAAGCAGTCCATGCCCGCATGCAACAAGACCTGGACGATGTTCAGGCTTGGGTTGATAAGTGGCAGGTGACATCTGCACCACAGAAGTGCCAGGCAATGACTATCTCCAACAAGCGAGAGTCTAACCACCACCCCATGACATTCAATGGCATTACCATCACCGAATCCCCCACCATCAACATCCTGGGGGGTCACCATTGACCAGAAACTTAACTGGACCAGCCACATAAATACTGTGGCAACAAGAGCAGGTCAGAGGCTAGGTATCCTGCAGCGAGTGTCTCACCTCCTGACTCCCCAAAGCCGTTCCACCATCTACAAGGCACAAGTAAGGAGTGTGATGGAATGCTCTCCACTTGCCTGGATGAGTGCAGCTTCATCAACACTCAAGAAACTCGACACCATCCAGGACTAAGCAGCCCACTTGATTGACACCCCATCCACCACCTTAAACATTCACTCCCTCCACCACCGGCGCACCGTGGCTGCAGTGTGTACCATCTACAAGATGCACTGCAGCAACTCGCCAAGGCTTCGGCAGCACCTCCCAAACACGTGACCTCTTCCACTTAGAAGGACAAGGGCAGCCGGTGCATCGGAACACCACCACCTCCAAGTTCCCCTCTAAGTCCCACACCATCCTGACTTGGAAGTATATCGCCATTCCTTCATCGTCGTTGGGTCAAAATCCTGGAACTCCCTACCTAACAGCACTGTGGGAGTACCTTCACCACACAGACTGCAGCGGTTTAAGAAGGCGGCTTACCACCACCTTCTCAAGGACAATTAGGGATGGGCAATAAAAGCTGGCCTTGCCAGCGGCGCCCACATCCCATAAAAACGGATTTTTAAAAAAGAGCCAGGGTGATTTTAACTGCCCACTTGCCAGGTTTCTGCTGAGTGAGTATGGCTAAAATTGCCCCCATTGTAATAGTTTAGTGACGTAAAAGAGATATTTAAATGCCTTGAAATCTAAATTTAAATTTACATCTTTGTCATTCTTGCCAAATTATGATGTATAGTTTACTTCTTAGTTTTCATCAACCAGCATTCTAAGGAATCTGTAATGTGAATTAGTGTAAGTCACAAAAATCATTTATTGTAGAAATGAAATAGAAAATATGCTATACTATACTTTTGTAGTTGGCAATTAATTGTTTCAGATTGAATCTTGCCACTACATGCAGATGCACATTCATAATATGGAAAATTGCTTTTAAAGCCACCAATGCACAAGTAAGAAATGATGAGGAACCATGATCATTACACGGCTTTTATTTTTGGCTAAAAATAGAAGTTGAGGAACTCACTGTGGGTGCAAGGTTGGATGCTACACTCTAGAAGTGTATTTCGTATTTTCCAGTGAAATTACGAAACAATTTTTCATGAAGTGTGGCAGTTCCTAACCAGGTGCTATAGAGTTAAGGGTTGTATTGAAGATGAAGATGCTTCTTAAGTGTAAAGTAGCCTCTTTAGATTAATTCAAGGCATTCAGAATTCAGGAAAATGCTGTTTTGGATTCCCTCAGTTCCCTGATAATAGCTTATGTTGTAATTATATACAAGTTTTACAATATTCAAATCTGGTGTGGAGAGGAATGGGGTTGTCACATTTTGCTCAATCCAAAACAAAGCTAGGATATTATCATGCAGGGGATGGTGTGACAGCATAGAATGTAAGGGTGTCACAGGCCATGTGTGTGGGTCGGGAAATCCAGAGGGCTTTTCAGAGGTTTTTTGTTAAGCCACACTACTGGCATGTGTGGACCACATTAATAGATGGAACTTATCTAAAACAGGCCTGCAGCAAATTTGATGATTTTAGGCAAGGCTCCGCCCATAAAATTAGCTTTACCCACAAAAACTGGGCACATGACTGCTGATCATTGTGAGGTTTCTTTAGTAGTGCTTTTTAAAGGGAGATTGTGGTTTTGCAGGATGAGCTTAAAGGTTTACATTTTTGGAGTTCTGCATTGTACATTTTACAAAGTTTTTTTTGCTCCCAATGTTGTCCTTGTATACAATCTTTAATTTTGCTATGCTACACCTGTATTTACTGTGCCACAATCCTACTGCAATACAAGTAACTCCTAAAAGGTTTGGGAGTGTGGGACATGCTGGGCTGGATTTTACTTACCGAGACAAGTTGGGGGCGGGACTGCTGCCTTCCGTGTTCTAGTCCCACCCCCCAGCGATGACTGACGCACAGGCGCTATTTTCCCCTGATTGGCCTTGTTAAGCCTGCCCTGTGGGCTGGCTGGCCAATTAAGGGAAAACCGGTGTCAGATGATGTCAGTTGATGACGCTTCATCTGCCAGTTTTCTTAAAGGGACATGTACCATTTCTTCTTGACAGATGATTTGTCAGTGTTTGACAGCATTGAGGGTGAGCCCTTGCATCCAGGCTTTCCAATGACTCTCTCCTTAGGATAAAACAGATGGCAGCTGCAGGTGAGGGTACAGAAGTGATCTGTCACCTCTCCCAATGAGGTGAGGCCACACAAACACTTCAAAGCTTGTCACCTACAGAAAAATCTAAACATTAAAAATGACTTTCCCAAGATTTCCTTACTTCTGATACTCACCAGTGTCCCATTGCATCCTTCACACCGCTTCTGCAGCTGTCATCTATACACAAACATTACAACAGACCCACAGCATGTCTCACTTACACTGGCGGGGTTTTCTGACATCGGGAAGCCCGCAGCAGAAGTTTCAAAATGGGGAAAAGGCCTCTTAACTGCCTGTTAACTACCTGATTTTTCCAGCAGTCCCGCCTCCAAACCCGCCTCCTCAGGGCTGGTAAAATCCAGCCCGCTGTGTCAACTCCGATACAATTGTATGATTTGGATGAGGATGACCACTTTATGAATGGATACAAGGCAACAGGTTCATCACTTTTTTATGTGGATAAAAGGCATCAGCTGGACAGAACACGCAGCCTTCACTGGGTTGCAGGGCTCTCTCTCTCTCTCTCAGGCAAAACATCATATATGGCAACCCTGTGGACAACAGAGCTTTTCATAGGGAATCAGAGCTTTTCATATCGACTCTATGGTTTTAATGAACAGAGAAGATTTTGACCCAATTAATTTTCAGGTAGTGTCTGAACACAAAAACATCATTAAGCATTTCATTGGCTATTAATCCAAAAAGCAGATATGATACCTTCACTGTGTGGCAGCCCACAATATCTCAGTTATTTGAAAAATATTAAACACTGGGTCGATGGCTCTTAGGAGAACGGGACAATTTTCTGCATCCTTGACTGTTGACCCTACTGAGAAACTCCTTATCAACAGCGTGGTGCCTTGAGTTGGAAGCCTAAGCATCTGTTTGCTGTAGCTTGGCTGTCATCTTCACCTGCATAAAAAAAACTTGCCATCCAGCTTTGGTACAATGAAAAAGTGTTTGTAAAGGACAGTGATTGTACACAATGCTTGGTATAGAATCTCACTACACATGAGGGTGCATGAGTTCCCAATTTAGGTTTTTGCCATACTTGATGGGTCCCACAAGAAATATGTTGCAAAAGTGAAAAGCAGACATACCTTCACAATGCTCTTGTCATCAGCAAATTTGTTCTCATTTGCAGTGCCCTACAAGGGTCCTAGATGACAGCACTGGACTTTCGCAGCATGAGGCCCAGAACATTTTAACTCACAGGTCTCATCTGCCTATGCCCCGTCAGTTTCCAGGCTGAACCTGGGGGCGGAAGCAAGATGTCAGGCAGCAGGAGGCTGCCGCTTGGGACACAAAGGAATAGACCCCAGCTTTCAGGTAAATGGTTGGGAGGGCCTCATGATCGAGGGTGTAGGAGGGAAGCCCGGGGGAGAGGGGACCAAGATTTCATTGTGGGGCCCAGAGGAGCTCTAATGAAAGGAAACTAAAAACAAAATCCACTTACCTTTCTGAGCCTCTTCTGGCCCTGGCTCCTCTTGCTGCAAAGTTGGTCTGGTGAAGAAGCCACAGCAGCTTCCCCACACAGGCCTATGGTTGAAATTGCAGTTGGGTCCAGTTAACATGATCAGAGCCTGCTCTGCAATTTTAAAGAAGGACTTCACTGCCTTCCAGTGGGCATCTCTCTCGCCTGCTCAGAAGAACAGCTACTTGAAGGTAAATCAGTGTCAGAGCAGTGGGAGGCATTCAAGGAGGAGATCTGGAGGGTTCAGACCAACTATGTGCCCTTAAAGAAAAAAGATGGGACAAATCTAGAGCCCCCTGGATGTCCAGAGACATACAGGGTAGGATAAAGAAAAAAACGGAGGCGTATGACAGATACCGAGGGCTAAATACTGCAGAATCTTTAGAGGAGTACAGAAAGTGCAGGGGTGCAATTAAAAAGGATATTAGGAAAGCAAAGAGAGAGCATGAAAAATTCTTGCCAAGTAAAATCAAGGAAAACCCAAAGGTGTTTTATAAATATATTAAGAGTAAGAGGGTAACTAAAGAAAGGGTAGGGCCTATTAGAGATCATGAGGGTAATCTGTGTGTGGAGGCGGGAGACGCCGGTAGGGTTCTTAATGAATACTTTGTGTCTGTTTTCACAAAGGAAAAGAGCAAAGCAGACATTGCTATCGGGGAGGAGAAGTGTGAAATATTAGATGAAATAAACATAGTGAGAGAGGAAGTATTAAGGGGTTTAGCAGCTTTAAAAGTGGATAAATCCCCAGGCCCGGATGAAATGTATCCCAGGCTGTTAAGTGAAGCAAATAGCAGAGGCCCTAACCATCATTTTCCAATCCTCTCTGGCTTCAGGTGTGGTGCCGGAGGACTGGATGACTGCTAATGTGGTACCCTGTTTAAAAAGGGAGAAAAGGATAGACCGAATTATTACAGGCCAGTCAGCCTAACCTCGGTGGTGGGAAAATTATTGGAAAGAATTCTGAAGGACAGGATAAATCTTCATTTAGAAAGACATGGATTAATCAAGGATAGTCAGCACGGATTTGTTAAGGGAAGGTCATGTCTGACAAACTTGATTGAATTTTTTGAGGAGGTAACAAGGAGAGAAACTCCAGAGGTTATCCACTTCGCTGGTAAAAACAGGAAGACAGATTATTATCTGAACGGCAATAGATTGGGAAAAGGGGAAGGATGTTCCCGATGGCAGGGAGTCCAGAACCAGGGGTCACAGTCTAAGGATAAGTGGTAAGCCATTTAGGACAGAGATGAGGAATTTCTTCACCCAGAGAGTGGTGAACCTATGGAATTCTCTACCACAGAAGGCAGTTGAGGCAAATTCATTAAATATATTCAAGAAGGAGTTAGATATATTTCTTAAAGCTAAAGGGATCAAGGGATATGGGGAGAAAGCAGGGACAGGGTACTGAATTTGGATGATCAGCCATGATCTCATTAAATGGCGGAACAGGCTCGAGGGGCCGAATGGCCTACTCCTGCTCCTATCTTCTATGTTTCTATGTAGATGAGGGTAGTGCGTTTGATGTAGTGTATATGGACTTTAGCAAGGCTTTTGATAAGATTCCACATGGCAGACTGGTCATGAAGTTAAAAGCCCATGGGATCCAGGGCAAAGTGTCAAGTTGGATTCAAAAGTGGCTCGGACGCAGGAAGCAGAGGGTAATGGTTGATGGGTGTTTTTGTGACTGGAAGGCTGTTTACAGTGGGGTTCCACAGGGCTCAGTACTAGGTCCCTTGCTTTTTGTGGTATATATCAATGATCTAGACTTGAATATATGGAGTATGATTAAGAAGTTTGCAGATGATACTAAAATCGGCTGTGTGGTTGATACTGAAGAAGGAAGCTGTAGCGTGCAGGAAGATATCAATAAATTGGTCAGGTGGGCAGAACAGTGGCAAATGGAATTCAATCCAGAGAAGTGTGAGGTAATGCATTTGGAGAGGGCTAATAAGGCAGGAGAATACACAATAAATGGTACAGGAAACTCTCGATTTACCAGCACCTAAATAATCAGAAATCTCTGTTAACCGACAAAATTCAGGAGTAGGTTCAGTTAAGTTTCACTTCATATTAGTGGCCGTTCCTGGATCTGTGGCTGTGTAACCTGCACCTGTTGCTAAGCAACACGGACGCCTGGATCTTGTGGCCGGGGTTCCTGCACCTGTTGCTAAGCAACAGGGACGCCTGGATCTTGTGGCCGGGGTTCCTGCACCTGTTGCTAAGCAACAGGGAAGTCTGGATCTGTTGCTGTGTATGGGGCTCTCGTACCTTTTACTATACCTCTCTGTAATCCGGACTTTTTGATAAACCGGCACCATGCTGGTCCCGTCGGTGCCGGATAAAAAAGAGTTTCCTGTAGTATACTGAGAAGTATAGAGGAACGGAGGGACCTTGGAGTGCATGTCCACAGATCCCTAAAGGTAGCAGGACAGGTAGATAAGGTGGTTAAGAAGGCACATGGGATACTTTTCTTTATTAGCCGAGGTTATGCTAGAACTGTATAAAACACTAGTTTGGCCACAACGAGAGTACTGCGTACAATTCTGGTTACCAAATTACAGGAAAGATGTGATTGCACTCGAGAGGGTACAGAGGAGATTTACAAGAATGTTGCCAGGACTGGAGAATTTTTGGTATGAGGAAAGATTGGATAGGCTGAGGTTGTTTTCTTTGGAACAGAGGGGGCTGAGGGGAGATTTAATTGAGGTGTGTAAAATTATGAGGGGTCTAGTTAGAGTGGATAGGAAGAACCTATTTCCCTTAATAGAGCAGTCAATAACCAGGGGGAATAGATTTAAAGTAATTGGTTGAAAGATGAGAGGGGAGTTGAAGAGAAATGTTTTCACCCAGAGGGTGGTGGGTATCTGGAACTCACTGCCTGAAAGGGTGGTAGAGGCAGAAACCCTCATCACATTTAAAAAGTACTTCAGTACTTGGATATGCACTTGAAATGCAGTAACGTGCAAGGCTGGAAAGTGGGATTAGGCTGGATAGCTCTTTTTTGGCCACCACAGGCATGATGGGCCAAATGGCCTCCTGCTGTGCCATAAATATCTATGATTGTATAACGGCGAGCGCTGCCCGCCTCGACGTTATTAATACCGCAAATTCCGGACCTGTAAAAAACTTTCTATTATGCCACAACATGTTTCTGTTACCAGTACTGTACATTTTGATACTATATTTGAATATTGTGACAGTTATGATGAGATAGCAGGACAATACATCATAACAATGTTATATGCAGATTTTATCCTTTATTTGTGTAATACAACAACTATTTTCTTCAGCCCTAAATCCTGATTTGAAAGGGGAAAAGAAATTCAGGAATAGTAAGAAACATTGCTGGATTCCTTTATTTAAAAAATTTCCTTTTACTAACCGGATCATGCAGGACATTAGCAGCGCAAGTGGACTGCATCACAGTTATAGTAACTTCTGATCTTTTTTAAAAATGTAAATGCTTGCCATGGCCCGGATTTTGCGGTCAGTGGCGAACGCCCGACGCTAGCTGTTCATTTTGCTTACAGCTACCCACAGACTTCGTGGGTTTTTGCACGGCAACCTATGGTCACCGGCAGCCCGATGCAGCATGGCAGCCTCTACAAGGGATCTGGGACCTGTGTGAACAGAGCTAGCAACAACATTTCTCTTCAACCAATCAGATTGAAGAATCCTTGCTGAGGCACGCAGAGTCTAAACCAAGAAGTGTAAGTTAGAATATTTAATTCAATGTAAAATCATGTACAGAAAGCGAAATAAGGAGAGGGAAAGAAAGATGAGATGGTCCTCAAGGTCCACCAGCAAGGCCATGTACACTGTCCCGCTCACAAAATCAGTAGCTATGCTGCTGCCACTGGTGTAGCACTGCGTGACATCAGTAGGATAGGCAAAGCCACACAAGACAGTCACTAAGAGAATGCATAAGGGCAATGAGTTGATTTCTTGTGTCATATTGGATGGATAGATGTATAAAGTTGAATTGGAAAGTTTGCTTTGTGGTGGCTTTTATTTCAGCATTGGGGCCACGAGGACGCCGTGATCATCAGTAAAAGAGGGAAAGTGAGGTGTGGAACAAAAATTGAAAGGGGAATTGGGGATGTGGTCATGGTACCTCAGGTGGCTGATTCCATCCCAGATATCCCGGCCAGAAAAGGGCTGTCTGGGTTGCATCCTTCATTCTGCTTCCTCCTCTTCGACTTCTTACTCTTCTGCATCTCCTCTTCCCTCTGCGAGCAGGTGCTATAAATCTGAAATTCCAGCATAAAATTCTGGAAATACTCAGCTGGTCTGGCAGCATCTTGACCTGAGACGTGAACTCTGTTTGTCTCTCCACGGATGTTGCCTGACCTGCTGAGTTTTTGCAGCATTTCTTGTCTTCTCTGAGGCCTTCCTTTACCATCTGAGGCCTGGCAAGCATCCAGCAGCACTCCCTACTCACTTACAAAACATGTATTGCAGCAAGCCACTACTTCAATAAAATAAAAAAACCAGTCCAAAAGCTGAAATGCAATCTTACCTGAAGGATGTGTGTGTCCCTTTAAGAGGTGCTGACATCACCACTGTCAGCCTGCTTGCATGCCAGGTTAACCTGGCGTGCTTAGGACCCAGCACTGAATTCAGCCCTAGGGTCGAAGCTCGGCATGGTTGCATGCTGATTGATGTCATTTCTTCTTTCAGGGCGTTGCCAGTTACCAACAGCGCAAAGGGGGACATGAATATGGCGGCCACCGCAGGACCCGCCACCAGGTGGCTGCCATTTTATTGCCTTTTCATGGCGCTATGGAATGGCGCTCAGATGAATTTCTAGTCCAATGAATGTAATGCAAGTTGGCTTTTTCTTCTGCCTTTTAACATTCCGTGATCTTGTATAAAGTCACAACTGCCCTATACACTCCTCAAGAGCAGAATCCAGTCTGTGCTTTTAAGGTTGCTCACTTGGCTTCCAAAGCATCTAATACTAATAATAATAATAATAATCAACTTTATTGTCATTGTTAGTGCACAAGTGCAGTACAACAAAATGTAGGCTTGCGGCTCCCGAGAGTGTACATTTTGATTAAGACATTTAACATTCAACATAAACATAAACATAATAAAGTGCATGTACGTGCTGTAACAATCCAGTTTACAGTTTTTATGCAGTTATATATCCTTGAGGATTAGCACAAATTGCTGATCTAGCTTCACATTGCCAACTAATGATTTGAACTTTCCAGCACTGTTGAACAATACAATTGGAAAGTAAAGTACGTCATGCCATTTATAACTACATAAAAAATTGCTGTACTCTTGTGAACTTTACACCGCTACATGAGATACATAGCAAGGAAGGAGGTAGTTCTGCTGCTCGAGGGATTTGCACCAACTTTGAAGACAAGGACTGACATATTCCAGGCACCCTGATGAGCAATGGCTGCAGGGCTATCCAGAGATGAATACACATGCAATGGAAAAGGTACAGAAATGAACAAGAAGACTGATCCCAAATGTAAGTGAAGAGCTGTGAGGAAAGATTAGAGAAGCTTGAGCTTCTGGAAATATAATTAACAGGGACCTCATTGAAGTATTTAAAATGATAATTGAAGTATATTCAACAACAACAACTTGTATTTATATAGCACCTTTAACATAGTAAAAAATCCCAAGGCGCTTCACAGGAGTATTAAGACAAAAAATTTGACACCGAGCCACATAAGGAGAAATTAGGGCAGGTTACCAAAAGCTTGGTCAAAGAGGTAGATTTTAAGAAATGTCTTAAAGGAGGAAAGAGAGGCGGAGAGGTTTAGGCAGGGAATTCCAGAGCTTGGGGCCTAGGCAATGGAAGGTACGGCCACCAATGGTTGAGCGATTATAATCAGGGATGCTCAAGAGGGCAGAATTTGAGGAGCACAGATATCTCGGCGGGGGGGGGTGGGTGGGGGGCTGGTGCTGAAGAAGGTTACAGAGACAGGCAGGGGCGAGACCATGGAGGGATTTGAAAACAAGGATGAGAATTTTGAAATCATGGCATTGCTTAACCGGGAGCCAATGTAGGTCAGCGAGCACAGGGATGACGGGTGAACGGGACTTGGTGCGAGTTAGGACACGGGCAGCCTAGTTTTGGATGACCTCAAGTTTACATAGGTTATTATTTCATATTAAGCCTGGAAAGTAAGATCAGAAAACATACATTAAGTAATCTTCTAAGTAGAGTAATAATGGCAAAAGTATTGGGTTTATTCAAACTGTGATTGTGTGCTGTGATGGCAGAGTTGCTAGGGAATGAATTTTGAGGGACTATTTACTTTAAATCGGTTAGTGTCTTAGTTCAAGTATTGGACAAATGAATTTGATATGAACATGTAAGGTGTTAATTATTGCTATTGCACAGTATGACTGCAACCTAACAGTTTTGGAGAGGGCACAAACAAAAAGGGATGGCATTAGTGGGAAAGTAACATTTGGCACTTTGCACAGAGCTCTTCCAGATAGTCTTAACTGCTATTATGCCTCTCTCCAGGCTTTTTAAATTAATTCTGTCTTATTTGTTCAGTCCCCATAGGTACCCAAATATACTTTCCTCTTCAAGGGGAAAACTGTTGGGTTACTGCCCATTTAAAAGGTTGTTTCTGTAAAGGTGTCATATATAACAAAATAACATTGGCTTTTCTCTGCAGCGAAAATATAGCCTGCGCTCAAGTGCCCATCTGGCAGATGTGACTGGAGAGCAATTGGAGAGGGAACTCTGGATGATTTCCTTTTGCTTTTCTAACCCATGGATACTGAGTTAATTGTAGCAACCCTATATGCATTTTGGTTGAAGTCTGCTAACTTAGCACAGCCTGGGGATCAACCCTGATATTTTTGTCATTATTGGACCCTTTCATATTTAAATTGTAGTTTAAGTGAGTTTTCCAGTCTTGGAAAATTAATACTAACAAAAAAAGGCGCAGGCTTGCTGAGATGAATGACATACTCATATTCCTTTATGTTGACTTCCATTGCTGAAAGCAGTTTCTTGTTTTCAAGTTTAAAGCTAATTGATCAAAGCTTTCATTTCATTAACTGCTGCCTTACCCCAGTTAACTCATATTTGATACTTTTTAAAAATTTGTTTATGGGATGTGGGCATCGTTGGCAAAGCCAACATTTATTGCCCATCCCTGATTGCCCTTGAGAAAGTGGTGGTGAGCCGCCTTCTTGAACCGCTGCAGTCCATGTGGTGAAGGTACTCCCACAGTGCTGTTAGGGAAGGAGTTCCAGGATTCAAATAGATTTAAATAGGGAATAGATTTAAAGTAATTGGTTGAAAGGTGAGAGGGGAGTTGAAGAGAAATGTTTTCACCCAGAGGGCGCTGGGTGTCTGGAACTCACTGCCTGAAAGGGTGGTAGAGGCAGAAACCCTCACCACATTTAAAAAGTGCTTGGATGTGCACTTGAAGTGCCATAACCTACAGGGCTACGGACCAAGAGCTGGAAAGTGGGATGAGGCTAAATAGCTCTTTGTCGGCCGGCGCGGACACGATGGGCCAAAATGGCCGCCTTCCGTGCTGTAAATTTCTGTGATTCTACAATTCTATGAACCCATATGTGTTTTTAACAGCCTTCTCAACTTGTCCTGCCACCTTCAAAGATTTGAGTACATACACCCCCAGATCTCTCTGTTCCTGCACCCCCTTTATAATTTTAGTTAATATTGCCTCTCCTCATTCCTCCTACCAAAATGTATTCACACTTCTCTGCATTCAATTTCATCTACCATGTGTCTGCTGAACTCACCAGTCTGTCTAAGTCCTCCTGAAGTCTGTTACTATCCGCCTCATTGTTTACTACAATAATGGTAATTATTAGTTTCCTACACCTCTATTTTAAAATGCATAGATTAGTGGGTAAATATTTAATGCTTTCTAGAAATATGCTTTTTTATCAATTATATTAATACTTTAACCTAAATTGTTTCCTTCACTATCTTGACCTTAATACTTTTTACAGCCAGCATTTTATGACCATCATATAATTGATGTAAGAGATTTTCCTGTCTAATCCTCATTATTTCCTATTGTATGTCAGAACCTCCTGACAGAAAAGGTGGAACAGCTAATGGAATGGAGCTCCAGACGTTCAGTCATTCGAATGAATGGTGACAAATTTCGAAGGTTTGTGAAGGCCCCTCCTCGTAATTACTCCGTGATTGTGATGTTCACTGCTCTTCAGCCCCAGAGACAATGTTCTGTCTGCAGGTAAGAAAGAAACATTGATGCATCTCTTACAATAAAAATGACTAGGTATAATAGATAATTTTGGCAAGGTATGAACGTAAAATACTGTATTCCATCACTGTTATGACATCTATATCTAACTCCACTTTACCATCAGTATAACATTTGTAATACAGAAAATGTAACATTTAAAATGTACAATTTGAGTGTATCACATGACTCTACATTTAGAACATAAAATGAAGGCACGTCTATTGTTTCCATGACATGATTACAATTACTCTGTGATATAGTCGAATTTTTTGATTTTAATCAATACAGTATTTTTCTCCTTAGAACTCAAACTTTCTTGGTACCCTGTATTATAATATGCTACTTAAGTGCATGAAGCAGAATTTAAACCAATCCATTCATTATTCATATGAACACTTAACTGGATTTTACTCTTACTTAGTAAACCTTGGTTAACTTGCTATTTAATATAGTAGCCTGTATAAATGTTAGATTTTGTTCAGAAATTATTACAGTTACTTCAAAAAAGATGAATAAAGTACAGGCTTGAACCCAACATTATCTCTTATACTAATTTGTTTATATCTGGTTTTTCTTCTTTATTGCCTCTTTTTAAACTTCTTCCCCACTGTTCTTCATTCAGTGACTTTCTTATTCATCTAGAAGAGGCAGTCTGGATTGTGGAGTTCACCACAGCCTAGTTGTCAGTGTCACCGGGGAGTGTACTTGCATTGTGCAGACATAGGAACTCTGGCATTCTTCCATCTTTGTAAGATGAATGCTCCAAAATCAGTTTTCTTCATCCAGCAGGGTGCCAAAGAACTGCCAACATCTTTCGAAAAGCAAATTCAGTGTTAACATTAGAATTTCAATAAAATAAACTGCTATCATTTTGTACTATTACCACTTGAACTGTGGTAAAACAACCAGCAGTACAATTGTAGATTTTAGCCTTTACAAACTTTTCTTCTGGCAAGAACTTTGAGCCCTAGGGTGAAGTACTGATAATGGTAATGATTGCAGCAATTTAATGTGATGAATTTGGAGTATCAAACAAGAATCTTGATATTAAGGCACATTGGATCAGGCCGAACCCAAACTGCCCACTTCCAGTTTTAACGGAAACAGGCGGTGGGCAGTGACCAACCCACTCTCAGGAGGCAGGTCCCTCATTTAAATATTTTAATGAGGCTGCAGGCCTAAGATTTTTTTTTCTGGGTTTCCCGTGGCTCGGAAAGCCCGGCAGCCGAAGGGTGGTGAGGACTGCTGGATGGAACAGGTGGCCTTTCCAGCCTTTCCAGCACTGCTTGTGGCCCAGAAGGAGCATGAGTGCTTCCCCCTGGCATACCAAAGCTACCATGTTAGCCTCCCCAGTGATCGGACCCCCCCACACCCCCCCGATCCAATGCTTTCCTAATGTCCTCCACAGCCCGCAATTTCCTCTCCGCCCCCACCCCCGCATGTCCTCCACGGCCCCCCTACAATCTCCTCCACGGCACCCCCTGCAATCTCCTCCACGCTCCCCCCTGCAATCTCCTCCACGCTCTGCCCTACAATCTTCTCTATGGCCCCGCTGCGATCTCCTCCTCGGCCCCCCTGCGATCCTCCACGGCCCCCCTGCGATCTCCATCATGGCCCCCCTGCGATCTCCACCGCGGCCCCCCTGCGATCTCCTGCACGGCCCCCCTGCGATATCCTCCTCGGCCCCCCTGCGATCTCCTCCGCGGCCCCCCTGCGATCTCCTCCGCGGCCCCCCTGCGATCTCCGCGGCCCCCCTGCGATCTCCACCGCGGCCCCCCAGCGATCTCCTCTGCGGCCCCCCTGCGATCTCCTCCGCGGCCCCTCTGCGATCTCCTCGGCCCACCCCCGCAATCTCCTGCTCGGCCCCCCCCCGCAATCTACTCCGCGGCCCCCCCCCGCGATCTCCTCCGCGGCCCCCCCGCGATCTCCGCGGCCCCCCCCGCGATCTCCTCCGCGGCCCCCCCTGCGATCTCCTCCGTGGTCACCGCCCCCCCGCGATCTCCTCCGTGGTCCCCCCCCCCGCGATCTCCTCCTTGACCCGCCCCCCGCCGCGATCTCCTCCTCGGCCCCCCCCCCGCGATCTCCTCCTCGGCCCCCCCCCCGCGATCTCCTCCGCAGCCCCCCTGCGCTCTCCTCCACGGCCCCACTGCGATCTCCTCCGCGGCCCCCCTGCGATCTCCTCCGCGGCCCCCCTGCGATCTCCTCCGCGCCCCCCTGCGATCCTCCACAGCCCCCCTGCGATTCTCCACGGCCCCCCTGCGATCTCCTCCACGACCCCCCTGCGATCTCCTCCTCGGCCCCCCTGCAATCTCCACCGTGGCCCCCCTGCTATCTCCTCCGCGGCCCCCCTGCGATCTCCTCCTCGGCCCCCCACCCCCCCACCCCGCGATCTCCTCCTCGGCCCCCCCCCCGCGATCTCCTCCGCGGCCCCCCCACGATCTCCTCCGCGGCCGCCCCCCCCCACAATCTCCTCCGCGGACCCCCCCCACGATCTCCTCCGCGACCCCCCTGCGATCTCCTCCTCGGCCCCCCTGCGATCTCCTCCGTGGCCGCCCCCCCCACAATCTCCTCCGCGGCCCCCCCCCACAATCTCCTCCGCGGCCCCCCCCCACGATCTCCTCCGCGGCCCCCCTGCGATCTCCTCCGCGGCCCCCCCACGATCTCCTCCGCGGCCGCCCCCCCCACAATCTCCTCCGCGCCCCCCCCCCCACGATCTCCTCCGCGACCCCCCTGCGATCTCCTCCTCGGCCCCTCTGCGATCTCCTCCGCGGCCGCCCCCCCCACAATCTCCTCCGCGGCCCCCCCCCACGATCTCCTCCGCGGCCCCCCTGCGATCTCCTCCGCGGCCCCCCTGCGATCTCCTCCGCGGCCCCCCCTGCGATCTCCTCCGCGCCTCCTTGCGATCTCCTCCGCGCCCCCCTGCGATCCTTCACGGACCCCCTGCGATCTCCACGGCCCCCCTGCGATCTCCTCTGCGGCCCCCCTGCGATCTCCTCTGCGGCCCCCCTGCAATCTCCTCCACGCTCTGCCCTACAATCTTCTCTATGGCCCCGCTGCGATCTCCTCCTTGGCCCTCCTGCGATCTCCTCCTCAGCCCCCCTGCGATCCTCCACGGCCCCCCTGCGATCCTCCACGGCCCCCCTGCGATCTCCTCCGCGGCCCCTCTGCGATCTCCGCGGCCCCCCTGCGATCTCCTCCGCGGCCCCCCTGCGATCTCCACCGCGGCCCCCCAGCGATCTCCTCCGCGGCCCCCCAGCGATCTCCTCCGCGGCCCCCCTGCGATCTCCTCCGCGGCCCCTCTGCGATCTCCTCGGCCCACCCCTGCAATCTCCTCCTCGGTCCCCCCCCCGCGATCTACTCCGCGGCCCCCCCCGCGATCTACTCCGCGGCCCCCCCGCGACCTCCTCCGCGGCCCCCCCGCGATCTCCTCCGCGGCCCCCCCCGCGATCTCCGCGGCCACCCCCCTGCGATCTCCTCCGTGGTCCCCCCCCCCCCGCGATCTCCTCCTCGACCCCCCCCGCGATCTCCTCCTCGGCCCCCGCCCCCCGCGATCTCCTCCTCGGCCCCCCCCGCGATCTCCTCCGCGGCCCCCCTGCGCTCTCCTCCACGGCCCCCCGGCGATCTCCTCCGCGGCCCCCCTGCGATCTCCTCCGCGGCCCCCCTGCGATCTCCCCCGCGCCCCCCTGCGATCTCCTCCGCGCCCCCCTGCGATCCTCCACAGCCCCCCTGCGATTCTCCACGGCCCCCCTGCGATCTCCTCCACGGCCCCCCTGCGATCTCCTCCACGGCCCCCCTGCGATCTCCTCCTCAGCCCCCCACCCCCCCCCGCGATCTCCTCCGCGGCCCCCCTGCGATCTCCTCCGCGGCCCTCCTGCGATCTCCTCCGCGGCCCCCCTGCGATCTCCTCCGCGGCCCCCCTGCGATCTCCTCCGTGCCCCCCTGCGATCTCCTCCGCGCCTCCTTGCAATCTCCTCCGCGCCCCCCTGCGATCCTTCACGGACCCCCTGCGATCTCCTCTGCGGCCCCCCTGCGATCTCCTCTGCGGCCCCCCTGCGATCTTCTCCACGGCCCCCCTGCGATCCTCCCCGGTCCCCCTGCGATCTCCTCTACGGCCCCCTGCGATACTCCACGGCCCCCCTGCGATCTCCTCCTCGGCCCCCCTGCGATCTCCTCCGCAGCCTCCCTGCGATCTCCTCCATGGCCCCCTGCGATCTCCTCCGCGGCCCCCCTGCGATCTTCCCCACGGCCCCCTGCGATCTCCTCCACGGCCCCCTGCGATACTCCACGGCCCCCCTGCGATCTCCTCTGCGGCCCTGCGATCTCCTCCGCGGCCCCCCTGCGATCTCCTCCACGGCCCCCTGCGATCTACTCCGCGGCCCCCCTGCGATCTTCCCCACGGCCCCCTGCGATCTCCTCCGCGGCCCCCCTGCGATCTTCCCCACGGCCCCCTGCGATCTCCTACATGGCCCCCTGCGATCTCCTCCACGGCCCCGCTGCGATCTCATCCACGGCCCCCTGCGATCTCCTCCGTGGTCCCCCACCCCCCCGCGATCTCCTCCTCGACCCCCTCCGCGATCTCCTCCTCGGCCCCCGCCCCCCGCGATCTCCTCCTCGGCCCCCCCCCGCGATCTCCTCCGCGGCCCCCCTGCGCTCTCCTCCACGGCCCCCCTGCGATCTCCTCCGCGGCCCCCCTGCGATCTCCTCCGCGGCCCCCCTGCGATCTCCTCCGCGCCCCCCTGCGATCTCCTCCGCGCCCCCCTGCGATCCTCCACAGCCCCCCTGCGATTCTCCACGGCCCCCCTGCGATCTCCTCCACGGCCCCCCTGCGATCTCCTCCACGGCCCCCCTGCGATCTCCTCCACGGCCCCCCTGCGATCTCCTCCACGGCCCCCCTGCGATCTCCTCCTCAGCCCCCCACCCCCCCCGCGATCTCCTCCGCGGCCCCCCTGCGATCTCCTCCGCGGCCCTCCTGCGATCTCCTCCGCGGCCCCCCTGCGATCTCCTCCGCGGCCCCCCTGCGATCTCCTCCGTGCCCCCCTGCGATCTCCTCCGCGCCTCCTTGCAATCTCCTCCGCGCCCCCCTGCGATCCTTCACGGACCCCCTGCGATCTCCTCTGCTGCCCCCCTGCGATCTCCTCTGCGGCCCCCCTGCGATCTTCTCCACGGCCCCCCTGCGATCCTCCCCGGTCCCCCTGCGATCTCCTCTACGGCCCCCTGCGATACTCCACGGCCCCCCTGCGATCTCCTCCTTGGCCCCCCTGCGATCTCCTCCATGGCCCCCTGCGATCTCCTCCGCGGCCCCCCTGCGATCTTCCCCACGGCCCCCTGCGATCTCCTCCACGGCCCCCTGCGATACTCCACGGCCCCCCTGCGATCTCCTCTGCGGCCCTGCGATCTCCTCTGCGGCCCTGCGATCTCCTCCGCGGCCCCCCTGCGATCTTCCCCACGGCCCCCTGCGATCTCCTCCGCGGCCCCCCTGCGATCTTCCCCACGGCCCCCTGCGATCTCCTACACGGCCCCCTGCGATCTCCTCCACGGCCCCGCTGCGATCTCATCCACGGCCCCCTGCGATCTCCTCCGTGGGCCCCCCCCCCCCGCCGCGATCTCCTCCGTGGCTCCCCCCCCACAATCTCCTTTATGGCCCCCCCCTGCAATCTTCGCTCCTTCCCCAATCTCCCATTCTCACCTCCCCATTGATGACCCCCCAACCTCCAATCTCTCTGGGCCCCCTCCTCGATGTCCCGCTCGATCCCCGATCTCCCTCCTCCCCCGCTCCTTCCTCTATGCTCCCCAGCTGCGGCCTGGAGCCGCAGGTCTACCCCCCACAACAGCCAGCCAGTCTCTCAATCTGGCTGGTTGCGGCTGAGAAATTATTCCAAAAATGGTAATCAGGTCCTGCCATTAAATTCAGCAGGACCTGAGGGAAAGCCATTCTTTTGGGTTTCCCTACCACTGAACTGCTCCCCTGTTTCCTCCCCGCCTCCCCATAAATATTGGGGCCATAGTGTGAAGGATTCTTCTGTAGAAACCGGGAGAACATTAGATAGAGCAACTTCAGTTGGGGAAAAGAAGGGTAGGCTCCAGGAATGAAGGAATAACTAGAACTAAGATGCCATGTAAAACCCAGCACATGTCTGTAAAAGTAAGTACAGGAAACAGCATTAACCTAATGAGTGTTAGAATGTTACTTTAAAGTATTAGTTTACAACAACAAGTTGCATATATAGCAAAAATAGAAAGTGCTGCAAACACTTAGCGGGTCAGGCAGCATTTGTGGAGAGAATTGACAAGTTAATTGACAAGGGAACCTGTACAGGGAGACAGAAGAAAGGGAAACAAGGATAGAAGCAAAAGACAGGAAGGAGAAAAGCAAAAGTGGCAGTCAGAGAAATCAAGGGTTTAAATCAAACATGGCCACAGTAAATAATAATTCTAAAAGGTCTAACAGCATTAAAAAAACAAGACTGAAGCCTTTGTGTCTTAATGCGAGGAGCATTCGTAATAAGGTGGATGAATTAGCTGTGCAAATAGATGTAAACGGATATGATATGATTGGGATTACGGAAACATGGCTCCAGGGTGACCAAGGCTGGGAACTCAACATCCAGGGTATTCAATATTCAGGAAAGACAGGCAAAAAGGAAAAGGAGGTGGGGTAGCATTGCTGGTTAAAGAGGAGATTAACACAATAGTAAGGAAGGATATTAGCTCTGATGATGTGGAATCTGTATGGGTAGAGCTGAGAAATACCATGGGGCAGAAAACGTTAGTGGGAGTTGTATACAGACCACCAAACAGTAATGCTGAGGTTGGGGATGGCATTAAACGGGAAATTAGAGACGCGTGCAATAAGAGCACAGCAGTTATCATGGGTGACTTTAATCTACATATAGATTGGGCTAACCAAATTAGTAACAATACTGTGGAGGAGGAATTCCTGGAGTGTATACGGGATGGTTTCCTGGACCAATATGTCGAGGAACCAACTAGAGATCAGGCCATCTTAGACTGGGTATTATGTAATGAGAAAGGATTAATTAGCAATCTTGTTGTGCCAGGCCCCTTGGGTCAGAGCGATCATAATATGATAGAATTCTTCATTAAGATGGAGAGTGAAGTATTTGACTCATAGAAGATAGGAGTGGGCCATTCGGCCCCTCTAGCCTGCTCCGCCATTCAATGCGATCATGGCTCATCATCCAAGTTCAGTACCCGGTCCCTGCTTTCTCCCCATACCCCTTGATCCCTTTAGCCTTAAGAAATATATCCAACTCCTTCTTGAATATATTTAATGACTTGGCCGCTACTGCCTTCTCTGGTAGAGAATTCCACAGGTTCACCACTCTCTGGGTGAAGAAATTCCTCCTCATTTCTGTCCTAAATGGCCTACCCCTTATCCTTAGACTGTGACCCCTGGTTCTGGATTCCCCGACCATTGGGAACATCCTCCCTGCATCTAGTCTGTCCAGTCCTGCCAGAATTTTATAAGTTTCAATGAGATCCCCTCTCATTCTTCTAAACTCCAGTGAGTACAAGCCCAATCGTCCCAATCTCTCCTCATACGTCATTCCTGCCATCCCAGGTATCAGCCTGGTGAATCTTCACTGAACTCCTTCCATGGCAAGAATATCCTTCCTCAGATAAGGCGACCAAAACTGCACACAATACTCAAGATGTGGTCTCACCAAGGCCCTGTACAACTGCAGCAAGACATCCTTGTTCTTGTACTCAAACCCTCTCGCTATGAAGGCCAACATACCATTTGCCTTCTTAACCGCCTGCTGTACCTGCATGCTTACCTTCAGCGACTGGTGCACAAGGACACCCAGGTCTCGTTGCACTTCCCCTTCTCCCAATCTATTGCCATTCAGATAATAATCTGCCTTCCTGTTTTTGACACCAAAGTGGATAACCTCACATTTATCCACGTTATATTGCGTCTGCCATGCTTCTGCCCAATCACCCAACCTGTCCAAATCATCCTGTAGTTTCTCTGCATCCTCCTCACAGCGCACACGCCCACCCAGCTTTATGTCGTCTGCAAATTTAGAGATATTACATCTAGTTCCCTTGTCTAGATCATTAATATATATTGGCCCAGTAATTCGGGTCCAAATGCGTGAGTACGGTCTGGGTACTCACGCATCTGGCCGGATGAAATGCCGGCGTTCAGGAAACACCGTGCATGCGGGGAACGCCGGCATTTCCAGTCCTCTGAACGAAGGGGTTCAGAGGCACAGCGCGTGCGACTGCACAGGCAGCGCGTGCGCAGTGAACTTCGTCGATTTCATTCATGGATTCAGTGAGGGTAAGTCCTTACAAGTTACACTTGAAAAAAGCATGTGTAAAGTTGCTCCAAGGCTGCGGAGGAAGATATATTTTATCGTGGAGCTTCTGAAAGGCAATATTTTTGTTTGGGAAAGGGAGGAAAATTATTTTAAGAAATGTTGAGGTTAGTTTTAAAGTTTAATTTTTTTTTTTTAAATGGGTTTTCAGTACGGTAGGTAGAAGGAGCAATTGTGGCTGTGTGAATTGAATGTGAGAATGAGTGTTCTAAAATGAGTAATGTAACATTTCCAACACTTTTAAGAAAGAAACTTTTCATCAGTAATCAGTAATTATGTATGTATGTCCGCATATATTCCTTTACGTATATGTATGTATGTTTTATATTCCTTTACTTATGTGTATGAATATGTTTTTAATTATGATTTTCCAATAAGTTACTTTCTCTGAAAGTCATAATTAAATACATATAAGTAAAGGAATATATACATACACGCAAAGGAATATATACAGACATACATACATAATTACTTAAAAGAATATATTACTGATGAAAAGTTTCTTTCTTAAAAATGTTGGAGTCATTTTCACATTTAATAAACACAGCAAATTCAATTCACATAGCCACAATTGATCCTTCTACCTACAGTACTGAAAACCCATTTTAAAAAACAAAAATAAACTTTAAAACTTACCTCAGCATTTCTTAAAATAACTTTCATCCCTTTCCCAAACAACCGCAGCCTCTGGAGCAACTGTACTCATGCTTTTTTCATGTGTAAGTTGTAAGGACTTGACCTCACTGAAAGCATGAATGAAAGCGGCGAATTTTACTGCGCACGTGCTGCCTGTACAGTCGCACGCGTTCTGCCTCTGAACCCGTTCGTTCAGAGGACAGGAAATGCCGGTTTTCCCTGCATGCGCTGTGCATGCTGAAAACCGGCATTTCCTCCGGACAGACGCGTAAGTACCCCGACCGTACTCGCGCGTTTGGAAGGGAATTACTGGGCCAACATTTTACATGTCAATAAAATGAAAAATTTAACAATTGCACGATTTGCCCCCTCGCATCTGCGACTGAGGGTCCAAGGAGGTGCATTGCGCAACAGGTCATCGTCGTACGTATCCTCACACTGTTCCCTTTCGGGAACTGTATGAAGTGGTGGAAGGATTTCTGGCCACGTTAACACTCCTTCCGTGACCATAACCATCTTCATACCAGCCATTAGGGTGGTTAGTCCTATGGCGTGAGGGTTTTACGGGCTCCCACAACCCATCTGAGGGGGGGGGGGGCACTCACACCCGCAGACGCAAGTATCCCGCTGGATGTCCACCCAGAATTTATAGTTGGAGCTCCGACTCCACTTGCCGGGACTGTCTGGAGCGGGGTTCGAAACCCTACTCCTTCTGGCCCAGCGGCGGGGATGCTTACCGCTACGCAAAAGGCCCACTCCGCGCAAAAGGTGACACCCATACGTTTCCTGCGCCTTTTCCCTCCCCGTGACTGGAGCCCTATGCTGCCACTTGAAAGACCAAGCTATCATCTGTCCTTTTTGCGGCGCCTTTGACTTCTCATTACCAATGATGAGCAGGCGCTGTGCCTCCACCTCGTTGAGGAGATTGCTGAGGTCATCATCAGTTCAATTGTGAGTTCTTTTAATGCCGTGAATTGTGCTCATTCCAGCCATTTCACGTTGCTAATCGGATTGGGCCTTTGACGTAGCGATAGGATCCCCGCCGCTGGGCCAGACGGGGTAGGGTTTCGAACCCCGCTCCAGACAGTCCCGGCAAGTGGAGTCGGAGCTCCGTCTCTAAATTCTGGGTTGACATCCAGTGGGATATTTGCGTCCGTGGGTGTGGGTGGCCCCCCCTCCTTGTATAGCTTGTGGGAGCCCGTAAAACCCTCCCGCCATAGGACTAACCACCCTAATGGCTGGTTCAAAGATGGTTACGGTCACGGAATGAGTGTTAATCACGGCCATAAATCCTTCCACCACTTCATACAGTTCCCCAAAGGGAACAGTGTGAAGACACGTATGATGACGACATTGCTAAATAAATAAATGAAATTAAAAAAATTCTTTTAGGGCTTTTAAAAGTCTTTAAATTGCTTTAATTCTGTTTAAAACTACTTCAGATTCTTCAAAATAATGTAAACGTTTTTAAAAGTTTATAAAAGTTACCAAAAGCTTCACAAAAATACCAAAAACCTATTTAAAATGCTGCTTTGCATGTAAAAATGCTTAGCAGCTTGTGAGAAACATTGGGGGCGTGTCCTATTAAACAGACCTCAAGGGGCGTGTCTCACTTGCACAGCGCGCTCCAGGCTTCGCGCTGGCTGCACTCCTGGGCGGCGTGACGTCAGACGCTGCCCGGGATTCTTCTTTTTCAAACACGAATTCCAGGCGTCCCTGGAGGTGAAATGTCAGCGCGTCGGGTAAGTGCATATACGGGGCTTGCACGCGCGGCAAGCCACCGACCCGAATTACTGGGCCATTGTTAATAGCTGGGGTCCAAGGACCGATCCCTACGGTACCCCACTCGTCACTGCCTGCCACTTGGAAAAAGACCCGTTTATTCCAACTCTTTGCTTTCTATCTGCCAACCAGTTCTCTGTCCAAGTCAATTCCTTGCCCCCAATCCCATGTACCTTAACTTTACACGCTAATCTCTTATGTGGGACCTTATCGAAAGCCTTCTGAAAGTCCAAATACACCACATCCACTGCTTCTCCCTTATCTATTTTACTAGTTACAGCCTCAAAAAATTCCAGTAGATTAGTCAAGCACGATTTACCTTTTGTAAATCCATGTTGACTTTGTCCGACCCTGTCACTGTTTTCCAAGTGCTCTGCTATTACATCTTTTATAATGGACTCTAGCATTTCCCGCACTACCGATGTCAGGCTTACCGGTCTGTAATTCCCCGTTTTCTCTCTACCACCTTTTTTGAATAGTGGGGTAACATTAGCTACCCTCCAATCCATGGGTACTGTTCCAGATTCCATCGAATGTTGGATGATGATCAGCAATGCATCTACTATTTCTAGGGCCACTTCCTTAAGCACCCTAGGATGTAGATTATCAGGCCCTGGGGATTTATCGGCCTTCAATCCCATCAATTTCCTTAACACCATTTCCCTAACTACAAATACTGATTTCTTTCAGTTCCTCCCTTTCATCAGACCCTATGTTCCCTGACATTTCTGGAAGGTTATTTGTGTCCTTTGTGAAGACAGAACCAAAATATGTATTTAATTGGTCTGCCATTTCTTTGTTCCCCATTATAAATTCACCTGATTCTGACTGCAAGGGACCTACACTTAACTTCACCAATCTTTTTCTCTTCACATATCTATAAAAGCTTTTACAGTTAGTTTTTATGTTCCCTGAAAGCTTACTCTCATTCTATTTTCCCTTTCTTAATTAATCCCTTTGTCCTCCTTTTGTTGAATCCTAAACTGCTCCCAATCCTCAGGACTACTGCTTTTTTTGGCCAATTTATATGTCCTCTCCTTAGATCTGTGCTATCCCTAATTTCCCTCGTTAGCCACGGTTGAGTCACCTTTTTTGTTTTATTTTTATGCCAAACTGGGATGAACAAATTCAGTAGTTCATCCATGCAGTCTTTGAATGTTTGTCATTGCCTATCCACTGTTAACCCTTTGAGTGACATTCCCCAATCAATCCAACCCAATTCGCGCCTCAGACCATCATAGTTTCCTTTATTTAAATTCAGGACCCTAGTCTCTGAGTCAACTACTTCATTCTCCATCTTAATGAAGAATTCGATCATATTATGATCGCTCCGACCCAAGGGGCCTTGTACAACAAGTTTGCTAATTAATCCTTTCTCGTTACACAATACCCATTCTAAGATGGCTTGATCTCTGGTTGGTTCCTCGACATATTGGTCCCAGAAACCATCCCGTAAACACTCCAGGAATTCCTCCTCCATAATAATGTTACTAATTTGGTTAGCCCAATCTATATGTAGGTTAAAGTCACCCATGATGACTGCTGTGTCCTTTTTGCACGCTTCTCTAATTTCCCTTTTAATGCCATCCCCAACCTCGCATTACTGTTTGGAGGTCTATACACCACTCCCACTAACGTTTTCTGCCCCTTGGTATTTCTCAGTTCTACCAATACAGATTCCACATCATCAGAGCTAATATCCTTCCTTACAATTGTGTTAATCCCTTCTTTAACCAGTAATGCTACCCCACCTCCCTTTCCTTTTTGCCTATCTTTCCTGAATATTGAATACCCCTGGATGTTGAGTTCCCAGCCTTCACCACCCTGGAGCCATGTTTCCGTAATCCCAATCAAATCATATTCGTTTACCTCTATTTGCGCAGCTAATTCACGCACCTTTTTACGAATGCTCCTCGCATTAAGACACAAAGCCTTCAGGCTTGTTTTCTTAACGCTCTTAGACCAATTAGAATTATTATTTACTGTGGCCATGTTTGATTTAAACCCTTGATTTCTCTGACTGCCACTTTTGCTTTTCTCCTTCCTATCTTTTGCTTTTATCCTTGTTTCCCTTTCCTCTGTCCCCCTGCTAAGGTTCCCATTTTAGTTTAAACCCTCCCCCAGAGCACTAGCAAACACTCCCCCTAGGACATCGGTCCCGGCCCTGCCCAGGTGCAAACCGTCCGGTTTGAACTGGTCCCACCTCCCCCAGACTCAGAGACTAGGGTTCTGAATTTAAATAAAGGAAACTACGATGGTATGAGGTGCCAGTTGGGTAGGATGGATTGGGGAACGTTACTTAAAGGGTTGATCGTGGATAGGCAATGGCAAACATTTAAAGATCGCATGGATGAACTACAGAATTTGTTCATCCCTCTTTGGCATAAAAATAAAACAAAAAAAGGTGACTCAACCTTGGCTAACAAGGGAAATTAGGGATAGCATAAGATCCAAGGAGAGGACATATAAATTGGCCAGAAAAAGCAGCAAACCTGAGGATTGGGAGCAGTTTTGGATTCAGCAAAGGAGGACAAAGGGATTAATTAAGAGGGGGAAAATAGATTATGAGAGTAAGCTTGCAAGGAACATAAAAACTGAGTGTAAAAGCTTCTATAGATATGTGAAGATAAAAAGATTGGTGAAGTCAAGCTTAGGTCCCTTGCAGTCAGAATCAGGGGAATTTATAATGGGGAACAAAGAAATGGTTAACCAATTAAATATATACTTTGGTTCTGTCTTCTCAAAGGAGGACACGAATAACCTCCCAGAGATGTCAGGGAACATAGGTTCTAATGAGAGGGAGGAACTGAATGAAATCAGTAATTGTAGGGAAATGGTGTTAGGGAAATTGACGGGATTGAAGGCCGATAAATCCCCAGGGCCTGATAATCTACATTAAGGAAGTGGCCCTAGAAATAGTAGATGCATTGCTGGTCATCTTCCAAAATTCTATAGACTCTGGAACAGCTCCCATGGATTTGAGGGTAGCTAATGTTACCCCACTATTCAAAAAAGGTGGTAGAGAGAAAACGGGGAATTATAGACCGGTAAGCCTGACATCAGTAGTGGGGAAAATGCTAGAGTCTATTGTAAAAGGTGTAATAGCAGAGCACTTGGAAAACAGTGACAGGATCGGACAAAGTCAACATGGATTTACATAGAAACATAGAAGATAGGAGCAGGAGTAGGCCATTCGGCCCTTCGAGCCTGCTCCGCCATTCAATGAGATCATGACTGTTCATCCAAATTCAGTACCCTGTCCCTGCCTTCTCCCCATATCCCTTGATCCCTTTAGCCTCAAGAAATATATCCAACTCTTTCTTGAATATATTTAATGAACTGGCTTCCACCGCCCTCTGTGGCAGAGAATTCCACAGGTTCACCACTCTCTGGGTGAAGAAATTCCTCCTCATTTCAGTCCTAAATGGCTTACCCCTTATCCTTAGACTACGACCCCTGGTTCTGGACTCCCCGGCCATCAGAAACATCCTTCCTGCATCTAGTCTTTCCAGGCCTGACAGAATTTTATAGGTATCGATGAGATCCCCTCTCAATCTTCTAAACTCCAGTGAGTATAAGCCAAATCGACACAATCTCTCCTCGTACGTCATTCCTGCCATCCCAGGTATCAGCCTGGTGAATCTTCGCTGCACTCCCTCCATGGCAAGAACGTCCTTCCTCAGGTAAGGTGACCAAAACTGCACACAATACTCAAGGTGCGGTCTCACCAAGGCCCTGTACAACTGCAGCAAGACATCCTTGTTCTTGTACTCGAACCCTCTTGCTACGAAGGCCAACATACCATTTGCCTTCTTAACCGCCTGCTGCACCTGCATGCTTACCTTCAGCGACTGGTGCGCAAGAACACCCAGGTCTCTTTGCACTTCCCCTTCTCCCAATCTATTGCCATTCAAATAATAATCTGCCTTCCTGTTTTTGCCACCAAAGTGGATAACCTCACATTTGTCCACATTATAGTGCATTTGCCATGTTTCTGCCCAATCACCCAACCTGTCCAAATCGTACTGGAGTTTCACGACATCCTCCTCACAGCATACCCTCCCACCCAGCTTTGTGTCGTCTGCAAATTTGGAGATATTACATCCAATTCCCTCGTCCAGATCATTAATATATATTGTGAACAGCTGGGTCCTAGGACCGATGCTTGCGGTACCCCACTAGTCACTGCCTGCCACTCGCAAAATGACCCGTTTATTCCAACTCTTTGCTTTCTGTCCGCCAACCAGTTCTCTATCCAAGTCAATACCTTGCCCCCAATCCCATGTGCCTTAATTTTGCAGGCTAACCTCTTATGCGGGACCTTATCGAAAGCCTTCTGAAAGTCCAAATACACCACATCCACTGGTTCTCCCTTATCTATTTTACCAGTTACATCCTCAAAAAATTCCAGTAGATTAGTCAAGCATGATTTACCTTTTGGAAATCCATGTTGACTTTGTCCGATCCTGTCATTGCTTTCCAAGTGCTCTGCTATTACATCTTTTATAATGGACTCTAGCATTTTCCCCACTACCGATGTCAGGCTTACCGGTCTATAATTCCCCGCTTTTTCTCTGCCACCTTTTTTGAATAGTGGGGTAACATTAGCTACCCTCCAATCCATGGGTACTGTTGCAGAGTCTATTGAGTTCTGGAAGATGACCAGCAATGCATCTACTATTTCTAGGGCCACTTCCTTAAGTACCCTGGGATGTAGATTATCAGGCCCTGGGGATTTATCAGCCTTCAGTCCCATCAATTTTCCTAACACCATTTCCCTACAAATACTGATTTCTTTCAGTTCCACCCTTTCATCAGACCCTATGTTCCGCAGTATTTCTGGGAGGTTATTTGTGTCCTCCTTTGTGAAGACAGAACCAAAATATGTATTTACTTGGTCGGCCATTTCTTTGCTCCCCATTATAAATTCCCCTGATTCTGACTGCAAGGGACCTACGCTTGACTTCACCAATCTTTTTCTCTTTACATATCTATAAAAGCTTTTACAGTCATTTTTTATGTTCCCTGCAAGCTTACTCTCATTCTATTTTCCCTTTCTTTATTAATCCCTTTGCCCTCCTTTGTTGAATCCTAAACTGCTCCCAATCCTCAGGATTATTGCTTTTTCTGGCCAATTTGTATGTCCTCTCCTTGGATCTTATGCTATCCCTAATTTCCCTTGTTAGCCACGGTTGAGTCACCTTTTTTGTTTTATTTTTATGCCAAACTGGGATGAGCAACTTCTGTAGTTCATCCATTCGGTCTTTGAATGTTTGCCATTGCCTATCCACCGTCAACCCTTTGAGTGCCATTCCCCAATCAATCCTACCCAACTCGCTCCTCAGACCTTCGTAGTTTCCCTTATTTAAATTGAGGACCCTAGTTTCTGAGTCAATTACTTCATTCTCCATCTTAATGAAGAATTCGATCATATTATGATCGCTCCGACCCAAGGGGCCTCGTACAACAAGATTGCTAATTAATCCTTTCTCGTTACATAATACCCAGTCTAAGATGGCCTGATCTCTGGTTGGTTCCTCGACATATTGGTCCAGGAAACCATCCCGTAAACACTCCAGGAATTCCTCCTCCACAGTATTGTTACTAATTTGGTTAGCCCAATCTATATGTAGATTAAAGTCACCCATGATGACTGCTGTGCCCCTATTGCACGCTTCTTTAATTTCCCTTTTAATGCCATCCCCAACCTCCGCCTTACTGCCTCGGGCTGCTCCTTTTATCCTACGCTGCCTCTGGTGCTCCCTCACAGGTCCGCTGCCTCTCCGGTCTCGGGGCTCTGGGCCTCGCTGCCTCGGGCTGCTCCTTTTATCCTCCGCCGCCTCTGGTGCTCCCTCGCAGGTCCGCTGTCTCTCCGGTCTCGGGGCTCTGTGCCTCGCTGCCTCGGGCTGCTCCTTTTACCCTCCGCCGCCTCTGGTGCTCCCTCGCAGGTCCGCTGCCTCTCCGGTCTCGGGGCTCTGTGCCTCGCTGCCTCGGGCTGCTCCTTTTACCCTCCGCCGCCTCTGGTGCTCCCTCGCAGGTCCGCTGCCTCTCCGGTCTCGGGGCTCTGGGCCTCGCTGCCTCGGGCTGCTCCTTTTATCCTCCGCCGCCTCTGGTGCTCCCTCGCAGGTCCGCTGCCTCTCCGGTCTCGGGGCTCTGGGCCTCGCTGCCTCGGGCTGGTCCTTTTATCCTCTGCCGCCTCTGGTGCTCCCGCGCAGGTCCGCTGCCTCTCCGGTCTCGGGGCTCTGGGCCTCGCTGCCTCGGGCTGCTGCTTTTATCCTCCGCCGCCTCTGGTGCTCCCTCGCAGGTCCGCTGCCTCTCGGGGCTCTGGGCCTCGCTGCCTCGGGCTGCTCCTTTTATCCTCTGCCGCCTCTGGTGCTCCCTCGCAGGTCCGCTGCCTCTCCGGTCTCATGCTTGACTAATCTACTGGAATTTTTTGAGGATGTAACTGGTAGAATAGATAAGGGAGAAGCAGTGGATGTGGTGTATTTAGACTTTCAGAAGGCATAAGAGATTAGCATGTAAAGTTAAAGCACATGGTATTGGGGGCAAGGTACTGACTTGGATAGAGAATTGGCTGGCAGACAGGAAGCAAAGAGCTGGAACAAACAGCTCTTTTTCGGAGTGGCAGGCAGTGACTAGTGGGGTACCGCAGGGATCGGTGCTAGGACCCCAGCTATTCACAATATATATTAATGATCTAGACGAGGGAACTAGATGTCATATCTCCAAGTTTGCAGACGACACAAAGCTGGGTGGGCGTGTGTGCTATGAGCATGATGCCAAGAAACTCCAGTATGATTTGGATAGGTTGGGTGAGTGGGCAGATGCATGGCAGATGCAGTATAATGTGGATAAATGCGAGGTTATCCACTTTGGTGGCAAAAACAGGAAGGCGTGTTATTATCTGAACGACAATAGATTGGGAGATGGGGAAGTGCAACGAGACCTGGGTGTCCTTGTGCACCAGTCGTTGAAGGTAAGCATGCAGGTGCAGCAGGCGGGTAAGAAGGCAAATGGTATGTTGGCCTTCGTAGCGAGCAGATTCGAGTACAGGAACAAGGATGTTTTGCTGCAGTTGTACAGGGCCTCGGTGAGACCACACCTTGAGTATTGTGTGCAGTTTTGGTCGCCTTATCTGGGGAAGAATGTTCTTGCCATGGAGGGAGTGCAGCGAAGATTCACCAGACTGATACCTGGGATGGCAGGAATGACATATAAGGAGAGATTGGGTTGATTGGGCTTATACTCAGTGGAGTTTAGAAGAATGAGAGGGGATCTCATTGAAACTCATAAGATTCTAACAGGATTAGACAGACTAGATGCAGGAAGGATGTTCCCGATGGTCGGGGAGCCAAGAACCAGGGGTCACAGTCTAAAGATAAGGGGTAAGCCATTTAGGACAGAGATGAGGAGGAATTTCTTCACCCAGAGAGTGGTGAACTTGTGGAATTCTCTACCACAGTAGGCAGTTGAGGCCAATTCATTAATTAAATATATTCAAGAAGGAGTTAGATATATTTCTTAAGGCTAAAGGGATCAAGGGATATGGGGAGAAAGCAGGGACAGGGTACTGAATTTGGTTGATCAGCCATGATCTCATTAAATGGCGGGGCAGGCTCGAGCGGCCGAATGGCCTACTCCTGCTCCTATCTTCTATGTTTCTATATTAATGATTCAGGCGTATACCCTTAATCTTTTGAATAGTGCAGATAGTGTGTTATCAAATGCTCGTGTCCATTTGCAACGTCAGATTTCTGACTGGTCCCCTTGGAGGACACACCCAACAGTTTGTCTGGAATGTGTAATTTAATCCTGCCTGCTGTTGACAACTCTGCAACGTGTAATTTGATCCAGTCTTGCCAGACTACAGAATGTGCAAGTTTAGTTAGCTTTGTGAATATCCTGTTAGTAATATCCTGCAATTGTAATTATAGTTGTCCTTGGCTGGTAAAATAAAAGTCATTGACCTAGAAATTGGACATTGACAAAAACTTGCCGATGTCACCATGGCCTCATGTTTACGGCTGCTGAAAATAGCTGCAGTGCTACCGGGAAAAAATTTGCGCTGGGGGCCAAAGATTTTTAGCTCAGCGCTAACATACAGTGTAACGCCCTCCTGGTGGCATTAATGGAGGCATCTGACCGGAAGTTCTCGTCCTGAAGTGGCGTTGCAGCTTCTTACAGCCTCTGGGAGCGAGGCTGTGGAGTTCGCAATGAATTGTTGGCAAATAAAAGGGCTATGAATTAAAGGGACGATGCATTCAGAACTAATAAAAATTAAAATCAAGTGGAAAAAATGCATTTTTCAGCCCTTACTACCTTTCAAAAAGAAGTACAAATACGAGTCATCAGCACTTAAAGCTGAATTCCCTTGCGAATCTCAAAAAATGGGATAAGTGCTTCAGCACTAACACAATGCCTCAGCAAGCCAGGGAAGGAACACCCACGGTTCCGCACGTAGTACTCCAGCTTTGTGCAGGGTGTCAACACTGCAAGAAAGGTCCTCTATCCACAGGGGCCAGGAGGCCCTCCAGAAAGAATGATGTTGGACCACATCACCGAAGATGTCACTGCCAGCAGTGTCGCCCCCACCACCTGGCTCCAGTGCCCAAAGAAGCTTCATGACCTCAGACCACTGGTCAAGGTCAGTGAATGCATCTTCAAAAGCCGTCTGCTACCAACTGAATCACTAGCCTCACACACTGTTCAATGCACGACTCCCCAGCGCTGCGCAGTCACTCACCTACCAACAATCTGTACCAATCACGAGGCACATCTCCCATTCCGAGCCTCACCTCACCCTGTTGGAGGGGACAGTGCAGTCCATTCTCGGCAGGGACTTGGCGGAGCCCTTGGCCAGCGGCGGGGACAGAAAGGATATAAGATGCTAGTATCCTCATACATTATCCTCCTTCTGGCATGCACCTCTTGCTTTTCCGCCATCCCGTCACCACAACTCCACCCTTGTGCCTTCCTCATTTCACACACCAAAGAAATGCAACCTGTCTCACCAGTGGTTGGCCAAGAAGAGGGAGAGGAGAGTGAAAAAGAAGCAGAAACACCATCACTCGATTTGACACTCCCAGCCACCAGCTCCTCAAAGTTGACCAGCAAGGCCATTTGCAGTTTCGCCCATTGAAAGTCAACAGCCTTCTACCAGCAATGCTGCAGCCACTGGGGTAGCACTGTGTGACATCAGCAAAAGGCATACACAAGACAGTCACTAAGGGAATGCTGAAGGGTGATGAGTTGATTTCTTGATGTCAGATTGGATGGATAGATATATGAAGTTGGATTGGAAAGCTTGCTTTGTGGTGGCTTTTATTTCTGCAATGTGACCAAGAGGATGCTGTGATGGTCAGTAAAAGAGGGAAGGTAAGGTGTGGGGCTAATGTGGAAAGGGGAATTGGAGGTGTGGTCACTGGTACTGCAGGCAGATGATTCCATCCAGGATATGAGTGTGTCCAGGATAGTTTTCTGCAACAATATGTCCAAGAACCAACAAGGGGGCATGCCATGTTAGATTTAGTAATGAGTAACGAGCCAGATTTAGTTAACAGCCTAACGGTGCGTGAACATTTATCTAATAGCAATCATAACATGATCGAGTTCAAAGTAGTGTTTGAAAGGGAGAAACGCAAAACAACTACCAAGATTCTAGATTTAGGTAAGGCCAACTTCAACAGGATGAGACAGAGACTGTCCACAGTAAACTGGGCAAATCTGTTAATGGGTAAAATGACAGAAGATCAGTGGGAGGTGTTCAAAAAATAATTGATTGTGATACAGAACCAGTTTATACCCCTGAGGATTAAGAGCTCTACTTGCCAAAAAAAAAGCCATAAATGACTAAAGAGGTAAGAGACAACATAAACTTAAAGAAAAAGCATACAAAAATGCAAAAATTAGCACAAATCCTGGCGAATGGGAAAGATACAAAGAACAGCAAAGGGTAACAAAACAGATAGTAAGAGCTACAAAAAGGGAGTATGAAATGAAACTTGCAAGTGATATCAAAATCAACACAAACATTTTTTACAATTATATTAGGAAAAAGAGGGTGGCCAGGAGCAATATGGCCCCTTGAAAACTGATAACGGTGATATAGTCAATGATAATAAGGAAATGGAGGACATGTTGAATAATTACTTTGCGTCAGTATTTACAGTAGAGGAAGAGGATAGCATGCCGGAAATCCCAAGGAAACTAATATTGAATCAGGGGCAGGGACTCAACAGAATTACGTAAGCAAAATAACAGTAATGAAGAAAGTAATGGCACTAAAGTGTGACAAATCCCCAGGACCAGATGGTTTCCACCGCACGGTTTTAAATGAAGTAGGTGAGCACATTGCAGATGCTCTGACGATAACCTTCCAAAGTTCTCTCGATTCAGGAACCATTAGATTGTAAAATTGTGCATGTCACTCTGCTATTAGAGACTGGTGAGAGAGGGAAACCAGGGAATTACAAGAACATAAGAAATAGGAGCAGGAGTAGGCCAATCGGCCCCTCGAGCCTGCTCCGCCATTCAATAAGATCATGGCTGATCTGATCCTAACCGCCAATCTCTATCACAGAACTATCTCCTGAAACTAACAGAATTAGACACAGGAAATAGGAGCAGGATCAGGCTACACGGCCCCTGGGCCCGCTCCACTACCCACAGAGCCATGACCGATCCGAACCTAGACTCATGTCCAAATTCCTGCCTGCTCCCCGTAACCCTTTATTCCCTTTACTTCTAGGAAACTGTCTATTTCTGTTTTAAATTTATGTAATGATGTAGCTTCTACAGCTTTTTGGGGCAGCATATTCCATGGACCTACCACCCTCTGAGTGAAGTAGTTCCTCCTCATCTCAGTTTTGAAAGAGCAGCCCCTTATTCTAAGACTATGCCCCCTAGTTCTAGTTTCACCCATCATCGGGAACATCCTCCCCGCATCCACCCGATCCAACCCCTTCACAATCTTATATGTTTCAATAAGATCGCCTCTCATTCTTCTGAACTCCAATGAGTAGAGTCCCAATCTACTCAACCTCTCCTCATATGTCCATCCCCTCATCCCCGGGATTAACCGAGTGAACCTTCTTTGTACTGACTCGAGAGCAAGTATGTCCTTTCTTAAGTATGGACACCAAAACTGTACGCAGTATTCCAGGTGCGGCCTCACCAATACCTTGTACAACTAAAGCAATACCTCCCTATTTTTATATTCTATCCCCCTAGCAATGAAAGCCAACATTCCATTGGCCTTCTTAATCACTTGCTGCACCTGCATACTAACCTTTTGAGTTTCGTGCACCAGGACCCCCAGATCCCTTTGTACTTCAGTACTTTCCAATTTCTTGCCATTAAGATAATAACTTGCTCTACGATTTTTCCTGCCAAAGTGCATAACCTCACACTTTCCAGTATTGTATTCCATCTGCCAAATCTTTGCCCACTTACTTAGCCTGTCGATGTCCCCTTGCAGGTTTTTTATGTCCTCCTCACTCACTACTTTCCCTCCCATCTTAGTATCATCTGCAAACTTTGATATGTTACACTCGGTCCCCTCCTCCAAATCGTTAATATAGATTGTAAAGAGTTGGGGACCCAGCACTGACCCCTGCGGAACACCACTAGTTACTGATTGCCAGTCTGAGAATGAACCATTTATCCCAACTCTCTGCCTTCTGTTAGATAGCCACTCCTCTATCCATGCCAGAATATTACCCCCAATCCTGTGATTTTTTATCTTAAGCAATAATCTTTTGTGTGGCACCTTGTCAAATGCCTTTTGGAAGTCTAAATACACTACGTCCACTGGTTCCCCTTTATCCACCCTGTACGTTACTTCCTCAAAGAACTCCAGCAAATTTGTCAAACATGACTTCCCCTTCATAAAACCATGCTGACTTTGTCCTATTAAATTATGATTATCCAAATGTCCTGTTACTGTCTCCTTAATAATGGACTCCAAAATTTTACCTACCACAGATGTTAGGTTAACCGGTCTATAGTTTCCAGCCTTCTGTCTACTGCCCTTTTTAAATAAGGGTGTTACATTAGCAGTTTTCCAGTCTGCCGGGACCTTTGCCGAGTCCAGGGAGTTTTGGAAAATTATTACCAATGCATCCACAATCCCTACCGCCACTTCCCTCAAGACCCTAGGATGTAAGCCATCAGGTCCAGGTGATTTATCCGCCTTGAGTCCCATTATTTTACCGAGTACCACTTCCTTAGTGATTTTGATCGTGTTTAGCTCCTCCCCCCCCTTTAGCCCCCTGTTTGTCCAGTGTTGGGATATTCTTAGTGTCTTCTACTGTAAAGACTGATGTAAAATATTCATTCAGTGTTTTTGCCATCTGCATATTTCCCACCATTAATTTCCCGGTCTCATCCTCTAAGGGACCAACATTTACTTTAGCCACCCTTTATCTTTTTATATAACTATAAAAACTCTTACTATCTGTTTTTATATTTTTTGCTAATTTACTTTCATAATCTATCTTCCCTTTCTTAATCAATCTTTTTGTTATTTTTTGCTGTCTTTTAAAGTTTTCCCAATCCTCTATCCTCCCACTAGATTTGGCTACCTTATATGCCCTTGTTTTTAGTCGAATACTATCCTTAATTTCTTTACTTAGCCACGGATGGCTGTCTTTTCTTTTACACCCTTTTCTTCTCAGTGGAATATATATTTTTTGGAAGTTGTAAAATAACTCCTTGAATGTACACCACTGATCATGTATCGTCTTACCCTTTAATCTATTTTCCCAATCCACTCTACTCAATTCCGCTCTCATACCTTCATAGTCTCCTTTATTCAAGCTTAGCACGCTTGTTTGAGATCCAACCTTCTCACCCTTTAATTGAATATCGAATTCAACCATGTTATGGTCACTCATTCCAAGGGGATCCTTTACTAGGACATTTTTAATTAATCCCGTCTCGTTACACAGGACCAGATCTAAGGTTGCTTGCCCCCTGGTCGGTTCAGTTACATACTGCTCAAGAAACCCATCCCTAATACACTCAATGAACTCATCTTCAAGGCTGCTCTGCCCAATTTGATTTGTCCAATTAATATGATAGTTGAAATCCCCCATAATTATAGATGTTCCCTTATTACAAGCCTCAACTATTTCCTGATTGATACTCCGTCCAACAGAGTTGCCACTGTTCGGAGGCCTATGGACTACGCCCACTAGTGTTTTTTTCCCCTTATTATTCCTTACCTCCACCCAAACTGTTTCATTATCCTGATCTTTTGACCCAATATCATTTCTCTGTATTACAGTGATTCCTTCCTTTATTAACATAGCCACCCCACCTCCCCTTCCTTCCTGCCTGTCCTTCCTGATCGTTAAATAACCTGGTATGTTTAATTCCCAGGCATTGTCACCCTGCAGCCATGTTTCTGTAATGGCCACAAGATCATACCCATATGTAGTTATTTGTGCCATTAACTCATCTATTTTGTTACGAATGCTACGTGCATTCAGATAGAGAACTTTCAAAGATGTTTTGTGACACTTAGTTCCTGCTTTTGCCCTTTTTATTACTTTACCTTTTACTCCATACCTTCTGCCCCTTCCTGACACGCTCTGGTTTTTAATTTCCCCACTGCTACCTAAGACTATGACCTTCTCTGTTGTCATTTTTATTATTTGCTCTCTAGGAACCTCCCCCGCACTAGTTAGTTTAAAGCCCTCTCTACAGCCCTAGTTATATGATCCGCCAGGACTCTAGTCCCAGCACTGGCCAAGTGAAGCCCGTCCCAACGGAACAGCTCCCTCCTGCCCCAGTACTGGTGCCAGTGTCCCAGGAAGCAAAACCCATTTCTCCCACACCAGTCTTTGAGCTACGCATTTAACTCTCTAATTTTATTTGTCCTAGCCAAATTCGCTCGTGGCTCAGGTAATAATCCAGAGATGATTACCCTTGTGGTTCTGCTTTTTAATTTGGCCCCTAGCTGCTCAAAGTCCCTCAGCAGAACCTCCTTCCTTGTCCTATCTATGTCGTTGGTACCAACATGGACCATGACAACTGGATCCACCCCCTCCCACTCCAAGTTTCTCTCCAGTCCAGAGGAGATGTCCTTAACCCTGGCACCGGGCATGCAACACAGCCTTCGGGACTCTCGCTCTCGGCTGCAAAGAACTCTATCTATCCCCCTAACGATACTATCCCCTACCACTACAACATTTCTTTTAACTCCCCTCACTTGAATGGCCCCCTGCTCCACGGTGCTGTGGCCAGGTTGCTCATCCTCCCTGCAGTCCCTGCTCCTGTCCCCACAGGGAGTAAGAGCCTTGAACCTGTTGGACAAGTGCAAGGGCTGCGGCTCCTCCAACACTACCTCCTGGATCCCTGTACCTGCCTCACTTCTAGTCACACCATCCTGACCCTGGCCACGGACTACATCTGAATTAATTAATCTAGTTGGTGTGACTACCTCGTGATACAGAGTCCAGGTAACTCTCCCCCTCCCTGATGTGTCTCAGTGTTTGAAGCTCGGTCTCCAGCTCTTCAACACGGAGCCGGAGTTCCTCGAGCAGCCAACACTTACTGCAAATGTGATCACCGTGAGCATCAATGGTGTTCACCAGCTCCCACATATTGCAGCAGCAACACATCGCCTGATCTCCCATTCTATGTAATTAATTAAATTTATTAATATTATTCTTAAATATCCTCTGCCCCGATTCTAGATGGTGTATATCACACCTTAGGAACTATAAACCAAAGAGATTTAAGCTTAAAAGGGAGAAATACTCACCAACCAATCACTTACCCGCTTTCTGGTGACGTCACACTTGGATTACTTCTTACCTCTCTCCTTCCCTCCGAGTTCAGAGACTGGTACGCCTTACCTGGTCTCTGGGGACTTTTATACCCCGCACTGCCGCTCAGGATTCCTGCCGACGCACTGAGGCCTTACCTGGTCTCTGGGGACTTTTATACCCCGCTCTGCCACTCAGGATTCCCGCCGACGCTGTGAGGCCTTACCTGGTCTCTGGGGACTTTTAATACCCTGCTCTGCCGCTCAGGTTTCCCGCCGACGCTGTGAGGCCTTACCTGGTCTCTGGGGACTTTTATACCCCGCTCTGCCGCTCAGGTTTCCCGCCGACGCTGTGAGGCCTTACCTGGTCTCTGGGGACTTTTATACCCCGCTCTGCCGCTCAGGTTTCCCGCCTCTGGCATACATCCCTCCAAGCTCGTCGGTAGTCCTTATGATTTGGCCTTGTGCCATTGTCTGGGTAGAGAACATCTCGCTGGTGCTCCACTGCGGCCACCAATTGCTCCAGAGCCTCATTGGTGAAGCGCTCTGCTCTCTGTCTCACCTTCTCCATCTGGTCCAAGTTTTTAGCGCCAGAGAAGGGCCTGCGCCGATTCTGAGGCCTGCAAGGCGAAGAGTGTGCATGCTGAAGCTGACTGACCCACCCCTTTAAGAGCTGGCTGGCGCCTGGAAGTCTCGTGGTCATCAGTAATAGAGAGCACCTGCGCTGCACCCGTCCGCTCCGATATTGGGTTGCGCCGGAAGATTAGCGCCTTAGGGGTCCCGTGTAATGCCTCAATTCGCGCCTCAATCCCCTTCAGGGGCGATGCAACCCAATATCGCGCCAGGCGGTGATAAGTTTCGTCTGGCTATAAACTTTGCGCAGCGCCAGTTCTAACGCCTCAAGCGGGGCTATACCCAATTTCTAGGGCTATGTTTCTTTGTAAGTTCAACGACCTCACTCGGGTCGTTAGGGTGAGTGCCTTTTTCACATTCATCTTCATCCCTCCATCTGCACCTGACTTTATGGCCAGAGGGTGCGCGAAGTCCCAAAGGCCATCTGCCAGCCAGCACCCATGGCCCTTTCTGGAAACACACACGCACATTCAGCTCAGTGCATAATGTAAGGGCTATTCTACTATGGGGGGCATGTAATGTCAGCTCAGGGCAGCATGTTTCATCACTTTCCGTCCTTTCTCCTGCAGGCCAAGCTGGCCAGGAACCGTAGGGAGCAGCTTTGTACCGGAGGAGGCCGGCCTCACCTGCAGACCCTCACAGACCTCGAGGAGCGAGTCCACCAGATTGTTGGAAGCCGGATGAGTGGTCCTGTCACCTCTGGAGCTGCCGACCCCATTGTGCACAGCGATGGTAAGGTCATCACCTTTTTGAGCTCTCTCCTTCCACTTGTTCCCCCCACCAGCATGCTTTTTCACTTTGGACCCAAGTCAGTGCATTGCAGCATTCATGCATCCCTTGCTGCCACCCTGTCCTTTCGCTAAAGCCTCTTTTCAACCTCCCTGCTTTCAGATGCTGCATCACCAGTTCGGGAGCCAGGCCCTCAAGCTGCCACTGCCACTGACTCCGGAGGCGACGAGCAGGAGGAAGCCGGACCATCCCTACCACCCTCAGGCGAGCCAGCCCCTCTGCAGACTGGGGAGACTACTTCCCTGGAGGGGAGCGGGGGGGAATGCTCTGAGGAGGAACCAGTTCCAGGAACCAGCGGGCTGCAGCAACGCAAGGGGGGGTAGGGAAGCTCGGGTGCCGTCTCCCCAGAGGGCGAGTCAGGCCGCGAGTGCTGCTGCTCAGAGCGCAGAAGAGGTGCGTGTTCTCGCAGAAATGAGCACCCAGGCTGGGCTGAGGCACACTGAGCTCATGGCTGCAGTGGCAAGGATGCCTGAATCCATCGAGACACTGGCAAGGAGTGTCCAAGACTTCGGCGCAGCACAGGCAAGGAGTGTCCAAGACTTCGGCGCAGCACAGGCAAGGAGTGCGCAGGACTTCGGGACAGCACTGGAAAGGACTGTCCAGGGCCTTGGGACAGCACTGGAAAGGACTGTCCAGGGCCTTGGGACAGCACTGGAAAGGACTGTCCAGGGCCTTGGGACAGCACTGGAAAGGACTGTCCAGGGCTTCACCGAAGCACTGGCACCTGCCACGCAACTGCTGAGTGCTGCCACGCAGTCACTCGCTGGTCTAATGCAGACGCAGATTGAGGCCACGCGACCACTGACTGCTGCCGCCCTCGCTGGATCAGGCAGGATTACCCGGGGCCCTTGCAGCACCACAGCAGGCCAGCAATCTGTGGACCATCCGATTGCTTCGCATGCTGCGGTGCTGCCCCGTCAGAATGCCAGTGTGTCAGCCGACCAGGGAGCTGCTGTCCGCTCTCAGGATGACAGCATTCCTGATGCCACCGCTGGCCCGTCTCCACTGCAGCTGCCACCACCTGCAGGACAGACTGCTTCCACCCATGCACAGATGGAGCAGTCAGCAGCCGGGCCTTCCAGGCCCAGAGGTCGTCCAGGCCATCCCTCAGGGGCATCTGCACTTTCGGACAGTCAGCAGGCCTCCCCCAGCCTTGCTGCAGCCACTGGGGTCCCATTACGGAGGAGCTGCAGGGAGGGAAGGGGCCAATCTCGCAAGAGAAGCAGATCACCATCAAGGGGGAAAGAGTATAAGGTGCTGCTGGAACGACTTATTTGTAGAAATCAAGGCCGAGGATGCGGGTCTGAATGTTAGTTATGTTCTGGACAGTCTCCCGGGTGTGCGAGTCACTTATGTGTCAGTGTGTTAGTTTTGCTTTCAGTTGCCATTGCTTTGTCTTGTTGGAAGGAAGCACATTTTGTACAATAAAAAACTTTCTTTATTTACAATGGCCATGTCTGCTATTTATATGCATTTTGCCCTTCACAGGCTTTGGGGTATCAGAACGGTTCCATTCGTCTTCTTGGAATGTCAGCATGCATTCCGTGAGAGGGGCCTAGAAGCGACTTCTGATCAGCCTCTGACGGACGGCCCTTCCAGTTTGTGCCTCCCTCACATCATGGTCCTGCTCCTCCTCCTCCTCCTCCTCCTCCTCCTCTGCTGGTGCTTCAATGTCTGGTGGCATTGTCTGGGTCCGTAGGATAGCGAGGTTATGGAGCATGCAACATACAACCACGAAGTGGGAGACTCGCTTATGCGAGTACTGCAGGGCTCCTCCGGAATGGTCCAGACAGCGGAACCGCTGCTTCAGCACGCCGATTGTGTGCTCCACAATGTTCCTCGTCGCCTGATGACTCGCATTGTAGCGTTCTTCAGCAGGGGTGCTGGGCGAACGGACACAGAGGATAGCCCTTGTCCCCGAGAAGCCAGCCTCCTGGGTGAGCCGGGGCCTCGAAAAGGTCTGCAACAGAAGTCTGGCGCAGGATGAAGGCGTCGTGGCTGCTGCCTGGGAACTGCGCATTGACTGCGAGGATCAGCTGTCGGTGGTCACAGACCAGCTGGACATTCAAGGAATGGAACCCCTTGCGGTTGCGGAACTCCTCCGGATACAATACAGGTGCCCGCAAAGCCACGTGCGTGCAGTCAATGGAACCCTGCACCATGGGGAAGTCCGCTATTGCTGCGAAGCCCTCTACGCGCTCCCGCTGCTTGTCTGGGATCATTGGGAAGGAGATGTACTGCCGCCTCCTTTTAAACAGGGCATCAGTCACTTGACGGATGCAGCAATGCACCGCAAACTGCGAGATGTTGGCTATGTCCCCAGTTGCAGCCTGAAAGGAGCCGCTTGCGTAGAAATTTAGGGCAACAGTCATCTTCACAGCCACCAACAGAGATGTCCTGCACCTTATCTGAGGCTGCAGATCTGGCTGAAGCAGGTGGCACAGCTCAGTCACCACCTCCTTTCTAAAGCGCAGTCTTCTGATACACTGCTCCTCCGACATGTTCAAGTAGGAAAACTGCTGTCGGAAAACCCTGGCAGCGTAAGGTGTGGCGACGTCTGTTGGCCCCTCTCTCCCTGCATCTCTGTGCCCTTTCCAGATGATTTAGCAGCAGGACGTTCCCCTCCAATGCAGCCCCCATAATAAGTGCGCACAGAAAGTCTCCCCATTTGATATGCTCACCAACAGCAAGGTAATGGTCAGAAGGCTGAAGTTCTTCTGCCAGCGCTGGCTCAGTGGTGAAATGGCTCTCAGTGTGCAGCTCAGCAACTCTCTCTAACTCTTGAAGAAGTTGTGCTCCAAAAATGGCTGCCGCTTTTATACCACAGCAGTCCCCTTTAAAGAGTGCCCCCCCCCAGCCCCACAGCGACTGGGGAACATTCCAGGTAAGCTGTCCTTATTAGCGCCAGGCGGAATGGAGGGGCGCACCACTGAATTTCCGGTCCGGGGCACCCAAAAGGCGTTGCACACTGAAATGACATCATGATCTGCCTGCGCCCGTGAGCGGGCGCTAAGGTTTAGCGCCGGCGCAAAATGTCCGCTCAGTATGGGAAGAGGTGCAGGGTTCGCTGCGCCCGGGCGCTAGTTGGTTACCGCCCCACTTCTCGGCTCTTTAGGCGCTAATGGGTGGCGCAACAAACCGAATTTCTCCCCCGAGGTTTATAATATTGCAAAGAATAGTTGTAAGCCTGAGGATTGGGAAATCTTTAGAACCAGCAAAGGATGACCAAAAAATTGATGATAAGTGAGAAAATAGAATATGAGAGTAAATTAGCAAGAAATATAAAAACAGATTGTACGAGCTTCTACAAGTATATAAAATGGAAGAGAGTAGCAAAAATAAGCGTTGGTCCCGTAGAGGCTGAGACAGGAGAAATTATAATGTGGATCAAGGAAATGGCGGCGACGTTAAACAAATATTTTGGCCGGAATTTTGCCGGTCCTCAGAGTGCGGGATTGGAGGCGGGACCGCTGTCAAAATCGCAACCCACCTCTAATCAATCTTCCCAAGTGTCGGGTCCCCGATTTGCGCATGGACCTGACACCTAGCGGCAGGAAGAGGATTATAGCCACTTACCTGGCTGTTAACAGGTACTTGATACTTGTTAACAGGCTCTTTTTCAATTTTGCCGCTTCTGCCTCTGGTTCCCCGACGTCCGGACACCACGCCAGGTAAGTGTGGCATGTTGTGAGTCTGCTTTAATTTTTCTGCATTGATGACACCTGCAGAAGTGGTGTGAAGGATCCAATAGTGCACTGGTGAGTTTCAGAGGTAAGAAAATGTTAGGGAAATCATTTTTAATGCATTTACACTTTTCTGTAGGTAACAAGTTTTGAATTGGCTGTCTAGTGCCACCTCATTGGGAGAACATCTCTCACCAGTGACAGATCGCTTCTGTAACCTCACCTGCAGCTGCCAGCTGTTTTGGCCTAAGGAGGGAGTCACTGGAGAGCCTGGGTGCAACAATTCACCTTTGTACAGTGATTGTCAATGTCTGCAGCACCCCAATGGTGTCAGACACTGAGAAATGAGCTGTCAAAGAAAAATTGTGCGTGTTCCCTTTAAGAAAACCGGCAGATGACGCGTCATCAACTGACGTCATCAGAGGCTTCCTCTTAATTGGCCGGCAAGCCCGCAGGGCGGGCTTAACAAGGCCAATCGACATAAAATCACGTCCGTGGGCCGGATGCAGTTGGGGGTGGGACTGAAACCCGGAAACCAGTTGACCCGTTCCCAAGCCGCATCCATTTGCAAACTCGCGGCCTTTGTATCTGTCTTCACAGTAGTAGACACAAAAAATATACCAAAAATAGTGGGGAACCATGGGGCTATTAAGAGTGAGGAACTTAAAGTAATTAAGATCAGTAGAGAAAAAGTACTCGAGAAACTAATGGGACTAAAAGCCGACAAATCCCCCGAATCTGATGGCCTATATCCTAGGGTTCTAAAAGAGGTGGCTGCAGAGATAGTGGATGCATTGGTTGTGATCTTCTAAAATACCCTTGATTCAGGAAAGGTTCCAGCGGATTGGAAGTCAGCAAATGTAACCTTGCTATTCAAGAAAGGAGGGAGAGAGAAAACGGAACTACAGGCCAGTTAGCCTGACATCAATCATCAGAAAATGCTGGAATCCATTATTAAGGAAGTGGTAACAGGACACTTAGAAAATCATAATATGATTTGGTAGAGTCAACATGGTTTTATGAAAGGGAAATCGTGTTTGACAAATTTATTAGAGTTTTTTGAGGATGTAACTAGCAGGGTAGATAAAGGGGAATCAGTGGATGCAGTATATTTGGATTTTCAAAAGGCATTCAATACATTGCCACATAAAAGGTTGTTATGCAAGATAAGGGCACATGAAGTTGGGGGTAATGTATTAGCATGGATAGAGGATTGGTTAACGGACAGAAAACATAAAGTAGGGATAAACGAGTCATTTTCAGATTGACAGGCTGTAACTTGTGGGGTGCCGCAAGGATCAGTGCTTAAGCCTCAGCTATTTACAATCTATTTTAATGATTTAGATGAAGGGACCGAGTGCAATGTATCCAAGTTTGATGACGATACAAAGCTAGGTGGGAAAGTAAGCTGTGAGGAGGATGCAAAGAGCCTGCAAAGGCATATAGACGGGTTAAGTGAGTGGGCAATAAGGTGGAAGATGGAGGATAATGTGGGGAAATGTGAGGTTATTCACTTTGGTAGGAAGAATAGGAAAGATCAATATTTTTTAAATGGTGAGAAACTATTAAATGTTGGTGTTCAGAGAGATTTAGGTGTCCTAGTACAAGAAACACAGAGAGTTGGCATGCAAGTACAGCAAGTAATTAGTAAGGCAAATGGCAGGTTGGCCATTTTTTGCTAGAGGGTTGGAGTATTAAAGTAAGTAAGTCTTGCTATAATTGTACAGCATCTTGGTGAGACCACACCTGGCGTATTGTGTACAGTTTTGGTCTCCTTATCTAATACTTGCCTTAGAGGCAGTGCAACGAAGATTCACTAGATTGATTCCTAGGATGAGAGGGCTGTCCTAGGAGGAGAGATTGAGTAGATTGGGCCTATACTCTCTAGAGTTTAGAAGAATGAGAGGTGATCTCATTGAAACATATAAGATTCTGAGGGGGATTGACAGGATAGACGCTGAGAGGTTGTTTCCCCTGACTGGAGAGTCTAGAACCCGGGAGCATAGTCTCAGGATAAGGGGTCGGTCTATTATGACTGCGATGAGAGGGAGTTGGGTAGGATGGATTGGGGAATGTCACTCAAAGGGTTGTCGGTGGATAGGCAATGGCAAACATTCAAAGATTGCATGGATGAACAACAGAATTTGTTCATCCCAGTTTGGCATAAAAATAAAACAAAAAAGATGACTCAACCGTGGCTAACAAGGGAAATTAGGGATAGCATAAGATCCAAGGAGAGGACATATAAATTGACCAGAAAAAGCAGTAAACCTGAGGATTGGGAGCAGTTTAGGATTCAACAAAGGAGGACAAAGGGATTAATTAAGAGGGGGGAAATAGAGTATGAGAGTAAGCTTGCAGGGAACATAAAAACTGACTGTAAAAGCTTTTATAGATATGGGAAGAGAAAAAGATTGGTGAAGTCAAGTGTAGGTCCCTTGCAGTCAGAATCAGGGGAATTTATAATGGGGAACAAAGAAATGGCAGACCAATTAAATACATACTTTGGTTCTGTCTTCCCAAAGGAAGACACAAATAATCTCCCAGAGATGTCGGGCAACATAGGGTCTAATGAAAGGGAGGAACTGATAGAAAGCAGTATTTGTAGGGAAATGGTGTTAGAGAAATTGACGGGATTGAACGCCGATAAATCCCCAGGGCCTGATAATCTACATCCTAGGGTACTTAAGGAAGTGGCCCTAGAAATAGTAGATGCATTGCTGGTCATCTTCCAAAATTCGATAGACTCTGGAACAGTACCCATGGATTGGCGGGTAGTTAATGTTACCCCACTGTTCAAAAAAGGTGGTAGAGAGAATACGGGGAATTACAGACCGGTAAGCCTGACATCGGTAGTGGGGAAAATGCTAGAGTCCATTATAAAAGATGTAATAGCAGAGCACGAGAAAAACAGTGACCGGATCGGACAAAGTCAACATGGATTTACAAAAGGTAAATCGTGCTTGACTAATCTACTGGAATTTTTTGAGGATGTAACTGGTAAAATAGATAAGGGACAACCAGTGGATGTGGTGTATTTGGACTTTCAAAAGGCTTTCGATAAGGTCCCGCGTAAGAGATTAGCGTGTAAAGTTAAGGCACATGGGATTGGGGGCAAGGTATTGACTTGGATAGAGAACTGGTTGGCAGACAGAAAGCGAAGAGTTGGAATAAACGGCTCTTTTTCCGAGTGGCAGGCAGTGACTAGTGGGGTACCGCAGGGATCGGTCCTTGCACCCCAGCTATTCACAATATATATTAATGATCTAGACGAGGGAACTAGATGTAATATCTCCAAGTTTGCAGACGACACAAAGCTGGGTGGGCGTGTGTGTTGTGAGGAGGATGCCGAGAAACTCCAGTATGATTTGGACAGGTTGGGTGATTGGGCAGAAGCATGGCAGATGCAATATAACGTGGATAAATGCGAGGTTATCCACTTTGGTGTCAAAAACAAGAAGGCAGATTATTATCTGAATGGCAATAGATTGGGAGAAGGGGAAGTGCAACGAGACCTGGGTGTTCTTGTGCACCAGTCACTGAAGGTAAGCATGCAGGTGCAGCAGACGGTTAAGAAGGGAAATGGTATGTTGGCCTTCGTAGCGAGAGGGATTGAGTACAGGAACAAGGATGTCTTGCTGCAGTTGTACAGGGCCTTGGTGAGATCACATCTTGAGTATTGTGTGCTGTTTTGGTCGCCTTATCTGAGGAAGGATGTGCTTGCCATGGAGGGAGTGCAGCGAACATTCACCAGGCTGATACCTGGGATGGCAGGAATGACGTATGAGGAGAGATTGGATCGATTGGGCTTATACTCGCTGGAGTTTAGAAGAATGAGAGGGGATCTCATTGAAACTTATAAAATTCTAACAGGACTAGACAGACTAGATGCAGTAAGGATGTTCCCGATGGCCGGGGAATTCAGAACCAGGGTTCAGGAGGATAATAAGTGGGTGGGCATCCAGCTGGGTAGAAAGAGGCAGGCAGTGCAGGAACCCTCCGGGAGTGTGGCACTCTCAAAGTGGTTTTCAATGCCGAATACCAGTGAACATGTTAACCTTTTGCAATTAGTGTTCAAGGATACCCAGTTCATTCTGAATACCAACATTTCCCAATCTCTCACCATTTAAAAGCATTTCTGCTTTTCTACTTTTTCTACCAAAGTGGATAATTTAACATTTCTCCACATTATATTCATCTGCCATGTTCTTGCCTATCACTTAACCTGTCTATATTCCTTTGCAGTCTCTTTGCATCCTCCTTGCAACTTACTTTCCCACCTAGCTTTGTCAACAATACATTGGATACATTACACTTGGTCCCCTCATCTAAATCATTGATATAGATTGTAAATAGCTGAGGCCCAACCACTGATTCTTGAGGTGCCCCACTAGTTACAGCCTGCCAAAATGAAAATGACACATTTATTCCTACTCTCTGTTTGCTGTCCATTAACCAAGCCGCAATCCATGCTGATATATTACCACCAATCCCATGAGCCCTGATTTTGCATAATAACCTCTTGTGTGGCACCTTATTGAATGTGTTTTGAAAATCCACATACACTAGCAGTTTAGTCGAAATGAGGTCACGTGGTCAGGAGGTAGGTGAAATGGGCTTGATAAGTGTTGAAAAAGCAGGGAAGCAATGGGTGAATATCAAGAGTGAAAGAGGGATTCAGGGGTAGGATGTGAGTGTGATTTCACTTAATACCTTATCTTGGTCTTGCAGCAGGTTGCCTGTCAACTAGGAAAATGTACACGTCACAGTGGGTACAGAAAAGAGATGACAAAATAAATTTAAGAGTTTAGGCGATCTTTCTTTCAATAGGTGCAATACTACATTGAGAATAACCTTAGATCAGATTGTTATAATGCAGGATTGTGGAGTGTCATTGCTGATGATGAAGCAGTCTGTGCCCACATGCAGCAAGACCTGGACAACATCCAGGCTTGGGCTGATATGTGGCAAGTAACATTTGTGCCACACAAGTGCCAGGCAATGACCATCTCCACCAAGAGAGAGTCTAACCACCTCTCCATGACATTCAATGGCATTACCATTATCAAATCCCCCAAGATCAACATCCTGGGGGTCACCATCGACCAGAAATTTAACTGGAGCCACCACATAAATACTGCGGCTACAAGAATAGGTCAGAGGCTGGGTATTCTGCAGCAAATGTTCTGACTCCCCAAAGCATTTCTACCACCTGCAAGGCACAAGTCAGGAGTGTGATGCACTCCTCTTCACTTGCCTGGATGAGTGTAGCACAACAACATTCAAGCTCAACACCATCCAGGACAAGGCAGTCCACTTGATCGGCATCCCATCCACCACCTTAAACATTCACTCCCTTCATCACCGGTGCACCGTGGCTGCAGTGTGCCATCTACAAGATGCACTGCAGCAACTCGCCAAGGCTTCTTCGACAGCATCTCTCAAACCTGCGACCTCTACCACCTATAAGGACAAGGGCAGCAAGCGCATGGGAACACCACCAACTCCAAATTCCCCTCCAAATCACACACAATCCTGACTTGGACATATATCGCTGTTTCTTCATCGTTGCCCGGTCAAAATCCTGGAGCTCCCTACTTAATGGCATCTGCGGTTCAAAAAGGCAGATCACCACCACCTTCTCAAGGGCTTTAAATTCTGGCCTTGCCAGCAACGCTCACATCCTGTGAAGGAATAAATTAAAAACTCGCAAGCAAACTTATGTTCCAGGAACTGCTGAAAAAGCTACATATGGCTGCCAAAGTGAGTTGTGTCCTCGTACACAGTTTGACAGTGTTTTAATGAAAAGATGGAAGAATGCCTATTTTCTCTGCAATTAATAACCCATTAACAAAAATAAATTTGCAGAAATTCATGTTTCAATCACACACTCATACAATTTCATGAGTTCGAGAGAATTTTTTTTTTTAAAGAGGAATTTTACCCTCATTATTGCTGTGTGCATTTTGTATAGTTTTTGGGCTAAAAATTGAATATAGCCAAGAAAGTGGCAGTGTTAAGACTAAATGAGGTTAAGCTGCGCCACTTGAAAATGGTCTAGTTAAGATGCAAAATTCGTCCTCACTTTTCATTAACGTGATTTTAGTCATAATTTCAGTGCTAAAACTGCTGCTCATTGGCATTACACTGAACAAGTGGACCAATATCAGGGACGGTCTAATTCACAGTCAAGATTGTCACAGGCTTTTTCCACTACTTAAAGGGAATGTGCATTAATGCTGCAGTACCTCATTGTCAGGCTGCTAGGCTGTTCAGCTGCCCCTTCTTCTTCTTAGGCAGTCCCTCGGAACCGAGGATGACTTGCTTCCACACTAAAAATGAGTTCTCAGGTGACTGATGAGTCGAATGCGCAACCTACTGTCTCTGTCACAGGTGGGGCAGACGGTGCTTGAAGGGGTGGGTCGGTGGGGTGCTTGGGATGACATGTGCTCCTGCTGTTTGCGCTTGGGTTCCGCTTGCTCCCAGCGAAGAGACTCGAGGTGTTCGGCGCCTTCCCAGATGCTTCTCCTGCACTTTGTGCAGTCTTGGGCCAGGGATTCCCAGGTGTTGTTGGGAATGTTGCACTTTTTCAAGGAGGCTTTGAGAGTGCCCTTGAAGTGTTTCCTCTGCCCACCTGGGGTTCTCTTGCCATATCGGAGCTCTAAGTAGAGTGCTTGTTTTGGGAGTCTCGTATTGGGTATGCAGATGATGTGACCCGTCCATCGGAGCTGATCAAGCGTGGTCAAAGCTTCGATGCTGGGGATGTTGGCCTGAGCAAGAACACTGACGTTGGTGCGCCCATCCTGCCAATGGATTTGCAGGATCTTGCGGAGGCAGCGTTGGTGGTACCTCTTCAGTGCTTTGGGGTGCCTGCTGTATATGATCCATGTCTCTGAAGCATACAGGAGGACGGGTATCACTACTGCTCTGTAGACCAAGAGCTTAGTGCCGGGTTTGAGGTCCTGGTCTTCAAACGCACACTTCCTCAGGCGACCGAAGGCTGCACTGGCACACTGAAGGTGATTTTGGACTTAGTCATCGACATCTTCCCTTGTTGACAGTAGGCTCCCGAGGTATGGAAAGTGGTCCACGTTGTCCAAGGCCTCGTCGTGGATTTTGACGGGGGCAGGTTGGTAGAGGACTTTTGTCTTATGGATGTTTATTGTAAGGCCCATGCTCTCGTACGCTTCGGTGAAGGTGTTGACAATGGTTTGGAGTTCGACCTCAGAGTGTGCGCAGACGAAAGCGTCGTCTGCATACTGTAATTCGATGACAGAGGATGGGACAACCTTGGACCTGGACTGGAGGTGATGAAGGTTGAACAGTTTCCCATTTGTTTTGTAGATTAGCTCCACTCCAGCAGGGAGCTTACTGAGGGTGAGATGGAGCATTGCAGCAAGGAAGTTCGAGAAGAGCATTGGTGCGATGACACAGCCTTGCTTGACCCCGGTCCGTACATGAATTGGGTCTGTGGTGGATCCGTTGGTCAGGATCACGGCTTGCATGTCGTCGTGAAGCAGGCGGAGGATGGTGACAAACTTTTGAGGGCAGCCGAATTTGAGGAAGACACTCCATAATCCCTCACTCCATAATGCCCCAACACCACAGTGAAGAGATGGACTGAGAAGCAAAACTTACGAGATGGCAGAACATAGACGGAAGGAGAGAGCCCGTAGATTCTCCGTCGAAGCTCTCAAGGCATTGGTGTCTGCGGTGGCGAGGAGGCAGGCCAAGGTCACACATAACCTCCGGGAGTAGGAGGGGGCTAGGCGGATCTTCAACACCTAAGCCAGCTTGAGGAGCAAGTGCTTGATATCATTGGACGCCACATGGTTGAAGCCGTGGCCACCGGCATGGTTCAACCCTTTGTGGACAACAACGGTATGGGAATGCCTAATCCTTCTTCTCACATCCCACTTCCCCCACAGCCCACAATCTTTTCTCATTTTCAAACTACTCATGCTGTATGCATTCATTTCTGGCTTCCCTCCCACCTCCCCCTGCCCCCCCACCCCCCCCCCACCCCTGGCCCTCACCATAACCCGATTTTTGTGTTTTTTTGCTTTCAGATAATCATCAAGCAGCCGAGCAGCCTGTCCCCAAAGGCACCGCAGAGAGCGAGGGGGAGAAGAGGAGGAGGAAGAAGACACCGCGTCACTGCATCTCTCACTCGCAGACATCAGCTCAGAAACTGGCACTATGCGAACTTTAGAGGCTAGTGTTAAAGCAGAATTTGAAGGCCAGGGGGAAAGGGTAGTTCCAGGGCCAATTTCCCGGAGGGCGAGCTCGTGTGCAAATTCTGCTGCACAGGACTCAGATGAGGACCTCAATGGGGAGGCCTTCAGAAGAAGGATGATGGGCATGCACACAAAAATGATGGGTGCAATGGCAAGGCTGTCAGAGAGCCTCTCGGCAATGTCAAGGAGCGTGAAAGAGTCCGCCTCCAACATTGCACGGGGCTCTGTGCAGAACATGGAGCTAAGGATTTATCAGCCTGGAAATAATCGTGCAGTCCCAGAGAGACCGTGGCGACCCAGACATGATGGCGCACATGATGGGTGATGTCGCAGCTTCCATTGCAGCACAGGCAGAAGCAACCCAACGTCTTAGTGCTGCAGCGGAAGCTCAGACTGCTCTCATGCAGCCTCAGTGTAATGCCACTCAAGCTCTAGGTCCAGAGCTGCTCGAGGTCGACCTGCAAGGTCATCTGCAGTCTCCTTCACTGAAAGTCAGCGGCTTTCCACCAGCCATGCTGCAGCCACTGGGGGAGCACTACGGAGGAACACTAGATCAGGAAAGGGCACACGAAAGGCAGACACTAAGGGATTGCACCAGCGTGATTATATAATAGTATAATTGTACACATGTATCTTGTGATTATTGATAAATTTAATAATTGTTTGAAATCTTTTGTGGTGTGTCTCACTTCAGTTTTGTGCCCAGGAGAACAACGTGTTATTCCGTGACACAGGGATGGTAAGATGGGGATCTGGTGTGCCACGGTGACCTTGACTGCCACTGGGAGAGCGGTGTTCGCCCTGCTCTCAGGCTGCAGGTCTGGTTGCAGGAGGTGGCAGAGTTCTGTGACCACTTCCTTGCCGAAGTGTAACCTCCTAAGATACTGCTCCTTGCTTATTTTAAGGTAGAAGATGTGCTGTCGGAAGACCCTAGGGGCCCTCAAGCCCCTCCTGCCATCTTCCTCGCTGCTTCCGCTCTCTCTGCCATAGCTCCTGGAGGGTGAAATTGACTGCCAGTACAGCCCCCATGACTGTGAGCACGTGTTGCGAACAGAAGCCTTTAAAAATAACGAGGAACTTCTGCACTTGATACAACACTCCCTGTTACCAAACCAAACTCCCTCCACTGCCGTGGCTGCAGTGTGTACCATCTACAAGATGCACTGCAGCAACTCGCCAAGGCTTCTTCGGCAGCACCTCCCAAACCCGCGACCTCTACCACCTAGAAGGACAAGGGTAATAGGCGCATGGGAACACCATCACCTGCAAGTTCCCCTCCAAGTTACACACCATTCTGACTTGGAAGTATATCGCCGTTCCTTCATCATCGCTGGGTCAAAATCCTGGAACTCACTCCGTAACAGCACTGTGGGAGTATCTTCACCACACGGACTGCAGCGGTTCAAGAAGGCGGCTCACCACCAGCTTCTCGAGGGCAATAGTGATGGACACTAAATGCTGGCTTTGCCAGCGACGCCCACATCCCATGAACGAATAAAAAAAAGTAGTAACTAAAGAAAGCAGTTTCAGTTGCAGGAAGTAGCAAACAGCTACTGAAACTGCAGAACCATGTCAGGTGCAACTGATTGGTGATGATGCCTTTAAATATCGCTGCTGCAGCCTGCTTCTGCTGGTAGACGACAGCTCTCCCTGTCATTGTTCTGTGCTGATGGTAAGTACAATGGCTAAATGCAATGTTAGAGATTGGGTGTCAAGTGAACGATACTGACGTCACGATCTCTTTCATTTAAATCTCCCTGGCGCTAGTGTTTGCCGGCAGCGTTACTGACAGCTCCAAAATGGCCCGCGCCGATGGATCAGCCACCAGTTGGTGGAAGAGTGCCCGCTGCCGTCTTTTTGCCATTTCATGGCGGCAGCGGACAGCGCTAAATCCTCCAATTTCTCCCCCCAATATTTTTAATTAACTTTTTCTTATTTCTTCCCTTTCTTTCCTTTTCCTTTCACTATTTTCCTTTTTTTTCTCTCATTTTGTCACTTCTTACTCTTATATTACAACCACCAACTCTTACTGGTTAAAGATAGTTGCCAGTCAAGTGATATACGTACTACAATTCCATTTTTTCTCCACTCCCTGCCCCAAAAAAAAACAAACAAAAACAAAGCAGAGCTTCATATTCTGGTTCAGATTATTTGGTGAACCAGATTCAACCCTGGGATTTATATATTGGCCTGAAATTTGCAGTCTGAATGATGGCAACTGGCAGCATTTGCCATCATTCCGCCTTTGAAACTGACCGCAACTTCAGGATTTGCAGTCAGTTATTGACAGCTCCGAAACAGGCTGCGCTGTGCCCCCCACCCCCCTCCACAGAGCTGGCAAGCTGTGTAATCAGCCAAATCATTGAAACTGATGAAAACTTTGGCTCTTCTGCAGTAATTACGCTTTTAAATTCCCCACTAAAAGATAGACCCAAAGGGTTTAGGTGTAACTGGGGTTTTGAGAGCCATAGTACTGCTAAATACATTTTAAGGGCCTGGAAAACTAATTTTTATTTTGTGCAGTATGAAATTCGTCCATTTTAATAAAAATTAAAATTTTTAAGAAACCTTTCAAACAAAAGTTTTAATTTTTTTCAAAGTTTGTCCATCTTTATTTCAGGTTTTCCTTTTCCCCATGTGAGAACCCCAGTCTTTCTTTTGCTCTCTAACTATTTAAAAAGTTAGATTTTTAAGAGCTTACTCACTTCCTTGTGCAAATTCTGCCTTTTGATTGTCTGCTTAGACAGCCTTTGTGTTACAGCAGTTCAAGAAAGGGAATCCCTACTACAGGCCATTGAACTGAATTGAAGGTCGGAAAATTTCTCAACACAGGGATGGCGAGATCCTTGTGCTAAACGTACTTTGATGCCAGCAGCGAATGCCTTTGCTTTGCTGCTGACCACTAATTCCGGACCATAATGTACCTGTGCCTTAAAGGGTAGTTAAATGCAAAAACGTCATTCAAGGTTGGTATTTGGATCGTTTACCACTTAGACTATAGAAACCTAAATACAGAATGAAGTAGGAGGCTTTTAATTAAGCCTTTTGATAAAATTTATACTTGAATTCATTAACTATGGAAGTAAAAGGGATCAGGTGGTGGTGTCAAGAATTTGTTAATTAAACTGCTGTGAAAAATAACTTTCCCATTAATATGGAAATTTTCAACCATATTCCATCTTTTGCATGTCATGCTTTTAAATGTTTACCAGGTGGCATTTTGCTTTGGATTTCCCTGCAGCAGCTACAAGGAAATACTTGCTAAAGCAGTCATTCTACCTATGAACTATGAACAAAATCTTGGTGGCAGTTTGGATTTGTCAACCAAAGGACTAAATGCTATTTATGTACATGCCACTTGAATATAGCAGGTCCCTTGGCTCAGTGGTAGCATGCTCACCTCTGAGTCAGGTTGTGGGTTCAAGCCTCGTTCCAGTGCAGTACTGAGGGAACGCTGCACTGTCAGAGATGCCAACTTTCAGATGAGATGTTAAACCAGGGCCCCATCTCCCTCTCAGATGGAAGTAAAAGATACTGTTGCACTTTTTGAAGAAGAGCAGGGGAGTTCTCCTGATGTCCTGGCCAGCATTTAACCCAACATCACTAAAAACATATGATCCGGTCCTTTAACTCATTGGTGTTTGTGGGACCTTGCTGTACACAAATTGGCTTCCACGTTACAGCAGTGATTACATTTCAGAAGTACTTCATTGGCTGTGAAGCACTTTGGGACATTCCGAGGTCATCAAAGGCTCTATGTAAATGCAAATTCTTCTATTTGATTTTGAATTCCATTTATGACACATAAGAAATAAAATTGAATGTACATTTGACATCCTTTATGAGCCTGCAGAAGGGAGCGTCCATGACACTGGATAGTTAATGATTGTTACAGATGTGAAATGCTAGTTGGTGCATCTTAATTCATCCATCCAATGTCCCTACACTCCTCCAACTGCTGCATCAAATTGTTTCTAAAATGATTCTAAAGTTTTTGCCTGCACCACTGTGGAGGTCCATTCCACGTTTTGATCACTTTCTGTGTAACAAAGAACTTTTGATACCAATCCTAAAGTTATTTTCTGTGTGCTCATTTTCTCTTCCACAATTTAATTAAAGTAGTGACTTGGATTAGCTTTTTTCATTCCATTTACAATCTTATATACTTCCATAAGGTCACCTCTCAGATGCCTCCTTTCTGGGCTGAAAAGCCCGAGTCTCTCCAGTCTTTCCTCATAATTCAGACCCCTGGCACTAGGAAGCAATTGTGACTCTTCTCTCTGCTGACTCAAGCACTTGAATGGCCCCCTTGTTTCTCAGAAACCAGAACAGTATTCAAGCTGCAATCTGACCTGAGCACTGCACAGTTTGAACACAAATTCCTCTTACTTGTATTCTACTATTTTGGCAATGTAGTTCAACATTTTATTTGGTTTGTTGATTGCTGCTCTGTATGGGCTCTACTGTTAAGTTAAATAAGACTCCTAGTAGCTCTCTTTCAACTTCATCTTTAGCTATTTCAACACCATTCATGGAGTGTGAGTTGCCTATCTTTTTTCCCCCCAGAGCATAGTACTTTCTTTGCATTAAATTGCATCTGCCATTTTTCGACCCACTAACATATAGGGTAGAGTTTCCACTAGATTGAGCTGGTATCTCCAGCGCAATTTGCCCAAAATCAGCCAAACCAGTATAAAAGATCAAGCGCAAGTTACGTTCAGCACAAATCGAGTTTCTGTGATCTTTTGTGCTAGAAGCTGGCCCCGCCCACAGAATTGGCCATGCCCCCAGATCGAATTAACCATGGCGAGTGTCTGCTAATTGCGCCCGTTTGCGGGCCTTTGCGGAGTCTCTAAAATTAAACTTTTATTTTAGGCGCGTAGGCACCTTTTAAAAGCTTTTGAATATTAAAAAGTATTTAATTTACTAAGAAACTGACTATTATACACCAATGTAACTAGTAAATGGTTTTGTATAGTTTTTTAAGTCATTTTCAGTGATTTAAAATCGGGTTATTCACAGCTGGTGGACTAGACACTCCTATTAAATTTTTTTGTGATAAACCCATTTTCAACTGTATCAATAAAACTGCACCAGGTGACTACTCTTAAATATATCAAGGAATATTTTATAACACAAGAAAAAATAATTACGTTCTAAAACCGCTGCCTGATTCTACTGGTTTATGGACAATTTTACGTTTGCAATTATGTAAATCAGTTTGAGTGGAAACTTGAACCATAACTTCATTTCGGAAAACTAGTGCAATTTTGAGCGCAATTTGTATCTGGAATGCCAATCAATTGCACTCAAAGTGGAAACGCTACCCCGTTGTGTTTAACTCATTCTGTAATCTCTGGATTGCATCCTTCTACTCCTCTGCTCCTCCTGGTTTGGTATTGTTTGTAAATTTAACCACTTTACATTGACTTTCTGAATCCAAGTTGTTAATGTAAATTGGAAATAGTGGTAGTTCGAACATTGACACTGAGGCACTCCATTCAATAACACCCCCCTCCCCTACTGCCCGACATTATTCAGCTAACCAATACATTTTTTTCTACCCTTCAGCCAATTTCTTATCCATTCCCAAAATTTATCCTCAATTCTTACAGCTTTCATGTGGAACTTTATCAAATTCCTTTTGGACGTATACACACAATGTTATAGAGTTTAATATTTTGAGAACAGTGCAGTGGTGTTAACGGGGCACCTGGGACCTCACGAATGTCGGGTCCAATGGTCTTTCTCCTTAACCAATGAAATTTAAGGATAGAGGCGGAAACAAAGTGAATGACAGAGAAGGAAATAGGGTCAATTACAGTCAAGTTAGTTACAGAAAGAGAACTAAAGACAGGGGTAAAAGGGAAATTGGATTAAGAGACAGGAAGGAAAAGAAAGAAAAAAATAGAACTCCACAGTTTCATTGTTCCCTTTTTGGACTAACAAGGTTGAGCAGCATATCAGAACCATAAATCATGTCATTAACAGGGTCCATACGACGTTAATTACCAGCCCTAAATAGCTGCAACGAGATTAATTTGTATTAACAGCGCAAATCCAGCAATTTCATGATATGCAATGGAGAGGCTGATGGCGAGATGGTAATTTTTTTCAATTTCGTCCAGCAATTATGGCGCATATCTTCTTCGCCAAAAATTGCTGGGATTTTTACACACTAGGTGAAGGATGCCGTGAACTTGCCATTATTTTTCCAGCAATTTCTGGGCCATTATCTCTATTAAGTTTTTTTTACACTAGCTACTTCCTTGAGTTCAGGATATTGGCCACTTCCATAGCAGACCTCATGTAACCTATGAACCAGAATGAGCCTTTATCTTCCCAATATCTAGTTTAATGTCAGAGTCAAAGGCCGTGATTTTCTGAGTGGAGGCAGGTTGGAGGCGGCTTTCATGTTTGGCGGGTTCCGCGTCTCGCTGCCAGTTTCAGCCGCCCTGGAATTAAGATTTTAGCTTAAGTGGGCTGATTAAGCCCGTTGTGCATGCTACCCGGCCCAATCGGTGGGTTCGGATCTGCTGCTCACCTCAGCTGATGTCTCTCAGCCAGCTGCATTTAAGGGGCATATGCAGCCTTATTTTTGATCCATTCTTTCCTGCTGCTTCTCGTTGTGGTACTTCTGAAAATGTCTGCTGCAAGACCCAAGGCATCTCCCAGATTTGATGATGACTCCCTCCATGCTTTTGTGGAGGGAGTGAGAGGGCGCCAAGAGGTACTGTTCCCCTCAAATGGACGGAGGAAGCCTCCTCAGCAAACCAAAGCAGCCTGGCTGCAAATTGCTGAGGAGGTGAGCGCCATGTCTTTGTGTGCACGCACCTGGGTTCAGTGCAGGAAAAGATTCAATGACCTGCTACGCACAGCGAAAGTGAGTATAATATCACACTTACCTTCAATCTGCTCCCCATTTCCTCTCATCACCAGCACTCTGCATTGTCAACCTACTCCTGCACATCCCACTTTACCCTTACATCCCTTGCACCCTTAACCATCCCTCTCTCTCTATGTACAGAATCACTTTACCATTATACTATGCACCCCTCACACTCACTATCACTGTTATGCAATGACAATAACTAACAACGCACAGGGAGGGCCCTTGGTATTGGTACCTCATTCCATCTTTGTCTCCCTCTAAGCATCTATGCTATGGATTCTCTACACTCACTCCAACATTCTCACTCAAACTCCACTTGTGTCCCTCATTGCAGGAAAGAGAGCCCACAATAAGAGGGAGAGGAGCAAGACAGGAAGAGGGCCACCTTAGATTGCCCACTTGACCACCGCTGAGGAGGCTGCTCTCGACATCGTCGGAGGTGCTGAGGATCTGGAAGTGGGGGACGGTCAGACGGGCACAGTAGAGCAAGCTGGTGACAGAATAGATTTGCAACCCTCTCATTTAGATTGCATGAGTGACGGATATGGCAGCTGATGTTCATACAGATTGAGTTCTGATCATTTGCACAATTTGTGTGCCTGCTACGTTCATATCACATGTCTAGCTCATGCCTTTACTCCCCCACAGGACCATCGAGAGCCCCCCTCCCCACTGTCCAAGAGGAAGAGCCAGAAGCTGCAACCTCTGAGGGCGCAGTGTCAGCAGAATTGAGCGCACCCAGCACCAGCGCAGAGAGGCACATCTCGGTGGGTCATTCGCGAGATAGAGTAGTGTTGTTACTTGGTGTATTACAGCTCACAAGTGAGCATCAGCAGAAGTTGGAGACGGACAGCAGTGGAGAGTCCTCATTGGAGGCCGCAGGGCGCTCCTAGCTCTGCTCAGCTGCGTGTGGACCCTGTGCCTCTGGGGCCATCCAGAAAGAGAGCGGTGCTGGAACTTCAGCAACAGGTGCAGGAGTCTCTAACAGGGTTTGCATCCACGGTAACCGCGAGTGTACAGAGAATGGAGCAGTCCATCTCAAACATGAGCACTTCCATGGTGGAGGCAATGGCACATGAACGTGTCGCCATGGAGAGGCTGGCAACCTCCTTGGAGGACATAAGTCGCCAGACTCAACAGATCATGGTGACTCTTCTAAATAGATGGTCTGCTATGGAGGATAGATGGGCAGCTATTGAGGAGAGGTACCAGAGGTACATGAACGTCCCCGTTATGATGATTGTTAGTACAGAGACGGGTCCTCATGGCCCCGCTGATGTGCAGCAAGCAGTGAAGTGCGGGCGACCCATGAGAGGGATGTTGGTGGTTGACAACAAGGAAGTGGCTCCTCTCCAAGCGCTCACACTCCCGTGCCACTGTGGAGCCCTTGGTCAGAGCCCCAGATTCATCACCCAACTGAGATGGCCGCCTCAGCTCCTGCACAGTCGCAGGAGGAGCAGACTGTTGCTGAGCCCTCCCACGCTCCCAAACCCAAAGGACGCCCGCCAAAGGTGTCGAAGCAGGAGCAGCATGAAAGTGAGCAAGGTGCCTGAAATCTGCTGAAGCCACCGGGGAAGCACCACGTAGAAGCACATGTAAGAGAAAGTTAACACACAAATAGTCACAAGGGTAGTCACTTGGGTGTTTTGATGTAATACATATTTAAGATTATGATTGGCATTTCAATTGTAATAAAGAAATGTGATGGCAAACATTCAAAGAGTTGGCCTATGTGTGCCCAGAAATAGAAGTGTCACGGTGAGGTGTCAGGGCGCCATTCATCTGTAATGATGGTGGTGAGAGTGATATGAACCCACAGTTTATTGTACAGATTGTGTATGGTGTGTTAAGAAGGTGGCAGCCACGTGTGTTTGGTTTGTAAACTTAAGCGAATCTGGCATGGATTAGTGCATCCCTTGCATCACGGCCAGCAATGTGCTTGCGTGCTGGTGGAACTGGCACATCTGCCTCCGCAAGGTCTTCCTCCTCCTGCTCTGAGGAGGAGGTGGCTGTGCGCTGAGGCACTTGTTCCTCATACAGTGGTAAGCCACGCTGCTGTACAATGTTGTGCAGTGCACAGCAGACCACGATGATTCTGGAGGCCCTGGCTGGTGCATACTGTAGGGCTCCACCAGATCTGTCAAGGCACCTGAATCGCATTTTGAGCAAGCCGATGGTTTGCTCGATGATGGAAATGTGGTTGGCATTGTAGTGCTCCTCAGCTTCTTTTGATGGCCTCCTCAACAGCATCATTAGCCACGTCTTCAGGGGATAGCCCTTGTCTCCAAGTAGCCATCCGGAAAGTTGGGTTGACGGATTGAAGAACTGAGGCACAGTAGACTGCCGCAGAATGAACGAGTCATGGCAACTGCCAGGGAACTTGGTGCAAACATGCATAATGTTCTTCCTGTGGTTACACACCAGCTGGATGTTAAGGGAGTGGAAGCCCTTGTGATTGACAAATACAACTGGTTTGTGATGGGGTGCTCTAATGGCCACATGTGTACAGTCTGTGATGCCCTGCACTCTTGGCAAGCCTGCCATATTTGCAAAGCCAACCACACACGTGGTTACACTTGCTTCATCCATGGAGAAGTCGATGTATTTGTGTGCCTTTGCAAAGAGGGCATCGGTAACCTGCGTGATGCAAGTGTGTGCGGCCGACTGGGAGATGCCGCTGATGTCTGCTGATGAGCCCTGGAAGGATCATGAAGCAAAAAAATTGAGGGCGGTGGTAACTTTGACAGCCACTGGTAAGGGGTGTCCACCCGCTCCTCTGGACTCCAGGTGTTGGTGCAGCATTGCACTGATGTCAGCGTCTACCTGTCGCGAAAGCCTCATCCTCTGCCTGTAATCCCTATGTTGGGGGTATCTCCTGCTGTGAGGCGCAGCCCTGCGTTGATGCCCTCTGCCCTGTGCAGCATCAGGTGGGTGAGGAGGAGGCTGGCGCTCCTGTTGTTGTTGCTGCTGTTGTGCCTAGTTCTGCTGCTGCCGCGGCTGCTCTTCCTCCGATTCTGAGGACCAGGTTGAGAGGGTATAAATGGTTCCCATTCCACTGGTATATATGTCAGTTGAGGAATAGATGTTATAAGCGCTCTGTCAATATGGGGAGAGGGTTTTCCAAGGAGGTCACACTGCATATGGACCTCAGCTTAACCATTTACAAGCTCAATAGACTTGCAAAAAGTGTTCCAACAACTCAAAGAACAAGGTTCTGTCATCTGAAACTCAGCCATGTTACAGGTCCGCTTTTATGCTGCAGGTGCAGCTGTCAAGAATTCGCGTAGTTCTGGAACCCAGCACAATCAGCTGGCGTGTTTTGCGAACGGCGTGGAACACACTGAAAATGTCCTAAAATGGGAAGAGCCTGCTAAAATCGGATTATGAAGGTCGCTAACAAGCTGTTAACTGCCTTAAGTGCCTCTCCCGCCGCTTGGTGGCGGGTCTGATCTGGACTCCCAGACCCGACACTTGGCAAAGTTACGAGGAGGCGGGTTGACGGTGAGTTCGGAACCCGCCGTCAATCAAATCGAATTTAACCTCTGACCCGCCTCCAAACCCACCCTGAGCGCGCCGGCAGAATCACGGCCATAGAGTCATAACAGCACAGAAGTCGGCCATTCGGCCCATCGAGTCCGTGCCGGCTTTCTGTAGAGCAATTCAGTCAGTCCCATTCCCCCGCTCTATCCCCGTAGTCCTGCAAGTTTATTTCCCTCAAGTGCCTATCCAGTCTCCCCTTGAAAACATTGAGTGTCCGCTTCCACCACTTCCATCGGCAACTGGTTCCAGGTCCTCACCACTCGCTGCATTAGAAAAAATGTCCTCACGTCCCCCCTGTATCTCTTGCCCAAAACCTTAAATCTGTGTCCCCTAGTCCTTGTACCATCAACTAGTGGGAACAGCCTTTCCCCGTCCAGCCTATCCAAACTCGTCATAATCTTGTATACCTCTATCAAATCACCCCTCAACCTCCTTTGCTCCAATGAAAACAAACCCAGCTTCTCCAACCTGTCCTTGTAGCTAAGATCCCCCATCCCCGAAACCATTCTGGTAAATCTCCTCTGCACCATCTCAAGTGCCTTCACATCCTTCCTAAAGTGTGGTGACCAGAACTGGATGCAATACTCCAGTTGTGGCCTAACCAGCGCTTTATAAAGGTTCAGCAGAACTTCTCTACTTTTGTACTCTACCTCTATTTATGAAGCCCAAGATCGCATATGCTTTGCTAACCACTCTCAATATGTCTAGCCACCTTCAGGGACCTATGCACATTAACTCCCAGGTCCCTCTGTCCCTGCACACTCTTTAAAACTGTGCCATTAAGTGTGTATTGCCTCTCCCTGTTCCTTCTGACAAAATACATCACCTCACACTTCTCTGTATTAAATTCCATCTGCCCATTCTGCTAGCCTTTCTGTGTCCTCTTGAAGTCGATTGGTATTATCCTCACTGTTTGTCACACCCCCAAGTTTGGTGTCATCAGCAAATTTAGAAATTCTACTCTGTATTCCAATATCCAGGTCATTTTATATATATCAAAAAAAGCAGTGGCCCCATCACTGACCCTTGGAAAACACCACTGTCTACCATCCTCCAGTCTGAAAAGCAGCCATTTACCACAACTCGCTGTTTTCTGTCCTTAAGCCAATTCCTTATCCAAGCTGCCACTGACCCACCTATTCCATGAGCCTCAATTTTGTTAACCAGCCTTCTATGTGGTACTTTGTTAAATGCCTTCCTAAAATCCATGTAGACAACATCCATTGCATTCCCTTCATCAATCCTCCCTGTTACTTCATCAAAAAATTCAATTAGTCAAACACGATCTTCCTTTTACAATTCCGTGTTGGCTCTCCTTAATTAGTTTAAACCTCTCCAAGTGCCTGTTAATTTTTTCCTTGATTATTGTTTCTAAAACTTTACCCACCACTGATGTTAAACTTACCGGCCTAGAGTTACTAGGATTGTCCTTACACCCTTTCTTGAACAATGGTGTCACATTTGCCACTTTGCAATCCTCGGGCACCTCCTCCGCATAAGACCATAAAAAACAGGAGCAGGAGTAGGCCAATCCGCCCGTCGAACCTGCTCCGCCATTCAGTAAGATCATGGTTGATCCAATCTTGGCCTCAACACCACTTTCCCAATCCCTCCCCATACCCCTTGACTCCCTTGTCGTTCAAATGCCTGTCAATCTTCACCTTGAATATATTCAATGACTCCACCTCCACAGCTCTCTGGGGTAGAGAGTTCCAAAGATTGAGGACCCTCTGAGAGAAGAAATTCCTCCTCATCTCCGTCTTAAATGGACGACCCCTTATTCTGAAACTATGCCCCCTAGTTCTAGCTACCCCCACTAGGGGAAACATCCTCTCAGCATTCTCCCTGTTAAACCCCTCAGAATCTTATGGGGGAAAAATTCAGTTGTATGCGCCTCCCGTTAGCACCTTAAGAGGGCGCTAATGGGGCGCAAAGCAACTAGCGCTTGGGCGCGGCGATGTTTGCGCCGCTCGCAAAATTAACTAGACATTTTGCAGCGGCACTAAACACTGCCACCACGATCTCCTGCGCCAGCAGATCGTGACGTCAGTCGAGTGCGCAACGCCCCGGTAGCACCCCGGACCGGATATTGAGTGGTGCCCCCTGCCTTACCGCCTGCCGCTAGCAACGACAGGCTGAGGGGTGCGTTTTGCAGTCAGAAAGGGACTGGGGTAGCGCTATTTAAAGGCAATCGCTTCCTGCCTTTTTTTGTTGGTGACATTTTTGCAGCACGCATTCTAAGAGAGAGAGAGAGACCGACCTCTGGAGAGATTCAACGCTGTGTGAAGGAGTTTTGGGTACTGAGCAGCACTTTGCAGGTTCATTTTGATTTGCCCTTCCTTGCTTCGCCAGCGCTCTGAGGTAGCGCCTCGCTCCTCGGCCTTTGCTCCTTAAGACAGGTGTGAAACGCCTGATTTAGCGCTGCAATCACCTCCAGGGGCGATAAAAGCCAAGTTTGCCGTTGGAGGTGATAATTAGCGCCAGGCGCTAAACTTTGCACATGGCCGATAATGGCAATACTGAATTTTTTCCCCTATATGTTTCAATAAGTCACCTCTCATTCTTCTAAACTCCAATGAGTATAGGCCCAACCTGCTCAACGTTTTGTCATACGTCAACCCCTTCATCCCAGGAATCAACCTAGTGAACCTTCTCTGCACTGCCTCCAATGTAATTATACCCTTCCTTAAATATGGAGACTAAAACTGTACGCAGTACTGCAGGTGCGGTCTCACCAGCGCCCTGTAAAGTTACATCAAAACTTCTCTACTTTTATACTCCATACCCCTTGCAATAAAGGCCAACATTCCGTTAGCCTTCCTAATTACTTGCTGTACCTGAATGCTAATTTTTTGTGTTTCACGTACAGGTACTAGGACCCCAGATCCCTTGTACCGCAGCATTTTGTAGTGTCACTGCATTTAAATAATAATTTGCTTTTTCATTCTTCCTTCCAAAGAGGATGACCTCACATTTTCCCACATTATACTCCATCTGCCAAATTTTTGCCCACTCACTTAACCTATCTATATCCCTTTGCAGATTCTTTGTGTCCTCCTCACAACTTGCTAACCCACATATTTTTGTATCATCAGCAAATTTGGCTACAATACACGCAGTCCCTTTATACAAGTCATTAATATAGATTATAAATAGTTGGTCTAGGGAAGATTGGAAAATTATGGTAAGCCCTTAAACACAAGAACATAAGAAATAGGAGCAGGAGTAGGCCATTCGGCCCCTCGAGCCTGCTCCGCCATTCAATAAGATCATGGCTTATCTGATCTTGGCCTCAACTCCACTTTCCTGCCTGCTCCCCATAACCCTTGATTCCGTTGTTTTTCAAAAATCTGTCCATCTCCGCCTTGAATATATATTCACTGACTCCGCCTCCACAGCTCTCTGGGATAGAGAATTCCAAAGATTCACAACCCTCTGAGAGAAGAAATTCCTCCTCATCTCAGTTTTAAATGGGCGACCCCTTATTCTGAAACTATGGCCCCTAGTTCTAGATTCCCCACGAGGGGAAACATCCTCCCTACATCTACCCTGTCAAGCTCCCTCAGAATCTTACATGTTTCAAATAAGATTACCTCTCATTCTTCTAAACTCCAATGAGTATAGGCCCAACTTGCTCAGCCTTTCCTCATAATACAACCCTTTCAACTCAGGAATCAACCTAGTGAACCTTCTCTGAACTGCCTCCAATGCAAGTATATCCTTCCTTAAATAAGGAGACCAAAACTGCATGCAATACTCCAGGTGTGGTCTCACCAACACCCTGTACAGTTGTAGCAAGACTTCCCTACTTTTATACTCCATCCCCCTTGCAATAAAGGCCAACATTCCATTTGCTTTCCTAATTACTTGCTGTACCTGCATGCTCACTTTTTGTGTTTCATGTACTAGGACCCCCAGATCCCTTGTACCGCAGCATTTTGCAGTCTCCATTTGAATAATAATTTGCTTTTTCATTCTTCCTTCCAAAATGGATAACCTCACATTTTTCCACATTATACTCCATCTGCCAAATTTTTGCCCACTCACTTAACCTATCTATATCCCTTTGGAGACTTCTGCTGTCTGCTCCCCCAATTCCCTTAGCAACCTGGGATGCAAGCCATCTGGACCAGGAGAATTATCCACTTTAAGCATACCTAGTCTTTCTAGTACATCCTGTCTATCAGTTTACACCCCTTCCATTACTTCTACCGTTTCCACTTCTACTGATATTTTGTCAGCATCCACCTCCTCAGTAAATACCGATACAAAGTACTCATTGAGTATTCTAGCCTTGCCCTGCGCCTCTAAGCATATATCATTTTCTTTGTCCCTAATAGGCCCCACCCACCTCTTACAACCTGCTTACTGTTTACATGCCGGTAGAAGATTTTTGGGTTCCCTTTTATGTTAACCGCCATTCTACTCTCATATTCTCTCTTTGCCAAACTTATTTTCATTTTCACTTCCCCTCTCAACTTATTGTATTTGGTCAGGTTCTCCCTTGAAGAATTCAGCTGACATTCATCATACACCCTTTTTTTTTGTTTCATCATCTTCTCAATCTCCCTCGTCATCCAAGGAGCCCTTGCTTTGGTTCCCTTACCCTTCCCTCTTGTTGGAATGTACCTAGCTTGTACTTGGAACATCTCCTCCTTAAAGATCACCCATTGTTCCGTTACAGTTTTTCCTCTCAGTCTTTGGTTCCATTTTACTCTGGCTAAATCCTTTCACACCCCATTGAAGTTAGCTCTATTCCAGTTTAGAAGTTCCACTCTAGATTGTTCCTTGCTCCTCTCCATTGCTAATCTAAATCTTATGATACGATGATCACTTGTACCCAAGTGTTCTCCCACAGATACTTGGTCGACCTGGCCCACCTCATTCCCCAGCACCAGATCCAGCAATGCCTCCTTCCTAGTTGGGCCAAGAGCATACTGGCCAAGGAAATTCTCCTGAACACATTTCAGAAATTCCTCCCCCTCCTTTCCCTTTACCCTAGCATTATCACAATTGATATTTGAGTAATTAAAGTCCCCCAATATCACCACTCTATAGCTCTTGCATTACTCTGCGATTTCCCTGCAGATTTGCTCCTCTACCTCCCTCTCACTATTTGGAGGCCTGTAGAATACCCCCAGTAGCGTGATCATACCCTTTTTGCTCCTCAACTCTAACCAAATGGATTCTGTCCTTGTCCCCTCTAGAACATCCTCCCTTTTCAACACTACAATGTCTTCCTTAATCAGCACTGCCACCCCGCCTCCCTTTTTTCCTTCCCTATCTGTTCTGAACACCTTGTACCCTTGAATATTAAGTGCCCAGTTCTCACCGTTTTTAAGCCACGTTTCCATTATTGCCACAACATCATATTGCCACACGGTTAATTGTGCTTATAGCTCACCAACCTTATTCATCACAATTTGTCCGTTTATGTACATGCATTCTAAACCCATTTTTGAATTTTTCATAGTCTTTCTTAGTCTGCTCTTATCTAATATGGTACTAATTCTGCCTCAAGCACGACCTTCCCCTCCTGTACCATCCAACACCCTCACTCTTCCATGCAACCCATTCCTCCCCTCCACTCCTACATACTGGTGCCAATCCCCCTGCCAAGCTAGTTTAAACCCTCCCCAACAGCACTAGCAAACCTCCCCGCGAGAATATTGGTCCACTCGGGTGGTCAGGGTGAGTGAATGCTTCAACAAATGCTACATCCCACCATCTGAATCACAATCTTCACACACTGCCCAGCTCCCCGGAGGGCGAGTTCACGCCTGAGTTCTGCTGCACAAGACTCATATGAGGACATCAATGAGGAGGCATTTAGAAGAAGGGTGATGGGCATGCACACGGAGATGATAGGTGCAATGGCAAGGGTGCCTGAGAGCCTCTCGGCAATGATAAGGGGCATGGAGGAGTCCGCCTCCAACATTGCACAAGGCTCTGCGCACACCATGGAGCACATCATTTCCAGTCTGCAAAGAATGGTAGACTCCCAGAGAGACCGTGGCGACCCTCACCTGATGCCACGTGTGATGGGCGATCTGGCAGCTTCCATTGCAGCACAGGCGGAAGCGACGCAGTATCTTAGTGCTGTAATGCAGTCTGTGGTTGGTGGCATCCAATCTCAGACTGCTCTCATGCAGTCTCATCTTGATGCCACGCAAGCTCCGACTGTTGCCATCGTGGCTTGGTCTACCACTGTCGACCGGGGCTTTCACGGTGTCATAGCAGGCCAGCAATCTGTGCTCCAACAGATTGCTCGGGATGCTGAGGTGCTGCCCCGGGGGAGTGGCAGTGGGTCAGTGGAGCAGGAACCTGCTGTCCCCTCTCAGGATAACAGCATTCCTGCTCCCACTACTACCACTCTACCATTGCCCTTGTCGCTGCCTGTCATCCAGCCAGCCCAGACTGCTACTGCCCACGCTGAGGTGGTGCAGTCTACAGCTCAGCCTTCCAGGTCCAGAGCTGGTCAAGGGCATCCTGCAAGGCCATCTGAAGTCTCCCGCACAGACACACAGCAGTCTTCCACCAGCTGCGCTGCGGCCAATGGGCCAGCACTTCATAGGAGCACTAGAGTAGGCAAAGGCACAGTAACGACAGGCACTGAGGGATTGCACAAGGGTGAATTGTTAATGGCCCGGATATTCCGATATGTACCCACCTGTAGGGACATCGGAAATGCTGGTTTCAGGCATGCACAGCGCATGCGCTGAAAACCGGCATTTCCGATCTGTCAAGAATGCTCTAGACAGATTGGATGCCTGCCCTGGTGAAGGGCCTCGGTAGGTGGATAGTTCCGCTTTCTGGAGTCCCTCCGCCCGCAGAAAACCTTTAGAATTCTTATGCCTGGTAAGGCCTACTTTTACCAGGATAAAAGTTGAAAAAAAGTTAAAAAAAAACATTTTTTTCAGTGATTTATCATTTAAAAATACTTTATAAAAAAGGTAAGTTTATTTTTAGCCCTGTAAAAAAAACTTTAATTCTTTTCAAAAAATTAAATTTTTGTTTAAAATATTTAATTTATTGTAATTTCAACTAATTTTAACTGATTTTTAAAAAATTAGTTTAATGTTTTGAAGTGTTTTTGGGATGATCTCCACTCATATATTTGACAGGTCTATCTGTCAAGTGTATGAAGAGAGATTCCCTTCTTTGATTGGCTCCCCATGGCCCACGTGATCCCAGGGATGCTTGCGAACCACATGCGCCCCTGAGATACGTAGTCCCTGCACACTTGGAGTAAGAGAGGCCCAGCATCGGAACTATACGCACCTTGGGAGCCCTCAGGTAAGTGCGTAGATTTTTTCCAGATTGGAAAATATGGCCCAATATTTTTGGTGTAAATATGTGTTAACTGATTTTGGATACATTTTTTAATTCACTGACCATTCTTTTGTGGTGTCTGTCATTTCAGCTTTGCAGTGTGAAAGGGCCTGCGCGAGGGATGGAATGATGGGGATGTGGTGAGCAAAGGGGATGTGGGCTTTACGTCATCCTGGTGTGAGGCTGGAGGTCTGTTTGGAGGAGGTGGCAGAGTTCTGTGATCACCTCCTTGGTGAGGCGGAGCCATTTAATACACTGCTCCTCGCTTAATTGAAGGTAGGAGAAGTGCTCTCGGAATACCCTTGGAGGGTAAGGCCTCCTGGTGAGAGCCCTGATGTGCCTTCTCATCTCTCTGCACACATGTTCCTGTGTTTCTCGCTGTCTACGCTTCCTCCAACATAGATCCTGGAGGGTGAGGTAGCATGCCAGTACAGCCCCCATTAATATTACCAAGTGTAGCAGTTTGAATCTTTGAAGAATAAATGTAGCTACTTTTTAGTTGCCAGAAGACTTCTGATACAAAAGAACCTTGAAATTACTGAATGAAACTGTTGCAGTGGGTGAAACTGACAACAAATCATTGAAACTGCACTAACCTGACAGCTACAAATGATTACTGATGATCCCTTTAAATAACATCCCTGGAGCCGGCGGCCTGGTGCTTCACGTCAGCTCTCCCTATCGGTGTTTACTCCAGACGCTGAGGTAAGTGGTGAGAATCAATTTAGCAAATTGGGCGGTCAGTGAGCGTTACACACTCACTGACGTCACGATCCACCTGGCATTGACGTTCCCAGCAATACCTCCTACTGGCGGCGCTATGGGGGAGCTGGATTTGGCGTGTGCCGCTGGATTCGCCTCGCCCCGGCGATTCTGGTCTAGTGCCCCATTAGTTCCATCTACTGGCGCTAACGGGAGGTGCTAAGGGGATGAATTTTTACCCCAGTAGGTTAAAGAATATAGGGGGAGAAATTCCCCTTGAGCTCCGTTTGGGACGCTAAATCAGAAAAGCTAGAAAAATTAGCGCCAGGCGCTAACCTCTTCCAGCCTCTCTGAAATTCCCATTTTTTGTTCCAAGTGCTCTTGGAGCGCAAGAGGAGGGGATGTTCGCGACCGGGGCAATGTGCTCAGCAGTGCCACGAGTGGCCAAGCGTGACGCTGCCGCGTTGCAGGGGCTCTTCCCTGAATTAAAGGGAAGGGCCCCATGCTGCGAAATCTGCAGTTTTTAAAAAACTTATCTGGACCTCCGGGGAGCGGGGGTGCCACGCAATCAGCCCGGCACTCGAGCAGAGTGCTGGGCTGACCGATCGTGGCATGGACCCCGCGTCCGGTGGCATAAAAAGAAAAGTTTTTTAAAATCCCACTTTTTTTAGGATGACCGGCCACCTCACCTTTAACTTCCACTCCACCAGCGGTGGGCCGCCCTGCAGGGGGCGAAGGGGAATTTTTGTGCCGGGTGCTACCGGGGCGATGCACCTGGAGATTATGTCAAAATCTCTGGGCACATGAGATCGGGGCACAACCCGTTAGCGCCGCCGCTAACCTCCTGCAGAATTTGGCAGGGGACGCGGCCAGCGCCACGCCCGGGCGAAAAGGCCTTTGCACCCCATTAGCGTCACCCCCAATGGGAGGCGCAAAGGAGGGGATTTCTCCCCCATACACTCTATTGGACTGTAGTTCAGGCTATACACCACTAGACAAATTAAGTGAACACTAAACAATTAAGTTAACAGTACTCAATACATGCAGTATATTTTACATTAATTACAAACTTTACTAAAGCCCCAATATTGAAAACAAAGCCTCTCCCCCTGTGCCAACTCTTGACACAAAAATAACCCACGAAATGTGAGTAACTCACTACTTAATTTGCTATTTTTTCACTGAGTCATCTGACTAACCTTGCACCCCAGAGGTCCATACTGACTGCTGACTTCATACAATATCCCCCAAGTTACAGCTCCAAATTATTTTGAAGGCATTCGAGAACAAATGCCATTAAAACTGTATAGTGTGGATTTTTTTCTTATTGCGCTTGGGTATAAAGGTACAGAGCACAGATGACAATTGGGCAGGGAGGATTGCATACCAGTAATGGGGCCTGCCCAATTTTCCATCCATTAACTTAGAGGCGGAAAATAGGTCAACCCCATTAAATTTGCGATTCTCTGCCTGATTTTCCCACATACGCTGTGTCCAGGCAGTTTTTTACATTCAAGTGCAATAAAGGAAAATCTTCTTTCATTTCTAATAATTACATTTATGTGGTCAGATATACAGATGCCAAAGAACCATGTAAGAACATAAGAAATAGGAGCAGGAGTAGGCCAATCGGCCCCTCGAGCCTGCTCCGCCATTCAATAAGATCATGGCTGATCTGATCCTAACCGTCAATCTACTATCACAGAACCATCTCCTGAATCTAACAGAATTTGACACCCGAAATAGGAGCAGGATCAGGCTACACGGCCCCTGGGCCCGCTCCGCTACCCACAGGGCCATGACCGATCCGAACCTAGACTCATGTCCAAATTCCTGCCCGCTCCCCATAACCCTTTATTCCCTTTACTTCTAGGAAACTGTCTATTTCTGTTTTAAATTTATGTAATGATGTAGCTTCTACAGCTTTTTGGGGCAGCATATTCCATGGACCTACCACCCTCTGAGTGAAGTAGTTCCTCCTCATCTCAGTCTTGAAAGAGCAGCCCCTTATTCTAAGACTATGCCCCCTAGTTCTAGTTTCACCCATCATCGGGAACATCCTCCCCGCATCCACCCGATCCAACCCCTTCACAATCTTATATGTTTCAATAAGATCGCCTCTCATTCTTCTGAACTCCAATGAGTAGAGTCCCAATCTACTCAACCTCTCCTCATATGTCCATCCCCTCATCCCCGGGATTAACCGAGTGAACCTTCTTTGTACTGACTCGAGAGCAAGTATGTCTTTTCTTAAGTATGGACACCAAAACTGTATGCAGTATTCCAGGTGCGGTCTCACCAATACCATGTACAACTGAAGCAATACCTCCCTATTTTTATATTCTATCCCCCTAGCAATGAAAGCCAACATTCCATTGGCCTTCTTAATCACTTGCTGCACCTGCATACTAACCTTTTGAGTTTCGTGCACCAGGACCCCCAGATCCCTTTGTACTTCAGTACTTTCCAATTTCTTGCCATTAAGATAATAACTTGCTCTACGATTTTTCCTGCCAAAGTGCATAACCTCACACTTTCCAGTATTGTACTCCATCTGCCAAATCTCTGCCCACTTACTTAGCCTGTCTATGTTCCCCTTGCAGGTTTTTTATGTCCTCCTCACTCACTACTTTCCCTCCCATCTTAGTATCATCTGCAAACTTTGATATGTTACACTCGGTCCCCTCCTCCAAATCGTTAATATAGATTGTAAAGAATTGAGGACCCAGCACTGACCCCCGCAGAACACCACTAGTTACTGATTGCCAGTCTGAGAATGAACCATTTATCCCAACTCTCTGGCTTCTGTTAGATAGCCAATCCTCTATCCATGCCAGAATATTACCCCCAATCCCGTGATTTTTTATCTTAAGCAATAATCTTTTGTGTGGCACCTTGTCAAATGCCTTTTGGAAGTCTAAATACACTACGTCCACTGGTTCCCCTTTATCCACCCTATATGTTACTTCCTCAAAGAACTCCAGCAAATTTGTCAAACATGACTTCCCCTTCATAAAAACATGCTGACTTTGTCCTATTAAATTATGATTATCCAAATGTCCTGTTACTGTCTCCTTAATAATGGACTCCAATATTTTACCTACCACAGATGTTAGGCTAACCGGCCTATAGTTTCCAGCCTTCTGTCTACTGCCCTTTTTAAATAAGGGCGTTACATTAGCAGTTTTCCAGTCTGCCGGGACCTTTGCTGAGTCCAGGGACTTTTGGAAAATTATTACCAATGCATCCACAATCCCTACCGCCACTTCCCTCAAGACCCCAGGATGTAAGCCATCAGGTCCAGGTGATTTATCCGCCTTGAGTCCCATTATTTTACCGAGTACCACTTCCTTAGTGATTTTGATCATGTTTAGCTCCTCCCCCACTATAGCCCCCTGTTTGTCCAGTGTTGGGATATTCTTAGTGTCTTCTACTGTAAAGACTGATACAAAATATTCATTCAGTGTTTTTGCCATCTCCATATTTCCCACCATTAATTTCCCGGTCTCATCCTCTAAGGGACCAACATTTACTTTAGCCACCCTTTTTCTTTTTATATAACTATACAAACTCTTACTATCTGTTTTTATATTTTTTGCTAATTTACTTTCATAATCTATCTTCCCTTTCTTAATCAATCTTTTTGTTATTTTTTGCTGTCTTTTAAAGTTTTCCCAATCCTCTATCCTCCCACTAGATTTGGCTACCTTATATGCCCTTGTTTTTAGTCGAATACTATCCTTAATTTCTTTACTTAGCCATGGATGGCTGTCTTTTCTTTTACACCCTTTTCTTCTCAGTGGAATATATATTTTTTTGGAAGTTGTAAAATAACTCCTTAAATGTACACCACTGATCATGTATCATCTCACCCTTTAATCTATTTTCCCAATCCACTCTACTCAATTCCGCTCTCATACCTTCATAGTCTCCTTTATTCAAGCTTAGCACGCTTGTTTGAGATTCAACCTTCTCACCCTCTAATTTAATATGGAATTCAACCATGTTATGGGCACTCATTCCAAGGGGATCCTTTACTAGGACATTTTTAATTAATCCCATCTCATTACACAGGACCAGACCTAAGGTTGCTTGCCCCCTGGTCGGTTCAGTTACATACTGCTCAAGAAACCCATCCCTAATACACTCAATGAACTCATCCTCAAGGCAGCCCTGCCCAATTTGATTTGTCCAATTAATATGATAGTTAAAATCCCCCATAATTATAGATGCTCCCTTATTACAAGCCTCAACTATTTCCTGATTGATACTCCGTCCAACAGAGTTGCAACTGTTCGGAGGCCTATAGACTACGCCCACTCGTGTTTTTTTCCCCTTATTATTCCTTACCTCCACCCAAACTGTTTCATTATCCTGATCTTTTGACCCAATATCATTTCTCTGTATTACAGTGATTCCTTCCTTTATTAACATAGCCACCCCACCTCCCCTTCCTTCCTGCCTGTCCTTCCTGATCGTTAAATAACCTGGTATGTTTAATTCCCAGGCATTGTCACCCTGCAGCCATGTTTCTGTAATGGCCACAAGATCATACCCATATGTAGTTATTTGTGCCATTAACTCGTCTATTTTGTTACGAATGCTACGTGCATTCAAATAGAGAACTTTCAAAGATGTTTTGTGACACTTAGTTCCTGCTTTTGCCCTTTTTATTACTTTACCTTTTACTCCATACCTTCTGCCCCTTCCTGGCATGCTCTGGTTTTTAATTTCCCCACTGCTACCTAAGTCTATGACCTTCTCTGTTGTCATTTTTATTATTTGCTCTCTAGGAACCTCCCCCCCACTAGTTAGTTTAAAGCCCTCAAAGGGTCTCAATAGTCTCACAGGGTGCTTGTAATTGAATGGAATGGCTTGACCCATTGATAAATTCTATACCTTGATGAATTCCATTCAAAGACAATGACAGTTATTGATCCCTGCATATCATGGCCTTTGGCATACTAAGCCATAACGTATATTCTCTCTAGCTTTTAGAAACAGCTGGCAGTAACCAAATTTTATTCAGCGTGCTGTGACAAGCAATCAAGAATCCAATAAGTAACCCAGCTTAGACAAAATGCTTCCTTTTTGTAGGATATATAAAGTAGTGGTTTTAAACAAAATCTTGCTTTACATCAACTTACTGGCCGTGGTGTATATACAGGAAACTTTGTGTTATCCGGAGGCTAAATGTCCGGCAAGCTCGAGCCACCGGCAAAAATCAGGAGCCGTTTTGTTAGGTTTTTTTTCTTCTCGTGGCTTTTTTTTCCAAACAGTCAGGCTCTGCAAAGTCTCTGTAGCTTAGCAACAGCTTCAGAGAGACGCTTCCAAGGTACGGGCCGACTGTTTAGAAGCTGGTGCTAAGCAACAGTGTTTGTTGTCAGATACGGAGATGAAAAGCTCCGTATGCTTCAACATTAACGCTGATGTGTCCGGTAGTTTTGAGGGAACGGCAACAGCTCGGTCCCGTCGGTGCCTGATAGCACAAAGTTTCCTGTAGAGAGAGAAGCGGGAGACAGAATAGTGGGGGCTGGGAGGATTTGGCTAGATTTAACCTGAAGTCCAAAGCTTCCTAAAAGCGAAGAGTAACTCATAAAGTGGTGGCTGCAATCATGAGACCAGCCACAGGGCAAAGAAATATTAAAATGATTGTGCTATGAAGATAATTTAAAAAACAGGGAATTTTGATAGGAGGCTACATAAATAATAATGTAACTAAGATAAGGTCATTATAAGATGTATCCTGGAGTATTCTTTAGAAGTTAATCAGATGAAATTTGGAACATTTGACTTTTTGAAATGGGATGCTGATGGCAAGATGCTCTTTAAATCCACTTCACTTGCTAATGGTTGACATTGCTGTATTAAAAACTCTGCCACTTGTACCAGAGGAAAATAATTTAATAATTTAGCAATAGAACCAAAGATGAACAATGTTGATTAGAAGGTTGCAACATTATTCTAGAGTTCTGTACGTTCAAAGAGGAGAGAGAAACTTTGCATTACATTTAGTGGCAAAATTAAGGTGGCTAAAGTCTGTGATGAGGCAAATAGTGCATGATCTGTGATAGGAATAGGCTTGCTATCTTACCTTCTAGTGTTTCTTATAAAAACAAAATGAATAGCACAGACTCTTAATAACATCAATATATGCATAACAACTTGAACTTATAAAGCATCTTTAACATAGCAAAATGTTACTAATTGTTTCATCTGAAGGAGTAGAGACAGGTGGCGTGGGCAAGGAATGAACATCGAGCATGACTTAGAAGTAGAATTAGAAGAAATAAGTTTTCACCAAATAAGTAGGTTTTAAGGTGAGTCATGAAGGTGGGACTGAATGAAAGGGTTTAGAAAGAGAATTCCAGAATGCAGAAGAGTGATGTGTAAATGTTATTGATCATTGAGCAGAGAGAAGGTGAGGCAAGGTAGATCAGAGTAAGAAGAACAAAGACTGTGAGCTGGAATGTAGTACTGGACAAGGTTACAGGAGCAAGGTAAGGTGAGGTCGTGAAGGGACTTCTAATCCAGAAGATTTTGAAATCATTGTGCAAGGAGCCAAGGAGCCAATGCAGGTCATTGAAGATTGGGGTGTAGTACCAGATAAGATATCAGCAGCAGAGTTTTGGGTGAGTGTAGGATAGAGTTCAGGAGTATAGTGAGGTGAACTTTTCAAGAAAGGAGGGAGAGAGAAAGCAGGGAACTACAGGCCAGTTAGCCTGACATCAGTTGTCGAGAAAATACTGGAATCCATTAATAAGGAAATGGTAACAGGGCATTTAGAAAATCATAATACAATTAGGCAGAGTCAACATGGTTTTACAAAAGGGTAATCGTGTTTAACAAATCTATTAGAGATTTTTGAGGATGTAACTAGCAGGGTAGATAAAGGGGAATGAGTAGATATAGTATATATGGATTTCCAAAAGGCATTCGCTAAGGTGCCACATAAAAGGTTGTCACACAAGATAAGGGCACATGGAGTTGGGGGTAATATATTAGCATGGATAGATAATTGGTTAACGGACAGAAAACAGAGAGATGGGATATTTTCAGATTGGCAGGCTGTAACTAGTAGAGTGTCGCAAGGATCAGTGCTTAGGCCTCAGCTATTTACAATTTATATTAATGACTTAGATGAAGGGACCAAGTGTAATGTATCCAAGTTTGCTGATGATACAAAGCTAGGTGGGATAGTAAGCTGTGAGGAGGACACAAAGAGCCTGCAAAGGGATATAGACAGGTTAAGTGAGTGGGCAATAAGGTGGCAGATGGGTTATAATGTGGGGAAATTGCTGGTTAAAAAGGGGATTAACACAATTGTAAGGAAGGCTATTAGCTCTGATAATGTGGAATCTGTATGGGTAGAATTGAGAAATACCAAGGGGCAGAAAACGTTAGTGGGAGTGGTATATAGACCTCCAAACAGTAATGCGGAGGTTGGGGATTGCATTAAAAGGGAAATTAGAGAAGCGTGCAATAAGGGCACAGCCATCATCGTGGGTGACTTTAATCTACATACAGATTGGGCTAACCAAATTAGTAACAATACTGTGGAGGAGGAATTCCTGGAGTGTTTACGGGATGGTTTCCTGGACCAATATGTCGAGGAACCAACCAGAGATCAGGCCAACTTAGACTGGGTATTATGTAATGAGAAAGGATTAATTAACAATCTTGTTGTATGAGGCCCCTTGGGGAGGAGCAATCATAATATAATAGAATTCTTCATTAAGTGAAGTAGTTGACTCAGAGACTAGGGTACTGAATTTAAATAAAGGAAACTACAATGGTATGAGGCGCGAATTAGGTAGGATTTATTGGGGAATGTCACTCAAAGGGTTGACGGTGGATAGGCAATGGCAAACATTCAAAGACCGCATGGATGAACTACAGAATTTGTTCATCCCAGTTTGGCATAAAAATAAAACAAAAAAGGTGAGCCAACCGTGACTAACAAGGGAAATTAGGGATAGCATAAGATCCAAGGTGAGGGCATATAAATTGGCCAGAAAAAGCAGTAAACCTGAGGATTGGGAGCAGTTTAGGATTCAACAAAGGAGGACAAAGGGATTAATTAAGAAGGGGAAAACAGAATATGAGAGTAAGCTTGCAGGGAACATAAAAACTGACTAAAAGCTTTTATAGATATGTTAGGAGAAAAAGATTGGTGAAGTCAAGCGTAGGTCCCTTGCAGTCAGAATCAGGTGAATTTATAATGGGGAACAAAGAAATGGCAGTCCAATTAAATACATATTTTGGTTCTGTCTTCACAAAGGAGGACACAAATAACCTCCCAGAGATGTCGGGGAACATAGGGTCTGATGAAAGGGAGGAACTGAAAGAAATCAGTATTTGTAGGGAAATGGTGTTCGGGAAATTGACGGGATTGAAGGCCGATAAATCCCCAGGGCCTGATAATCTACATCCTAGGGTACTTAAGGAAGTGGCCCTAGAAATAGTAGATGCATTGCTGATCATCTTCCAACATTCGATGGAATCTGGAACAGTACCCATGGATTGGAGGGTAGCTAATGTTACCCCACTATTCAAAAAAGGTGGTAGAGAGAAAACAGGGAATTACAGACCAGTAAGCCTGACATCGGTAGTGGGGAAAATGCTAGAGTCCATTGTAAAAGATGTAATAGCAGAGCACTTGGAAAACAGTGACAGGACCGGACAAAGTCAACATGGATTTACAAAAGGTAAATCGTGCTTGACTAATCTACTGGAATTTTTTGAGGTTGTAACTGGTAAAATAGATAAGGGAGAACCAGTGGATGTGGTGTATTTGGACTTTCAAAAGGCTTTCGATAAGGTCCCGCATAAGAGATTAGTGTGTAAAGTTAAGGCACATGGGATTGGGGGCAAGGTATTGAATTGGATAGAGAACTGGTTGGCAGACAGAAAGCAAAGAGTTGGAATAAACGGGTCTTTTTCCGAGTGGTAGACAGTGACTAGTGGGGTACCGCAGGGATCGGTCCTTGGACCCCAGCTATTCAGAATACAGTATATATTAATGATCTAGACAAGGGAACTAGATGTAATATCTCCAAATTTGCAGACGACACAAAGCTGGGTGGGCATGTGTGCTGTGAGGAGGATGCCGAGAAACTCCAGGATGATTTGGACAGGTTGGGTGATTGGGCAGAAGCATGGCAGATGCAATATAACATGGATAAATGCGAGGTTATCCACTTTGGTGTCAAAAACAGGAAGGCAGATTATTATCTAAATGGCAATAGATTGGGAGAAGGGGAAGTGCAACGAGACCTGGGTGTCCTTGTGCACCAGTCGCTGAAGGTAAGCATGCAGGTGCAGCAGGCGGTTAAGAAGGCAAATGGTATGTTGGCCTTCGTAGCGAGAGGGTTTGAGTATAGGAACAAGGATGTCTTGCTGCAGTTGTACAGGGCCTTGGTGAGACCACATCTTGAGTATTGTGTGCAGTTTTGGTCACCTTATCTGAGGAAGGATGTTCTTGCCATGGAGGGAGTTCAGCAAAGATTCACCAGGCTGATACCTGGGATGGCAGGAATGATGTATGAGGAGAGATTGGGTCGATTGGGCTTATACTCGCTGGAGTTTAGAAGAATGAGAGGGGATCTCATTGAAACTTATAAAATTCTGACAGGGCTGGACAGACTAGATGCAGGAAGGATGTTCCTGATGGCTGGGGAGTCCAGAACCAGGGGTCACAGTCTAAGGATAAGGGGTAAGCCATTTAGGACAGAAATGAGGAGGAATTTCTTCACCCAGAGAGTGGTGAACCTGTGGAATTCTCTACCACAGAAGGCAGTAGAGGCCAATTCATTAAATATATTCAAGAAGGAGTTGGATATATTTCTTAAGGCTAAAGGGATCAAGGGATATGGGGAGAAAGCAGGGACAGGGTACTGAATTTGGTTGAGCAGCCATGATCGCATTGAATGGCGGAGCAGGCTCGAGGGACCGAATGGCCTACTACTCCTCCTATTTTCTATGTACATGTGAGGTTATTCACGTTGGTAAGAAGAATAGAAAAGCAGAATATTTTTTAACTGGTGAGAACTATTAGATGTTGATGTTCAGAGAGATTTAGGTGTCCTTGTACAGGAAACACAGTGAGTTAGCATGCAGGTACAGCAAGCAATTAGGAAGGCAAATGGCATGTTGGCCTTTATTGTAAGGGGGTTGGAGTACAAGAGTAAGGAAGTCTTGCTACAATTGTAAAGGGCTTTGGTGAGACCACACCTGGAGTACCGTGCACAGTTTTGGTCTGCTTATCTAAGGAAGGATATATTTGCCTTAGAGGCGGTTCACTATATTGAGTCCTGGGATCGGAGGGTTTTCCTATGAGGAGAGATTAAGTAGATTTGGCCTATATTCTCTGGGGTTTAGAAGAATGAGAGGTGATCTCATTGAAAGATATAAGTTTCTGAGGGGGATTGACAGGGTAGATGCTGAGAGGTTGTTTCCCCTGGCTGGAGATTCCAGGATAAGGGGTCAGCCTTTTACAGCTAAGTTGAGGAGGAATTTCTTCACTCAGAGGGTTGTGAATCTTTGGAATTCTTTACCACAAAGGGCAGTGGATGCTGAATCATTGAGTATATTCAAGGCTGTGATAGATAGATTTTTGGACTCTAGGGGAATCAAGAGATATAGTTAACAGGCAGGAAAGTGGAGGGGCCCACCTCTTGCTCCTAATTCTTATGCTCTTTGATGATGTTGATCCTGGAGATGACAAAGACATGGATGAGAGTTTCAGCAATATTGGGAATGAGGTAAGGCTAGAAATGACTAGTGCTACAGAGATGGATATATGTAGTCTTGATGATGGATAGAATTTGGGATCAGATCAGGATCAAACAGTGCACAAGCTCTCATCATATCAGGTTCAACCTAAGCATGCAGCTGGAAAAGGGATGGAATCACCCTAGGTTGGAGAGTTTCTGTTGGGTACCAAACAGGGCAGCTTCAGTCTTGCCAGTATTGAACTAAAGTTCTAGCTCATGCATGACTTGATATCAGATAAGCAGTCTGACATCCACAGCAATAATCATTAAGGTAAGGGAAAGGAGAAGTAAAATTGAGTGTTGTTAGTATAAATATGTGGCAGGAAAGATATTGGAATCTTTACTCAAAGATGCACGAGAAAAACCATCTAGAAACTGAAAATATAATAAAGAACAGTCAACACATTTTTCAATAAAGGAAGGTCATGCTTGACCAACCTTATAGAATTATTTAAAGAAGTAACAAAGAGTAGACAAGGATAATGCAGTAGATGTAATATAAATGGATTTTCAAAAAGCCTTCACTAAGGTATCACATAGTAGACTCATGACTAAGATCAGAGCATGTGGAGTCGTGGAACAAATAGTATGGATAGCAAGCTGGCTACAAAACAGAAAACAGAGTAGGGATTAAAGGTAGTTACTCAGATTGGCAAAGAGTAGGAATTGGTGTTCCACAGGAATCTGTAAGCTTTCTATTTCGACTGGCATTAAATTGACAGCAAGACCAATTCTTTTGAAATAATTTGGAATAAGTTTATTAAACACACACACTCATGCACATCAAAACAATTGCCTACGTGTATCTATGGACTCTACTCAATTACAACAGGTAAGGTAATGGGTTAGATTTAAACAGACTTGTACTTCCCTGAGTCAAGCAATGCACGCGGCCTTTTTCCTTGTTTCTTGGTCTGGTCTGTAGAGGGAGGGCTTCCTGCTTTTCCGCGTGGTCATCCAGAGAGAGAGAGCGAGAGCCTTTGGGTTCCTTGTTTTATATCTTTTTAAGTCCATTGTCTCTAGTCTAAATTGCTAAGACCCCAGGATTGGGTCTTAGTTTCATGGCAGTTCTTGATTGGCTTCCCTTTGAACATGAGTTTGTCTGCAGTGGCTGGTGCCATTTCTTGATTAAGTTAATTGTTTGTTAGCACCTTTTAATGGCTCTTGAGTTTCGATGGGTTTTCATTGGGGGTTATCCTGTTATGCAGGTTTCCTTTGTTAAGTTTCACGCAGTTGCCTTGAGCAGGGAGATCCATACACATTAAATTCATCTTTATGACATACATCTTATATTAATACTGTAGTCTCGAGTCCATCACACATACAAAACATATATTTTTATTCTTACAAATCGCTGCTGGGACCACTGTTGTTCACCATTTACATAAATCATTTGACTCCGGAATCGGAAGTACCATATGAAAATTTGCGGTTGACACCAAATTGGGAGATATAGTTAGTACCAAGGAAGACTGCAACAAAAAACAAGATGACAAACTGGCAGAATGAGCGTGTAAATGGCAAATTAATTTCAATATAGATAAATGTGTGATGTTGCATTTTGGTAAGAGGAATAAGGAGGCCACCTATTCCTTGGGAAATAAGAGTCTACATGGGGTAGAGATTCACAAATCATGAAAAGTAGCAATGCAGGTTAACAAAGCCATAAAAAGTACAAACAAAGCACTGGGCTTCATTTCCAGAGGAATAGAATTGAAAACTTATATAGAACCTTAGTTAGACCACACTTAGAGTACTGTGCACAGTTCTGGAAACCATATTACAAAAAGGATATAACTGCATTGAAGAAAGTGGAAAAAAGATTTACATGGATGATACCAGAAATGAGAGGGCATAATTATCAGGAAAGACTGAACAGGCTGGGGCTCTTTTCTATAGAAAAGAGAAGGGTCTGATAGGTGACCTGTTAGAGGTCTTTAATATTATTAATGGTTTCGATAAGGTAGGCATAGAGAAGATGGCCGGAATTTTCTTTACCTTGGCGGGTCCGGTGCGGGCGGTGGCCATGTCGGGTCCTGACCTCGCTGCTGGCTTCATCCCGCTGTGGAAAATGAACTTACCTTAAGGGGGCCTATTAAGCCCAGCCAGCTCGTTACCCGGCCCAATGAGATGGAGCGGGTCTGGTGACGTCATTCATGACGCGTTTTCAGTCAGGATCTTTAAAGGGACCATGGCCACGTTACATTTGAAGTTTCATCTAACATAGTGCTGTTAGTGCACTACAGCATTGGAGTGCTGCAAACACTGACAATGACTGCACAGAAGCAGAGGGCTGCACCCAGGTGCTCTGACGACGCCCTCCATATGCTTATGGAGGGAGTCAGAGCACACAGGGAGGTCCCCTTACCTTCCAATGGGCGGAAGAGACCTCCCCAGGAGACTAAGACAGCCTGGTTGCAGATTGCAGAGAAGGTCAGGAGAACTTGGGTGCAGTGCCGCAAACGTTTCAATGCTCTCGTTAGATCAGAAAACATTAGTACAAAGCCACACTGATCTCCATCCTGCTGTGCCTCTCATCATATCCCCATCACTCTGCCTTCCCTCCCCTACTCCTGCACATCCTTACACCAACATACCTTGCACTGTAAGCGGTTTTTGATCCTAGCCCAATTGCTAGACGGACGGTTCGAATCGCCCCTGCCTTACGAAAGTTCTATACCCGGGAATTATTATGCAGAGTGTAAATGAAATAAGTCACGGACAGGAATGCTTTGGTGAAAAATCAAACTTGTATTTATTTGGTCTAACATACACTGGTTAAAACATGCACTACTAAACGAAATCACTGTCCCTGTGGAGATTAAAAAATCCAGGTTACAAACAACATACATACAAAACTGGGGACTATAACCAGCAGTAATTCCCTTCTTCCTATGGTAGACTCTAATTCCACTCCTACCATTGAATTACCCAGTCGCATAAACCCCTTCACCTGGCTGAACCTAACGAAACTCCCACCCTCGGAATAGCCCAAAAGCTTCACTTCTGAGAGACTATGCTTACCCCCACACGCAGTCGGTTTCGATCGCTCCGCTTGTCGGCTTCTCTGGTACTTCTTGTTAGTTCGATCTTGTTGGAGCAGGGAGCGAGAGAGAGAGAGAGAATGGTGGAAAAGAATCTATCTTTATAGTAGTCTGGCTACCCCTATTTTTTCCTGCCAATCTTTATCTAAGCACTCCGGTGCTTAATCAGTGATGAGCCGTCCTCGGACCCATGAGTATTGGATTAATGGCCCTAAGTCTGGGGCATATCTTTCGTTCTTTGTGTTGGGGGAAAAAACTGGCTCCTTTTCGGCTGGCTGAGGCCAGTGGGTTCATTATTCTGCTTCTCTTCTGAGATGGAGGTGAGAAGTGCTTTGCATATTAGAGTGGCCTTTTCAAGTTCAATGGCCCCCTTTTTCCAAGACTGTCGGGCGAACCCATACATTCTGGATGACTGACAGTTCTTTTGTCACAGCCAACTGCCATGTGTTCTCTGGAGTTTTAACAAACCAGTCCCCCACGCATTTGCACAGGGCGATCCCACCACAGGGAAAACACCCTCGGCCCATAAAGTCCACAAAAATATTCTCAGCTGAGTCCATTCTTCAAACAGAGACTTTGTGATCTCTTCAGTCCCCCGTTTGATGTTTTTCTTTCCACAAAGCATCACTCGATGAGAGAGCAAAGGTCAAAGTCTCCCACAAGTGAAGCTTGACATGAATCAACTGAGCAGCCTGCGGGTGGCGCTGTCCAGGGAGAGTATAAATACTCGGGCAGGGGCCCAGCTTGCGCAGGACATTCTTAACAGGAACTAGTGAAGGACACAACTAGACCTCCATGTTGTAAAACAGTTGATTACAGCTTTGTTTAATGCTTAGACCAAGTGCCTAGTAGTTTTCTTACGTCAAAGCTGTTTCCCTGATTTTACGTTTTAAAAAAGGAACTGTATCCCTTACTGCATGTCATTGTTCCCTTCTACCGAGCCAAAACATCAGCGAAATGGCTTCTTAACACATTTAAACGGCTGGGTTCCAATTCCCACTGACAAACTTCAAGTCAAAATACAGAACATTAATAAGATCCACAGGACTTTACCAAAAAGTCACTGCGCACATCACACAGTACAGCATTGACAGGTGGTAACACATTACAAAAATGCAACAGCGCACATTGCACAACACAGAGTGGCAAACTATAACCAGAATACAATACACTTGCTTACAGAACTTTGGCACATTACAAGTTTTGCAGGGAGAAACCATCATCAACACAAATCGAATTACACCTTTCCGGATCGATCTAACACCCCTTGCCACCGTGCTTGGAGCATCTGGCTCCGTCGCCTGCAGCTGGTATAAAACAAGTAGCTTACTAGCAACAATTGTATGATAAATAATGCATGGGAACAGATGCGAATCCAGGGGGGAATCTCTATACTCAGACCGATGTCCCACCATGGTGGTGAGACAATCCCTTTGATCTCCTCCCCCACTTCTACTGTCTTTTGCTCTAAAGTGTAAAAATGTTTCTGGGAGAGCTCAGCGGTCTTTATTAACTCAGTGAGGTGTTCCGGCAGAAAAGGAATCAGGTACCCAATATGTTCCACATAGTATGGTTGGACTGCCCGCAATCTACAGCGACAGGGTAGGCTTCAGAGGCTAAACAAAGCTGGCACGGGCTCAACGAATTGCTATACGGGTGCAGCGCAGCGAGATGCTTGTTGCTTAACCATGAAGGGACGCGACCTTACCTCAGGTCCTCCAGGTTACTGCAGCCCTCGCCCAGCAACCATGCTCCGTACAACACAGAGTGCCAAACTATAACCAGATACAATACACTTGCTTACAGAACTTTGGCACATTACAAGTTTTGCAGGGAGAAACCATCATCAACACAAATCGAATTACACCTTTCCGGATCGATCTAACACCACTTGCCATCGTCAACTTGTCCGACCACACCCTTCAACCAGATGAAATTGAAGTTCTCAGCCGTGGGCTCAATTTCTGCCCCACCACCAAAATGGACCCCATTGGTCTCGCAGCAGACACAGAGGAATTCATCAGGAGAATGAGGCTCCGGGAATTCTTCCACAAATCCCAAGATGTCAGCAGCGAACCCAATGAGACAACCAATGATCCGGAACAGCAGACAGAGGGATTCGCAGTGCAGCAACCGAAGAAGAAAGAGTCAACTTGGACCCCTCCGGAGGGTCACTGCCCTAAGCTTGACATGTATGCTCAAGCTGTCAGGAGATGCATCAACGCCAGATTCATCAGCCGCACTCACAAGACAGTCCAGAATGTCACCCGAGCACAACGCAACGCCATCCACGCTCTCAAGACCAACTGCAACATCGTCATCAAACCAGTAGACAAAGGAGGAGCCATCGTCATACAGAACAGAACGGACTATTGCAAAGAAGCATACCGACAACCAGGAACGCTACAGACAGTTACCCGCCGATCCGACCAAAGAACACACCCGCCAACTCAACAGACTGATCAAGACCTTCGATCCAGACCTTCAAAGCATCCTACACGCTCTCATCCCACGTACTCCCCACGTGGGAGACTTCTACTGCCTCCCAAAGATACACAAAGCCAACACACCCGACGTCCTATCGTATCAGGCAATGGAACCCTGTGTGAGAACCTCACTGGATACGTCGAGGGCATCCTGAAACCCATCATACAGGGAACCCCCAGCTTCTGTCGCGACACTACAGACTTCTTACAGAAATTCAGCACCCACGGACCAGTTGAACCAGGAACACTCCTCGCCACGATGGACGTCTCGGCACTCTACACCAGTATCCCCCGCGATGACGGCATCGCTGCGACAGCCTCAGTACTCAACACCAACAACAGCCAATCTCCAGACACCATCTTACAACTCATCCGCTTCATCCTTGACCACAATGTCTTCACCTTCGACAACCAGTTCTTTACCCAAACACACGGAACAGCCATGGGGACCAAATTCGCACCCCAATACACCAACATCTTCATGCACAAGTTTGAGCAAGACTTCTTCGCTGCACAGGACCTCCAACCAATGCTATACACCAGATACATCGATGACATTTTCTTCCTATGGACCCACGGCGAAGAATCACTGAAAATACTACATGATAACATCAACAATATCCATCCCACCATCAAACTCACCATGGACTACTCCTCAGAACCGGTTTCATTCTTGGACACACGAATCTCCATCAAAGACGGACACCTCAGCATTTCACTCTACCGCAAGCCCACGGACAACCTCAGGATGCTTCACTTCTCCAGCTTCCACCCTAACCACGTTAAAGAAGCCATCCCCTATGGACAAGCCCTGCGAATACACAGGATCTGCTCAGATGAGGAGGAACGCGATGGACACCTACAGACCCTGAAAGACGCCCTTGTAAGAAAGGGATATGACGCTCGACTCGTCGATCGACAGTTCTGACGGGCCACAGCAAAAAATCGCATAGACCTCCTCAGAAGACAAACACGGGACACAACCAACAGAGTACTCTTCGTCGTCCAGTGCTTCCCAGGAGCGGAGAAACTACGCCATGTTCTTCGCAGCCTTCAACATGTCATCGATGATGATGAACACCTCGCTAAGGCCATCCCCACGCCTCCACTACTCGCCTTCAAACAGCTGCCTAACCTCAAACAGACCATCGCTCACAGCAAATTACCCAGCTTTCAGAAGAACAGCGACCACGACACCACACAACCCTGCCACGCAACCTCTGCAAGACATGCCAGATCATCAACACAGATACCATCATCACACGTGAGGACACCACCCACCAGGTACATGGTACATACTCATGTGATTCGGCCAACGTTGTCTACCTCATACGTTGCAGGAAAGGATGCCCCGGAGCATGGTACATCGGCGAGACCATGCAGACACTGCGACAATGGATGAACGGACACCATGCAACAATCGCCAGGCAGGAGTGTTCCCTGCCAGTCGGGGAACACTTCAGCAGTCAAGGACATTCAGCCTCCGATCTTCGGGTAAGCATTCTCCAAGGCGGCCTTCGAGACACACGACAACGCAAAATCGTCGAGCAGAAACTGATAGCCAAGTTCCGCACTCATGAGGATGGCCTCAACTGGGATCTTGGGTTCATGTCATGCTACATGTAACCCCACCTGATGTAGGGTCATCCAGACTCGAGTCGTCATTGGCTGGTTCTCTCTACACAGATGCGGCCGGACCTGCTGTGATTTCCAGCAAAAAAAAATGTTTTTTTGTCTTTTTTGTTTTTCGTACAGACCCCAGCATCTGAAACATTTGACCCCTTGTGACCCCACCTCATTTTTATTTGATGTAATGTTTTCCTGACTGACCTGTTCGGACACCATTCACACCTTTGATTGCTGTGATTATCTCTCTGCCGAGGTGTGATAAATGGCAGTTAGAAAGATTACCTGTAATCATCTGGCATTATTCTCCAACTATATAAGCTGTGTCTTTATGCATCTCTCCACTTCACCTGACAAAGGAGCAGCGCTCCGAAAGCTTGTGATTTCAAATAATACTGTTGGACTATAACCTGGTGCTGTGTGACTTCTTACATTTGTCCACCCCAGTCCAACACCGGCATCTCCACACCGTACAACACACACACCTCATTCCGTGCAGCCTGCTCCGAGGCATTCCTGTCATAGATACATAGATACATAGAAGATAGGAGCAGGAGTAGGCCATTCGGCCCTTCGTGCCTGCTCCGCCATTTAATGAGATCATGGCTGATCCTTTAATTCAGTATCCCGTCCCCGCCTTCTCTCCGTAACCCTTAACCCCTTTTGCCCGTAGAAATATATCTAATTCCCTCTTAAATATATTTAATGAGCTGGCGTACACTGCCCTCTGTGGCAATGAGTTCCACAGGTTCACCACTCTCTGAGTGAAGAAATTCCCCCTCATCTCTGTCCTAAATGGTTTAGCCCTTATCCTTAAATTATGTCCTCTAGTTCTGTTCTCACCCGCCAAGGGAAACATTCCTTCTGCATCCAGTCTGTCTAGACCTGTCAGAATTTTATACACTTCTATGAGGTCCCCTCTCAATCTTCTAAACTCCAGTGTGTACATCCCTAAACTACATAGTCTCTCCTCATAGGTCATTCCCGCCATTCCTGGTATCAGCCTGGTGAATCGCCGCTGCACCCCCTCCATGGCAAGAACATCCTTCCTCAGATGAGGCGACCAAAACTGTACACAGTACTCGAGGTGTGGTCTCACCAGTGCCCTGTACAGCTGCAGCAAGGTATCCCTGTTCCTGTATTCTAACCCTTTTGCTATGAAGGCCAGCATACCGTTTGCCTTCTTGACCGCCTGTTGCACCTGCATGCTCGCCTTCAGTGACTGGTGTACAAGAACACCCAGGTCTCTCTGTACTTCCCCCTCTCCCAATCTATTGCCATTTAAATAATAATTTGCCCTCCCGTTCCTGCACCCAAGGTGGATAACTTCGCACTTGTCCACATTATAGTGCATCTGCCATTTATCCGCCCAATCGCCCAGTCTGTCCAAATCGCTCTGGAGCTTCCTGGTCTCTTCCTCTGAGCCCACCCCACCTCCTAGTTTAGTGTCGTCTGCAAATTTGGAAATGCTGCATCCGACTCCCTGATCCAGGTCATTAATGTAAATTGTGAACAGCTGGGGGCCCAGGACAGATCCCTGTGGTACCCCACTTGTTACTGCCTGCCATTCAGAAAATGAGCCGTTTATTCCAACTCTCTGTTTTCTATCTGACAGCCAGTTCCCTATCCACGCCAAAACTTTCCCCTTTATCCCATGAGCCTCAATTTTCCATGCTAATCTTTTATGTGGGACCTTATCGAAGGCCTTTTGGAAGTCCAGGTACACCACATCTACTGGCTCTCCCCCATCTATTCTACCAGTTACTCCCTCAAAAAATTCCAATAGATTAGTCAAGCACGATTTACCCTTTGTAAATCCATGTTGACTCTGTCCTATCCTGTCCCCATTTGCTAAGTGCTCCGCTATTTCATCCTTAATGATGGACTCCAGCATTTTGCCCACAACTGATGTAAGGCTTACAGGTCTGTAATTACCTGCTTTTTCCCTACCCCCCTTTTTGAATAGTGGGGTAACGTTAGCTACCCTCCAATCCATCGGCACTGTTCCCGAGTCTAATGAATTCTGAAAAATCATCCTTAGTGCATCCGCTATCTCTAGGGCCACCTCCTTCAGTACCCTAGGATGCATGTTATCAGGCCCTGGGGATTTGTCCACCTTCAATCCCTTTAGCTTCCTTAACACCATATCCTTAGAGATATTGATTTGCGTCAGTTCCTCCTTTGCCAATGTCCCTATTTTTCCCGATATCCCAGGGAGGTTTTTTGTGTCTTCCTTCGTAAAGACTGACCCAAAGTATGCATTTAGTTGATCTGCCATTTCCTTATTTCCCATTATATATTCCCCCGTATCTGACTGCAATGGACCAACTTTGGTTTTCACCAGTCTTTTCCTTTTGATATATTTATAAAAGCTTTTGGAGTTAGTTTTTATATTTTCCGCCAGCTTGTTTTCGTAAGCTATTTTGCCCCTCTTGATCATGCCCTTTGCCCTCCTTTGCTCTATCTTAAACTGTTCCCAATCTTCCGCTCTGGCGCTTTTTTTGGCTATTTTATACGCCCTATCTTTGGATTTTATGCTGTCTCTAATTTCCCCTGTTATCCACGGTTGAGTCACCTTTTTAGATTTCCTTTTATGCCAGATTGGTATAAACAATTTTTGCAATTTTGTCATTCTATCTTTAAATGTTTGCCATTGTTTATCTACCTCCAGTCCTCTCAGGAACGTTGTCCAATCAGACCTACTCAGTTCCCGTCTCATGGCATCATAATTCCCCTTGTTTAAATTCAGGACCTTAGTCTCTGAGTCAATTTCTTCGCTCTCCATTTCGAGTGAGAAATCGATCATGTTATGATCGCTCTGACCCAAGGGTCCCCGTACAACAAGATTACTGATTAGTCCCTTCTCATTGCACAGTACCCAGTCCAATATAGCCTGTTCCCGAGTTGGTTCCTCGACATATTGATCCAGATAACCATCCCTTAAACACTCAAGGAATTCCTCCTCCTCATTATTTTTACTGATTAGGCTAGTCCAATCTATATGTAAGTTAAAGTCACCTATGATGACAGCTGTGCTCTTATTGCACGCTTCTCTAATTTCCCTCGTGATGCCCTCCCTAACCTCTATTTTACTATTTGGAGGCCTATATACCACTCCTATTAATGTTTTTCGCCCCTCGCTATTTCTTAGCTCCACCCATATAGATTCTGTATTAACTGAGTTAATATCCTTCCTTTCAATTGCATTTATCCCCTCTTTTACTAGCAATGCTACCCCTCCTCCCTTTCTTTTTTGTCGATCCTTCCTAAATACTGAATACCCCTGTATGTTAAGCTCCCAGCCCTGCTCACCCTGCAACCATGTTTCCGTAATCCCAATTAGATCATAATTATTAACCTCTATTTCCACAGCTAATTCATCTACCTTGTTCCTGATGCTTCTCGCATTAAGGTATAAAACCCTCAGGCTTTTTTTATGCTCACATTTTTTATGAATTAGTTTGGCCCTTTGTTTTTTGTTCCTCACCCTTTTACCATTTATTTCTGTCTGCCTTTCACTTTCCTCTATTTCACTACATAGGTTTCTAGCCCCCTGCCATACTAGTTTAAATGCTCCCGAACTGCTTTATCAAAAATTACCCCGAGAACATCAGTTCCATCTCTGCACAGGTGTAGACCGTCCCTTTTGTATAGGTCACACCTACCACAAAACTGGTTCCAATGCCTCAAAAATTTAAAACCTCCCATATCAAATCATTGACAGTGTTAGCGTGCCTCTCCAGCTCCGCAGTGACCTCCTTTAAATGAATGGTCATTGCCTGGTCCTCAAGAAGCTCTGAACCCACCACTGTATTCTCTTCCCCTAGAATCTTATGCAGTTGGTTCTTTAACCCAGTGATCTGCATCTGGAGTTGTGCATCACCCATACTATTAATAATACCCATTCCTGTACTGAATGCTGTGGCTACATCATTCCAGGTCCCTCTTCTCTGCCTCCCGGACCTCACACTACCCCCAAAATTCAGATAATAAAGCTGTTCTTTCTCTACATTTCCATAGTCTAGTTCATCAAATTCCTGAAACATCACTTTTAACAGAGCTTCATAAAGCTTCTCCGTCTTCCTTGGACACCACACAGGCAGATGGACTTCAGTCAGGTTCAGGATCACGGATGCCACAGCGTAGGGCACGTTCTGAAACAACACTTTGTCAGTAGGTATCAACACCAACCCATTCCCTGGACCCCTGGTGGTGGTGGGACACCCATCTACAGTCGTCTGTACGGTCGGGGCTCTGGGTGGGGTCTTCCTGGTGTATGAGATGAGCTCTGTGGTGTTGATGGTGTTTCGGGGTTTTGGGATTACACAGGCGTCCACACTCCGATCCCAACTGATCCCACCCCCGGCGTCCTGCCATCGCCTGCTAAACGCGATCGACACACCCGCTGGGCAGATCTTTTCTGACCCCCACATACACACATAAATCCCTTCCTCGGATTCCCACCACTAATCCCAACACACATTCACTCCTCCCTGAGAACCCATGATCGTCTGGTACGTGTCATTACTTAGTCGTTCCCAGTCAGCTATCTGGTCCCCTGTATCCGTGCTCAGTTTCCTGAGCCACCACCACCTTCCCAGTGGAATGTGTCCCCTACAGCTAAGGCACACCCGTTTACCCTCTGTTACCCTAACCCGGGAGGTGCTAACCCCTATTCTCGGGCATGAGATGGACGCTTCACCATAGCTGAACTCGTCATGGCTGGAATACTGGGTGGAATTTGACCCCAGCCTTCCAGACCATCTTCCCTCGTGGAGATAGACGCTGACCCTATCCTTCGAGCCACCTCCAGTGGTCACGGTCGGTCCGTCTCCGCCACTGCAGCCGAAGACAACCGATTCCTCAGAGTCGCTCCTGTGACTCGCGCTGACTTAGGCGTTCCCTGAAAACACACAGAATGCAACATTGTCCTTGGGTGATGCCTCACCTTTCCAGACGCAGCTACACACGATTAAAATCCAAACTATACAGACAAGCTAAGGCAACAGACAGGAGAGAAAGAAGTTATGTTCAGCGCCACCCGTCTCCGGGTAGCCACACTAGGTCTCCTCGACCCTGGGCCTCTTACTACTCCGCCTTCCTTCGTTCACCGGTGTGCAAGGAGGCGTCCACGGCACCCTCGGCCGTGGGATCCTGGCACTCCTTCTCACTCCTGCTCCCACAGGCGGAACGACTGGTCCCTCGGTGGGCTCCTCACAGCCCCAGATTAGGGGCTGAAGACCCACACCTGTAGTGCAGCTCACCACTCCCTGCTGTTTCCTCCTCTTATCAGCTCTTTCCCCAGGGTTAAAAAGCTTGCACTGATTGATATGGAACCACTTAGTGCATCAGGGCATTTTGACCGCATATACCATCAGACTGGTTCTATCCACGATACTGTATGGTCCCATGTATCGCGGTTCAAAAGTCCCTACCCTGGCGAAGTTTCTAACCATTACTTGATCTCCGACCTCCCACTCATGGTGCCTCTGAGGCTCAAGCAATAAACAATTTCTATGATGTTGCTTCCCCGTGTTACTGGCAGCCTGCCAATGGATCTGCCTGAGATGCTCAAGCAAATTCTTAACAAACCTGTCCCGGTTCACCTCTCTCAACTGACCTTCCGTGAGAACCGGGACCAGTACATGGCTGGGCGTTCTCAAGACCCTGCCGGTCACGAGCTCATGCGGGGAATACCCTGTGCTTCTAGATGGGCTGGCTCAGACCCCCATCAGAACTAACGGCAAAACCTCCGCCCATTTTCTAGGCAAGTCTCCCGTCTCCTTCCGTAACCTTTCCTTGATGGTCCTATTCATTCGCTCCACAATCCCCGATGACTGCAGGTTGTGTGCAACGTGCCATTTACCCTCTACACATAACATCTTCAGAGTCGCCTGCATTACTGCCCCTGTGAAGTGACTTCCCTGATTGGACTCCACATACTGTGGTAGCCCCCACCTAGAGAACACTTCTCTCACTAGAATCCTTGCAGTCCTCAAAGCTGTGGCTGTTCGGCATGGGAAGGCTTCTACCCATTTAGAGAACACACCTACCAAGACCAGGCAGTACTTGTAACCCCCCTGTGCGGTGGGCAGCGGTCTGATATAATCGACCTGTATGGACTGCCATGGTCCCTCCACTCTCCTAGTGTGTCCCATGGATACCTTCCTTTTCTGGGGTTCAGGGTTGTTTGCAGCACACACCAAGCAATCCGCGCAGAAGTCGCGGACGTTCTCCCTCAGTTGCGGCCACCACCCTGCCTGTTCCATCCATTGCCAGGTGGTCTCTGGCCCGGGGTGCCCCGCTCCTGGACCCTCGTGGGCCAACTGAAGGAATTCCCTCTGGGGCTGCTGCGGAACTACCCACTGTTCCCCTCTGAAAACCATCCCTTCCTTTGCCGTAATACCTGCCACTCCGTATGGACCCTCTACCTTATCTCCCTTAGCCAGTGTCTCCAGAACAATCTTTAGAGCAGGATCCTGTGCCTGGACCATCTTTAAGTCCGGGGCCAATGCTACCCCTGCACTCCCTTGGGTCCCACCTCTGACTCTGATCACTGCTATCAGACTCGACCCATATGGATCCCAAAACGTGCCCGTTCAAGCACCCTCTTTGGCCAGCACGTCGGCCTGCTGATTGCCCTCCGCACGGGGTTCTATCTTAGAATGGGCCTTGACTTTGTGGATATAGAAATCCCCCTGGGTTCCTATCGATGTTAAGATCTGTCGCAACAATGGCTTGGTTGCTAGGGGTTTCCCGTCTGCAGATGTGAACCCGCGACGAGACCAAATGGCTAAATATTCTGTACACGAATTGCAAGTGAACATGCTGTCCGAGCAAATCATGTAGGGTGTAGGGAACTCTTCGAGGTGGGTAACCACATACACCACTGCCGACAGTTCAGTGTGCTGGGCGCTCATGATGCTCGGGAGTTTAATGGCCTTGGCAATGCCTGCCTTTGGGTCAAAAATCCCGCATCCAGTGAGTCGCTCCCCGGCCACCACTGTACTGGACCCGTCTACATAGATCTTGCGGCCCGTGGGATGGATCCCAGCCCGAAACCCTATGTCTATGTCCCATACCCCTTCAACAGAACATTTGTGGGCCACCCCTGGATAGATCAAATTTGCAGCGAGCTTGGGCTCACAGAGGCCTTTCACACTCAAATTCAACTGCGAGAGCAATAAAGTCCAGCGAGCAATGCATGCACTGCTCACTGTGCCGTCCTTTATCCTCCCATCCAGAAGCATCTGAGTGGGTGTATGATGGCTTAAGAGAGTTATCGGGGATGCTCTCGTGAAGATTTGTGATCTCCTCACGGCCCAATGTGTGGCAAGCAGGTGCCTCTCACAATTGGAGTACCCCCGCTCTACATCTGTGAGGATTCTTGATGAGTATACCATAGGCCTCAGCTTGCCATGTCGCTCCTGGAGCTGCACTGCGCTCAAACTGTCCCCTGTGGCAGCTACCTCCAAAAATAACTCCTTTCCCCCATCAATCTCTCCTAAAGCCGGTGCAGTCTGCAGATCTCCCTTCAGACGACTAAAAGCTGCCATGCAGTCCTCATCCCACTCCCAGCCCACTCCCTTGTGGAGGAGCCGGAGTAGAAGAGCTGCCGTAGCGGCATAGTCCTCTATGAAATCCCTGCAGACCCCTGTGAATCCCAGGAAGGATCTTACCCCCGTTACCGTGGTTGGGGCAGGTAGCTCCTGTACTGCCTTCCTCCTTGCCTCATCGATGGTCCTCTCCCCAGCACGCATGGTCAGCCTGAGGAATTTTACTTCCTGCTGGCTGATCTGTGCTTTCTTGGGATTAACCTTAAACCCAGCTTCCTTTAACAGACTCAGCAGTTCAGCCAACAGGGAACCATGCTCCTCCCCCTCGATGGAGAGCAAAAGCCAATCGTCCATGTACTGCACAAGCTGCTGTGGTCTGCTGAACCCTTTTAAACAGTTGGCCATAAATTGGTGGAAAATAGAAGGACTGTTGTGAAACCCTTGGGGAAGGCAGGTCCATGCGCACTGCTGACCCTTGAAAGTGAATGCGAACTTATACTGGTCCTCCCTTTTGAGAGGGATAGACCAGAATCCATTCGAAATGTCCAGCACCGTGAATGTTTTCGCGGATGCTGGGATACTCCCGATCAGGTCGGCTACGGCTGCGATGGTGGGGGCACAGGCTGGGATGTTCTTGTTAAGAACCCGATAGGCCACAGTGGCTCTCCACGAATTGTCCAGTTTCCTAACCGGCCAAATCGGAGAGTTCACATGTGTCGCTATGGGTCGCAACACACCCTGCTCAACCAGTGATCCCACTGCCGTCTCTATATCCGCCTCTGCCTCTCTGGGGAAGTTGTACTGTTTCTGTGGTCGGGCCATGGGGTCTCCTTCTACTCTGACCTCCACCCCTATTACCCTCCCGCAGTAGTGATTGTGTGTAATGAATGCCCCGAGGTTGGCTCGCACATCCACTATGTACTCCGTCGGGGTAGAAGTGACCAAAAGTTCAAGGTCATAACTACCCTTGGGCTTCATCATTCACACGGTTCCCTTGCCTTGCTTCCCTGGTATAACTACCACCTCCTTCTCCTTTCCCATGCATACTGCCCCCCAAAGACAGTGATTCCGGAAATCCACCAATATCTTGTGGGCCAATATGAAGTCTGCCCCCAAAATGCTTATTCCTTCCCGCTCCCACCGCATCAGGACACATTTCCACTCCGTATGGAGTGTACCCAGATCGCTGGCTAGTGGGATGGAGAAAGACCCAGCCTGTTCATTCCCGGTGAACCCTACTAAGTTATATGGGGCCCCGCTCAGTAGAGGGGATGAGGTTGGGTTATCCGCATAAACAATGGTGCTTGAAGCTCCAGTGTCCAGCAGATAGGTCCTTTGCACCTTCTCCACCCCCATCTTCACGAACGGTCTCTTCCAAGCATCATAACTTAGTGGGCACAGGTAAACGGGCTGAGAAGCCCCTAGTCATGTGCCGAGATTGTTCGGGGCGGATGGGAGTATGCTGCCCGCTGCCGCGTCCACCCTACCCTGCCCTGCCGGAAAGACGGCGTGGAGAGCAGCCACTAATACCGCAAACAGATCAGTGCTGTTTCCTGCCACAGTTGCGGCTTTCTGCACTGGCGCTGGAGGATCCCATTTCCTGTTCTTTTTGTCAGAGACTGGGCAGTCTCTCCAGTGCCCTTTACTCCCGCACCTATAACAACCCTGCTTCTTCTCTGAGCTACCCCCTTCCTGGCGCCACTCTCTTCTATCGTTGCCTCCACTAGGCTTTAACTCGTGTACTCTGCCCTTTGGTTTGTCATCCTCACCCCTACCATTTTTAAAAGAAGGAGTTAACTGCCGGATCACACTCTCTTCTGTTGTCTGGGAATCCCTGGAATGGAACCTGCTTTGGCCTTGATCCTGGGCAGGCTGTTCGCCACCAGGGTCCTCAGCCAATGAGCCCTAGGCTCCCCCTGCAGCTGCGCCCGGTCGGGCACCCCCGCACAGGCACTCCGGTAGACGGGCCAAAGCCTGTTTACGAAAGCCTGCGGTGCCTCCCCAGCTGACTGCAGTGTCCTTTCCACTCGGGAGAAGGGTCTTCCATCATTGAGGCCCATAGCCTCTAGGATGTCATCCTTTATCCCCTCTAACGTACCCTGCCCCCCCTTGCTACCCGCTGAGAGCGACTGGTACAACCTACTATCCAGGGACAATAAAAGTAATTTGGCTGTCTCAGCTTCGTTACAATTATTGATTCCCCCCCCCACCTGCTCCACGTCCGTAAAATGGACAGATGGGTCCCCTGTGCTGGTCAGTTTGGTCAGGTTAGAGACCATTGCCTGCAGCTGGAGGGTCGTATACAGGACCACGAAGTCACTCTGCAGTGCTCCTTGCTCTTGACCGTCTACGGGCGCACCGTATTTCTGCTGTCGGACAGGGCACATGGGTCCTGGTCCCGACACTTCGGGCGGTGGTCGAGCATCCTCCTCTGCCTTACAGTCCTCCTTATCTCCCTCCTGCTCTTCCTCATCTACCCGGGCCATTCCCGGAGCTACTAAGCAGACCATCCCTTTGGCCTTAGAGCATCCGTCAAATTCCGGATCTGCTCCTGGCAAGGACCATGATTACCCGTATCAAACCCTCCAGTGCTGGTGACTCTCTATGCCACCTGAATATCCTTCAACTGCTCTCCCAGCACCTTTACCTCACTCGACAAGCGAGCGTTCTCCTCCCTAACCACCCTTTCGTTCCCCTTTGCCTCAGTTACCTGGCATTGCAAAAACTCCTTATGGTTACGGAAGGTTTCCTCCTGGCTTATTCTTCCCTGCTTCTCATCCCTTAGCTCCGTGCATAACCTGCTCCCTACTACAGCCCTTGCGTCTGACTGTGCCTCGGACTCCCTGAGCTCTGCCTCTAACTTAGCCACCTGCGTATCTAGCAGTTGGACTTGTCTTTGTAGACCGACGAGCCATATCGCCTTTTCAATGCTGTGCCTATGCTCCTTGTCCTCCGTCCATTCTGCCGCTGCATCCACCGGACGCTCAGCACGCAACAAGCCTAGCACCCACTTCTTAGTGACGTTAACCTTCTTAAACACATATGAAGAAATCCTTTCCTCCATTTGGGATCTTTCGCCAGAAGCGCTGTCCATGACTGATTTACACTCCTTTAACCCAGGTTCTGCCGCTGGTCGCCAAGAGATATAAAATGTTTTTGATCCTAGCCCAATTGCTACATGGACGGTCTGAATCGCCCCCGCCTTACGAAAGTTCTATACCCGGGAATTATTATGCAGAGTGTAAATGAAATAAGTCACGGACAGGAATGCTTAGGTGAAAAATCAAACTTATATTTATTTGGTCTAACATACACTGGCTAAAACATGCACTACTAAACGAAATCACTGTTCCTGTGGAGAATAAAAAATCCAGGTTACAAACAACATACATACAGTCCAAAACTGGGGACTATAACCAGCAGTAATTCCCTTGTTGCTATGGTGGACGCTAATTCCACCCCGAGTAACAAATTACCCAGTCACATAAACCCCTTCGCCTGGCTGAACCAAATGAAGCTCCCACCCTCGGAATAGCCCAAAAGCTTCACTTCTGAGAGACCATGCTTACCCCCACACGCGGTCGGTTTCGAGCGCTCCACTCGTCGGCTTCTCTGGTACTTCTGGTTAGTTCGATCTTGTTGGAGCAGGGAGAGAGAGAGAGAGAATGGTGGAAAAGAATCTATCTTTATAGTAGTCTGGCTACCCCTATTTTTTCCCGCCAATCTTTAAAATCCTTTTGTATCTAAGCACTCCGGTGCTTAATCAGTGATGAGTCATCCTCGGACCCATGAGTATTGGATTAATGGCCCTAAGTCTGGGACATATCTTTCGACCTTTGTGTTGGGAAAAAAAACTGGCTCCCTTTCGGCTGGCTGAGGCCAGTGGGTTAATTGTTCTGCTCCTCTTCTGAGATGGAGGTGAGAAGTGCTTTGCATATTAGAGTGGCCTTTTCAAGTTCAATGGCCCCCTTCCTTTTTCCAGGACTGTCGGGCGAACCCATACATTCTGGATGACTGACAGTTCTTTTGTCACAGCCAACTGCCATGCGTTCTCTGGAGTTTTAACAAACCAGTCCCCCACACATTTGCACAGGGCGATCCCACCACAGGGAAAACATCCTCAGCCCATAAAGTCCACAAAAATATTCTCGACTGAGTCCATTCTTCAAACAGAGACTTTGCGATCTCTTCAGTACCTTCATCCATCCCTCTCTATCTACATTATAACATCCCTATCTCACTAGCCACCCCTCACACTCACCCTCATCCTAGAGTTATCATGCCAACTAACAACGCACAAGGGTAGCCACTTGGGTGTTTTATCCAATGTTTATGTAAAGTTTCTGTTAATGTGGTGTCAAACATAAAAATCTTTATTTTCAGCACTTTGCGTTCCTGTACAGATTTGTGTGCACCTTTGGAAGTGGCTTAGTGAGTTGCAGTGAATGGTGAGACATAATGGTACCCCCCGCAATGGTGATGAGTGTGAAAGGAATGGCTTGGTCATTGTACGGATGCTTTATGGTGTTGCTGTGTGGTGGTGCCAACCTGGCACATCATGCGGCAGCCAGATGGGTGCACTGCGTAAAGTTAACTAAATCTGGCCATGATGATGCCATCCCTGGCCTTCCAGGCAACAATGTGCTCGGGTGCTGATGCCCTCTGTCCTGTCCAGCATCAGGTGATTGCAGAGAAGGTTGGTGCTGCTGGTGTGTCTGGTGCTACTGGTGTTGGGGCTCATCATGGTCTGATTCTGAGGACCAAGGTGAGACAGTATAAATGGCACCCATGTTGATGGAATAGATGCCAGGTGAAGTACAGATGACAGAAGCATACTGTCAATGGTGAGAGAGTTCTTCCAATGAGATGACACTGGATGGAGACGTTGTTGGAAACACTTGCAGCCTGCAGAATCTGTGCTCGAAATGGACTGAGCAACAGCTTCTGCCTGAGAAAAGTGATCATCTGGCAGGTGGAAGCTTTTATTGTAGATTTCATGCTGTCAATGGCTACGGAACTCCCACCTCAGGTTGACAGACGTGGTTCCCAAGCTGCGTGAATCCCGTGGCCATGCAGGGAAATTTAAAAAGTAAGTGAAAAAAGGCTTATAAGTGCCTGTAAACTATCTGATAATTATCTCAATTGGGCCCCTCACTGCTGCCGGATGGGTCGGCTCCAAGATGACAGATGCGCCTGGCGGAAAGATGCATGGGAGCAGGATGACAGTGGGTTCCTGACCCACTGTCAAAAATAACAACTTTCCCACCCGACCCGCTACCACCCTGGAAAATTATGGCTGATGAGTCCAAAACTAAGGACCATAAATCAAGGGTAGTCACTAATAAATCCAATATGAAATTCAGGAGTAACTTCTTTTCTCAGAGAGTGGTAAGAATCATAGGGGGAGAAATTGGGTACCTTTGCGCCTCCTGTTATCACCTCCGGGGTGGCGATAACGGGGCGCTAATCACTTACTGACCGGGCACGGTGAGAAGATCGACTCCCGCTATATTCGGCGGGAGTTTGGCAGCGGTGGTATGGCGTTGTGCCCCTATCTCCTTCGTCCAGAGATCGTGACGTCATCGCCGTGCGTAGCGCCCCAGACCTGAACTTCGGTTCCGCCCCCCAGCAGCATCACTGGGTGAAAGCACCGGCAGCTGCAGGAGGCGTTCATCGGGAGGCCGGGTGCTTCGGGGGTGATACTTAAAGGTGAGGTGGCCGAGGTAAGTGGAAAAAATTGTGAAATGCTGTTTCAGATTTGTTTTCATTTTTCTTCAGCGAGCAATCAGCCCAGCACTCTGCTACAGTGCATCGGGCTGATCGGGCCGGATTGCGGCTGTCGTCGGGGACCAGGTAAGGTTTCCTCTTGCAGAGCCTGCAACGATGGCCCTTCCCTTTAAGGGTGGGAAGGAGCCTTCCAACGCGGCAGCGCTGCACGGCCTATTGTGCAGCGCTGCACACCTACTGCCCCGCCTAGCGCCTGTTGCGCTCCAGGAAGGAAGTGGAGCGCAAAACTGAATTTTTTTAAAGTTGAAAGATATAAGTGCCTGGCGCTAATTTTTTCAACTTTTAAAAGTTAGCGCCCCAAACGTGGCAATGATGAATTTCTCCCCCATAGAATCATAGAAATTTACAGCACAGAAGGAGGCCATTCGGCCCAACGTGTCTGCACCAGTAGAAAAAGAGCTATCCAGCCTAATCCCTTTTTCCAGTCTTGCAGGTTACTGCATTTCAAGTGCATATCCAAGTTCTGAAGTACTTTTTAAATGTGATGAGGGTTTCTGCCTCTACCACCCTTTCCAGTAGCGCTTCCAGACCCCACCACCGTCTGGGTGAAACAATTTCTCCTTAACTCCCCTCTAATCTTTCTACGAATTACTTTAAATCTATTCCCCCTGGTAATTGACTGCTCTATTCAAGAAAATAGATGCTTCCTAGCCACTCTATCTAGGCCCCATATAATTTTACACACCTCAATTAAGTCTCCCCTCAGCCTCCTCTGTTCCAAAGAAAACAACCCCAGCCTATCCAATCTTTCCTCATAGCTAAAATTCTCTTGTCCTGGCAACATCCTCGTAAATCTCCCCTGTACCTTCTCTAGTGCAATCACATCTTTCCTGTAATGTGATGACCAGAACTGTATGCAGTACTCTAGCTGTGGCCTAACTAGTGTTTTATACAGTTCTAGCATAACCTCTCTGCTCTTGTATTCTGTGCCTCGGCTAATAAAGGAAAGTATCCCGTATGCCCCCTTAACCACCTTATCTACTTGTTCTGCTACCTTCAGGGATCTGTGGACTTACACTCCAAGGTCCCTCTGTTCCTCTACATTTCTCGTTATCCCACCATTTATTGTGTATTCCGTTGCCTTTTTAGCCCTCCACAAATGCATTACCTCACACATCTCCGGATTGAATTCCATTTGCCACTTTTCTGCCCACCTGACCAGCCCATTGATATTTTCCTGCAGTCTGCAGTTATCTTCCTCACTATCAACCACACGGCCAATTTTTGTGTCATATGCAAACTTCTTAATAATGCCCCCTACATTGAAGTCTAAATCATTGATATAAACCACAAAAAGCAAGGGACCTAGTACTGAGCCCTGTGGAACCCCACTGGAAACAGCCTTCCAGTCACAAAAACACACGTCGACCATTACCTTTTGCTTCCTGCCCCTGAGCCAATTTTGCATCCAACTTGTCACTTTCCCTTGGATCCCTTGAGTTTTTACTTTTTTGACCAACCTACCATGTGCGACCTTGTCAAAGGCCTTGCTAAAATCCCACTTCAAATGCACTACCTTCATCGAGCCTCCTCGTTACTTTCTCAAAAGATTCAATCAAGTTAGTCAGACACAACCTTCTCTTAACAAACCCATGCTGACTGTCCTTGGTTAATCCGTAACTTTCTAAATGACAATATATACTGTCCCTCAGAATTTATTCCAATAATTTTCCCACCACCGAGTTTAGGCTGACTGGCCTGTAATTACTTGGTCTAGCCCTTTCTCCCTTTTTAAACAATGGCACAACTTTAGCAGTCCTCCAGTCCTCTGGCACCATGCCCGTAGCCAGAGAGGATTGGAAAATGATGGTCAAGCCTCCGCTATTTCCTTCCTTGCCTCTCTTAACAGCCTGGGATACATGTCATCTGGGCCTGGTGATTTATCTACTTTCAATGATGCTAACCTTCTTAATACGTCCTCTCTCTCTATGTTTACCCCATCTAATATTTCATACTCCTCCTTAACTAGAATGTCTGCATCATCCCTCTCTTTTGTGAAGACAGACCTAAATTATTCATTAAGAACCATACTCACGCCTTCCACCTCAACATACAGGTTACCTTTTTCGCCTCTAGTAGGCCCTACTCGTTCTTTAGTTATCCTCTTGTTCTTTATGTCTTTAGAAAACATGTACATAGATACATAGAAGACAGGAGCAGGAGTAGGCCATTCGGCCCTTCGAGCCTGTTCCGCCATTCAATGAGATCATGGCTGATCATCCAAATTCAGTACCCGGTCCCTGCCTTCTCCGCATATCCCTTGATCCCTTTAGCCTTAAGAAATGTATCCAACTCTTTCTTGAATATACTTAATGAACTGGCCTCCACCGCCCTCTGTGGCAGAGAATTCCACAGGTTCACCACTCTCTGGGTGAAGAAATTCCTCCTCATTTCAGTCCTAAATGGCTTACCCCTTATCCTTAGACTATGACCCCTGGTTCTGGACTCCCCGGCCATCAGAAACATCCTTCCTGCATCTAGTCTGTCCAGGCCTGACAGAATTTTATAGGTTTCGATGAGATCCCCTCTCAATCTTCTAAACTCCAGTGAGTATAAGCCCAGTCGACACAATCTCTCCTCATACGTCATTCCTGCCATCCCAGGTATCAGCCTGGTGAATCTTCGCTGCACTCCTTCCATGGCAAGAACGTCGTTCCTCAGGTATGGTGACCAAAACTGCACACAATACTCAAGGTGTGGTCTCACCAAGGCCCTGTGCAACTGCAGCAAGACATCCTTGCTCCTGTACTCGAATCCTCTCGCTATGAAGGTCTGCATACCATTTGCCTTCTTCACCACCTGCTGCACCTGCATGCTTACCTTCAGCGACTGGTGCACAAGGACACCCAGGTCTCGTTGCACTTCTCCTTTTCCCAATCTATTGCCGTTCAGATAATAATCTGCCTTCCTGTTTTTGCCACCAAAGTGGATAACCTCGCATTTATCCGCATTATACCGCATCTGCCATGCATCTGCCCAATCGCCCGACCTGTCCAAATCGTACTGGAGTTTCTCAGCATCCTCCTCACAGCACACACGCCCACCCAGCTTTGTGTCATCTGCAAACTTGGAGATATTACATCTAGTTCCCTCGTCTAGATCATTAATATATATTGTGAATAACTGGGGTCCTAGCACCGATCCCTGCAGTACCCCACTAGTCACTGCCTGCCACTCGGAAAAAGACCTGTTTTTTCCAACTCTTTGCTTCCTGTCTGCCAACCAGTTTTCTATCCACGTCAGTACCTTACCTGCAATCCAATGTACTTTAACTTTGCACGCTAGTCTCTTATGCGGGACCTTATCGAAAGCCTTCTGAAAGTCCAAATACACCACATCCACTGGTTCTCCCTTATCTATTCTACCAGTTACATACTTTAAAAATTCCAGTAGATTCGTCAAGCATGATTTACCTTTTGTAAATCCATGTTGACTTTGCCCGAACCTGTCACTGTTTTCCAAGTGCTCTGCTATTACATCTTTTATAATGGACTCTAACATTTTCCCCACTACCGATGTCAGGCTTACATAGAAACATAGAAGATAGGAGCAGGAGTAGGCCATTCGGCCCCTCAAGCCTGCTCCGCCATTCAATGAGATCATGGCTGATCATCCAAATTCAGTACCCTGTTCCTGCCTTCTCTCCATATCCCTTGATCCCTTTAGCCTTAAGAAATATATCCAACTCCTTCTTGAATATATTTAATGAATTGGCCTCTACTGCCTTCTTTGGCAGAGAATTCCACAGGTTCACCACGCTCTGGCTGAAGAAATTCCTCCTCATCTCTGTCCTAAATGGCTTACCCCTTATCCTTAGACTGTGACCCCTGGTTCTGGACTCTCCGACCATCGGGAACATCCTTCCAGCATCTAATCTGTCTAGTCCTGTTAGAATTTTACGTTTCAATGAGATCCCCTCTCATTCTTCTAAACTCTAGCGAGTAGAAGCCCAATCAACCCAATTTCTCCTCATACGTCATTCCTGCCATCCCAGGTATCAGTCTGGTGAATCTTCGCTGCACTCCTTCCATGGCAAGAACATCCTTCCTCGGATAAGGCGACCAAAACTGCACACAATACTCAAGATGTGGCCTCACCAAGGCACTGTACAACTGCAGCAAGACATCCTTGTTCCTGTACTCAAACCCTCTCGCTACGAAGGCCAACATACCATTTGCCTTCTTAAACGCCTGCTGCACCTGCATGCTTACCTTCAGCGACTGGTGCACAAAGACGCCCAGGTCTCGTTGCACTTCCCCTTCTCCCAATCTATTGCCATTTAGATAATAATCTGCCTTCCTGTTTTTGACCCCAAAGTGGATAACCTCACATTTATCCACATTATAGTGCATCTGCCATGCTTCTGCCCAATCACCCAACCTGGCCAAATCATCCTGGAGTTTCTCGGCATCCTCCTCACAGCACACACGCCCACCCAGCTTTGTGTCGTCTGCAAACTTGGAGATATTACATTTAGTTCCCTCGTCCAGATCATTAATATATATTGTGAATAGCTGGGGTCCAAGGACCGATCCCTGCGGTACCCCAGTAGTCACTGCCTGCCACTTGGAAAAAGAGCCGTTTATTCCAACTCTTTGCTTTCTGTCTGCCAACCAGTTCTCTATCCAAGTCAATACCTTGCCCCCAATCCCATGTGCCTTACTGGTCTATAATTCCCTGTTTTTTCTCTACCACCTTTTTTAAATAGTGGGGTTCCATTAGCTAGCCTCCAATCCATGGGAACTGTTCCAAAGTCTATAGAATTTTGGAAGATGACCAGCAATGCATCAACTATTTCTAGGGCCACTTCCTTAAGTACCCTAGGATGTAGATTATCAGGCCTTCAATCCCGTCAATTTCCCTAACACCATTTCCCTACAAATACTGATTTCATTCAGTTCCTCCCTCTCATTAGACCCTATGTTCCCCGACATCTCTGGGAGTTTATTTGTGTCCTCCTTTGTGAAGACAGAACCAAAGTATGTATTTAATTGGTCTGCCATGTCTTTGTTCCCCGTTATGAATTCCCCTGATTCTGACTGCAAGGGACCTACGCTTGACTTTACCAATCTTTTTCTTTTCACATATCTATAGAAGCTTTTACAGTCAGTTTTTATGTTCCCTGCAAGCTTACTCTCATACTCTATTTTCTCCCTCTTAATTAATCCCTTTGTCCTCCTTTGCTGAATCCTAAGCTACTCCCAATCTGCAGGTTTGCTGCTTTTTCTGGCCAAATTATATGTCCTCTCCTTGGATCTTATGCTATCCCTAATTTCCCTTGTTAGCCACGGTTGAGTCACCTTTTTTGTTTTATTTTTATGCCAAACAGGGGTGAACAAATTCTGTAGTTCATCCATGCGATCTTTAAATGTTTGCCATTGCCTATTCACCGTCAACCCTTTAAGTAACATTCCCCAATCCATCCTAGCCAACTCGCACCTCATACCATCATAGTTTCCTTTATTTAAATTCAGTACCCAAGTCTCTGATTCAACTACTTCACTCTCCATCTTAATGAAGAATTCTATCATATTATGATCGCTCCTCCCCAAGGGACCTCACACAACAATATTGCTAATTAATCTTTTCTCATTACATAATACCCAGTCTAAGATGGCCTGATCTCTAGTTGGTTCCTTGACATATTGGTCCAGGAAACCATCCCCTATACACTCCAGGAATTCCTCTTCCACAGTATTGTTACTAATTTGGTTAGACCAATCTATATGTAGATTAAAGTCACCCATGATAACTGCTGTGTCCTTATTGCACGCATCTCTAATTTCCCATTTAATCCCACGCCCAACCTCAGCATTAATGTTTGGAGGTCTATATACCACTCCCACTAACGTTTTCTGCCCCTTGGTATTTCTCAGCTCTACCCATACAGATTCCACATCATCAGAGCTAATATCCTTCCTTACTATTGTTTTAATCTTCTCTTTAACCAGCAATGCTACCCCACTGCCTTTTCCTTTTTGCCTGTCCTTCCTTATTATTGAATACCCCTGGATGTTGAATTCCCAGCCTTGGTCACCCTGGAGCCATGTCTCCGTAATCCCAATTATATCATATCCATCCTGTTTTAAATATGTAGATTGGGTCCGTTGATGTCATCAGGACCCGATCTGCAAAATCAACCTGAAGCCTGAGCAAGGTCGGGGGTGGGGTGGGGGTGGTGAGCGGGGGGCATGATGGTGGGGCAGTGTCGGCTCCCCCATTAGACAAAACCTGCCCGGAGCCACATCCTGGGTTGGAAATTTATTTTTCTGCTCTTCTTGTTGCCTAGGAGGGGCGGGAATGCGCCTTTGGGCCTCACAAGGCTGTCGATCCTGCCAGCTGTCAGGCGGGAGACTGCAGCATTTCATTTAAATGAGGCCCTGCTGTTGAGATCAGCAGGGCCTCCATATCCCCAGCCTTGCCGGTTCTTCGGCCGATTGAGGCCTCCCATGCACCCTCCCCGCCTCCCATGCACCCTCCCCACCTCCCCTTAAAAATCGGCGCCGACATTTCAAAAAGTACTTTATTGTCTGTAAAGCACTTTAAGATGTCCTGAAGGTGTGAAAGGCATCATACAAATGCAAGTTCTTTTTTTATATGTTTTTTTAAAAATTCCATTCTTTCTTATATTTTAACACATTGTATGAACAGGAACAAAAACAAACATCCTGGACCCATTTATCAGGGCAGACAGACGAAGGGTTATACCTGAAACATTTTCCTTTGTCCTTCGATGCTGCCTGACCCGCTGAATGTTCCCAGCATGTTTCTGTTTTGTTTCAGATCTCCAGAATCTGCAGTATTTTATTTCTTTGATATCTTGAACAGGATTTAACTGTGCTCTCACCCAATTAAGCAGATTTGTAGGTATGACACAGCCACAGATCTTTTAAAATATGTCCTTGTTAGCCAAAAATAGACTTGGAATTCTACCACTGCGAGCCCCATTAGTTAGCAGGTGTTGCTCTGGGGCAGGTACCCTGATTATATGCTGATGTGTCTTAGCTGTTTCTTGCTGTGCATTGATTCAGTGCCCTGTGACTGAATCACTTGGTAGGCTAAAAGTGCCATGGACACTGTTCAACAATTAAGTTATCAGCTTCATCAGATAATATTGGACGGATCACTCAGTTTCAATAAGCTTCTGAAAAATCCGACATTTTTTCTACATTATAACAATAATAACAACAACTTGCATTTATGTAGCTCCTTTAATATAGTAAAACATCCCAAGGCACTTCACAGGAGTAATATAAGCCAAAAAATTTGACACCGAGCCAAAAGGATAAATTCGGGCAGATGACCAAAAGCTTGGTTAAAGAGGTAGGTTTTAAGGAGTGTCTTAAAAGAGGAAAGACAGGTAGAGAGGTTTAGGGAGGGAATTCCAGAGCTTAGGGCCTAAGCAACAGAAGGCACATCACCAATGGTTGAGCGATTATAATCAGGGATGCTTAAGAGTGCAGAATTAGAAGAGCGCAGATATCTCGGTGTGGGGGGTGAGGGTTGTGAGGCTGGAGGAGATTACAGAGATAGGGAGGAGCGAGGCCATGGAGGGAGTTGAAAACAAGGATGAGAATTTTGAAATCGAGGTGTTGCTTAACTTGGAGCAAATACAGGTCAGTGAGCACAGGGGTGATGGGTGAACGGAACATGGGCAGCCGAGTTTTGGATGACCTCAAGTTTACGTGGGGTAGAATGTGGGAGGCCAGCCCGAAATGTGTTGGAATAGTCAAGTTTAGAGGTAACAGTGGCATGGATGAGGGTTTCAACAGTGGATGAGCTGAGGCAAGGGCGGAGACGGGCGATGTTACAGAGGTGGAAATAGGCGGTCTTAGTTATGCCACGGATATGTGGTCGGAAACTCATTTCAGAGTCAAGTATGACACCAAGGTTGCGAACAGTGTGTTCAGCCTCAGACAGATGTTAGGGAGAGGGGTGAAGTCAGTGGCTAGGGAATGGAGTTTGTGGTGAGGGCCAAAAACAATGGCTTCGGTCTTCCCAATATTTAATTGGAGAAAATTTCAGCTCATCCAGAACTGGATGTCGGACAAGCAATCTGACAATTTAGAGACCGTGGAGGTGTTGAGAGAAGTGGTGGTGAGGTAGAGCTGGGTGTTGTCAGCGTACATGTGGAAACTGACACTGTGGGCTGAATTTTGCTGGCGCTCAGAGGGCGGATTCGGAGGCGGGTCCGTTGTCAAAATCAAAATGATTGACAGTGGGTTGGGAGCCCACTCCGAACCCGCCTCCATGTAGGTTTCCAAAATGTCGGATCTGCGATTTCAGAACAGACCCGACACCAAGCAGCGGGGGAGGCATTTAAGATAGTTGAATGCTTGTTAACTACTAATTTGCCAGCCTATTTCTATTTTACCACTTTCTTTTACGAGGTTCACACCGTTCGGAGATCATGTCAGTTAAGTAGGTCGGGTTCTCTATGTCTCCCCATTGCTGTGAATAGGTGACAGCTGCAAAAGTGGTATGAAAGCTACCATTTCACAGCTGGTCACTTTCCAATGTCACAACCTTGAGCCTTCAGGACCTGGAAGACACTTTTGAGCTGTATGCAGTTTGGAAGTGTTTGGAGTAAACTCACTATCCACTGTCACCTCCTTGGAGCAAGCTCTCTCACCATTGACAGATCGCTTCTGTCATCTCAACTTCAGCTGCCATCCATCCCAGCAACATCGGTGCCCTTGAAATAATCTCACCTTTGTCCTCTGAATCCCTCCAGGATCAGACCCAAAACCAACATCACCAGGCACACCAGCAGCACCAACAACAACACCAACCTTCTCCGCAATCACCTGATGCTGCTCAGAACACAGGGCATCAGCACCCGACAACATTGCTGCCCGAGAGGCCAACGATGGCATCATCATGGCCAGATTTACTTCACTTGACGTGCCAGGTTGACACCATCCCACACCAGCATCATAAAGCATCCCTAAAATGTCCAAGCCATTCCTTTTGCACTCATCACCATTGCAGGAGATACTATTATATCTCAGCATTCACTACTACTCTCTAAGACACTTCCAAAGGTGAGCACAGATCTGTCCAATAAGGCAAAGTGTTGAAAATAAGGATTTCAATGTTTGGCAACATATTAACACAAAATTTACATGAACATTGCATAAAACACCCAAGTGCCTACCCTTGTGTGTTGGTTGGTATGATTGGACTAGGATGAGGGTGAATGTTAGAGGTGGCTAGTGAGTTGGGGAAGTGATAATGTAGATGGGGAGGGATGGGTGGAGGTGCAAGGTAAGTTGGTGTGAGCAAGGATGTACAGGAATAGGGTAGGGAAGGCAGAGTGATGTGGATGTGATGAATGGCACAGGAGGATGAGGTTGAGTGTGGCTTTGTGCTAACATTTCGTGATCTACTGAGCTCATTGAAAGGTTTGTGCCACTGCAGCCTGGTCCTCCTGACAACATCCCTGCTTTTGCCCTCCTGTGCAATGTGCAACCAGGCTGCGCTGGTGTCCTGGGAAAGTCTCTTCAGCCCTTGCAAGGGAAGAGAACCTCCCTGCATACTGTGACTCCCTCCATAAGCATTTGGCGGGAGTCATGCGAGAGCCTAGGTGCAACCGTCCACCTTTGAGCGGTGCTTTTCAGTGTTTGCAGCACCTCACCGTTGTAGAACACTGACAGCACAACTGTCAAAATCAATGTGGACATGGCCCCTTTAAGGAAACCGGCTGATGACGTGTCATCAAATGACGTCATCAGACCCACTTCCATTTAATTGACCGGGAACCTATCAGGGCATGCTTTAACAATCCCAATCAATGTGAAATCACTTGGAGAGCGCGGGCTGGAGCAGGCAGCGGGCTGGGACTTCAACATTGACCCCAGCCGCCCCAGACCTACCTCCCTCAGCGAAATTGCAGCCTGTGTTTTCAGATGATCTCACCAAGGGGCAGCATGTAGTTGAGAAATAGGAGGGCGCCAAGGATAGATCCTTGGAGGCCACCAGAGGTAACGATGCAAGTGATTCTCTGGCTACGATTAGATAGATAAGAATGGGACCCAGCGAGTGCAGTCCCACCCAGCTGGTCGATGGTGGAGAGGCATTGGAGGAGGATGGAGTGTTCAACAGTGTCAAAGGCTGAGGACAGGTCAAGAAGGACGAGGAGGGATAGTTTACCTTTGTCACAGTGACAAAGGATGCCATTATCACTATAACTAGTTAACGTCCTGCTTTAAAGAAGAATGGATAGGATAGAAATCTGCTGGTCTCAGTAGATAAATTTATAAGAACATGATTTTCCCAATGTGCTAGATATTAAAATTTATGTGGCAAAAATTCGGTTGCTTTGATCCTCCCGTTACTGCCCCGAGCACCTAGCGCCCGGGCGTGGCGCTAACGCCTCCCACGAAATTTATTACCGTGCGCAGCGCCCTGTCACGCCCTGGCTGAAAACTTCCCTAGTGTCCCCTGGCCTACTGCCAAATGCTATGTCCGACAGGGTCAAGGTACCATGTTTGCGGCCGGGGCGGTGCAAGTTGAAGGGTAGGTGCCAGCCGGCCATTTTTTTTGGGCCGCCTGCCAACACCTGCCCCCTCTCGCCTCCTCCTGCAGGGTGCCGGCCGCGATCGGTCAGCCCGGCACCCCTCTTGAGTGCCGGGCTCTATTGCCAGCACCTCGCTCCCTGGTGGTCCAGCAGGGCCCTGGTGTGCGCAGCGCTAGGCCCCTCCCCTTTAATCAGGGGAGGGAGGCCTGCAGTACCGCGATATTCAATGGGAGCTCTGCGATATTCAATGGGAGCGCACCAAGAGGGAGGGGGAGCACTTCCAGTAGCGCTCTGCCTCCTGCTTGGGGCACTACCATTCAATTTTGGGTACGGGGGCGCTAAGGTAGTGCTCAAAGGGGGCGCGACCTAATTTTTCCCCCTATGTGTGGAACTTTCATCAGACTGTTTACTTATCAGTTTGGTTCCAGTCCTGAAACTTCCTATCTCTAGCAAATCAAGCTGCAGATACGCTCAGCAGACCACATGGCAGAGGAAAATATCCAAAAGCAGTATTTCACTGCATTTTCTACATCTTTGTTAGTAACTAATTATCCTGACATAAGAGAGGGCTGAATCATTTCAGAGTATGATACAGATTTTCTTTCCTTTTAAAACAAAGCTTACCCCTCCATATTTGTTGTCCCTGTCCTGTGAGAGTAATATTACAGCTTCCTCAGATTGCCCATTATTTGTAAATTATGGTAAGAAAATGTGAAGCATTTTGATAGATAATGGGGGAGAAATTCCCGCTTTCCAGGCAGCAGCCACGATGCCTTCATCCTGTGCCAGACTTCTGTGGCAGACCTTTTTGAGGCCCCGGCTCACCCAGGAGGCTGGCTTCTCGGGGACAAGGGCTATCCTCTGTGCACCTGGCTGATGACCCCGCTCCGTTCGCCTAGCACCCCTGCTGAAGAAAGATACAATGAGAGCCACCAAGCTACCAGGAACATCGTTGAGCACACAATCAGCGTGCTCAAGCAATGGTTCCGCTGTCTGGACCATTCCGGAGGAGCCCTTCAATACTTACCTGAGCGAGTCTCCCACTTCATTGTTGTGTGCTGCATGCTGCATAACCTGGTAATCCTCAGGACTCAGCCAATGCCACCAGACATTGGAGCACCAGCAGAGGAGGAGGAGGAGGAGGAGGAGCAGCAGCACCAAGACGGGAGGGAGGCACAAAGTGCAAGGGCCGTCCGTCAGCGGCTTATAGCAAGTCGCTTCTAGGCCCCCTCTGAGGGAATGGCTTCTGCCATTCAAAGAACATGAATGGAACCGTGCCGCAACCCCTAAGCCGGTCAAGGCAACAATTAGTTCAAAGAGCAAACATGCACATCCTGAATAAAGACACTTCTTTATTTAACAAACTGTGTGCCCTTCCTGCATGACAAAGTAATAGAGAGAAACCCCCCAAAAAACAATCAGTCACATAACTGGCTCTCACAACCTGGAGACAATGACCAAAACAGTAACAAAAATATGACCACGATCCTCGGCCTTCAATAAAACAATTAACAACATTTTGCCACACCTCCTACTTTTTGCCCTTCGAGGGTGAACTGCTTCGCTTGCGAGATTCGCCCCTTCCCACCCTGCAGCTCCTCCGCAATGGGACCCCAGTGGCTGCAGCAAGGCTGGAGGAAGGCTGCTGAGTGTCAGAAACTGAGACTGCAGATGCCCTTGAGGGACGGCCTGGACCAGCTCTGGGCCTGGAGGGCCCGGCTGCTGACTGCTCCAACTCTGCATGGGTGGCACCAGTCTGTCCTATAGGTGCTCGTGTGGCCTCAATCTGCGTCTGCATGAGACCAGCCACTGACTGCATTGCAACACTAAGCAATTGCGTGGCAGCCGCCTGTGCTGCGCCGACGTCCTGGGCAATCCTTGCCTGTGCTGCGCCGAAGTCCTGGAGACTCCTTGCCTGTGCTGCGCCAAAGTCCTGGAGACTCCTTGCCTGTGCTGCGCCGAAGTCCTGGACACTCCTTGCCAGTGACTCAATGGGATCTGGCATCCTTGCCACTGCAGCCATGAGCTCAGTGTGCCTGTGCTCTGCCTGGGCGCTCATTTCAGCGAGGAGCCGTACCTCTTCTGCGCTCACTGCAGCAGGACTCGAGGCCAGACTCTCCCTCCACGGAGAAGGCCGCCGAGCTTCCCTACCCCCCTCGCATTGCTGCAGCCCGCTGGGCCCAGGAGCTTCACCCTCCTCAGACCATTCCCCCCTGCTCCCCTCCAGGGAAGACGTGTCCCCATTATGGCCATGGACTGCCTCAGCTGAGGGTGGCACTGATGGTCAGGCTTCCTCCTCCTTGCTAGATCCGTGTGTTAATGGAGACACAGAATGCAGGAGTTGATTTAACAAGTGTTTACTGAACAAAGTCTGGAGGTGAACTAACAACACAAGACGCTACATAGGCTTATATACCCAAGTGGTCACTACTGGTACTACAGTATACAGGGGCTTCAAAAACATAGTTCCTCTTAAAGGTACATACACTACAATTCCTCCCCTTTTAGATAAATAGTACATAACATTTTAAGTAATCATTAAATAACATTTTTACAAGAACAATAATATACACATTTGCTGAAGTTAATCAATTACAAATTCAGTCTCTCTGGAGGCTTCCTGACTCGGTCTGGATAACGCCTCGGTGGTGTAGTAGGTTTTTTTGGCAAGGTCGATTCAGCTTCAATGCCAGTGTCGGGTTCATCTGGTTCCAGTATCACCGGATCGGAGGTAGATACTATGGGTATCTCTGCTTCATCACTAGGCGTATAGAGTTGTGGTGTAGGTTGTCCTTTTTCGGATGACTCTATGATCTGGTCAGCATGGCGCCTTATTATGCTTTCTCCAATGTCCACGGTATACATCAGCGGTCCTAGTCGTGTGCAAATAGTTCCAGGCTGCCATTTCTCGGTACGGTAGTCCCGGGCCAAAACTGGTTGACCTATCTGGAAGGTTCTAGTTGGCCTTTCATTCATGCTTTGAAATTGCCGGTTCTCTACGTCCCTTCTGATGTTTGGCTTGACCAAATCCAGCCGGCATCTTAGGCTTCTGTTGAAAAACATCATGGTGGGGGTTTGGTTTGTATCCACATGTGTTGCATTCCTGTACGCAAACAAGAAGTTATCTACCTTATGTTGCAGATTTATGTCTTCATTACCCATGGCCTTTATGGCCTTCTTGAAGGTCTGGACAAACCTTTCAGCCAATCCATTGGTGGCGGGATGGTATGGGGCGGACGTGTAGTGCTTAACCCCATTGTTTTTTAAGAACTTCCTGAATTCTTCGGATACAAATTGCGGTCCATTATCAGAACAGATCTGTTCAGGCAGCCCATTCCTGGCGAATATGGTCCTTAATACTGTGATGGTTTTTTCCGTGGTGGTGGAGGACATCTTTATTACCTCCGGCCACTTGGAGTGTGTATCCACCGCGATTAAGAACATTGAGTCCATAAATGGACCAGGAAAGTCGATATGTACCCTTTGCCATGGCGATGAGGGCCACTCCCATGGATGTAGAGGGGCTTGTGGTGGGGCGTTTTGGACCTTCTGGCATCCTAGACAGCTCTTGGTCATTTCTTCGATGTCTCCATCGATACCTGGCCACCACACAAACGCTCTGGCTAAGTTCTTCATTTTCACTCCACCCAGATGCCCCTTGTGAAGCTCCTTTAGCACTCTATCCTTGAGTTTGGGTGGAATCACCACTCTGGATCCACACATCAAGGTTCCTCGGCACACTGACAGCTGTTCTCTTCTTTGCGAGAATGCTGGCAACAGTGGTTCGCCATGTGCTGGCCATCCCTTCACCGTTAAATCGTAGACTCGTGAGAGAGCCGGGTCATTTCGCGTTTCCTTTTCAATGGTAGAATTTGTCACCGGTAGACATTCCACTATGGTCGAGTGGAACATCTCCACTGGGTCCACTGTAGGCACCTCTTCCACCGTTGGCAACGGTAGGCGCGATAACCCATCAGCATTCCCATGCTGTTTTGTTCCTTTGTATTCTATGTCATATTGGTGTGCCCCTAGGAAAAGGGACCACCTCTGTAGCCTTTGCGCTGTCATAATGGGAACGCCCTTTTTAGGGTTGAAGATGGAGACGAGGGGTTGATGGTCAGTCAACAAGGTAAATTTTTCTCCGTGTAGGTAATGGTTGAATTTCTTCACCCCCCCACACCAGGCTGAGTGCCTCCCTGTCGATCTGGGCATAGTTACACTCAGCTGAGTTCAATGAGCGTGATGCAAAAGCTATCGGCCGCTCCAAGCCATCAGGGAATCTATGCGATAATACCGCTCCCACGCCGTAAGGGGATGCATCGCACGCCAGTCTGATTGGCAGTGATGGGTTGTAATGAGCCAACACTTCCCTGGACGTGATCAAGCCTTTGCATTTATGGAAGGCACGTTTACAGTCTTCGCTCCATTTCCAAACTACTCCCGTTTGTAGCAGTGCGTTAAGAGGGTGCAGAACCGTCGACAAGTTTGGTAAAAATTTATGATAGTAATTTACTAATCCCAGGAATGACCTTAATTGTGAGACATTTTCAGGCGCTGGGGCCTTTACGACCACTTCAATTTTTTCAGGTGACTTATGCAACCCTTCTTCGTTAATGACATGGCCACAATATGATATTTGTTTCTGGAAAAATTCGCACTTGGGGCGATTTGCTCATAGGCCCCGTTCTCTCAGCCTCGTGAGCACCTGTTCCAAGTTGACAAGGTGCTCGTTGTCGTTTTCTCCTGTTACAAGGATGTCGTCTAGGTAGCATTGAGTCCCCGGAATCCCTTGCAGGACTTGCTCCATAGCTCTTTGCCAGATAGCCGGAGCTGATGCCACTCCGAAAACCAGTCGATTGTACTGGTACACGCCTTTGTGTGTGTTTATCGTGAGATACTTTTTAGAGGCCTCCTCAACCTCCATTTGTAGATATGCCTGTGCTAAGTCAATTTTGGTGAAACGTTTCCCTCCGGATAGTGAAGCGAAAATATCTTCTATCCTCGGAAGAGGATACTGTACCGTGTGAAGAACCGGGTTTACAGTCACCTTGAAGTCCCCACAGATGCGAACTTTTCTCTGTTCTTCAGATTTATCATTATTCAACGTTTTCTTCATGACTGGAATGATGGGTGTTGCCCACTCGCTCCAATCTACCTTGGATAACACGCCTGCTTTTTCCAAATTCTCCAGCTCTGCCTCGACGGCTGGACGAATTGCGTATGGCACCGGCCTTGCCTTTAAAAACTTGGGAATTGCCGCATCTTCCACTTTTATTGAGGCGGTGGCGCCTTTCAGGGTTCCTAGTTCCTGTTGAAACACTTCTTTGGCGTTAGCCAAGATTTCTTTTAATCGTCCAGGTATGACGTCATCATCGTTTTTTTTCTTACTGGTCACCGTCAGTGCCTGAATGGAGTGCCAGTCTAAACGTATCTTTCTGATCCATTCACGTCCCAACAACGGTGGACCACCATCTTGCAGAACGTATAAATACAACTTCTGTATTTCCTTGCCGTTGCATACAACAGGCACCCTTATATTCCCTCTGGGGTATACTTTCTGCCCCGTATATGTCTTCAAGATAATGGATGTGTCTTTCAAAGGTATATGCGGAAATAGCCGCTCGTAATCCCGTCGACTCATGACGGTCAGAGCTGATCCTGTATCTAGCTCCATTTTGACTGGGGACCCCGCTATCGTGAGGGTAACCCAAATGGTCTGGTAATCTTCTTTGGCAATTACATTATGTAATTTGAGACAGCTTAGTCTCTTGTTTCCGGAGTCGCTATCGCTCTTCTGGTCTTCGGAGCTACTGTCCGTCATCATTTGTACCTTTCTGTACTTTTCCTTATTGACCTTTTTACTGTCAGCGGATTTCTTTCCAGATCTGCATACACGTGCAATGTGTCCCATCTTTCTGCATTGCCTGCATGCTTTGTCCTTGAACCAGCAGTCCTTCTGGTCATGGGTGGATCTGCCGCAGCGATAACATCTCTCGAAACCCCGTGTTATTTCATGGGTGCCGAAGTCCTGTGGCTTTTGCTGTATCTCTGCAGCTCCTCTTGCTGCTGCTTCGTATGATACAGCCACACTGAAAGCCTTGTCCAGTGTCAAATCTTTCTCAGAAAGTAGTCTTTTCTGTGCGCTTAGGAGACCGCAGACGAATTTGTCTCGTAGAGAATCTGCCAGTCCTGCCCCGAATTGGCAGTGCTTTGACAGCTTTCGTAATTCGGTGAGGTAATCAGCGTTACTTTCATTCTTGTGCTGATTCCTCCTGAAGAATTTGAATCGTTCCGCTATCAGCAGCGGTGTTGGGTTTAAGTGCTCCTGTAAGGTATCAACAATCTCCTTAAAATTCTTGTCCATCGGTTTGGCTGGAGTGATCAAGTTTCGTAACAGCCCGTATGTCCTTGCGCCCATCAGATTTAGAAGTACCGATGCCTTTTTATCATCCGCTACTTCATTCACCTTGCAATATACCTCCACTCTTTCCACATATGTGGTCCAATCTTCTATATGACTATCGAAAGCAGTAATATTGCCAGTCTTCGGCATCTTGAAAATCTAAAATGGGGCTTCCCGCGCTTTTCCTCCGTCCCCGATGGATCAAAATGGCGCCTCCCGCGCTTTTCTTTCTTCCCCGCCGAGTTAAGATGGCGCCTCCCGCGCTTTCCAGCCGCTGCCGCTGCTGCCAATGCTGTTCTCCGCGGTTCCCGTTGCGACGTGCAGCTTTTTGTGGTATTTCTATTTTTTTTAAGAATATATATCGCTTCAATAGTTTCTCCGTTACTTGGAGAACCGTTCCCGTCGTGGAGCGGACCCTCTGGGACTTTCCCCTCCCTCTGCTCGGTCCGAACGCCGACCTGCTTTGCAGCACCGGACGCGCCCTGAGTGCTCCACCCTCTCTCTCTCTTTGCTTCTGCTTCATGACTCGCTGCCCGGCCCTGTTGCAGAGCCACCCGATCGAGCTCTAGCCCGCCGCAGCCCAGGAAGGATCAGTGCACTACCTGCCACCAGCCCATTTAGCTGGTGAAACCACAGGTATTTTTTGTTTTATTTTTCTTGCTTCTGGCTTCGACCTTCGTCTGAGGAATCGATCCCCTTGAGGTGCTGCCGAATTGCAGGTAAGTTCATTTCTAACTCGTCGCCACTGTTAGATCCGTGTGTTAATGGAGACACGAAATGCAGGAGTTGATTTAACAAGTGTTTACTGAACAAAGTCTGGAGGTGAACTAACTACACAAGACGCTACACAGGCTTATATACCCAAGTGGTCACTACTGGTACTACAGTATACAGGGGCTTCAAAAACATAGTTCTTCTTAAAGGTACATACACTACACTCCTCGTCGTCTTCAGAATCACTCACAGTGGCAGCTTGAGTGCCCGCCTCCTCACTTGGTAAATCAGCATCTGAAAGCAGGGAGGTACAAGAGTGGCTTTAGCGTGAGGATAGGGTGGCAGCGAGGGAGGCATGAGTGCTGCAATGTACTGATTTGGCTCAAAAGTGGCAAAGGATGCTGGTGTGAGGAACAAGTGGAAGGAGTGAGGTCAGAAAGGTGATGATCTTACCATTGCCTCCCCCGGTCCATTGCTGCTGCCTCCTGTTGTGCGCTAGCTTGCCCTGCAAGAGAAAGGACGGGCTCTGAGTACAGTGTGAAGCCCTGATCTTGGCTGCACTGCCCCCCATGGTCACATAGCCCTTACAGTGTGAAGCCCTGATCTTGGCTGCACTGCCTCCCATGGTCGAAGAGCCCTTACAGTGTGAAGCCCTGATCTTGGCTGCACTGTCTCCCATGGTCGAATAGCCCTTACAGTGTGAAGCCCTGATCTTGGCTGCGCTCCCTCCCATGGTCGAATAGCCCTTACAGTGTGAAGCCCTGATCTTGGCTGCACTGCCTCCCATGGGCGAAGAGCCCTTACAGTGTGTAAAGTGCTGAATGTGCGTGTGAGTTTCCTGAAAGGGCCATAGGTTTTGGATGAGTGCTGGGCATTGGGGCTTTCAGGACCCTTTGGCCATAAAGTGAGGTCGACATGCAGGGATGAAGAGGATTTTGAAAAGGGCACTCACCCTGACGACCCGAGTGAGGTCATTGAACTTCTTACTGCATTGCACAGGGGTCCTAGGCACCATGCTGCTGGAGGTCACCCTGTGAGCCACCTCCCTCCAAGCTTTTCGATAGTCGCTGGGCAGCGGCCTCCTGCCACTGTCCGGGTACAGGAAACATAGAAACATAGAAGATAGGAGCAGGAGTAGGCCATTCGGCCCCTCGAGCCTGCTCCGCCATTCAATGAGATCATGGCTGATCATCCAAATTCAGTACCCTGTCCCTGCCTTCTCCCCATATCCCTTGATCCCTTTAGCCTTAAGAAATATATCCAACTCTTTCTTGAATATATTTAATGAACTGGCCTCCACCACCCTCTGTGGCAGAGAATTCCACAGGTTCACCACTCTCTGAGTGAAGAAATTCCTCCTCATTTCAGTCCTAAATGGCTTACCCCTTATCCTTAGACTATGACTCCTGGTTCTGGACTCCCCGGCCATCAGAAACATCCTTCCTGCATCTAGTCTGTCCAGGCCTGACAGAATTTTATAGGTTTCGATGAGATCCCCTCTCAATCTTCTAAACTCCAGTGAGTATAATCCCAATCGTCACAATCTCTCCTCATACGTCATCCCTGCCATCCCAGGTATCAGCCTGGTGAATCTTCGCTGCACTCCCTCCATGGCAAGAACGTCCTTCCTCAGGTAAGGCCACCAAAACTGCACACAATACTCAAGGTGCGATCTCACCAAGGCCCTGTACAACTGTAGCAAGACATCCTTGTTCCTGTACTCGAACCCTCTTGCTACGAAGGCCAGCATACCATTTGCCTTCTTAACCGCCTGCTGCACCTGCATGCTTACCTTCAGCGATTGGTGCACAAGAACACCCAGGTCTCTTTGCACTTCCCCTTCTCCCAATCTATTGCCATTCAAATTATAATCTGCCTTCCTGTTTTTGCCACCAAAGTGGATAACCTCACATTTATCCACATTATAGTGCATTTGCCATGTTTCTTTCCAATCACCCAACCTGTCCAAATCGTACTGGAGTTTCACGACATCCTCCTCACAGCTTACCCTCCCACCCAGCTTTGTGTCGTCTGCAAATTTGGAGATATTACATCCAATTCCCTCGTCCAGATCATTAATATATATTGCGAACAGCTGGGGTCCTAGGACCGATCCCTGCGGTACCCCACTAGTCACTGCCTGCCACTCGGAAAAAGAGCCGTTTATTCCAACTCTTTGCTTTCTGTCCGCCAACCAGTTCTCTATCCAAGTCAATACCTTGCCCCCAATCCCATGTGCCTTAATTTTGCACGCTAATCTCTTATGTGGGACTTTATCGAAAGCCTTCTGAAAGTCCAAATACACCACATCCACTGGTTCTCCCTTATCTATTTTACCAGTTACATCCTCAAAAAATTCCAGTAGATTAGTCAAGCACGATTTACCTTTTGTAAATCCATGTTGACGTTGTCCGATCCTGTCACTGTTTTCCAAGTGCTCTGCTATTACATCTTTTATAATGGACTCTAGCATTTTCCCCACTACCGATGTCAGGCTCACCGGTCTATAATTCCCCGCTTTTTCTCTACCACCTTTTTTGAATAGTGGGGTAACATTAGCTACCCTCCAATCCATGGGTACTGTTCCAGAGTCTGTCGAGTTCTGGAAGATGACCAGCAATGCATCTACTATTTCTAGGGCCACTTCCTTAAGTACCCTGGGATGTAGATTATCAGGCCCTGGGGATTTATCGGCCTTCAGTCCCATCAATTTTCCTAACACCATTTCCCTACAAATACTGATTTCTTTCAGTTCCACCCTTTCATCAGACCCTATGTTCCCCGGCATCTCTGGGAGGTTATTTGTGTCCTCCTTTCTGAAGACAGAACCAAAATATGTATTTAGTTGGTCAGCCATTTCTTTGTTCCCCATTATAAATTCCCCTGATTCTGACTGCAAGGGACCTACGCTTGACTTCACCAATCTTTTTCTCTTCACATATCTATAAAAACTTTTACAGTCAGTTTTTATGTTCCCTGCAAGCTTACTCTCATATTCTATTTTCCCTTTCTTAATTAATCCCTTTGTCCTCCTTTGTTGAATCCTAAACTGCTCCCAATCCTCAGGATTATTGCTTTTTCTGGCCAATTTATATGTCCTCTCTTTGGATCTTATGCTATCCCTAATTTCCCTTGTTAGCCATGGTTGAGTCACATTTTTTGTTTTATTTTTATGCCAAACTGGGATGAACAAATTCTGTAGCTTATCCATTCGGTCTTTGAATGTTTGCCTTTGCCTATCCACTGTCAACCCTTTGAGTGCCATTCCCCAATCAATCCTACCCAACTCGCTCCTCAGACCATCGTAGTTTCCTTTATTTAAATTGAGGACCCTAGTCTGTGATTCAACTACTTCATTCTCCATCTTAATGAAGAATTCGATCATATTATGATCACTCCGACCCAAGGGGCCTCGTACAACAAGATTGCTAATTAATCCTTTCTCATTACATAATACACAGTCTAAGATGGCCTGGTCTCTGGTTAGTTCCTCGACATATTGGTCCAGGAAACCATCCCGTAAACACTCCAGGAATTCCTCCTCCACAGTATTGTTACTAATTTGGTTAGCCCAATCTATATGTAGATTAACGTCACCCATGATGACTGCTGTGCCCTTATTGCACGCTTCTTTAATTTCCCTTTTAATGCCATCCCCAACCTCCGCCTTACTGTTTGGAGGTCTATATACCGCTCCCACTAATGTTTTTTCCCCCTTAGTATTCCTCAATTCTACCCATACAGATTCCACATCATCAGAGCTAATATCCTTCATTACCATTGTGTTAATCCCTTCTTTAACCAGTAATGCTACCCCACCTCCCTTTCCTTTTTGCCTATCTTTCCTGAATATCGAATACCCCTGAATGTTGAGTTCCCAGTCTTGGCCATCCTTGAGCCACGTTTCCGTAATCCCAACCAAATCATATGCGTTTACCTCTGTTTGCGCAGCCAATTCATCCACCTTATTACAAATGCTCCTCGCATTAAGACACAAAGCCTTCAGGTTTGTTTTTTTAACGCTCTTAGACCTATTAGAATTATTATTTACTGTGGCCATGTTTGATTTAAACCGTTGATTTCTCTGACTGCCACTTTTGTTTTTCTCCTTCCTATCTTTTGCTTTTATCCTTGTTTCCCTTTCCTCTGTCTCCCTGCTCAGGTTCCCAACCCCCTGCCATTTTAGTTTAAACCCTCCCCCACAGAACTAGCAAACACTCCCCCTAGGACATCGGTTCCAGCCCTGCCCGGGTGCAAACCGTCCGGTTTGAACTGGTCCCACATCCCCCAGAACCGGTTCCAATGTCCCAGGAACTTGAATCCCTCCCCCTGCAACCATTCCTCTAGCCATGTATTCATCTGAAGTATCCTTATATTTCTACTCTAACTAGCACATGGCACTGGTAGCAATCCTGAGATTACTACCTTTGAGGTCCTGTTTTTTAATTTATATCCTAACTCCCTATATTCCGCTTTTAGGACCTCATCCCGCTTTTTACCTATATCGTTGGTGCCTATATGCACCACGACAGCTGGCTGTTCACCCTCCCCTTCCAAGATGTTCTGCAGCCGCTCGGAGACATCCTTGACCCTTGCACCAGGGACGTAACACACCATCCTGGAGTCTCGTTTGCGGCCGCAGAAACGCCTATCTATTCCCCTTACAATTGAATCCCCTATTACTATAGCTCTACCCCTCTTTTTCCTCCCATTCTGTGCAGCAGAGCCACCCCTGGTGCCAGGAAGTTGGCTGCTGCTGCCTTCCTCTGAGAAGCCATCCCCCCCAACAGTACTCAAAGTGGTGTATCTGTTGGAGAGGGGGATGGCCACAGGGGACCCCTGCACTACCTGCCTGCGCCTAGTACTCTGCCTGTTGGTCACCCATTCCCTTTCTTCCTGTCCAACCTCTACCTGCGGTGTGTCCAACTCCGTAAATGTGATATTCACGATGTCCTGAGCATTGTGAATGCTCCAGTATGCATCCAATCGCAGCTCCAGTGTCACAATGCGGCCTGTCAGTAGCTGCAGCTGGATGCACTTCCTGCACATGTAGTTGTCAGGGACACAGGAAGTGTCCCTGAGTTTCCACATACTGCAGGAGGAGCATACAACGGGGCTGGGCTCTCCTGCCATGACTTACCCTTTAATTAATTGAATTTAAATTAAATCAATCCCACTAATTACACTATAGTTAACTGGTTTACCAACAGTCCCCGCTGCACCAGAGAGACCTTAGTAACTATAAACCAGAGTTAAAGTTTAAAAAAGAGAGAAATACTCACCAACCAATCACTTACCTGCTTCCTGGTGACGTCACACTTTGATTACTTTTTACCTCTCTCCCCCGCTGTTGAATTGGTCGGGCCTCGCTGCTGCTGCCGCCGGTTTTAAACCGCCGCCGGTCGCTGCTCCCACACAGGTCCGATGTTCTGGTCGGGCATCGCTGCTGCTGCCGCCGGTTTTAAACTGCCGCCGGTCTCTGCTCCCACACAGGTCCGATGTTCTGGTCGGGCCTCGCTGCTGCTGCCGCCGGTTTTAAACTTCCGCCGGTCGCTGCTCCCACACAGGTCCGATGTTCTGGTCGGGCCTCGCTGCTGCTGCCGCCGGTTTTAAACTGCCGCCGGTCGCTGCTCCCACACAGGTCCGATGTTCTGGTCGGGCCTCGCTGCTGCTGCCGCCGGTTTTAAACTGCTGCCTGTCTCTGCTCCCACACAGGTCCGATGTTCTGCTCGGGCCTCGCTGCTGCTGCTGCCAGTTTTAAACTGCCGCCGGTCGCTGCTCCCACACAGGTCCGATGTTCTGCTCGGGCCTCGCTGCTGCTGCCGCCGGTTTTAAACCGCCGCCGGTCGCTGCTCCCACACAGGTCCGATGTTCTGGTCGGGCCTCGCTGCTGCTGCCGCCGGTTTTAAACTGCCGCCGGTCGCTGCTCCCACACAGGTCCACCGCGCCAACCAGAACCTCCAAGGCCCCCTCGCTGAACCGCTGCGCTCACTCCCTGGCCCTCTCCATGGTCCTTGGCTTAAGAATGTGGCAACAGGTCTGTCCAGGCCGAGATTCAGGGCTCCGATGCGCAGGGTGTGGCTGCAATTCAAGATTGACCCTCCCCTTTAAGAGTTGACCGGCGCCAGCGTGTCTGTGTGCAATCGCTAACTGGCCGCACCTGCACTGCGCCCGCCCTCGGTGGTAGCGCCTCGCTCCTCTGGTTTAGCGCCTTAAGACAGTCGTGCAGCGCCTGTTTTAGCGCTCCAAGCACCTCCTGGGGTGAAGGAGGCCAATTTACCAGTAGGTGGCGATAATTTGCGCTGGCCGCAAAATTTTGTGCCCGGCCGATACTCACGCCCCAAACAGGGCGATATCGAATTTCTCCCCCAATGGCTCTACAAATATATCCTGCCTGATCCAGATGGATCAATTTGTGATAAAATAATGAAGCTACGTAGACAGGATCCTGGCTAATATTTTACATATTCAAAAAGGTCTTTTGTTTATAGGAGACACAGTGGTTGGGATGTTTGTCCAATTTTAGAGCGAAGAAAATATTACGATCCCATCACAATGTTTAGGAAGTTCCAGGCAATCCATTGGCCTGTTGAACTCTGCAGAAATGCATTTGAAGTGTGAATGACCAGGAGCTTTCTGTAAGTACAATGCAGTGTGTAGCTGGCAGTGTAACTTGGTGCCGTTACCTCTCACAACATTAAAGCATTTGCCGTACTGTTACCTCCAAAATGATGAGGGATGTTTCAGGGTGGTGCCCTGTCACTAAACTCACTTATTTCAGTTGAGTAATTTTATTGGTTTTCAGGCTGCAAAACTAGATGTCACAGGAGGTTATACAGGTACACTGGCCTAGAAATTGGGTATAGCCCCGCCAGCTCGGTTGCGCCAAAAATTTTGCGCTGGGCGCGGAGCCAGTTGCGCCCGTCCCATATTCATTTTTAGCGCCCCAAGGCGGAACCGGGCGCTGTTCCAGGGTCTGCCCGCCCCCGTTTGGGGCGCTGAAAGTGAATTTCAGCGCTCCAGCTGCCGCTGCGCCACCCGATGCGGTGCGGCAGGCTGCTGTACTGCAGGCCTCCTTCTCTTAAGGAGGAGGTGCCTGCAAGGGGGAGATCGCCGCTGGATTGTGCCGGCAAATGAGCCCGGCACCACGGAAAGCAGCCAGCAATGCCGCGGGGGGGGGTGATGGAGGAGGCCGGGGAGGGAGGTGCGGCCAGGCGGCCGCCGAAAAAGCGGCCGGCCGCACCTCCACCTTTATGCGCCCCACTAAGGCTGCAGGAAGGCCCTGGTCTCCCGATGTTAGTAGCGGCCACCACGGAGGAAGCGGCCGCAACTAAATATGGGGGTCGGGCCGGCATCGGGGCGGAACTGTGACGTCATCGGTGCCGGCGCAGCGCTACCGGCTACCGCTGCCATTAGCGCAATGCTCAATTTCAGCGCAAACTCCTCCAAGGGCACAGAGGCCCTCTTTGGGCCTTAACTGGGCGCAAAGCCCACTGAATTTCTAGGCCAATACCCCTTATCCGAAAGCCTTGGGACCAGCTGAGTTTCGGTTTTCGGAATTTTTCGGATTTCAGAAGGTATTATTATAAGACTGGGAAATTTGTATATAATATAAATATAAAAAGTTCAGGCTACCTCTTGCGACTGTTCCGTGTCTCATTCCCCTTCCTGCTTCTCTGGAAAGCCGGATATCGGCTGACTCCTACTAAGCTGGCCCGCAAATCAGGTCGGGGGTCGGGTGGGGGGGGAGAAAAGAATATCGGACGGGCCGCGGTTCAGGTCGGGGGAGTTGGTGGGGGGGTCGGGGGTCGGGGGGGAGAAAAGAATATCGGACGGGCCGCAGTTCGGGTCGGGGGGGGTTCAGGTCGGGTCGGGTGGTGGGGGGGAGAAAAGAATATCGGACGGGCCGCGGTTTGGTTCGGGTCAGGTCGGGTGGGGGGTTGAGAAAAGAATATTGGACAGGCCCGCGGTTTGGTTCGGGTCGGGTCGGGGGGAGATAAGAATATCGGACGGGCCGCTGCAGCTATCGGACGGGCCGCTGTATTGTTGGGTTCACTCTCCCGGTACCTCCTTCACACTGCCCGGCTCGGCCTGCAATCTCCTACCCAGGAGGGAACTCTGTGACCCTCTGCCCTGCTCAGCGTAAGTCGTGCGCCACTCTGGTCATGTCGTGCGCACGACTTACGCTGAACGAAAAAACTTTCGGTTTTGAGAGGTTTTCGGTTTTCGGATGTTCGGATAAAGGATAGTCTACCTGTACCTTCTCTGGTGATGTGAGGCACGGGGGAGGGGGTAAAGTGAAATGAGAGCAGCATTTATGATGATTGTTCTTGATTTTTCTTGTGTTCATTATTCAGGATTTATAACCTGGCTGCAAGATTTTATGTGGTGATGCAGAAAAGAAAATGGAAAGAAAAGTTGTAAAAAAATTAACTAGAAAAATATTTCACTGATTCTTCATATTTTGGAGTGGAATTTCCAGAGTTCTTCTGATTGCTCATGATAATTTTGGTGGAAGATCCACAAAAACCTGTGGATCTTCTGCCGAAGTTATGGTGGTCGATGGGGAAAACCCCAACAAAATTCAGTCCCTTTGTTTTGTCATATTATGTAAGGTTTTCACTGTCAAAATCATTATCACAGTATACAGTGTATGCAATTTAGCTTGCCATATTTTAAGGCTGACTGGTGCAATTTTTAAATATCTGTTCTCCTTGAGGGGAGTAGCAATGGCATTTACTGCACCTTTAGTTGCATGTAGTTCATCAAATATATTTAAGGGTCAGCCAGGTAAAAAGATTTAAATCAAACCTGTTAGGGCTGTCAGCATAATCAATTATTGATATTTGAAAATCTTGCTGACTTAAAATCGAAGAAAAGCAGCTCATCAGGATTTTAAATGGATCAACACTTGAATCTTTAGTGTGAGCCAAAATTACATAAACTGTAATTAATAAAAGAAAATATCAGAACTACTGATGGAAAGTAAATGGAAATAGATGTCAAGCTAATACTGTAGTTGTTTTAGACATTGCTTTCACTTGTATGTTTTATGTGGTCAATAATATATTCATAGGAAATTTTTACGGAAAACCTTTTGAACAATTTCAAGTCTTGTCGACAAAAGAAATGGCGCAGCTTTACCAGTGGGCTTTAATCTAGCAAGGAATCTTGTTGGTACAGAAGTAATTATTCATAACATCGCTTGGTTAAATTAGGCAATAATGTGAGTTAAATGTAGAAATGTAAAACAGTTTCCACAATGGGTAAATATCATTAAATACAATTAAATTTGTAGGCAACAAATTCTCTGAAGTGAGTAAAGTGTAGTTGTTTAAGGCAGGAAATTGGTTCAACCATGTAGCCATAATAGTGACTGAAACTGTTTATAAATTTGCAATAGCAAAATAGTGTGTTTCTCTCCCATTTGGGTAAAGTTTAATATTTGTTGATGGACTATGGTCATATATGGCTTCCTTATAGGTGTACCTCTAGATACATTGGAGTTGTTAGGACTGCAGTCAAATTACTATGTAAAGCAGAAAACTACTAACTGCAGGTAGTCATTAAGACAGGCTTTGCTGTAAAAAGAATATGAATTATAAATACTGGTATAGTAAGTTGTAATCCTGCAATTTGATTTTGGTGCACTGCATTTTTTCCCCCCACAGACAGGCGAATGAGGAGTACCAGGTGCTGGCAAACTCGTGGCGGTATTCATCCGCATTTTCTAATAAGCTGTTCTTCACTGTGGTGGACTATGATGAGGGAGCAGATGTATTTCAACAGGTATGGATTTTGTTGCACGCTGTAGTTATCAACCACTTCTACATGATGACTTTAGAACAAATAGATGTAAACGGATATGATATAATTGTGATTACGGAGTCATGGCTCCAGGATGACCAAGACTGGGAATTCAACATCCAGGGGTATTCAATAATAAGGAAGGACAGGAAAAAAGGAAAAGGAGGTGGGGTAGCATTGCTGGTTAAAGAGGAGATTAACATAATAGTAAGGAAGGATATTAGCTCTGATGATGTGGAATCTGTATGGGCAGAGCTGAGAAATACAAAGGGGCAGAAAACATTAGTGGGAGTTGTATACAGACCCCCAAACAGTAATGCTGAGGTTGGGGATGTCATTAAATGGGAAATTAGAGATGCGTGCAATAAGGGCACAGCAGTTATCATGGGTGACTTTAATCTACATATAGATTGGGCTAACCAAATTAGTAACAATACGGTGGAGGAGGAATTCCTAGAGTATATACGGGATGGTTTCCTGGACCAATATGTCGAGGAACCAACTAGAGATCAGGCCATCTTAGACTGGATATTATGTAATGAGAAAGGATTAATTAGCAATCTTGTTGTGCGAGCCCCCCTGGGGAGGAGCGATCATAATATGATAGAATTCTTCATTAAAATGGAGAGTGAAGTAGTTAATTCAGAGACTTGGGTACTGAATTTAAATAAAGGAAACTTCGATGGTATGAGGCACGAGTTGGCTTGGATGGATTGGGGAACGTTACTTAAAGGGTTGACGGTGGATAGGCAATGGCAAACATTTAAAGATCGCATGGATGAACTATAGAATTTGTTCATCCCAGTTTGGCATAAAAATAAAACAAAAAAGGTGAGTCATCGTGGCTAACCAGGGAAATTAGGGATAGCATAAGATCCAAAGAGAAGACATATAATTTGGCCAGAAAAAGCAGCAAACCTGAGGATTGGGAGCAGTTTAGGATTCAGCAAAGGAGGACAAAGGGATTAATTAAGAGGGGGAAAATAGATTATGAGAATAAGCTTGCCGGGAACATAAAAGCTGAGTGTAAAAGCTTCTATAGATACGTGAAGAGAAAAAGATTGGTGAAGTCAAGCGTAGGTCCCTTGCAGTCAGAATCAGGGGAATTTATAATGGGGAACAAAGAAATGGCAGACCAATTAAATCCATACTTTGGCTCTGTCTTCACAAAGGAGGGCACAAATAACCTCCCAGAGATGTCAGGGAACATAGGGTCGAATGAGAGGGAGGAATTGAATGAAATCAGTATTTGTAGGGAAATGGTGTTAGGGAAATTGACGGGATTGAAGGCCGATAAATCCCCAGGGCCTGATACTCTACATCCTAGGGTACTTAAGGAAGTGGCCCTAGAAATAGTAGATGCATTGCTGGTCATCTTCCAAAATTCTATAGACTCTGTAACATTCCCATGGATTGGAGGATAGCTAATGTTACCCCACTATTTAAAAAAGGTGGTAGAGAGAAAACGGGGAATTATAGACCGGTAAGTCTGACATCGGTAGTGGGGAAAATGCTAGAGTCCATTATAAAAGATGTAATAGCAGAGCACTTGGAAAACAGTGACATCATCGGACAAAGTCAACATGGATTTTCAAAAGATCAAATTTTTTGAGGATGTAACTGGAATTTTTTGAGGATGTAACTGGTAGAATAGATAAGGGAGACCCAGTGGATGTGTTGTATTTGGACTTTCAGAAGGCTTTCGATAAGGTCCCGCATAAGAGATTAGCGTGCAAAGTTAAGGCACATGGGATTGGGGGTAACGTACTGTCTTGGATAGAGAACTGGTTGGCAGACAGGAAGCAAAGAGTTGGAATAAACGGGTCTTTTTCCGAGTGGCAGGCAGTGTCTAGTGGAATACCGCAGGGATCTGTGCTAGGACCCCAGCTATTCACAATATATATAAATGATCTAGACGAGTGAACTAGACGTAATATCTCTGTGGTGTATGTAACCTGTTCCACCTTAAGAGAACTTAAGCCTGGTCCACCTTAAGAAAGGTACTACTTTCTTTGGCTGCTGTATATGTAATACCGGTGGTGACCACACCGGTATATAAGCACAGTGTAATAATATTGTATTCAGTATAGTCCTGACCTCCAACCAGTAAAGACCTGTTGAATTTACTCTTGTGGTCTGTGTAGTAATTCTCACTATAACACACAGACTTAACAGTGGCGACGAGTCCGATTCTTACCCTGCTGCAGTAATTTCTACGGCGACTTCGTCCACAGACAGGACGTCGAAGAGAGGTTTCCACCCTCATCACCTACTGGAAGACACGTCGAGCGGCAGGCATCGAGCAACCGGAGTGCAGAAGACATCCTGACCTCGAAGCCTCCATCAGCGACTGTCAGCTTCTTCTACTACCTCGTGGTGGGTAAGCCGGGCAGCGACGCGACAGAAAGTCAACCGCGTTGGCTGTACAGACGGGGCTGGGAAGACGGAGGAATAAGGGCGGTGAGGTCGATCGCGACCGGAGATAAGGGTCGGGCCGCTTTCGAGTGAGAGGCGCAGCGCGGGACATCGATCGCGACCGGAGATAAGGGCCGCATTCGGGCTAAAGGCGCAGCGTCTGGGGAAACTGAAGGCGCGAGAGCCGCGGTGAAGCGGAGACAGTGTCGGGGGACGGGTGAAGACCGCCAAGCGCGGGAAAACCGCCATTTTGTGGGCGGAGGACGACGACAAGAGCGGGAAGCCGCCATCTTGGATAACATTAAAAATACAATAAATTGCTACGATGCCTAAACATGGGAACATTAATGCCTTCGACAGTGATATAGAAGACTGGGCTATGTATGTAGAACGTATACAAAACTATTGTAAGGCAAGTAAAATTCCTGATGCAGATAAAGCACTAACATTACTAAACTTAATGGGTGTGAAGACATACGGGCAATTGAAACACCTGTTATCACCAGATGAACCGGCGGATAAGACGTTCGAACAGATTGTTACTGTCCTAAAAAATCATCTTAACCCCACGCCGCTGATGCTAGCGGAACGATTTAAATTTTACGATAGAAGACAGCTGCAAAATGAAAGCAATGCTGAATATTTGATGGAATTACGTAAGCTAGCAAAATATTGTCAGTTTGGAACGGGACTGACAGAGGCACTTCGAGATAGATTTGTGTGTGGTTTATTTAAACAGGATACACAAAGGCGACTGCTCGAGGAGAATGAGCTGTCTCTTGAGAAGGCGGTCACTATGGCAGCAGCACACGAGGCCGCAGCGAGAGGCACGGCAGTAATGCAGCTACGGCCACTGGAACTCGGTACAAACAAATTGGGTTTGAGTTCTGTCAAATGTTATCGTTGTGGAAAGACAATGCATGATCAGAACCAGTGTTGGTTTAAAAACCAAGCATGCAGAACGTGTGGCAGGCTTGGCCACATAGCTAAAGTATGCCGGTCAGGAAAGAAGACCAGCAACAAAAAGTCACCGCAAGGAAAATATGCAAAGGTACACAAGGTGACAAAGAACAGTTTGACCGAACAGAAGTCAGATTCAGATGCTAGCAGTAATGAACTGGATAGCTTAAGAATACACAACGTTGGTAAGGATACAGACCTCCAGACAATTTGGGTCACTCTTCAGATAGCAGGAGTCCAAGTAAAAATGGAATTGGACACTGGATCGGCATTGACGGTCATGAATAAGAAAGATTACAGAAGGTTATTCCAACATATTCCCTTACAGGATACGGAGATTATATTGAAAACGTACACGGGGCAAAGAGTGTACCCCATCGGAAAAATAGAGGTAGAAGTGGTCCACAAGGGTGAAGGAAGCCAAGTAATGGACTTATATGTGCTACCTGAAGGAGGTCCACCACTACTAGGACGGGAGTGGATTAGGAAAATGAATATGGACTGGCACTCCTTGAAAGCACTAACGGTAGATTCCGGGGAAACAGTTGTCAAACCTAAACGATTGTCCAGAATATTGGATGAGGCTAAAGAGGTGTTCCAGCCGGGACTGGGAACACTGAGAGGAATTACGGCAAACATCAAGATTGATGAACATGCACAACCAAAATTTTTTAAAGCCAGACCGGTACCCTATGCAATACGACCTGCGGTTGAAGCGGAGCTGGAAGCACTAGAACGTTCAGGTGTACTGTCTAAAGTAGATTGGAGTGAGTGGGCTACGCCCATTGTTCCCGTTATGAAACGCCCTGCGAATAATAAGCCAGAAGATCCAGGGAAGGTTCGCATCTGTGGAGATTTCAAAATCACCGTTAATCCAGTGCTTCACACTGTGCAGTATCCGCTTCCATGGATTGAGGATATTTTCGCTTCACTGTCTGGCGGGAAACACTTCACCAAGATAGACCTGGCGCAGGCGTACTTGCAGATGGAGGTTGAAGAAGAGTCACGCCAATACCTCACGATCAACACGCATTGAGGGTTGTACCGGTACAATAGGCTGGTTTTTGGAGTGGCATCGGCTCCAGCAATTTGGCAGAGGGCCATGGAGCAGGTATTACAGGGAATTCCAGGCACACAATGTTACCTGGACGACATTCTGATCACAGGTGATGGTGATGAACAACATCTCGCTAACTTGGAACTGGTGCTCAACAGACTGAAAGAGTATGGACTTAGAGTAAATCGGCAGAAATGTGAGTTCTTCCAGAAGCGGATCTCGTACTGTGGTCATGTCATTGACCGGGAGGGGCTTCATAAGTCTCCTGACAAGATAGAGGCAGTTGTAAAGGCTCCCGCTCCGGAGAATGTCTCTCAGTTGAGGTCGTTTCTAGGGTTAATTAACTATTACCATAAATTTCTGCCAAATCTGTCCACGGTACTGCATCCGTTGAACGCTCTTTTACAGAAAGGGGTACCGTGGGACTGGGGCGAAAACTGTAAGAAGGCATTTCGCAAAAGCAAAGAATTGATCACCTCAGAGGAAGTGTTGGCTCACTTCAACCCGACACTGCCTATTCGGTTGGCTTGTGATGCTTCTCCATATGGTATTGGGGCAGTACTCTCACATAAATTGCCAAATGGCACGGAAAGGCCAGTCGCGTTTGCATCCAGATCATTGACCTCCGCTGAGCGCAACTATGCGCAGATCGATAGGGAGGCCCTTAGCCTTGTATGGGGAGTGAAGAAGTTTAATCATTACCTACAGGGCCAAAAATTCACACTTCTGACGGACCATCAACCGTTGGTGTCCATTTTTAACCCGAAGAAGGGTGTTTTGGTGATGACAGCACAGCGTCTCCAGAGATGGTCTCTTTTCTTAGGGGCACATCAATATCAGATAGAATTCAAAGGTACGAAACAGCATGGCAATGCTGATGGCCTGTCGCGCCTGCCACTACCTGAAGATGAAGACACGACGAAAGTTGACCCTGTTGAGTTATTTCATTTGACCATTATCGAGTGTTTACCTGTCACCAATGCAAGTATTGAAAGAGAAACCAGGAACGACCCGACACTGTCCAGAGTCTATGAGGTGACAGTGAAAGGATGGCCAACACGGGGTGATCCTCTGTTACCGGCATTCTCGGCAAGGCGAGACCAGCTGTCCGTCTGCCATGGTACTTTGATGTACGGGACAAGAGTGATTATTCCTCCCAAGTTAAGGGAAAGAGTTTAAAAAGAACTACATGAAGGTCATCTGGGGGGAGTTAAAATGAAAAGTCTTGCTAGGGCTTACGTATGGTGGCCAGGTATTGACCAACAGATTGAGGAGTTAACGAAAAGCTGCGCTGGGTGTCAAAAAGTGCAAAATGCACCTCCGATAGCACCGCTACACCCATGGGAATGGCCTTCAGCCCCATGGCAACGTGTACACATTGACTTTGCTGGTCCATTCATGGACTCCATGTTCCTAATCGCGGTGGACACACATTCCAAATGGCCAGAAGTCATCAAGATGAATACCACTACTTCAGAAAAGACAATTGCGGTGTTAAGAACAATATTCACAAGGAACGGATTGCCAGAACAGATCTGTTCGGACAACGGACCACAGTTTGTATCGGAAGAATTCCAACAATTCTTAAAGAAGAATGGAGTTAAACATTATACCTCTGCCCCATATCATCCGGCGACAAACGGGTTGGCTGAAAGATTTGTCCAGACATTCAAAAAGGCTATTAAGGCCATGAATGATGATCAGATTCTGCTGCAACACAAGGTCGATAAGTTCCTGATGTCATATAGAAACGCCGATCATGCTGTGACTAACCAAAGTCCTGCTATGATGTTTTATAACAGGAGGTTGCGGTCCAAGTTGGACTTGTTAAAACCAAATGTGCGGAGGGAAGTGGAAAACAAACAGTTTCGGCATATTAACAGCAAGACCACTCGAACTTTCGACGTAGGACAACCAGTGATGGCAAGGGGCTATGGAAACGAAAAATGGCAGTCCGGAACAATCCGGGCCAGACAAGGACCTCTGATGTACACCGTAGATATTGGTCATAATGTGATAAGGCGTCATGCGGATCAACTGGTAGAGTTGAGAGCAAGGGTCGAACCCATGGTTGTGACAGAGACAGCTGTGGAAGACGTTCATGAACCTGAAGCATCTACCTCGGCCGAGAATGTACTTGATGATGATGACACCCAATACATTGGCAACCAACTAGAGGAGGCACCTCAACAACAAGAATCAGAGACCACTGAAAGGCGTTATCCAAGCCGAATCAGAAAGCCTCCTGAGAGACTGAACCTTTGAACTGTTATACCTGAAGTTATATATGTATATATGTTATGTTTATTTGGGGATATGACTGTTAAGCTAAAAAGGGAGGATTGTGGTGTTTGTAACCTGTTCCACCTTAAGAGAACTTAAGCCTGGTCCACCTTAAGAAAGGTACTACTTTCTTTGGCTGCTGTATACGTAATACCGGTGGTGACCACACCGGTATATAAGCACAGTGTAATAATATTGTATTCAGTATAGTCCTGACCTCCAACCAGTAAAGACCTGTTGAATTTACTCTTGTGGTCTGTGTAGTAATTCTCACTATAACACACAGACTTAACAATCTCCAAGTTTGCAGACAACACAAAGCTGGGTGCGCGTGTGTGCTGTGAGGAGGATGCAGAGAAACTCCAGTATGATTTGGACAGGTTGGGTGATTGGGCAGATGCATGGCAAATGCAGTATAATGTGGATAAATGCGAGGTTATCCACTTCGGTGGCAAAAACAGGAAGACAGATTATTATCTGAACAGCAATAGATTGGGAAAAGGGGAAGTGCAACGAGACCTGGGTGTCCTTGTGCACCAGTCGGTGAAGGTAATCATGCAGGTGCAGCAGGCGGTTAAGAAGGCAAATGGTATGTTGGCCTTCATAGCGAGAGGATTCAAGAACAGGAGCAAAGATGTCTTGCTGCAGTTGTACAGGGCCTTGGTGAGACCACACCTTTAGTATTGTGTGCAGTTTTGGCCACCATATCTGAGGAAGAATGTTCTTGCCATGGAGAGAATGCAGCGAAGATTCACCAGACTGATACCTGGGATGGCAGGAATGACGTATGAGGAGAGATTGGGTCGATTAGGCTTATATTCGCTAGAGTTTAGAAGAATGAGGGGGATCTCATTGAAACTTATAAAATTCTAACAGGACTAGATGCAGGAAGGATGTTCCCAATGGCAGAGGAGTCCAGAACCAGGGTTCACAGTCTAAGGATATGGGGTAAGCCATTTAGGACAGAGATGAGGAGGAATTTCTTCACCCAGAGAGTGGTGAACCTGTGGAATTCTCTACCACAGAAGGCAGTTGAGGCCAAGTCATTAAATATATTCAAGAAGGAGTTAGATATATTTCTTAAGGCTAAAGGGATCAAGGGTTATGGGGAGAAACCAGGGACAGGGTACTGAATTTGGATGATCAGCCATGATCTCATTAAATTGCAGAACAGGCTCGAGAGGCCGAATGGCCTACTCCTGCTCCTATCTTTTATGTATCTATGTAACTAAATTTCAAATCCAGATGCATTACAGATGTGAATAGCATCAAAAACAGATTTGTTAGATTGTTGAGAAAATTATACACTCAATTAAAAATAAGGGGAGAAATTCAACTCACGGCTGTCCGTTTTGAGCCTGAAAGATGGGCAGCCAGGAGTTGAAAATCAAGGGGTGGGCCAGTGGAAATTTTGCCGAATGATGAAGGCCCACGGCTCGCTTGATGCTATATTCAGGCGGGCCTGCAAATTCACAAGCTGCCTGCCACCTGAAACAGGCACAAGGTAGTTTTATTATACTGATCTAGGTCCTACGCCGTTTGTCAGAGCCCGATGTAAAATTCAGGTACAAATGGGCAGAGCTTGTACTGTGCAAGCGCCGTCTGGTTGTACCAGGTTTGAGTAGCATAACTGCTGGTGGCTGTTCAAAAAACGCCAACCTTTTACAAGTTATATTATTGTCGAGCCAGAAGGCGGAAAACTGCAGGCTGCTGTCCCCCAACACCCCCCCGCACCCCCGCCATCACCTGAGGACCAGCTCAATGTCAGGGCCAGCTGGAATTTGTCAGGCCCTGACCAGCAAGGTACATTGGGACACCCGTTTTGTGCCTACAGCTCACTGCTTTTATTCAAATGAGACTTGGAATTGGATGAAGACAAAACAAATAGAAACTTCTTGTGACGGATTAATCTTGAATTTTTCTTTGAATCATTGTAGAAATGTCACCTCCGTGTTGGATCTTCTCCATATACCAGGGCTAGCAATAACAATCTAGTAACATTATAGCCACTATAACAGCTTCCCCATTATAATAGAGAAAATCTGGCAGCAAATTCTGGAGTACGCACATGCGCAGTTAAACGCAGATATCCAGAATTTCCTGTCCGAGATACCCTGCTCCTCCACTGGATGCGCTGTTGCACTCCTTGCCAATGGACTCGGCATTGAAATGAATGGAACGGCGTGAACTTGGGGTACTTAACCACTAGTTCCACACTAAAAACAGCTGAAAAAGCTAGGGCTGGTGCATTCAGGAGTAGGTGAGATTTAACGGTGTGACAAGTGATAATTACTGCTGTGCAACCTCACTGACCCTGAAAATTTAACCATATAAGGGTGGAGGCTCATTCCCTCAGAAGAAAATTAGTGTTGAAGATTTTAAAAAAAATTAAAATACATTTTTTTTACTTTTTCTGTCTGTCTCTTTTAGCTCTCTCCCTTAATCTCATCTGTATTTTCCAGTCTTTATTTCACTTTCTGTACCTGATTTAAATCTCATTTATATTTCTTGCTTTATATTTCTTGGTTTAGTCTCTGTGTGTCTCAGTGAGAATTCTTCAATCTGTGGTTGAAGAGCCTCGTTGTTTATTCTCTGCTCAGAATCACCACAGATGCCCCGTAGAGGGTGCTACGCTGGATCTGTAGGCGGTTTTTACATTCCTTTAACCCAGATCCTTTAACCCAGATCCTGCCGCTGGTCGCCAGGAGATGTAAACGGTTTTTGATCCTAGCCCAATTGCTAGACGGACGGTTCGAATCACCCCTGCCTTATGAAAGTTCTATACCCGGTAATTATTATGCAGAATGTAAATGAAATAAGTCACGGACAGGAATGCGTCGGTGAAAAATCAAACTTGTATTTATTTGGTCTAACATCACTGGCTAAAACATGCACTACTAAACGAAATTACTATCCCTGTGGAGAATAAAAATCCAGATTACAATCAACATACATACAGTACAAAACTGGGGACTATAACAAGCAGTAGTTCCCTTAAAAACAGCTATGCTGGACGCTGATTCCACCCCTACCAACGAATTACCCAGTCACATAAACCCCTTCGCCTGGCTAAACCAAACGAAGCTCCCACCCTCGGAGTAGCCCAAAAACTTCACTTCTGAGAGACCATAAGCCCCCTACACCTCACCCAGCTTGCCTGGGATATCTGGTTATCTGCTTGGCTCACTCGAGACTGTGCTTACCCCGGTTTCGATTGCTCTGCTCGTCGGCTTTCTCTGGTACTTCTTGTCTTGTTGGAGCAGGAGGGAGAGAGAGCGAGTGGTGGAAAATAATCTGTCTTTATAGATAGTCTGCCTGATTTTCCCACCAATCTTAAAAATCCATTTGCTTCTGAGCACTCCGGTGCTAAATCTGTGATGAGTCATCCTCAGACCCATGCGTACAGGGTAGATACTGAGAGGTTGTTTCCCCTGGGTGGAGAGTCTAGATCTAGGGGGCATAGTCTCAGAATAAGGGGTCATCCATTTAAGACTGAGATGAGGAGGAATTTCTTCACTCAGAGGGTTGTAAATTTTTGGAATTCTCTACCCAAAAGGGCTGTGGATGCTGAATCATTGAGTATATTCAAGGCTGAGATAGATAGATTTTTGGACTCTAGGGGAATTAAGGGATATGGGGATCGGGCGGGAAAGTGGAGTTGAGTTCGAAGATCAGCCATGATCTTATTGAATGGCAGAGCAGGCTCGAAGAATCATATGGCCTACTCCTGCTCCTAATTCTTATGTTCTTATGTTCTTCTTTGTCTTATTCTTCACTCTCCACTCCCTCTTCTTGGTCACCCACTGACTGGGCAGGCTGGATTTCTTGGGTGTGTAAAATGAGGAAGGCACAAGGGTATAATCTAGGGAAGAAAAGCAGAGGCATTACTGCACATATTTAATAATTCGCTAGAAAAAGTTGTAGTGCCAGAGGACTGGCGGATAGCTAACGTAATAATACCTATATTTAAGAAGGGGGAGCTTAACATTGGTGGTAGGAAAAATAATGGAACCCCTACTAAAGGAGAAAATAGAAACATAGAAACGTAGAAGTTAGGAGCAGGAGTAGGCCATTCGGCCCCTCGAGCCTGTTCCGCCATTTAATGAGATCATGGCTGATCATCCAAATTCAGTACGCTGTCCCTGCTTTCTCCCCATATCCCTTGATCCCTTTAGCCTTAAGAAATATATATAACTCTTTCTTGAATATATTTAATGAATTGGCCTCAACTGTAGTAGAGAATTCCACAGGTTCACCACTCTCTGGGTGAAGAAATTCCTCCTCATCTCAGTCCTAAATGGCTTACCCCTTATCCTTAGACTGTGTTCCCTGGTTCTGGACAACATCCTTCCTGCATCTAGTCTGTCTAGTCCTGTTAGAATTTTATAAGTTTCAATGAGATCCCCTCTCATTCTTCTAAACTCTAGCGAATATAAGCCTAATCAACCCAATCTCTCTTCATACGTCATTCCTGCCATCCCAGTTATCAGCCTGGTGAATCTTCGCTGCACTCTCTCCATGGCAAGAACATCCTTCCTCAGATAAGGTCGAAGAACATCTAGAAATCAAAAACATAGTAATGACTAGTCAGCATGGATTTCAAAAGGGAAAGCCTTGCTTGACTAACCTCATTGAATTTTTTGAAGAGGTAACGGAGAGAGTGCAGTAGATGTAATTTATCTAGATTTTCAAAAGGCCTTTGATAAGGTACCCCATAATAGACTGATGAACATGGTCAGAGAATACGGAGTCAGGGGACAAGACCACACTTAGAGTACAGCGTACAGTTCTGGTCACCATATTATATAATAGATATAGAGGCACTGGAGAGGGTTCAGAGAAGATTGACAAGAATGATACCAGAAATGTGAGGATATACATATCAGGAAAGGATGAACAGGCTGGGTCTCTTTTCTCTTGAAAAAAGAAGGCTGAGATGTGACCTAATAGAGGTTTTTTAAATTATGAAAGGTTTTGGTAGAGTGGATATAGAGAGAATGTTTGCACTTGTGGGGAAGAGCATAACTAGAGGCCATCAATATAAGATAGCCACCAAGAAATCCAATAAGGAATTCAGAAGAAGCTTCTTTACCCAAAGAGTGGTGAGAATGTGGAACTCGTTACCACAGGGGGTGGTTGAAGCAAAAAGTATAGATTATTTTAAGGGGAGGCTAGACAAGCATATGAGGGAGAAGGGAATAGAGAGTTATGCTGATAGATTTAGATGAGGAAAGACAGGAGGAGGCTCGAGTGGAGCATAAATGCCGGCATGGACTGGTTGGGCCGAATTGCCTGTTTCTGTGCCGTATATCCTATGTAATCCTATGAGTTATGGTGAGGGAAGGGCCGGAAAGCAAGAGCCGTGTGCACCTTCTAAATCAGAAGATATTGTGGGATGAGGGGGAAGTGGAGTGTGAGAAGGAGGATAACGTATGAGGGTACCCGCATCTTGTATCCCTTCAGCTGCACCGCTGGCCAAGGGCTCAGCCTGCCCCTGCCAAGAATGGCCTACACCGTCTCCTCCAAGGGGGTGAGGTGAAGCTAGGAATGGGAGCTGTGCCTCGTGTTTGATACAGATTGTTGGTAGGTGAGGTGTGTGGGGTCATGCAATGAGCAGTGTGTGAGGCTAGTGGTGCAGTTGGTAGGAGACTGCTTTGGAAGATGCATTCACTGACCTCGATCAGTGGTCTGAGGTCATGAAGTTTCTTTGGTCGCTGGGGCCAGGTCATGGAGGCGACACTGCTGGCAGTGACGACCTCGGTGATGTGGTCCCACATTATCCTTTCTGGAGGGCCTCCTGGCCCCTGTGGATAGAGGACCTCTCTTGCGGTGTTGACCCCCTGCACAAAACTGAAGTGCAGTGTGTGAAATCCTGGATGCCCCTTCCGTGGCTTGTTGAAGCATTTGTGTTGGTGCTGAAGCAGCTTTACCATTTTTTTACGTCCGGAAGGCAGTTAAACTTTATGAGCTGAAGACTGCCATTTGGGAATTAATTTTAATGTTTATTTCTTTCAGAAGGCATTTGAGCTCTAAGGGTTAAAGACTGCCTATTTTCAAATGATTTTTATTTGTTTCATTTTAGAAGGCACTTTAAGGGTCCGACACTGCTTTCTAAAATGACAGCCTTGCTTTAAGACAACGCTGCTCTTGCTCCAGGGACACTACGAGCAGGCTACATTGGGCCTCCCGCTGAGAGTACTGCTGGAAACCCTGTCTTACACTGTAGGTGCTGCCTGTTATTTTAAATTAGCAGGCAGCACCGAAATATGGGTGCTGCCTGTGCTATTATTTCGAGCGGCCATTAACTTTGGCCTGTGGTGGCACTGGCAGGTTTCCGGCCTACTCCAATTTCTAGGCCTACTATTGAATTCCAGCACGTAATTTTCTAATTTCCAATACCTTGTATGTGATTGTTATGCCCTGAAATAGCCCAAAAGCAGCCACGCAGCACACGGCAGCAATTTCATAAAATGTAGCTATTAACAGGTCAATACAATACAAATCTTTGGAATTGCAATGGATTTTGTAGATTGTGTATGTTTACAATTTAACAATAATATGCCCTGGGACAGCATTAGAATATTTTTTTTTTGTGCACAGATGCATTTCAAAAGCCTAGGCACATATTTTGCACATTTGGAGACAAACACTTGGAACAGACAGATGTCCCACCTGCATGTAAAAAAAAGTGTTACTTCAGGAAGAGAAAAATTATTCTGAGACTTTCATCAATATTAAAAAGTGATTTCCCATCTTCATCCAATGGGCTCATTTCAAAAATTGTGCTGAGATCTACCACTATGTTGGATTGTACATATTAAAAGAGTCTTTAATGGTGAAATATCACTGTAGTAATTTTTTTCCAATCTGTTGCATGATCTTACTCCTCAATCTTGCAGATTGTTTTACTGGTAGTATTTCCATACTTGTGTACAATCATACGTATATCAATGAACACTGACTTGTGACCTCAATAAGTTAAAGACTTGAATTGGTTTCAAATTAAAAGTGACTTTGTGTCAACATCATTTAAAGAAAAACATAAAGGGGGAGAAATTCGGTATTGCCCCGTTTGGGGCGTAGTTACCGGCCGGGCGCAAAGTTTAGCGCCTGGCGCTAATTATTGCCTCCGACTGCAAACTTGGCCTCTATCGCCCCTGGAGGTGATTTGAGCACTAAACCAGGCGCTACACACCTGTCTTAAGGCACTCATGCCAAGTTGCGAGGCGCTACCTCAGAGCGCTGGCGAAGCTCGGGTGATGTCAGTTAGTAATGGAACACAGACAAACTGGCGCCGGCCAATTCTTAAAAGGGAGGGTCGATGTTGCTGTCCAGCCACACCCTGCTCATTGCAGCCTTGAATCTTGTCCTGGAGAGACCTGTACATCAATTCTGTTGGAACCACCAATGGATAGACCCAGGGAAAGAGCTCAGTGCTTCAGCGATCGGGCCTTGGTGGCTCTGGTTGGCGCTGTGGAGCAGCAACAGACAGTGCTCTACCCACAGAGTGGCAGGAGGCCATTGCCCCGCGAATACAGAAGTGTCTGGAGGGAGGTGGTGCAGCACGCCTCCTCCAGGAGGAGCCTGGTGCCGAGGACCCACACCCAATGTCGGAAGAAGTTCAAAGACCTCACTCGGGCGGTCAGGGTGAGTAGCTGCTTTTCAATACCTCTACATCCCTCCATCTCAACTTCACTCTGTGCCCAGAGGGTTTAACAACCCCAACTGCCCAACATTCATCCAAGACCTATGGCCATCTCATAAAACACACACGCACATTCCACACCTTGCATACATTAAGGGCTATTCAACTATGGAAGGCACATCAGGCAAGCACATGGCTGTATACATTAAGGGCTATTCAACTATGGGAGGCACATCAGGCAAGCACATGGCTGCACATTCACTCAGACACCGTCCTTTTTCTTGCAGGCCAAGCTATCTCATAACAGGCACCAGCAGCAATGCACGGGAGGAGGACCGGCTGACCTACACACTCTCAGCGATTTGGAGGTGCATGTGCACAGGATCGTTGCCAGCCAGGTGATAGGTGTCGTGGCTGCTGGAGAGGTTGACTTCCTTGGGGACAGCAATGGTATGTTCATCAGCTTTCCCTCCTCTCTCATTCCACTTGCCCCTCACAATACCAGCCTTTTACACTATCAATCCAACTTACTAAATGTCTCCAGTCCTTGATCCCTTACTGCCCCCCTGTCCTGACGCTAAAGCCACTCTTGTACCTCCCTGCTTTCAGATAGTGAACCACCAGCTGACCAGCCTGTCCCTCAGTCTACCAGTGGCAGCGACGCCCCAGGCGAGGAGGAAGAGGAAGCCGGAGCCTTACCGCATGCGTCTCCCGAGGGAGCCCATGCCGACACTGGGACCACACCTTCCCTGGAGGGGAGCAGGGAGGTAGGGTCTGATGAGAACATAGCTTCGGAACCCAGCAGACTGCAGCAACGCCATGGGGGTAGGGAAGCTCAGGGGCCATGTCTCCAGAGGGTGAGTAGGCAAGTGAGTCCTACTGTACTGGACTCAGAGGAGGACCACGTCATCGTGGCCATGAATTGCCAGGCCTTGAGCATGCACACTGAGCTCATGGGTGCAATGGTAATGGTGCCCGAAAGCATTGATGGACTGGCTAGGAGTGTGGAGCAGTCCGCTGCAGCACAGGCCGACGCAACGGCTTAGTGCTGCAATTCAGTCATTGGCTGGTGCCATCCAGTCTCAGACTGCTCTCATGCAGTCTTGGATTGATGTAACGCAAGCACTGACTGCTGCCATCGTCGCTGGTTCAGACACATTGCTCCGGGGCTCTCATGGTGCCGCAGCAGGCCAGCAATCTGTGCTCGAGCAGATTGCTCCGGATGCTGAGGTGCTGCCCTGTCGGAATGCCAGTGTGTCGGTTGAGCAGGAAGGTGCTGTATTCGCTCAGGATGACAGCATTCCTGCTCCCACCACTGGCACTTCCCCATTGCACTTGCCACCGCCTGCACCCAGCCAGCCCAGACTGCTGCTGCCCATGCAGAATTGGTGCAGTCTGCAGCCGGGGCCTCCAGACCCAGACATGGTCGAGGGCGTCCTTCAAGGGCATCTGTAGTCTCTGCATCTGACATTCAGCAGCCTTCCACCAGCCTTGCTGCAGCCACTGGAGCCCCATTACGGAGGAGCAGTAGGGTGGGAAGGGGGGAATTGAGCAGGGGATGGAGATCACCCTCGAAGGGCAAACAATAGGAGATCTAAATAAATGGTGGAAATATTTGTAGTAAAGGTCGAGGTCCGTGTGCTTTGATTTGTTTACTGTTTTGCTGTTTATCTCCATCTTGTGAGAACCAGTTCTGTTAATTCATGATTTGTTGTGTTTGTTTCTAATTGTTTGTCCTGAATAAATGACACAAACAGAGTTTGTTAAAGAAAAAAGTTGTTGTATTCAAAATTTACATTTTTGGCCTTTGGAATCATTCCAGCTTTGGCCAGCAATAGTGGGTGTGAGTTGCTTTCTATGATGTTGTTCTCCATGCCAGAAGCCATCTTGACGGACGGCCCTTGCAGTGGCAACATTGTGCGCCTCCCTCCCATGTTGGTGCTGCTGCTGATCATCCTCCTCCTCTTCCTCCTCCTCCTCCTCAGGTGGTGCACCAATCTCTGGTGGCTTTGGCTGGGTCCTCAGAATTATCAGGTTGTGAAGCATGCAGCACACAACTATGAAGAGGGAGACTCACCCAGGTGAGTACTGCAGGGCTCCTCCTGAGTGGTCCAGACAGCGGAACCGTTGCTTGAGCACGGCGATTGTCTGCTCAATTATGTTACTGGTGGTGATATGGCTCTCATTATACCGCAGCTCGGCAGGGGTATTGGGGTTACGGAGTGGTGTCATCAGCCAGGTGCAGAGTGGATAACCCTTGTCCCCAAGGAGCCATCCACTTGGCTGATGCGCTGCCTGGAAAAGGTCTGGCACATCAGTCTGGCGCAGGATGAAAGCATCGTGGCTGCTGCCAGGATAGCAGGCATTGACGGCGAGTATGAGCTATCTGTGGTCACAGACCAACTGCACATTTAAGGAGTGGTAGCCCTTGCGGTTTCGGAATACCTCTGCATTTTCATGTGGTGCCCGCTGTAGTGTATGTACCTTTAAGAGGAACTATGATTTGAAGCCCCTGTATACTCTAGTACCAGTAGTGACCACTTGGGTATATAAGCCTGTGTAGCGTCTTGTGTAGTTAGTTCACCTCCAGACTTTGTTCAGTAAACACTTGTTAAATCAACTCCTGCATTCCATGTCTCCATTAACACACGGATCTAACAGTGGCGACGAGTTAGAAACGACTTACCTGCAATTCGGCAGCACCTCAAGGGGATCGATTCCTCAGACGAAGGTCGAAGCCAGAAGCAAGAAGAAAAAAAAAAAAACTGTGGTTTCACCAGCTAAACGGGCTGGTGGCAGGTAGTGCACTGATCCTTCCTGGGCTGTGGCGGGCTAGAGCTCGATCGGGTGGCTCTGCAACGGGGCTGGGCAGCGAGTCGGGAAGCAGAAGCAAAGAGAGAGAGAGGGTGGAGCACTCAGGGTGCGGCCGGTGCTGCAAAGCAGGTTGGCGTTCGGACCGAGCAGAGGGAGGGGTAAGTCCCAGAGGGTCTGCTCCACGAAAAATAGAAATACCGCGAAAAGCTGCAGGTTGCAACGGGAACCGCGGAGAATAGCGTTGGCAGCAGCGGCAGGAAAGTGCGGGAGGCGCCATCTTAACTCGGCGGGGAAGAAAGAAAAGCGCGGGAGGCGCCATTTTGATCCATCGGGGACGGAGGAAAAGCGCGGGAAGCCCCATTTTAGATTTTCAAGATGCCGAAGACTGGCAATATTACTGCTTTCGATAGTGATATAGAAGATTGGACCACATATGTGGAAAGAGTGGAGGTATATTGCAAGGCAAATTAAGTAGCGGATGATAAAAAGGCATCGGTACTTCTAAATCTGATGGGCGCAAGGACATACGGGCTGTTACAAAACTTGATCACTCCAGCCAAACCGATGGACAAGAATTTTAAGGAGATTGTTGATACCTTACAGGAGCACTTAAACCCAACACCGCTGCTGATAGCGGAACAATTCAAATTCTTCAGGAGGAATCAGCACAAGAATGAAAGTAACGCTGATTACCTCACCGAATTACGAAAGCTGTCAAAGCACTGCCAACTCGGGGCAGGACTGGCAGATTCTCTATGAGACAAATTCGTCTGCGGTCTCCTAAGTGAAGGAACACAGCAAAGACTACTTTCTGAGAAAGATTTGACACTGGACAAGGCTTTCAGTGTGGCTGTATCATACGAAGCAGCAGCAAGAGGAGCTGCAGAGATACAGCAAAAGCCACAGGACTTCGGTACCCATGAAATGACACGGGGTTTCGAGAGATGTTATTGCTGCGGCAGATCCACCCATTACCAGAAGGACTGCTGGTTCAAGGACAAAGCATGCAGGCAATGCGGAAAGATGGGACACATTGCACGTGTATGCAGATCTGGAAAGAAATCCGCTGACAGTAAAAAAGTCAATAAGGAAAAATACAGAAAGGTACAAATGATGACGGACAGTAGCTCCGAAGACCAGAAGAGCGATAGCGACTCCGGAAACAAGAGACTAAGCTGTCTCAAATTACATAATGTAATTGCCAAAGAAGATTACCAGACCATTTGGGTTACCCTCACGATAGCGGGGTCCCCAGTCCAACTGGAGCTAGATACAGGATCAGCTCTGACCGTCATGAGTCGACGGGATTACGAGCGGCTATTTCCGCATATACCTTTGAAAGACACATCCATTATCTTAAAGACATATACGGGGCAGAAAGTATACCCCAGAGGGAAAATAAGGGTGCCTGTTGTATACAACGGCAAGGAAATACAGAAGTTGTATTTATACATTCTGCAAGATGGTGGTCCACCGTTGTTGGGACGTGAATGGATCAGAAAGATACGTTTAGACTGGCACTCCATTCAGGCACTGACGGTGACCAGTAAGAAAAAAAACGATGATGACGTCATACCTGGACGATTAAAAGAAATCTTGGCTAACGCCAAAGAAGTGTTTCAACAGGAACTAGGAACCCTGAAAGGTGCCACCGCCTCAATAAAAGTGGAAGATGCGGCAATTCCCAAGTTTTTTAAGGCAAGGCCAGTGCCATACGCAATTCGTCCAGCTGTCGAGGCAGAGCTGGAGAATTTGGAAAAAGCAGGCGTGTTATCCAAGGTAGATTGGAGCGAGTGGGCAACACCCATCGTCCCGGTCATGAAGAAAATGTTGAATAATGATAAATCTGAAGAACAGAGAAAAGTTCGCATCTGTGGGGACTTCAAGGTGACTGTAAACCCGGTTCTTCACATGGTACAGTATCCTCTTCCGAAGATAGAAGATATTTTCGCCTCACTATCCGGAGGGAAACGTTTCACCAAAATTGAGTTAGCACAGGCATATCTACAGATGGAGGTTGAGGAGGCCTGTAAAAAGTATCTCACGATAAACACACAAAAAGGCCTGTACCAGTACAATCGACTGTTTTTCGGAGTGGCATCAGCTCCGGCTATCTGGCAAAGAGCTATGGAGCAAGTCCTGCAAGGGATTCCGGGGACTCAATGCTACCTAGATGACATCCTTGTAACAGGAGAAAATGACAACGAGCACCTTGCCAACTTGGAGCAGGTGTTCACGAGGCTGAGAGAATGGGGCCTACGAGCAAATCGCCCCAAGTGCGAATTTTTCCAGAAACAAATATCATATTGTGGCCATGTCATTAATGAAGAAGGGTTGCACAAGTCACCTGAAAAAATTGAAGCGGTCGTAAAGGCCCCAGCGCCTGAAAATGTCTCACAATTGAGGTCGTTCCTGGGATTAGTAAATTACTATCATAAATTTTTACCAAACTTGTCGACGGTTCTGCACCCTCTTAACGCACTCCTACAAACGGGAGTAGTTTGGAAATGGAGCGAAGACTGTAAACGTGCCTTCCATAAATGCAAAGGCTTGATCACATCCAGGGAAGTGTTGGCTCATTACAGCCCATCACTGCCAATCAGACTGGCGTGCGATGCCTCCCCTTACGGCGTGGGAGCAGTATTATCGCATAGATTCCCTGATGGCGCAGAGCGGCCGATAGCTTTTGCGTCACGCTCATTGAACTCAGCTGAGCGTAACTATGCCCAGATCGACAGGGAGGCACTCAGCCTGGTGTGGGGGGTGAAGAAATTCAACCATTACCTACACGGACAAAAATTTACCTTGTTGACTGACCATCAACCCCTCGTCTCCATATTCAACCCTAAAAAGGGCGTTCCCATTATGACAGCGCAAAGGCTACAGAGGTGGTCCCTTTTCCTAGGGGCACACCAATATGACATAGAATACAAAGGAACAAAACAGCATTGGAATGCTGACGGTTTATCGCGCCTACCGTTGCCAACGGTGGAAGAGGCGCCTACAGTGGACCCAGTGGAGATGTTCCACTCGACCATAGTGGAATGTCTACCGGTGACAAATTCTACCATTGAAAAGGAAACGCGAAATGACCTGACTCTCTCACGAGTCTACGATTTAACGGTGAAGGGATGGCCAGCACATGGCGAACCACTGTTGCCAGCATTCTCGCAAAGAAGAGAACAGCTGTCAGTATGCCGAGGAACCTTGATGTGTGGATCCAGAGTGGTGATTCCACCCAAATTCAAGGATAGAGTGCTAAAGGAGCTTCCCGAGGGGCATCTGGGTGGAGTGAAAATGAAGAACTTAGCCAGAGCGTTTGTGTGGTGGCCAGGTATCGATGGAGACATCGAAGAAATGACCACGAGCTGTCTAGGATGCCAGAAGGTCCAAAACGCCCCACCACAAGCCCCTCTACATCCATGGGAGTGGCCCTCATCTCCATGGCAAAGGGTACATATCGACTTTGCTGGTCCATTTATGGACTCAATGTTCTTAATCGCGGTGGATGCACACTCCAAGTGGCCGGAGGTAATAAAGATGTCCTCCACCACCACGGAAAAAACCATCACAGTATTAAGGACCATATTCGCCTGGAATGGGCTGCCTGAACAGATCTGTTCTGATAATGGACCGCAATTTGTATCCGAAGAATTCAGGAAGTTCTTAAAAAACAATGGGGTTAAGCACTACACGTCCGCCCCATACCATCCCGCCACCAATGGATTGGCTGAAAGGTTTGTCCAGACCTTCAAGAAGGCCATAAAGGCCATGGGTAATGAAGACACAAATCTACAACATAAGGTAGATAACTTCTTGTTTGCGTACAGGAATGCAACACATGTGGTTATAAACCAAACCCCCGCCATGATGTTTTTCAATAGAAGCCTAAGATGCCGGCTGGATTTGGTCAAGCCAAACGTCAGAAGGGACGTAGAGAACCGGCAATTTCAAAGCATGAATGAAAGGCCAACTATAACCTTCCAGATAGGTCAATCAGTTTTGGCCCGGGACTACCGTACCGAGAAATGGCAGCCTGGAACTATTTGCACACGACTAGGACTGCTGATGTACACCGTGGACATTGGAGAAAGCATAATAAGGCGCCATGCTGACCAGATCATAGAGTCATCCGAAAAAGGACAACCTACACCACAACTCTATACGCCTAGTGATGAAGCAGAGATACCCATAGTATCTACCTCCGATCCGGTGATACTGGAACCAGATGAACCCGACACTGGCATTGAAGCCGAAGCGACCTTGCCAAAAGAACCTACTACACCACCGAGGCGTTATCCGGACCGAGTCAGGAAGCCTCCAGAGAGACTGAATTTGTAATTGATTAACTTCAGCAAATGTGTATATTATTGTTCTTGTAAAAATGTTATTTAATGATTACTTAAAATGTTATGTACTATTTATCTAAAAGGGGAGGAATTGTAGTCATAGAGTCATAGAGTTTTACAGCACAGAAAGAGACCCTTCGGCCCATCGTGTCTGCGCCGCCCATCCATCCCTGTCCAGTCTAATCCCATTTTCCAGCATTTGGTCCATAGCCCTGTATGCAATGGCATTTCAAGTGCTCATCCAAATGCTTCTTGAATGTTGTGAGGGTTCCTGCCTCTACCACCCTTTTAGGCATTGAGTTCCACATTCCAACCACCCTCTGGGTGAAAAAGTTCCTCCTCAAATCCCCTCTAAATCTGCTGCCCCTTACCCTGAATCTATGCCCCTTTGTTGTTGACCCCGCTACTAAGGGGAAAAGTTCCTCTTTGTCTACCCTATCTATGCCCCTCATCATTTTGTACACCTCAATCAGGTCCCCCCTCAGCCTTCTTTGCTCCAAGGAAAACAACCCCAGCCTGTTTAGTCTTTCTTCATAGCTGAGGCGCTCCAACCCAGGTAACATCCTGGTGAATCTTCTCTGCACCCTCTCCAAAGCAATCACATCCTTCCTATAGTGAGGCGACCAGAACTGCACACAGTACTGCAGCTGTGGCCTCACCAGCGTTTTGTACAGCTCCATCATAACCTCCCTGCTCTTATATTCTATGCCTCGGCTAATGAAGGCAAGTATCCCATATGCCTTTTTAACCACCTTATCTACCTGTTCCGCTGCCTTCAGAGATCTATGTACATGTACACCAAGGTCCCTCTGACCCTCTGTACTTCCTAGGGTCCTGCCACTCATTGTGTATTCCCTTGCCTTATTTGTCCGTCCAAAATGCATCACCTCGCACTTTTCAGGGTTAAATTCCATTTGCCACTTTTGCGCCCAACTGACCAACCCGTCTATATCGTCCTGTAGCCTGAGGCTTTCCTCCTTGCAATTTACCACTCCACCAATTTTCGTGTCATCTGCAAACTTACTGATCATCCCTTTTACATTCTCATCCAAATCATTTATGTAGATCACAAACAACAAGGGACCCAGCACCGATCCCTGAGGTACCCCACTGGACACAGGCTTCCAGTCACAAAAGCAACCTTCGACCATCACCCTCTGCCTCCTGCCACTCAGCCAGTTTAGGATCCAACGCGCCAAGGCACCCTGGATCCCATGGGCTCTTACCTTCTTGACCAGTCTCCTATGCGGGACTTCGTCAAAAGCTTTACTGAAGTCCATGTAAACCACATCCACAGCATTTCCCTCATCCACCTCCCTAGTCACCCCCTCGAAAAAGTCAATCAGATTTGCCAGACATGATTTACCCTTGACAAAGCCATGCAGACTATCCCCGATTAATCCTTGCCTCTCCAAGTGGAGACTAATTTTGTCCCTCAGAATTTTTTCCAATAATTTCCCTACCACAGATGTTAGGCTCACTGGCCTGTAATTCCCTGGTTTATCCCTGCTACCCTTCTTGTATAATGGTACTACATTAGCTGTTCTCCAGTCCTCTGGTACATCCCCTGTGGCCAGAGAATTTGTGTCAGAGCCCCTGCAATCTCCTCCTTTGCCTCCCACAGCAGCCTGGGATACATCTCGTCCGGGCCTGGGGATTTATCCACTTTTTGGCCTGCTAAAACCGCTAGCACCTCCTCCCTCTCGATGCTAATATGTTCAAGTATGTCACAGTCCCCTTGCCCGATTTCTATGTCTGCATCGTCTTTCTCCATAGTGAACACAGATGCAAAAAATTCATTTAAAACCCCGCCTACATCATCTGGCTCTACACACAGATTGCCACTTTGGTCCCTAATGGGCCCTACCCTTTCCCTGGTTATCCTCTTGCCCTTGATATACTTATAAAACATCTTAGGATTTTCCTTTATTTTGCTCGCCAGTGTTATTTCATGGCCCCTCCTCGCCCTCCTAATTTCTTTTTTAAGTATGCCCCTGCACTTTTTATACTCCTCTAGGGCTTCTTCCGTCTTTAGTCTTTTGTAGCTGCCAAAAGCCCCCCTTTTATTTCTAATGCATTTTTGTATCTCCCTTGTCATCCAAGGTTCCCTTTGCTTGTTGGTCCCACCCTTGACCTTTACAGGAACTTGTTGGCGCTGTACTCTCTCTATTTCCCTTCTGAAAGTCTCCCACTGTTTTGATGTGGATTTTCCTATAAGTAGCTGCTCCCAGTCCACTTTGGCCAGATCCTGCCTTATCATATTAAAATCGGCCTTCCCCCAATTTAGAACCCTTATTTCCGGGCCGTCTTTGTCTTTTTCCATGACCACCTTAAATTTCACCGAATTATGGTCACTGTCGCCAAAATGCTCTCCTACTGATACTTCCACCACTTGCCCGGCTACATTCCCCAGAATTAGGTCCAGTACCGCCCCCTCTCTTGTAGGACTTTCTACATGTTGGCTCAAAAAGCTCTCCTGGATGCACTTTAAGAATTCTGCACCCTCTAAGCCTTTCACACTCTGACTATCCCAATTTATATTGGGGAAGTTGAAATCCCCCACTATTATTACCCTATTATTTTCACACTTTTCTGAGATTTGCCTACATATCTGTTCCTCTATCTCCCCCTGACTGTTTGGGGGCCTATAGTACGCTCCCAGCAAAGTGCTTGCCCCCTTTTTGTTTATAAGTTCTACCCATACGGCCTCATTTGAGGAACCCGCTAATATATCATCCCTCCTTACAGCAGTTTCTTGCCATTAAGATAATAACTTGCTCTACGATTTTTCCTGCCAAAGTGTATAACCTCACACTTTCCAGTATTGTATTCCATCTGCCAAATCTCTGCCCACTTACTTAGCCTGTCTATGTCCCCTTGCAGGTTTTTTATGTCCTCCTCACTCACTACTTTCCCTCCCATCTTAGTATCATCTGCAAACTTTGATATGTTACACTCGGTCCCCTCCTCCAAATCGTTAATATAGATTGTAAAGAATTGAGGACCCAGCACTGACCCCCGCAGAACACCACTAGTTACTGATTGCCAGTCTGAGAATGAACCATTTAGCCCAACTCTCTGCCTTCTGTTAGATAGCCAATCCTCTATCCATGCCAGAATATTACCCCCAATCCCGTGATTTTTTATCTTAAGCAATAATCTTTTGTGTGGCACCTTGTCAAATGCCTTTTGGAAGTCTAAATACACTACGTCCACTGGTTCCCCTTTATCCACCCTATATGTTACTTCCTCAAAGAACTCCAGCAAATTTGTCAAACATGACTTCCCCTTCACAAAACCATGCTGACTTTGTCTTATTAAATTATGATTATCCAAATGTCCTGTTACTGTCTCCTTAATAATGGACTCCAAAATTTTACCTACCACAGATGTTAGGCTAACCGGTCTATAGTTTCCAGCCTTCTGTCTGCTGCCCTTTTTAAATAAGGGTGTTACATTAGCAGTTTTCCAGTCTGCCGGGACCTTTGCTGAGTCCAGGGAGTTTTGGAAGATTATTACCAATGCATCCACAATCCCTACCGCCACTTACCTCAAGACCCTAGGATGTAAGCCATCAGGTCCAGGTGATTTATCCGCCTTGAGTCCCATTATTTTACCGAGTACCACTTCCTTAGTGATTTTGATCGTGTTTATCTCCTCCCCCCCTATAGCCCCCTGCTTGTCAAGTGTTGGGATATTCTTGGTGTCCTCTACTGTAAAGACTGATACAAAATATTCATTCAGTGTTTTTGCCATCTCCATATTTCCCACCATTAATTTCCCGGTCTCATCCTCTAAGGGACCAACATTTACTTTAGCCACCCTTTTTCTTTTTATATAACTATAAAAACTCTTACTATCTGTCTTTATATTTTTTGCTAATTTACTTTCATAATCTATCTTCCCTTTCTTAATCAATCTTTTTGTTATTTTTTGCTGTCTTTTAAAGTTTTCCCAATCCTCTATCCTCCCACTAGATTTGGCTACCTTATATGCCCTTGTTTTTAGTCGAATACTATCCTTAATTTCTTTACTTAGCCACGGATGGCTGTCTTTTCTTTTACACCCTTTTTTTCTCAGTGGAATATACTTTTTTTGGAAGTTGTAAAATAACTCCTTAAATGTACACCACTGATCATGTATCGTCTTATCCTTTAACCTATTTTCCCAATCCACTTTACTCAATTCCGCTCTCATACCTTCATAGTCTCCTTTATTCAAGCTTAGCATGCTTGTTTGAGATACAACCTCCTCACCCTCTAACTGAATATGGAATTCAACCATGTTATGGTCACTCATTCCAAGGGGATCCTTTACTAGGACATTTTTAATTAATCCTGTCTCGTTACACAGGACCAGATCTAAGGTTGCTTGCCCCCTGGTTGGTTCAGTTACATACTGCTCAAGAAACCCATCCCTAATACACTCAATGAACTCATCCTCAAGGCAGCCCTGCCCAATTTGATTCGTCCAATTTATATGATAGTTAAAATCCCCCATAATTATAGATGTTCCCTTATTACAAGCCTCAACTATTTCCTGATTGATACTCCGTCCAACCGAGTTGCGACTGTTCGGAGGCCTATGTACTACGCCCACTAGTGTTTTTTTCCCCTTATTATTCCTTATCCCCACCCAAACTGTTTCATTATCCTGATCTTTTGACCCAATATCATTTCTCTGTATTACAGTGATTCCTTCCTTTATTAACATAGCCACCCCACCTCCCCTTCCTTCCTGCCTGTCCTTCCTGATTGTTAAATAACCTGGTATGTTTAATTCCCAGGCATTGTCACCCTGTAGCCATGTTTCTGTAATGGCCACAAGATCATACCCATATGTAGCTATTTGTGCCTTTAACTCGTCTATTTTGTTACAAATGCTACGTGCATTCAGATAGAGAACTTTCAAATATATTTTGTGACACTTAGTTCCTGCTTTTGCCCTTTTTATTACTTTACCTTTTACTCCACACCTTCTGCCCCTTCCTGACACGCTCTGGTTTTTAATGCATCTGCAACCATGCATCTGCATCTTAAAACTTCATGGCACAGTGTGTTGGTGATGTATCACCGGGCCATCAATACCATCTGTTGTTTCTTGGATTCAACTGTCAGTAATGCCTAGGGAAACTGTTGATATGCTGGAAGTATAGATGACATGGATGGAATTCTAAGGAAAGTAAAAGCTTTGCAACACATTTAAATTGGGTTCATGTGGAACAACTATTTATGAAATAAATGGGAGGGGGAGGAATTGAGAAAGTTGGAGCAGGAAGACAAGGAACTAATACTTTGTGCATTTGACAAGGCAAATAGCCAACTTGGATCTTATCTATTAATGAGTGGGGTCCTGGCTCTTTGCTTCACTTCTTGAGAACTGGTGGTCAAGTCTTGATGTGATATGACGACTGTCATGAATTCCTAAATATTTATCTGATGTGACTGACCTGGGTTTTAGGGTAACTATGCCAATACCAAAGAGCTGAAGGAAAGCTCGAAGACAGATTAAAAAAGAAGGATTTCATGCAATCCTTTGGAGACAGGGAAGTACATCAGACAAAGCAATATCAAGCACAATGGAATGGCCTAGTTTGGGGGGACATATTCCTGACTTACTTGTCCCTTTGAGTGTTTATTCACTGGGAAATCACTTGTGTAATTCAGCAAACCTCTTTAGAAGGCTAAGATTTCTAAGTGATGACTTAGTACATACAAAGCATGAAAAAAGCAGTTTGCTGCACCTTTGAAGTATGAAGGGGGCACAATATCTTCATGCAACGATTTAATTTTCACTTAAGCTGATTGATCTGCATTATACACGTTTAATATTGTTCCAAAATAAGACTAGATACTAGGGGCTGGCTGCGGGTGGGAAATAGAGGCTTCAGATGCAAATCAGGCCTATGGGACAGCTGTTCTCTTGGGTTTCTCACCTGCCTTGAAGCTCCCCTACCCACCCCCCACCCTCAACCCGCCTTCCCCATCCAAAGAGCAAAACCAGTGCATTACAAAGGAAGAGAGAGCTGTTCTAATATAGGAGATACTAACTGATCAGAGAGCTTAATAAAAAGATAAATCTCAGTATATAGTTTTAAAGCAAGAAGAGTATTTAGTTGTATAATATTCCTACTATGCTAATTCAAATTGAATCCAGCTAAAGTTTGTAATGTTGGGCCAGAAATTCGGGTCCCCACAGGTGAGTACGCACTGGGTACTCACGCGTAGGGCCAACGAAAGTGCCGGTTTCGTGCATGGCGTGCATGCTCTGCTCATGCGCGGGAAACCGGAACTTCCATTCCCTTGAAAGAAGGGGTTCACAGGTCGAACGCGTGCGCCGGAGAGGCAGTGCGTACGCCTGGAACTTCCGTTTTTTTACAGGTTTCTCCGGGAGGGTAAGTCTCCAGCAGCTATGCTTTTAAAAAGCAGTCGCAAGGCCTGCTTTTAACAAGGTAAGTGGTGAATTAAGTATAATTTTAAAAAATTTCCACAGGTTTATTATTTTTAAATACTTTAAAGAAAGGTTAAGTTATTTTTAGCCCTGTTAAAAACTGTAATTAATTTTTTTTTAAATTTAATTTATTGTTTAAAATAATTATTTTATGTAATTTGTAGTTATTTTAAAAATGTGATGTTTTTTTAAAAATGTATTTGAAGTTTTAGTTATGTTTTGGGGCTGATTGCTATTTCATAGATTTGACAGGTCTTCCTGTCAAATCTATGAATAGAGATTCCCTGCTACGATTGGCTCTCCATGGCTCTCCAAGCTTCGAACCAACTGCACCCCTGGGATATGCAAGCACTGCACGCCGGCAGTTGGAGGAGGCCCAGAATCGGAATCCCACAAGGGCCCACAACACAACGGCCGGCGCGTTAGGTAAGCGCAGGTCAGGGGCTTGCACCCGCGGGAAGCCTCCGACCCGAATTTCTGGCCCAATATGTAAAATGGTGTATAGAGCCATCTAGTGGTCAAAGATCAGATTGAAACCATGGTCCTGAATTTCAATGGGGGTTGTCCTGCTTTCCCATCATAACAAAGATCGACAGAACCCCAGACTACCCACATCAACAGCCATTTTTCTGGGTGTTCCACCAAAGTTACAGCAGAAGATGGGGAGAACCTCCATAGAAGTTCAGGATCCATATGCTAAGGGAAGTAATCAGACATTTTGAATAAAGCTTCAGACATGGTGCACACAATCTCTTGAGTGTTTTTATTCAAATAAGCCATAAACCACTACATGGTGTTAGAAACGGGAAGGAAATGGAAGGTTTAAAACTCTGTCAATCTACTAATCTATTACTTCTTCTTGTATTGCATACAGTAAAGTACCGGCATGCACTTTGTTTTGTCTCATAAGCCTGTTGCTATTGCATATACTTGAAAATGTTGTTTTCATTTTCTCAATGCTTTGACAACACTTCCTTCTATTCACACGTGGGAGAGGGAGAGAAGAAATGGAACATGAAGTTATTAATGTCAAGTTTGAGGAATATTTTTCACTTCAGAAGAATATTACGTTAAAAGACTGGTGTATAGAAACATAGGAGCAGGAGTAGGTCATTCGGCCCTTCGAGCCTGCTGTGCCATTCAATATGATCATGGCTGATCCTCTATCTCAATACCATATTCCCGCTCTCTCCCCATACCCCTGGATGCCTTTTGTGTCTAGAAATCTATCTATCTCCTTTTTAAATATATTCAGTGACTTAGCCTCCACAGCCTTCTGTGGTAGAGAATTCCATAGGTTCACCACCCTCTTGAGTGAAGAAATTTCTCCTCATCTCCATAAAGAGGGAGAAAAGGATAGACCGAGTAATTACAGGCCAGTCAGCCTAACCTCGGTGGTGGGAAAATTATTGGAAAGAATTCTGAAGGACAGGATAAATCTTCATTTAGAAAGACACAGATTAATCAAGGATAGTCAGCATGGATTTGTTAAGGGAAGGTCATGTCTGACAAACTTGATTGAATTTTTTGAGGAGGTAACAAGGAGGGTAGATGAGGGTAGTGCGTTTGATGTAGTTTATATGGACTTTAGCAAGGCTTTTGATAAGGTTCCACATGGCAGACTGGTCACGAAGTTAAAAGTCCAGGGCAAAGTGTCACGTTGGATTCAAAACTGGCTCGGAGACAGGAAGCAGAGGGTAATGGTTGATGGATGTTTTTGTGACTGGAAGGCTGTTTCCAGTGGGGTTCCGCAGGGCTCAGTACTAGGTCCCTTGCTTTTTGTGGTATATATCAATGATCTAGACTTGAATATATGGGGTATGAAGTTTGCAGATGATACTAAAATCGGCTCTGTGGTTGATACTGAAGAAGGAAGCTGTGGACTGCAGGAAGCTTGGTCAGGTGGGCAGAACAGTGGCAAATGGAATTCAATCTGGAGAAGTGTGAGGTAATGCATTTGGGCAGGGCTAACAAGGAAAGGGAATACACATTAAATGGTAGGACACTGAGTAGTGCAGAGGAACAAAGAGACCTTGGAGTGCATGTCGACAGATCCCTGAAGGTAGCAGGCCAGGTAGATAAGGGGGTTAAGAAGGCATACGGAATGCTTGCCTATATTAGCCGTGGCATAGAATACAAGAGCAGGGGGCGGGGGGGTTATGCTTCAACTGTATAAAACACTAGTTAGGCCTCAGCTAGAGTACTGTGTGCAGTTCTGGTCACCACATTACAGGAAAGATGTGATTGCACGAGAGAGGGTACAGAGGAGATTTACAAGGATGTTGCTGGGAGTAGAGAATCTTAGCTAAGAGGAAAGACTGGATAGGCTGGGCCTGTTTTCCTTGGAACAGAGGAGGCTGAGGGGAGACCTTATTGAGGTGTATAAAATTATGAGGGGCATAGATAAAGTGGATAGAAAGGACCTATTTCCCTTAGCAGAGGGGTCAAAAACCAGGGGGCACAGATTTAAAGTAATTGGTGGAAGGTTTAGAGGGGATTTGAGAGGAAATTTCTTCAACCAGCGGGTTGTGGGGGTCTGGAACTCACTGCCTGAAAGGGTGGTAGAGGCAGGAACCCTAACCACATTTAAAAAGTACTTGGATGTGCACTTGGGGATGCTCTAACCTGCAGGGCTACGGAGCAAGAGCTGGGAAGTGGGATTAGGCTGGATAGCTTTTTGTTGGCCGGTACGGACATGATGGGCCGAAATGGCCTCCTTCCATGCTGTAACTTTCTATGATTCTCAGTCCTAAATATCCTACCCCATATCCTGAGACTGTGACCCCTCGTTCTAGATCCCCCAGCCAGGGGAAACATCCTCCCTGCATCCAGTCTGTCTAGCCCTGCCAGAACTTTATACGTTTCAATGAGATCCCCTCTCATTCTTCTAAACTCTAGTGAATACAGGCCTAGTCGACCCAATCTCTCCAAGGTTTCAAGCTCAAGGAGAAAGCATTCATCAGAATATAATAGATTTGTTTAAAACAGCCAAGTCTTGCGAGTACAGCTCTGAATGGCCTGGTTCCGTGCTCTAACATTTTATGGTGCTATGATATTTGCAGAGCATCAGAAGCCAGCACAAAGAAGCTATGCAACACTAGCGCTATAAGTAATGAGTGCAGCAGAGATGTCACTTCCTCAGATCAATCTGGTCAACAATAAATTTATAACAACTCTTGAAATAATTATGAAAATGTTGGTTAATGAAACCTACCAGACTACAGAGAATGTTACTTAAGTTGTAAAAGTACAATTTGATAGCAGAATACAAGAGAGATACAGAGTTGTTGTATATAACCAACGTGTTGAGTTAAAACTACCTAACTCAATCCCATCGCACAGGTGACAAGGATGATCAAATAGCTGTGTACATGGTATTGTATCTCCCAATATAACAAGCACGGCTAGTCGAGATGATACAAAAGTTGAAATCATTGATCTTGGCAGGATTTCCAGACATAGGAGATACAACAGTATTGGTGCTTCTGAGATAAACCTGTCCATTGATAAGAGATTTATCCTCAAAGGTTACAAAGCTCTTGTTTGTGCCAAAGAAATCATATGTTGGTAAAAGTATATTTAATCCACCAGGAATTGAAAAATCCAAAAGGCTGACATACGATGTCCTGTTCTAGCCTAATATGTCAGCACAGATTGCAGACATGGTTAGCCGATGTCCAACATGCAACACATACATAGATTGTACTGAAATCTATGCATTGTATCAATTAAAATTTAATAGTGGGAAAGTGTGCAAAGATCCAATGAAAGCACATGACATTCCCAGCAGACCTTGGCATAAAGTTGGGACTGATAGATTTAAACCATTACACTTAATTGGCGTGATCCTAAATCAGGTACATTCATATGATCGCAACCTAACACATCTAGTTGCAAATTTGCGCTTAGATTTAGGATGTTGCCATCTTTAAGTGTTGTGGATTTGGCTAAAGGTTATATTAATCTATTCAAGGATTGCATAGTTTTGCTTCTGTCAAGATCCCATTCAAATTTCTCAAATACAAAGAAAACTAATTTCTTAAACAAAAAAACCTGGATCAACATCTGCTTCAAAGTAAATGATTCTTAAATTTCAGAAGATACATCTATGTCAGTCAGGAGTATCAACCTGATAGGAAAGCTTGAAATGTGTCCATTAGTAAAGTGCATTCTGTACCATCACAGTGAACTGTTTCCTTTGCTGGGAAATTTAAAGAAGTTGTTCCTTCCATCAATTCCATAAGGCATATAAATAAAAAAGGAAAGTCGAGATGGGAATTGGGCCACTAAGGGACAGTCAGGATAAAATCACAGGTAGCGATAGCGAAATGGCAGAAATATTAAATAAAGATTTTGCTTCAGTATTTACCAGGGAGACGGATCAAGTGGACATGACATCGAAAGATGAGATTAGAAAATATATAACCACATTTAAAATAAAAAGAGGAGAAATATTAAATAAACTAATCAAACTCAAAGAGGATAAACCCCTTGGTCTGGATGGATTACATCTGTGTTTTCTAAAAGAATCTAGGGAGATAGCAGAGACATGTACTTTTTAAATAATTCATTAGAAAAAGGTGTAGTGCCAGAGGACTGGCGGATAGCTAACGTTAGACCTATATTTAATAAGGGAGATAGCACATGTCCAGGGAACTATAGACCAGTCAGCTTAACATTGGTAGTCGAAAAAATAATGGAATCCCTACTAAAGGAGAAAATAGAAAAACATCGAGAAAGCAAAAATATAATAATTAATTTTCAACATGTATTTCAAAAGGGAAAGGCTTGCTTGACCAACCTCATTGAATTCTTTGAAGTGGAAACAGAGAGCGTAGATGAGGGTAATGCAGTAGATGTAATATATCTAGAATTCTAAAAGGCCTTCGATAAGGTACTGCATAATAGACTAATGAATAAGGTCAGAGCATGTGGAGTCAGGGGACAAGTAGCAAAATGTATTGCTAGCTGGCTGGCTGGCTTCAAGACAGAAAGCAGAGCAGGTTGGCAGAAGGTGGGAAGTAGGGCCCCACAAAGATCAGTGCTGGGACCATTTGTTCACAATTTATATCAATGATTTAGACTTTGGAATCAAAAACACAATTTCTAAATTTGTGGATGACATCAAATTGGGGTGGGGGGATAATCAATACTGAGGAGGACTGCAACAAATTACAAGAAGACATTATTAAACTTGCAGAGTGGGCATATAATTGGCAAATGAATTTCAGCATAGATAAGTGTGAGGTGTTACATTTTGGTAAGAAAAATAAGGAGGTCACATATTAGAAAATAAGAATCTAAATGGGGTAGGGGAGCAAAGGGATCTGGGGGTACAAATACACAAATCACTAAAAGTTGTGATACAGGTCAATAATAGAAACATAGAAGATAGGAGCAGGAGTAGGCCATTCGGCCCCTCGAGCCTGCTCCGCCATTCAATGAGATCATGGCTGATCATCCAAATTCAGTACCCTGTTCCTGCCTTCTCTCCATATCCCTTGATCCCTTTAGCCTTAAGAAACATATCTAACTCCTTCTTGAATATATTTAATGAATTGGCCTCTACGGCCTTCTTTGGTAGAGAATTCCACAGGTTCACCACTCTCTGGGTGAAGAAATTCCTCCTCATATCTGTCCTAAATGGCTTACCCCTTATCCTTAGACTGTGACCCCTGGTTCTGGACTCCCCAACCATCAGGAACATCCTTCCTGCATCTAGTCTGTCTAGTCCTTTTAGAATTTTATAAGTTTCAACAGCAGCGGCAGCACGCGAGAACATGGCTGCCCATAGAAACATAGAAGATAGGAGCAGGAGTAGGCCATTCGGCCCTTCGAGTCTGCTCCGCCATTCAATGAGATCATGGCTGATCATCCAAATTCAGTACCCTGTCCCTGCCTTCCCCCCATATCCCTTGATCCCTTTAGCCTCAAGAAATATATCCAACTCTTTCTTGAATATATTTAATGAACTGGCCTCCACCGCCCTCTGTGGCAGAGAATTCCACAGGTTCACCACTCTCTGGGTGAAGAAAATCCTCCTCATTTCAGTCCTAAATGGCTTACCCCTTATCCTTAGACTATGACCCCTGGTTCTGGACTCCCCGGCCATCAGAAACATCCTTTCTGCATCTAGTCTGTCCAGACCTGACAGAATTTTATAGGTTTCGATGAGATCCCCTCTCAATCTTCTAAACTCCAGTGAGTATAAGCCCAATTGACACAATCTCTCCTTGTACGTCATTCCTGCCATCCCAGGTATCAGCCTGGTGAATCTTCGCTGCCCTCCCTCCATGGCAAGAATGTCCTTCCTCAGGTAAGGTGACCAAAACTGCACACAATACTCAAGGTGCGGTCTCACCAAGGCCCTGTACAACTGCAGCAAGACATCCTTGTTCTTGTACTCGAACCCTCTTGCTACGAAGGCCAACATACCATTTGCCTTCTTAACCACCTGCTGCACCTGCATGCTTACCTTCAGCGACTGGTGCACAAGAACACCCAGGTCTCTTTGCACTTCCCCTTCTCCCAATCTATTGCCATTCAAATAATCTGGCCATGATGCAAGGAATGCACTCATCATGGCCAGATTTGCATAGGTTGCCCATTTTGGCACATATCCTTGGCTCAATCTTAAGACATGATAGACAATGGACATGATTCTCTGGCCTCCTTTCACTCTGGCCACCCACCTGACCACGCAAGTGTCGCGGAGCCCGCAAAGTGGAGCTGCCTAAGGTGAAATAACAGATGCCATCAAGCCAACAGTTTGCCATCACCTCATTTTTATACATTCAAACAGGGATGGCATTTCATCAATAAACACAAACAATCACCCAAGTGCCTACCCCTGTGACTAATGGTGCTTTATTTTTCTCTTTCGCGTGCTCCTACGTGGTGCTCCCTCTGTGGCTTCAGCAGAAGTGGAGGCCCCTTGATCACTTTCATGCTGCTCCTGCTTCGACACCTTTGGCGGGCATCCTCTGTGTTTCCAAGCCTGTGAGGGCTCGCCAAATACCTGCTCATCCTGCGGTAGTGCAGGGGCTGAGATGCCTATCTCAGTTGGGTGCGGACTCTGGTGGGGCTCTGACTGAGGGCTACGCAGTGGCATGGAAGTATGAGCACTTGGAGAGGATCCCCCACTTGTTTTCTGCCACCAACTTCCCTCTCATGGGTCAGGTCTATCTCAGCACTTGCAAGTGGCTTGAAAGCACCTTGCTGCACATCAGGGGGGCCAAGGGAACCCGTATCTGCACTGTCAGTCCTACTCAAAAGGACTTCCATGAAGCTCTGGTTTCTCTGCTCAATAGCTGCCCATCGCTCCTCCAGAGATGTCAGTCTATTCTGAACAATCACCATGTTTTCCTGACTCTGGCAACTTATTTCCTCCATGGCCGTAGCCAGCCTTTCCACAGAGGTTGCCATCCTTTCCATGGTGCTGTGTATATGCACCATTGCCTCCCCAACGGCGCTGCTCATGTTAGAGTTGGACTTCTCCATCCTCTCCGCACTCGCAGTGACCATGTAGACAAGACCTGTCAGAGACTCCTGCACCTGCTCCTGGAGTTCCAGCACAGCTCTATTTCTGGATGAACCCAGAGGCACAGGGTCCACATGCAGCGGAGCAGAGCTAGGAGAGTCCTGCGACCTCCGACGAGGACTCTCCACTGCTGTCGCTGTCTCCACCACCTGCTGATGCTCACCTGTGAGATGTGATACACACGGTGACAACACTACTCTATGTCTGGAAGGTCCCACCGAGGTGTGCGTACCTGCGCTGGTGCTGGGTGCGCTTACATCTGCTGAAGCTGCATCCTCAGAGGTTGCAGGTTTCCCTGAGGAGACTTGTTGCTCAGCCTTTTCCTCATCAACAGTGGGGTGGGGCTCTGTGGATGGTCCTGTGGGGGAGTAAAGGCATGGGTTAGACATTTGACAAAAGTGTGGCATGCACATGCAAGAGTGCAGATGCTCAAGTGGCATTCTAATAATGTACACCAGCAGCCATTTCAGTCACTCAAGCAGTGTAAATGAGAGAGACGCAAAACTGTTCACCAGCTTGGTCTGCATCGCCCGTCTGTCCGTCCCCCACTTCCACCTCCACCTCTGCGCCGGCGATGTCCAGGGCCGCCTCTTCAGCCTGGGTGAGAAGGGCTATGGAAGGTGGCCCTCCTCCTGTCTTCGCCCTTTCCCTTCTATTGTGGGCTCTCTTTTCCTGCAGTGAGAGAGACAAGTGGAGTTGGAGTGAGAATGATGGAGTGAGTGTAGAGAGTCCAGAACATAAATGCTTAGAAGGAGACAAAGATGGAGTGAGGTTCCATGTCCAAGGACCCTCGCTGTGCGTTATTAGTCATTCTCATTGCATAACATTGAAAGGGAGTGAGGCCAGCATAGTCGAATAGTGAAGTGGTTAGGTTCATTGCGCTGGATTTTGCCAATGGGGAGCTTTTGGAGGCGGGACTCCCACTTGTCCTGTTTCAGTACCCCCTCCATCAACTTCTGGCCAACCCACACTATTTTCCCTTGATTGACCTTGTTAAGCCTGCCCAGCGGGCTTAGCAGGCCAATTAAGGGGAAGCCGGTTACAGAGAACGTCAGCGTATGACGTTTCATCTGTCAAAAACAAATTATCATCATTTGACAGCTCTGTGAAACTGTCAAACACTGATGTTCTTTTTTGAATGATGAGTTCTTGTATTCAAGACACATCATACCTCTTTTGTGAGCAGAAATTAGATGGTTGTTGCTTTGGAGAATGCAGCAGCCATCTGTCATCTCTGCCGGTGGGATGCAAGACTCCCAGCACCTCCAATGTTTGAAGCCTGCAGGAAGAAACAAAGGTAAGTAAACAGTTTCTATCACTTTCCACTCACATCACATACTTACCTCTCCACACTTGCACCCATCACTTACCTTCACAGTGCACTTTTGCACCCCTCCGGCCCCCACAGACTCACTGCTCGCCTCGCTGACCCTGGCGGAGTTCGCAGCCTTCGGGAAGCTTGCACTTGTGAAGGTAAAATGGGGATAATCCTCTTATCTGCCTGTTAACTACCTGTTAACAGGCAGTTAAGTGGCTGTAATCCCCTTCCTGCCTCCAAGGAGACGGGACCCGGCTACCCGCCTCCTGGCAAGATGGCACGGAGGCGGGTTGGGGGCGGGATGGGCACCCGCCCCTAGATTCTGCCATTTTCCCGGGAGTCCCGCCTGCATACTCACCTCCCCAGGGCTGGTAAGATCGCGCCCATAGAGTGAGAGTGATGGTGAAGGGTGCAAGGGTTGTAAGGGTAAAGTGGGATGTGGAGGAGGAGGTTGACAATGCAGTGTGCTGGTGATGAGAGGAGTAGGGGAGCAAAAGGAGGGTCAAGCTGATGGTATACTCACTTTGCCTAATCTTACAAGGTCATTGAACCTTTAATGGCACTGCAGCTATGTTCTGCTGCACACTGACCTTGAGGTTATATCCCTTGCCAGCTGTACCCACACAGCCTTGGTTTCTTTGGGAGGCCTCTTCCTCCCAGATGAGGGGAAGAGCACCTCCCGGCTGGCTCTCGCCCCCTCACCCAGCATTCCCAGCACCTCATCGGAGAACCTCGGGGAAGCCCTTGCCTTGGAGTTGGCCATTCTTGAAGGAGATAACTGCTTGGAGGTGGTGCAACATCGACCAGAAACCAGCGGAATGAGCCAAGGCAGCAAGCAGCCCTTAAAAGAACCTGGATAAGTGATGTCAGCAGAGGTGAATTTCAGTCCCAAAACACTAATTGGCCCAGGGGAAACCACACTTCTGAAAACAACTGGCCAATCAGTGGAGGCCGGTTTGAAACCCACTCAAACCGAAACCCGCCTCCAACCCGCCTCCATTGAGGAAAATCGCGCCCTATGTTTCCACTTGTGGGGAAGAGCAAAACTAGAGGCCATCAATATAAGATAGTCACCAAAAATCAGGAAGGCAGATTATTATCTGAGCGGCAATACATTGGGAAAAGGGGAAGTGCAACGAGACCTGGGTAACCTTGTGCACCAGTCACTGAAGGTAAGCATGCAGGTGCAGCAGGCGGTTAAGAAGGCAAATGGTATGTTGGCCTTCATAGCGAGAGGATTCGAGTACAGGAGCAAGGATGTCTTGCTGCAGTTGTACAGGGCCTTGGTGAGACCATACCTGGAGTATTGTGTGCAGTTTTGGCCACCTTATCTGAGGAAGGATGTTCTTGCCATGGAGGGAGTGCAGCAAAGATTCACCAGACTGATACCTGGGATGGCAGGAGTGACGTATGAAGAGAGATTGGGTCGATTAGGCTTATATTCGCTAGAGTTTAGAAGAATGAAAGGGGCTCTCATTGAAACTTATAAAATTCTAACAGGACTAGACAGTCTAGATGCAGGAAGGATGTTCCCGATGGCGGGATAGTCGAGAACCAGGAGTCACAGATTAAGGATAAGGGGTAAGCCATTTAGGACAGAGATGAGGAGGAATTTCTTCACCCAGAGAGTGGTGAACCTGTGGAATTCTCTACCACAGAAGGCAGTAGAGGCCAATTCATTAACTATATTCAAGAAGGAGTTGGATATATTTCTTAAGGCTAAAGGGATCACGGGATATGGAGAGAAAGCAGGGACAGGGTACTGAATTTGGATGATCAGCCATGATCTCATTAAATGGCGGAGCAGGCTCAAGGGGCCGAATGGCCTACTCCTGCTCCTATCTTCTATGTTTCTATGTAAAAATCAAATAGGGAATTCAGAAGAATGTGGAACTCGCTACCACAGGGAGTAATTGAATTGAATATTATAGCTGCTTTTAAGGGAAAGCTACTTAAGCATATGAGGCTGAAGGGAATAGCGGGTTATGCTGATAGAGTTAGATGAGGAAGGATGGGAGGAGGCTTGAGTGGAGCATAAATGCAGGCATGGACTGGTTGTGCCGAATGGCCTGTTTCTGTGCTGCATATTATGTAATTTTACGTAACTCCAAAGACAATAAGCAAAACATTAGCTTGTTTCAGTAATTGAAAAAAGGACCTCACTCTCATCGGGCTCAGAGTGTGGTTTTGGAGGCAGGTGTACTATCAAAATCACAAAGGTTGACAGCGGGTCGGTATCCCACTGTAAACCCGCCTCTTTGTCAGTTTCTCAAGTGTCGGGTCTGTCATCCCTGAACAGACCCGACACCAAGCGGCGGGTCAGCCAATTTAGATAGTTAAAAGTTTATTAAAAGGTAGTTAAGAAACATTTTCCCATGTACTTACCATTTTACCAGGTTGTCAACGAGGTTCCCGGAGAGCTATCATGTCAGGTAAGTATGTCGGGTTCTCAATGACTGTGGATTGCTGTGAATAGGTGAAAGCTGCAAAAGTGGTATAAAATCTACCATTTCACAGCAGTTCACTTCCCAATCTTAGAAGCTGCAGCATTAATGATTTGGAACCCACTTTTGAGCTTTATGCACTTTTGAAGTGTTTGGAGTAATCTCTCTATCCACTGTCACCTCCTTGGAACAACCTATCTCAACATTGACAGATTACTTCTGTCATCTCAACCTCACCTGCCATCTATTCCATCAGCATCGATGCCCTTGAAAAAATCTGACCTTGGTCCTCAGAATCCCAACACGATCAGTCCCAACACCAGCATCACCGGGCACACCAGCAGCACCAACATCCACACCAACCTTCTCCGCAATCAACTGATGCTGCACTGGACACAGGGCATCATCACACAGAAACCCCACAGTGCAGATAGAGGCCATTTCGGCCCATCGAGCCTGCACCGACACATATCCCACCCGATCCCCGTAACCCCTACACCAACACATATCCCACCCTATCCCCATAACCCCACGTATTTAATCCCCCTAACACTAAGGGTCAATTTATCATAGCCAATCAACCTAACCCGCACATCTTTGGACTGTGGGAGGAAACTGGAGCACCCGGAGAAAACCCACGCAAACACGGGGAGAATGTGCAAACTCCACACAGACAGTCGCCCGAGGCCGGATTCGAACCCGGGTCCCTGGCGCTGGGAGGCAACAGTGCTAACCACTATGCCACCTTGCACATTGCTGCCAGGGACGGCAGCGATGGCCTCACCATGTCCAGATTTGCTTCACTTAACACTGTACACCTTGGCTGCCACATGATGCACCAGGTTGGCACCACACCAAACCAGCACCATAAAGCATCCCTACAATGTCCAAGCCATTCCTTTCACACTCGTCTCACCATTCACTGGAACTCACTAAGACACTTTCAAAGGTGCACACAAATCTGTCCAAGAAGGCAAAGTGGTGACAATAAGGATTTCAATGCTTGACAACACATTTACAGAAAGTTTACATGAACATTGGCTAAAACACTCGAGTGCCTACCTTGTGTGTTGTTAGTTGGTATGCTTGCAGTAGGATGAGGGTGAGTGTGAGGGGTGGCTAGTGAGATGGGGAAATGATAATATAGATAGAGAGGAATGGGTGGAGACACAAGGCAAGTTGATGTGAGTAAGGATGTGCAGGAGTAGGGTACAGAGTGATGGGGATGCGATGAGTGGCACAGGAGGATGAGGTTGAGTGTGGCTTTGCAGTAACGTTTCGTGATCTAATGAGATCATTGAAAGGTTTGCGCCACTGCAGCCAGGTCCTCCTGACGACATCCCTGCTTGTGTCCTCCTGTGCAATGTGCAACCAGGCTGCGTTGGTGTCCTAGGGAGGTCCCTACCGCCCATTGGAAGGGAAGAGAACCTTCCTGTGTGCTGCGACTCCCTCCATAAGCATATGGAGGGAGTCATGGGAGAGCCTGGGTGCAGCCGTGCACCTTTGTGCAGTGCTTGTCAGTGTTTGCAGCATCTCGCAGGGCGGGCTTAAAGCCCAATCATGGCAAAATCATTTGAAGGAGGTGGGTGCGGAAGTTGAAGCCGCAGTCTACTCCGGCCGCACTGGACTTGCCACGGCTGGCGAAATTGCGACCATCATGTTGGAAAGTCTGTGATCCCTGTCCTTCTGTGACAAGCAGAAGATAAAAACACAGATGCAGGTAGTCAAGTTTACAACTGGCAGTCACGCAGGAAAAATAACTGGCTTCTCTGTGCTTGTATTCTTCAGAGAAACAAACTAGAAATGTTTTTTTTTATTCTTTCACGGGATGTGGGCGTCGCTGCCAAGGCCCATCCCATATCTATAAGAGGTAATATTGAATATACAATTTATTTAAGCAGATACTCCTTGGGGTTGCTCACCATGAGTTGGAGGACAGACTTTTTTCATAACTGTTAGATCCGTGTATTTTGATGTTGTGTGTCCTTCAATAACTAGACACGAGACTGCAGGGAACAATCAACAGGTATTTACTGGATGAGGGTTACTCTAAAACTAAACGTACAGATCCCTACTCAGGGTTTATATACAGGTGTGGTCACTGCCAGTACTACAGTATACAGGAGCTGTAAAAAGTAGTTCTCCCCTTAAAGGTACATACACTACAATTCCTCCCCTTTTAGATTGACAGTACCATAACATTCATTTAACAATTAACACTTTTAACATGCACATTAACTGAAAATAGTCCATTTATAAATTCAGTCTTTGGGGCGGCTTCCTGATCCTTTCTGGATAGCGCCTTTCCTGAGTGTCTTGTTCTTGGTGCGGAGGCCCCCTGTCGTCAGTTGGTTCATCAGCTTCCGGTACTACTGTTTCTGGGGTAGATGCTACCTGTATGTCGGGTTCATCACCAGGTGCGTGAGTCTTGGGGTTGACTCGTTCCTGTGACTCTAGGATCTGGTCGACATGGCGTCTCACAATGTTCTCTCCAACATCCACTGTGTACATTAGTGGCCCCTGCCGTGTGCATATCGTTCCTGGTTGCCATTTCTCTGTTCGGTAGTCGCAGGCCAAGACTGGTTGCCCTACATTGAAGCTCCTTGTCGGCTTCTCATTGATGTGCTGGAATTGCTTATTCTCAACATCTCTTCGTACATTTGGTCTGAGCAAATCCAGACGAGATCTCAACCTTCGATTAAAGAACATCATGGTCGGGGTCTGGTTGGTGACTGCATGTGTCACATTTTTGTAGGTTAACAGGAAATTGTCCACCTTACGCTGCAGTGGAATGTCGTCATCGCACATGGCCCTTACTGCTTTCTTAAAGGTTTGTACGAACTTCTAAGCCAATCCATTTGTGGCTGGATGATACGGGGCGGATGTGTAATGCCTTACCCCATTCCTTTTCATGAATCTTCGAAACTCTTCGGACACAAACTGTGGTCCGTTATCAGAGCAAATCTGCTCTGGCAAGCTGTTCCTGGCAAATATGGTCCATAGGACTGCAATAGTTTTCTCCGTGGTGGTGGACGACATTTTGATCACCTCAGGCCATTTCGAGTGCACATCCACGGCTATTAGAAACATTGAGTCCATGAATGGACCAGCAAAATCAATATGCACCCATTGCCATGAGATGAGGGCCACTCCCATGGGTGTAGAGGGGCATGTGGTGGTGCATTTTGGACCTTCTGGCATCCTGAGCAGCTCTTTGTCAGGTCCTCGATTTGCTGATCGATCCCCGGCCACCACACATAAGCCCTAGCAAGGCTTTTCATTTTCACCCCTCCCAGATGGCCTTCGTGAAGCTCATTTAGCACTCTCTCCCTTAACTTGGGTGGAATTACCACTCAGGATCCACACATCAAGGTCCCCTGGCATAGTGACAGCTGTTCTCTTCTGGATGAGAATGCTGGCAACAGTGAGTCGCCATGTGTTGGCCATCCCTTCACCGTCAAGTCATATACCCGAGACAGTGTCGGGTCATTTCGGGTCTCCTTCTCTATATCAGCGTTAGTTACTGGCAAGCATTCAATTATAGTCGAATAAAGTATTTCGACCGGGTCCACTGCTGGTGCTTCCTCCGCAGTAGGCAGTGGCAGGCGTGATAGCCCATCAGCGTTTCCATGCTGTTTCGTGCCCTTATACTCGATTTCATATTGTTTCGCCCCTAGAAAAAGGGACCATCTTTGTAGCCGTTGCGCAGTCATCACCGGCACGCCCTTCTTTGGATTAAAGATGGAGACAAGTGGTTGGTGGTCAGTCAGCAAGGTGAACTTCTGCCCGTGCAGATAGTGGTTGAACTTTTTCACCCCCCACACTAGGCTGAGGGCCTCCCTGTCAATCTGGGCGTAGTTACGCTCGGCTGAGGTTAGTGACCGAGACGCAAAGGCTACCGGCCTCTCCGAGCCGTCCGGGAACTTGTGCGACAGCACCGCTCCAATGCCATAGGGTGATGCATCACACGCCAACCGACTTGGTAGTGCTGGGTTGAAATGAGCCAACACCTCTTTTGATGTGATCAATTCTTTGCACTTCTGAAAAGCTCGTTTACATTCGTCATTCCACTTCCATGGTACCCCCGTTTGCAGTAGGGTGTTCAGTGGGTGTAGTACTGTAGACAAATTCGGCAAGAACTTATGGTAGTAGTTCACCAGCCCGAGGAACGACCTCAGTTGTGACACATTTTCCGGTGCTGGAGCCTTTACTACTGCCTCAATCTTTTCAGGGGACTTATGTAACCCCTCTTCATCAATAACGTGGCCACAATACGAGATCTGCTTCTGGAAAAACTCACATTTGTGGCGATTTGCTCGGAGTCCATATTCCTTCAATCTAGTGAGCACCTGCTCCAGGTTGGCAAGGTGAGCACTGTCATTTTCGCCCGTGACCAGGATGTCGTCCAAATAACACTGGGTCCCTGGAATCCCTTGCAGGACTTGATCCATTGCCCTTTGCCAAATAGCCGGAGCTGATGCTACCCTGAACACCAGCCGGTTGTATTGGTAGAGACCTTTATGAGTGGTGATCGTGAGGTACTGTTTCGAGGCTTCTTCTACCTCCATTTGCAGGTATGCCTGGGCCAGATCAATCTTAGTGAAGCGTTTCCCTCCAGATAGCGAGGCGAAAATATCTTCAATCCGCGGAAGCGGATATTGTACCGTGTGAAGGACTGGGCTCACTGTCACCTTAAAGTCCCCACAGATGCGAACTTTCTTTGGTTCCCCAGGCGTATTACTCAACGACCTCTTCATTACAGGAACGATGGGTGTGGCCCACTCGCTCCAGTCCACTTTGGACAGTACTCCTGAATGTTCCAAACCTTCCAGCTCTGCTTCGACGGCTGGGCGGATCGCATAAGGCACCGGTCTGGCCTTAAAAAACTTTGGGCTTGCATTTTCCTCTATTTTGATCGTCGCTGTTATGCCTTTTAGTGTTCCAAGTTCCTCCTGGAACACTTCTTGTGCGTCAGTTAGCATTTTTGACAGTCGTCCAGGTGTGGCGTCGTCATCCTTTTTGGCATCTACAGTCAGTGCTTGTATGGAATGCCAATCTAGCTGTATCTTCCGGATCCATTCACGTCCTAGTAGTGGTGGTCCTCCATCTGGCAATACATATAGGTCCATTTTTGGTGTTTCCTTACCGTTATATACAACGTTCACCCTTATTTTTCCTTTGGGGTGGACTTTTTGCCCCGTGTACGTCTTCAAGACAATCTCTGTATCTCTCAAGGGTATATGTGAGAATAGCCGCTTGTAGTCCCTTCGGTTTATGACTGTTAGGGCTGATCCTGTGTCCAATTCCATTTTCACTTGGACTCCAGCTATCTTGAGCGTGACCCAGATAGTTTGGTGGTCCTCCATTTGGATCACCTTATGTAGTTTCAGATAACCCAGCTCCTTGCTTCCGGAGTCTGTATCACTTTTCTGTTCGTCTGAACTACTCTCCGTCACCTTATGTACCTTCTTGTACTTCTCCTGTGGAGATTTCTTGCTGCTGGTTTTCTTTCCCGGCCTGCAGACTCTTGCTATGTGTCCTACTTTTCCACACTGTCTGCACACTTTGTCCTTGAACCAACAATCCTTCTGGTTGTGTGTTGTTCTGCCGCAGCGATAACACTTCCCTGCTCCATATGACATTTCATTGGTGCCATATTCTTGCGGTCTCCATTGTATCTCTGCAGCACCCCGTGCGGCTGCTTCGTGTGATACTGCCATGCTGAAAGCCTTGTCCAGCTTAAGATCCTTTTCTGATAGAAGCCGTTTCTGGGTTCCTTCACTTTGAAGCCCACACACAAACTTGTCCCTTAAAGTATCTGCTAGTCCCGTTCCAAACTGGCAGTGTTTCGATAGCTTGCGCAGTTCCGTTAAATACTCAGCATTACTTTCATCTTTATGCTGGTTCCTTTTGTGAAACTTAAATCTTTCTGCTATCAGCAGCAGTGTGGGGTTTAAGTGGTTCTGTAGGATTGACACTATGTTTCCAAAGTCCTTTTCCACTGGCTTCTCTGGGGTTACTAGGTTTCGCAGTAAGCCATACGTTTTTGCACCCATGGAATTCAACAATACCAGCGTTTTCCTCTCATCTGGCACTTCATTCGCCTTGCAGTACACTTCTATGCGTTCGACATATGTCGTCCAATCTTCGACTTCGTTGTCGAACGCTGTGATACTGCCACTCTTCGGCATCCCTGGGTGTGGTTAGACTGGCTCAAAATGGTGTTTTCCCGCGCTTTCCATTCTTCTTGCGGCTCAAAATGGCGTTTTCCCGCGCTCTCCCTTCTCCGCTGCGGCTCAAAATGGCGTTTTCCCGCGCTCTCCCTTCTTCTCCACTGCGGCTCAAAATGGCATTTCCCGCGCTCTCTCTTCTCCGCTGCGGCTGCTCGGCCCTTGAACACCGGCTGCACTCTGCGTGTTTCCCTTTCTTCCCCGCTGACGCTGCTCGTCCCTTGAACACCGGCTGCGCTCTGCGCGTTTTCCTTCACGCCTCTCTCTCGTCTCCCATCGACGCCGTTCGGTCCTGAACACCGGCTGCGCCCTGTGCGCTCTACCCTCTCTCTTCTCCTGTTGATGCCGCTCGGTCCTGAACACCGGCTGCGCCCTGTGCGCTCGACCCTCTCTCTTCTCCCGTCGACGCTGCTCGGCCTTTTCTGTGCCGTTGGTCGGCTCTAGCCGCCGCTGTCCGGGAAGGGTCTGCGCCGTACCTGTTGCCAGCCCGTTTAGCTGGACCACCGTGCCTGGAGAATCAAGCCCAGCTCTCAACAGCCTCCCCTGCGATGCTCAAATCTCCGTTGGATGACTGGGCGGTTTCACGTGGTCGACGCCCGTGCTTCTGGCCTCAACTTTCTTCCACTGTTCTCCAGGAGCGAATCCCGGGAGGTAATGCAGAGTTGCAGGTAGGTTCGAATCTGCCTCGTCGCCAATGTTAGATCCGTGTATTTTGATGTTGTGTGTCCTTCAATAACTAGACACGAGACTGCAGGGAACAATCAACAGGTATTTACTGGATGAGGGTTACTCTAAAACTAAACGTACAGATCCCTACTCAGGGTTTATATACAGGTGTGGTCACTGCCGGTACTACAGTATACAGGAGCTGTAAAAAGTAGTTCTCCCCTTAAAGGTACATACACTACAATAACAACAAATGCATATAACTCACAATGAATTATCACACAATATTAACTGGCTTCCCATGATGTTGCTCACGAGTAGTCTGGGGACTGGAGTGTCATTGTGATGCTTAGCAGTTTGAGCTGGGAGGGGCAGGTGAGCTCGAGCGTGAGGTACAGAATTTAAAAATTAAAACCAGTGGACTTCAAAAATAAGTAGGATTTTGTTATTGCGTTCCTTCGGGTAACTATTACTTCTAAAGTTAGTTCTAGTAATTCACCTGGAACAGTCAAAAAATGCAATTCATTCAATGCAGTTATACAACTAGTTTAAACAATCTGCATCACAGTTACTAGTCAGAATGTTTCAATGAACTCCTCCCCTCTCTGCGGAGCAGGACCCACATTAGTACACAAACCACTGCCCTTTAAGAGGCCAAACATTACCTGTTCGTCTGCTTTGCTATAGGGTTAAATGTCCTGGGGATGTCGCAAATTGCAATGGCAGCTGTTTAAGAGAATGTTTCCCCTAGATCTGTGTTCTTTTAAGAGAATGTTTCCCCTAGATCTGTGTTCTTTTAAGAGAATGTTTCCCCTAGATCTGTGTTCCAATCAACAACAACTTGCATTTATATAACGCCTTTAATGTAGTAAAAACATCCCAAGATGCTTCACAGGAGCAGTTTCAAACAATATTTGACACCGAACCACAAAAGGCGTTATTAGGGCAGATGACCAAAAGAGGTAGGTTTTAAGGAGCGTCTTAAAGGAGGAACGAGAGGTAGAGAGATTTAGGGAGGGAATTCTAGAGCTTAGGGCCTAGGCAGCTGAAGGCACGGCTGCCAGTGGTGGAGCGATTAAAATTGGGGATGCACAAGAGGCCAGAATTTTAGGAGCGCAGATATCTCGAAGGATTATGGAGCTGGAGGAGGTTACAGAGATAGGGAGGGGTGAGGCCCTGGAGGGATTTGAAAACAAAGATGAGAATTTTTAAATTGAGGCGTTGCTCAACTGGGAGTCAATGTAGGTCAGCGCGCACAGGGGTGATGGGTGAACAGGACTTGGTGCGAGTTAAGATACGGACAGCAGAGGTTTGAATGAGTTCAAGTTTATAGAGGGTGGAAGATGGGAGAACGGCTTGGAGTGCGTTGGAATAGTCAAGTCTAGATATAACAAAGGCATGGATGAGAGTTTCAGTCGCAGATGAGCTGAGGCAGGGGTGGAGTCGGGCGATGTTACGGAGGTGGAAATATGCGGTCTTCGGTGTGGAGGGGATATGTGGTTGGAAGCTCATCTCGGGGGTCAAATACGACATCAAGGTTGCGAACAGTCTGGTTCAGCCTCAGACAGTTGGCAGGGAGAGGGATGGAGTCAGTGGCTAGAAAATGGCCTTCCCAATATTTAGTTGGAGGAAATTTCTGCTCATCCAGTACTGAATGTCAGACAGGCAGTGTGACAAATTAGAGACAGTGGAGGGGTCAAGAGAGGTAGAGCTGGGTGTCATCAGTGTACATGTGGAACCTGACGTGTCTTCAGATGATGTCGCCAAGGGACAGCATGTAGATGAGTAATAGGAGGGGCCCAATGACAAAAGGTTATATTATAAACATTACACCACACAATTCATTTAGCCCCTTGCTGTTGTAGTAGTGTGAGCTGGAGCTCTGTATTCCCCTTTCACCATATCCTTTTGTATTTTTTCTTTTCAAATACTTATTTAATTCCCCTTTAAATGATGCTATAGTTTCTGTCCAATGATCGCTTGTGAAATATTCGATATTCCAAAATCAAAAAAAATCTTCTAATTTCTTCATTTTTCTAGTGATTTGCCAACCAGTGGAAATAATCTTTCACTATTTGAACTACAAAAGCATAATTGTGGAAATCTTTGCTAGATGTATCGCAACATTATCTTTTCCAGTTAAAAAAAAGAACAATTTTTGGAATCTGCCTTCACAGCTGTAACCTAATATCTTTCCTATAAAGTGGTGCCCAGACTGCATGCTATTTTACAACGGTGGCCCAACTAATATCAAATTCATAATCATTTCCTTTTGTATTCAGTTACTATGAATAAAACCCTGAATCCCTGTTACCTCTTTATGGCTATTTCTACCCTTGAAGATCTATGTACCTGCATCCATAGATCTCTGTGCAAAATTGTTATACTGCATTTGGACATGCTGCACTTCATTGTTTGACGTAATAAAACTCACTATGCACTTGGTTTGAGCATAAAGCAAGGCTTTAATCAACTTGTTTCAGAACATGGAAGTCTACTTGTACTTCACTAGTTCCTTGTCTTACAAAATGTCCCTGGAAAGCTGGGCCCATGCCCGAGTATTTATACTCCTTGGATGGCGCCACCAACTGGCCATCCAGCGTTATTTCATGCGTAGATTCTTGATGATGATGAGATTTATAACACTGTTCTTGTTCATAAAAGGATAATCCAGGAAATGTTTAGACCAATTCATCTTAATCTGTTTTGGGTAAACTTCTAGAGTCTATAATACAGTATGAAATTAATGAAGATTTAGAAAGGCATGGCCTGATCATGGATAGTGAGCATGGATCTGTAAAGGGCAGGTTGTACTTGCCTTACAATTAATTTGTTTGAGGAAATCACAGTGTATAGACAAAGGGAAGGAGATGGATGTTGTATATACATAGAAGTTTACCTACAACAGATTAAGACTAATTAACCAGGGCAGTAACATTTGCCACCATACAGCCCTTTGGCATAATTCCATTTCCATAGACTTTTGTAAAATTAGGGTTATTTCCTCCACTATCTCTTACTCCTGTGATGTGTAAAATCTCTGCTGACAACTTTTCTACTTTTAGTCCCATTAACTTTTATTTAATACTGTTCCCTTTTGGATATTTATCTCCAGTAGTGACTCTTCCATGTCCCCCTCAGTACTCCTACAGTTCTCCTTTCGACTGCCCTCAAAAGTTTGTCACCATCCTCCGCCTGCTTCACGACGACATGCAAGCCGTGATCCTGACCAACGGATCCACCACAGAGCCAATTCACGTACGGACCGGGGTCAAGCGAGGCTGTGTCATTGCACCAACACTCTTCTCGATCTTCCTGGCTGCAATGCTCCATCTCACCCTCAGTAAGCTCCCCGCTGGAGTGGAGCTAATCTACAGAACAAATGGGAAACTGTTCAACCTCCATCGCCTCCATTCCAGATCCAAGGTCGTCCCATCCTCTGTCATCAAATTACAGTATGCAGACGACACTTGCATCTGCGCACACTGAGGCCAAACTCCAAAACATCGTCAATACCTTCACTGAAGCATACGAGAGCATGGGCCTTACACTAAACATCTGTAATACAAAGGTCCTCGATCAACCTGCCCCCGCCACACAGTACTGCCCCCCGATTATCAAAATTCACAACGAGGCCTTGGACAACGTGGACCACTTTCCATACTTTGGGAGCCTACTGTCAACAAGGGCAGACGTCGATGATGAAGTCCAACACCGCCTTCAGTGTGCCAGTGCAGCCTTCGGTTGCCTGAGGAAGTGAGTGTTTGAAGACCAGGACCTCAAACCCAGGACCAAGCTCATGGTCTACAGAGCAGTAGTGATACCCGCCCTCCTGTATGCTTCAGAGACATGGACCATGCACAGCAGGCACCTCAAGGCACTGGAGAGGTACCACCAGCGCTGCCTCCACAAGATCCTGCAAATCCATTGGCAGGTTGGGTGCACCAACGTCAGTTTTCTCGCTCAGGCCAACATCCCCAGCATCGAAGCTTTGACCATGCTCGATCAGCTCCAATGGGCGGGTCACATCGTTTGCATGCCCGATACGAGACTCCCAAAACAAGTGCTCTAATCGGAGCTCCGACATGGCAACAGAGCCCCAGGTGGGCAGAGGAAATGCTTCAAGGACACCCTCAAAGCCTCCTTGAAAAAGTGCAACATCCCCACCAACACCTGGAATCCCTGGCCCAAGACCGCACAAAGTGGAGATGATGCATCTGGGAAGGCGCCAAACACCTCGAGTCTCTCCGCCAGGAGCAAGCGGAAGCCAAACGCAAATAGCGGAAGGAGTGCACGTCAACTGAAGCACTCCACCCACCCGCCCCTTCAACCACCGTCTGCCCCACCTGTGACAGAGACTGTAGGTCCCGCATTGGACTCATCAGTCACCTGAGAACTCATTTTTAGTGTGGAAGCAAGTCATCTTCAGTTCCAAGGGACTGCCTAAGAGATGCCTAAGATTTCCTCCACTATGTGTACAATCTCTGCTGATGACTTTTTTACTTTTAGTCCCATTAACTTTTATTTAATACTGTTCCCTTTTGGATATGTATCTCCAGTAGTGACTCTTCCATGTCTCCCTCAGTAGTCCTACAGTTCTCCTTTCACCTTCCTCTGTAAAATCTGATCCAAAATACTTATTAACATTTCCACCATTCAGTTCCTCTCAACTGAAGGACCGCTTCCTTTATCTCTTAAGTGGTCCCAATCCTTTTACCTTTTTACTTCTTGTGATTATAGAGGCCCTTGCTATTCCTTTGTGTTCACTTCCAATCTTCTTTTATACTGTTTTCTAGCCTTCCTTATCACTCTTTTTGTTTGCATTCTATATCTTTTTATTTTTCATAATTTTCTTTTCTGTTATCTATCTATCTTCTATATATATAAAACGGTCTGTCTTTCCGTCTGTCTTTCCGTCTGTCTTTCCGTCTGTCTTTCCGTCTGTCTTTCCGTCTGTCCGGCTATACAATCAAAAGTTATAGAGCGTACCTACACATATGTTATATCAAAAGAAAGCTTATCATTAGGGGACTCGAATAGACGTATTTACTTTTTGGTCAGACAAAAATTGTTCCGACAGTATACAAAAAAGGTTCAAAAAATGGCAACATTCCGCTCATTAGCGTTGAATGACGTGATGGTTGACCAATCGTACAGGGGATTAACCTGATGGTTGACCAATCGGTGCATCACGGGGGGCATTTCAGTGCATGTGTGGGTGGGCCTAATCCTTCTGAGCTGTGGTGAGTGGCCGCCATCTTGATTCCTAACTATTCATTTCTTTTTCCCACTTACTGCGTGTTTATTTTCAAATCTAGATTTCGAGCAAAAAAAAAGTTGCTTTTAAAACACAATTAAATTGTTTTTAAAAAAAGTTAATTAATTTGTAAATATTTTCACTAACCTCATTAATTTTCCTACCTTTCACCCTTTTTTTTCCCCTCTTGACTCGCTACCTCCGCTGCAACCTTCCAGGGTTACTCCGCCTGCAGGCCTCGAAGCCTCGGCCTCTCCTCCCCAGCCACGCCTGAGCTAGGCACCTCCCGTCCCTCTCAACAAGAGGCCCGCGATCGCCGCCATCTTTGTAAAGGCTGGTGGGGCGAGCCTGAGCCGAGCGTAGCCACCGCCGCCATCTTTGTAAACGGGTGGCGGGGCGGTACGGAGCTCCACGGAGCCATCGCCGGCGCTGGGCTCGGGTGCTTTGTGGCCTGCGGCCGAATGGCAGCTGCAGAGCTCGGGCTGCCCAGGGCACTGGGCTTGGCTGGGCCATGTCAGTGCGGGTGCCTGAGGCCCCGGGGCCTAGCCTTCTCCAACCGCCGCCGGCAGCGCAACTCTCAACACTGGCAGAGGGGAGAGGGTCTGCTGGCTCCCCCTTCCCTTTCCCCCTCCTTCCCCCACACCCCCTTCCCCCACACCCCCTTCCCACCCCCCCTTTCCCCCCTCCCACACACCCCCTTCCCACACCCCTCCCCCCCCACACCCCCTTCCCACCCCCCTCCCACACACCCCCCTTTCCCCCTCCCCCCCCTTCCTTCCCCCCCTCCACCCCTTCCCCTTCCCCCCCTCCCCCCCTTCCCCCCCCTTCCCCCCCTCCCCCTTCCCCACCTCCCCCTTGCCCCTCCCTCCCCTTCCCCCCTCCCCCTTCCCCCCTTCTCTCCCCTTCCCTCCCCCTCCCCTTCCCTTCCCCCCTCCCTTCCCCCCTTTCCCTTCCCCCTTTCCCTTCCCCCCTCCCTTCCCCCCACCCCTTTCCCCCCCACCCCTTTCCCCCCCACCCCTTTCTCTCCTTCCCTCTCTCTCTCCTTCCCTCTCTGTCTCTCTCTCTCTTTCCCTCTGTCTCTGTCTCCCTCTCCCTCTCTCTCTGTCTATCTCTCTCGTTCCCTCTCTCTCTCCTTCGCTCTCTGTCTCTCTCTCCTTCCCTCCCTCTCTCCTTCCCTCTCTCTCTCCTTCCCTCTCTCTCCTTCCCTCTCGCTCTCCTTCCCTCTCTCTCTCTCTCTCTCTCCTTCCCCCCCTCTCTCTCTCCTTCCCCCCTCTCTCTCTCCTTCCCCCCCCTCTCTCTGTCTGGCACAGGGTTCTTGAGTTCGCTCGGCACCGCCGGGCACTCCAGCTAGTCTACTATATTTATCATATGCCTCTTTGTTAAACCTAATTTTTGCCCTAACGTCTTTATTTTCCTTCGATTAACCCCCTTTGCTCCTAATAAGAATTTAATTTGTACCATATTCATCTCATATTTACATATTTCACACTGCTAGTCCACTATTTGATCTGCCATTTTTCCAACCAATTAATCTGAGCTAGATCCTCTTTCACTCCACTAAAATTGGAGAATATCCAGCCTAGCATCACTATCTTTGACTCCTCATTTTATTTCTCTATTTTCAATGTGAGCCGAATTAGTTTGTGGTCACCATTTGCCAAGTGTTCTCCTACCTTCAGGCCACTTACTTGTCCTGCTTTGTTACTCAGAAGCAGATCCAATGCTGTATCCTTCCTTGTTGGACATGCTGCAAGCTGTTTAAGGAATCAGTCGTCAGTGCATCCCAAGAACACCTCCCCATTTTGATCACAAACTTTTTTCATATCTCAGTATTAGGGTAGTTAATGACCCCCCCCCCCAATAATTACATCTGTGCTACTACTGCAAACCACTCTAAATTACCTACAAACCTCATACTTGATTACTTTCCACATATTGAGTGGTCTAAAATATACTCCCAAGTTTCCCTCCAAGTCGTGTACCATCCTGACTTGGACATATTTTACTGTTCTTTTATTGTTGCTGGGTCAATAGCCTAGAATTACCAACATAACCCTTTTGTGCGAGCACCATCCACCATACGGATTGAAATGGTTCAAGGAGGCCCACTACTTTTTCAGGGCAACTAGAGATGGGCAATAAATGCGACTTTAGTAGCATTGCCCACATCACAAGAATTTTTTTTAAAGTAATACATTAGCTTTCTGGCTAATTGGAAAGCACCTCTCAAACATCATATTGAAAAACCCTTTGGGGGGAAAATTCAGTTGGTTTGCACCTCCCGTTAGCGCCTTAAGAGGGCGCTAATGGGGCGCAAAGCAACTAGCGCCTGGGCGCGGCGATGTTTGTGGTGCTCGCGAAATTGATCAGACATTTTACGACGGCGCTAAACACTACCGCCACGATCTCCTGCGCCCGCAGATCATGACATCAGTTGAGCGTGCAAAGCCCCAGTAGCATCCCGGACCGGATATTGAGTGGCGCCCCCTGCCTTGCCACCTGCTGCTAGCAGCAACAGGTTGAGGGGAGCGTTTTGCAGTCGGGAAGAGACTGGGGGAGCGCTATGTAAAGGCGACCGCTTCCTGCCTTTTTTTGTCAGCGACATTTTTGCACCACACATTCTGAGTGAGAGAGAGAGACTTCTGGAGATACTCAATGCTATGTTGAGGAGTTTTGGGTACTGAGCAGCACTTTGCAGGTTCATTTTGAACTGATCTTCCTTGCATCGATTTAGAAGAGACGATGGGGGCTGCACTCTGAGCTCTTTCCCTGGCTCTCTCCATTGTTCTTTCCAGCAGATTTGATGTACAGGTCTCTCCAGGCTGAGATTCAAGGCTGCAATGAGCAGAGTGTGGATGGAGAGCAAGATCGACCCTCCCCTTTAAGAACTGGCCGGCGCCAGTGTGTCTGTGTTCCATTGCTGACTGACATCGTATGAGCTTCACCAGCGCTCTGAGGTAGCACCTCGCTCCTTGGCGTTAGCACCTTAAGAGAGGTGTGTAGCGCCTAATTTTGCGCTCCAATCACCTCCAGGGGCAATAGAAGCCAAGTTTGCAGTCGGAGGTGATAATTATTGCCAGGCGCTAAACTTTGTGCCCGGCTGATAATTGTGTCCCAAACGGGAAGATACCAAATTTTTCCCCCTTTGATTTCCATCAGTCTGTGAGAGTGGGATTAAAGGAGAGGTAGGCTTTATGACAGAGAGAGAAACTCTTGAAACAAGTCAGCTGCAAAGGCAGTCAGCTTTGTTATATAAAATTAGTGAAGGCCATTGCGGAGGCAAAGAAATTGAAATGCTGGGGTATCATTATTCCTCTTGTTTGGTCAGTAGTGTGGTTGGGGTGTGGTAGTGTAGTTGTTGTGATACTGGACTAGAGGTCTTGTTTTCAAATCCCACCATAGCAAGTTGTGAAATTAATTTCAATAAATATGATAATTTATGGGTTTATACCAGAACAAAAATGAGCATGACAGCTGCAAGACTGTTGTAAAAACCCAATTGGCTCATTAATGTCCTTCAAGGAGGGGGGGACCTGCTACTCCTACCTGGTCTGGCCTGCATGTGACTCCAGTCACACATCTTTTTTTTATTCATTGATGGGATGTCGGCATCACTGGCAAGGCCAGCATTTATTGCCCATCCCTAATCGCACTTGAGAAGGTGGTGGTGAGCCGCCTTCTTGAATTGCTGCAGTCCGTGTGGTGAAGGTACTCCCACAGTGCTATTAGGGAGGGAGTTCCAGGATTTTGACCCAGTGACGATGAAGGATCGGCGATATACTTCCAAGTCAGGATGGTGTGTGACTTGGAGGGGAACTTGGAGGTGGTCAACTCTTAATGCCCTCAGTGCAACCAAGGATGGGCAATAACTGGCTTTACCAGTATCACCCAGATTCTGAGAGCAAATAAAAGTAAGATGAGTCACCAATGTGAGGTAACTTGGCATGGTTTTTATGTTGTATCATTATGCAAATTTAAGTTGTATTGATTAAATTAAGCAAACTGTAGAATAAAGCAGCTTAATGATTTGAACCGTCTTGCATCATCCAGTGTTGACTTGGTCCACCTTTGGAGATACTGAAGAAATACACATGCAAGAGCAACAGATACCCAGTTCAAGTCACAAGGCTCTTGCTGTTTTATCCCCTGGTCCCATTAAAGTAGATATAAGACAATGTGAGCCAACTCTGATAAATCTAAGATAGTCAGACCACTTATACGAGTGACTGCCTACGGGAGAGAGCTGAGCAATGGGATTAGTTCTGGGACATCTGAATCTAGGGGCATGTTTTTCTCTGTTGAGTTAATGAAAAATTATTTTGTGAAACGGGGGAGATTTAAAACAGTTTAGTAAAATATTTTTTCATTAACTTTACACATAGAGCAAAATATCCGCACTACTCTGATATTCTCATTTAATTATCAAAGTGTGAGTACATTTAATTGCTGAAAAAAAGAATTAATTTTTACAATTTCTAAATTAGAAAAAAAGTAATTAAAAATGATTTTAATTAACTTACTAATATGTTCAATTTGAACAGGTTTGTTAGACACAGAATAACCCAGTTTCTAGCATACTGTTGTTTTCTTCTCTTTGTCGGGCTCTGTACTTCCTAAGTAATAATTATACCTGAACAAAAAGAGGTAAGCACTACTGGGAGAGACTATCCATTAATTAACCTCCCACAAGTAGTCAGCAAGCACAATAAGAGCCAAATACCAACATAACTGAGGATAAATTAGGTTAGTGGGGAAGTATCTGAGCGGGAAGCTTGGCATGTTGTTTATGTTGTATCATTATGCAAGTCCTTACATTTTGTAATATATTACAAATGGCTACAGAAATTGCTTTCTTTTATTTATACTTAGAACGCCATAAAAGTAACTACTCATACAAACAAGTAGCATGTTCTGGATGGACTTTGTCTTTATTCAAGTTTGGAGTGCGAGCTTAGAAAAAAAAACATAGGCCTCGATTTTAACTGACCCGTGGAGTCGGGATTGGAGGCGTGCGGGGGGTTAAAGTCCCAAATTCGGGGGTCCCGACACCATCCCGCCCCCAACCCGCCTCCATGTAAGTTTCAAACCCGCCCCGCACTGGGACCCGCCTACCCGAGACGGGAAGGGATTAGTGACAATTAACTGCCTGTTAACAGGTAATTAACAGGCAGTTTTTAGCCTAATCCCTATTTTAAAGCTTGAAGTGTGGGATTCCCGACGGCTCCAAACCACGCCAAGTTAGAGGAGTCGGGCCGTCGGGTTGAAGGACTTGGAGGGGTCGAGATGTTGGTGTTCAGATGAGTGATAGGTGCATGAGTGCAAAGGTAAGTGTGTTTGGTGTGTCTAAAGTGTGTAAAGAAGTTTAAATTACCTGTACTTACCTTTTTAGCCTTCCTTCCTCTAGGTTTCGGGAGTCCATCATCTAACCGGCGCAGAAAGCAGAACGGCTGCGAACAGTCAAAAGTGACAGCCTGCAGCTTTCTGTGCCGGTGAGATTTCTAACTGAATCTGTGTAGAAGGACTCAGGTTAGAAGTAAGACTGTCAGTGTTTGACAGCTTCAAACAGCTGTGAAACACTGATATTTCATCTGTCAAAACATCTTGACAGATGAAATTTCAGTCTGTGACGTCACCTGTTGCCGGGTGGCCCTTAATTTGCCTGCTGAGCCCACTGGGCGGGCTCAACAAGGTCAATCAAGTTAAAATCGCGTGGATTGGCTGCATCTCGATGGAGACGGGACTACAACCCCGAAAATTGTAGTCCCGCCTCCTTCCCGACTTCTGAGTGAAAATCACCCCCATAGAGTCATCTGTTTACAGCACAGAAGGAGGCCATTCAGCCCATTGTGTTTGTGCCGACTCTTTGTTAGAGGAATCCAGAGCTAATCCCATTGGTCAGCTCCCTCCATATAGCTGTGTATCTTCCTCTGTATCAAACATATATCCAATTTTCCCTTCAAAAATGAAATGGTCATTGCCTCAGCTGCTCCCTGTGGCAAAGCATTCCATTGCTCCAACAACCCTTTGTGTAAAGATATTTCTCTTGACCTTTCTCCTCACTCTCGTAGAGCTGATTTAAAAATAATAATTTTAAAGTGTGAAAGGTCGGAAGATTGCTAAGTTTAGCCTCAGCAGGTTTGATTGGAACATAATTATTGAAATTTTCATTTATATATTTTATTGTATCTTGAGTTTAAATTTATTGCAATTTACTTCATTTTAGCTGTTCAATCCTAAGACCTGTTTCAAATTGTTTATTTGGTGCCTTAATTGTGAGCTGGTTTGAGGCAGTAATAAATACTTAATTGGTTATAAAAGACAGGTGATTAGCTATTTTCTAGCAGTATATTTTTTCTCTGTGACAGTTGGGCTATTTTGTAAGTTAAGACAGTATGAAGTTGAGATGAGTACTGAGAGCTGAATCATGAACGGCAAGATGGAAGTGAAGTGCTTTGTTTGCCACGTTTCATCAAAACAAGTTGTAGTCCATGTTTTACCTTGTTTTGATCACTGTCCTGGGGCTTTCATCTGCAGTAATTTCCATCAACATATAGGAGTTGCTTTCTTTGATGAAGTAACGGAGATGGTTGATAAGGGTAGTGCAGTTGATGTTGTGTATGTGGACATTCAAAAGGCATTTGATAAAGTACCACATAATAGACTTGTAAACAAAATTGAAGCCCATGGGATTAAAGGGACAGTGGCAGTGTGGATATAAGATTGGCTAAGGAACAGAAAGCAGAGAGTAGTGGTGAATTAGAGAGAAGTATACACTGGTGTCTCCCAGGAGTTGGTATTAGGACCACTGCTCTTTTTGATATATATTAAAACCTGGACTTGGGTATACAGGGCATAATTTCAAAGTTTTCAGATGACACAAAACTTGGAAATGTACGAAACAATAAGGAGGATAGTAACAGACTTCAGCAGGACATAGACAGACTGGTGAAATGGGCAGACACATGGCAGACAAAATTTAAAGCAGAGAAGTATGATACTTTGGAAAATTGAGGAGAGGCAATGGCCCAGAATTTGTGGTTGTAATGATGGAAAAACTGTCAGCGTTCGCTGTCATTACAACTGTGAATCTGACAGCAACTTCAGGAGTACATACATGCATTCAATGGCTCGATTTACAAAGCCAAGTATCCCATATGCTTTCTTAACTGTCTTCTCAACTTGCCCTGCCACCTTCAAAGATTTGTGAACATGCACCCCCAGGTCCCTCTTTTCTTTCACGCCCCTCAAAATAATACCATTTCGATTATACTGCCACTCCATGTTTCTCCCAGAGTGCATCACTTTACACTTAACCGCATTAACTTGCATCTGCCACGTGTCTGCCCATTTCACCAGTTAATCTATGTCCTCCTGAAGTCTGCTACTATCATACTCACTATTTAGTACATTGCCAAGTTATGTATCGTCTGCAAACTTCAAAATTGTACTCCCTTTACTCAACTCCAGGTCATTTATATATAACACGAAAAGCAATGGTCCTAATACTGTCCCCTGGGGGACCCCACTGCATAGTTCTCTTTAGTCAGAAAAACATCCGTTCACCACTACTCTCCCTCCTATGCCTTAGCCAATTTTGTACCCGTTACCACCGTCCCTTTAATACTATGTGCTCCTACTTTCCGAATATGTCTGTTATGTGGTACTTTATCAAATGCCTTTTGAAAGTCCATATAGACATCTACTGCACTACCTTCATCGACCTTCTCCATTACTTCATCAAAGAATTCAATCAGGTAGTCAGACACGATTTACTTTTAACAAATCTGTGCTGGCTATCCCTTATTAACCCATGCTTCTCCAAGTGAGAACTAATTTTGTCCTTGACAGTGGTCTATAATTGTTTTCCCATCACTGACGTTAGACTGATTGGCCTGTAGTTACCAGGTTTTTCCTTCTCCCCTTTTTTTAACAGGGGGGTAACATTTGCAATCCCCCAATCCTCTGGCACAACTCTTAGGGGGAGAAAGAGGGCGCTAACGAGGCACAAAGCAACTAGCGCCCAGGCGCAAAGCAACTTGTGCCCGGGCGCAAAGCAACTAGCGTCTGGGCGCGCGCCGCCAACCTCTCCTGCGAAATTCAGTGGGAGGTTAGCGGAGGCAGTAACCGTTAGTGCCCCGCACCACTGCGCCGCCGGTGCTGAAATGTGTTCAGGAGAATTTCCTTGACCAATACGTTCTTGGCCCAACTAGGAAGGAGGCATTGCTGGATCTGGTGCTGGGGAATGAGGTGGGAGAACACTTGGGTACGAGTGATCATCGTACCATAAGATTTAGATCAGCAATGGTGAGGAGTAAAGAACAATCTGGAGTGGAACTTCTAAACTGGAATAGGGCTGACTTCAATGGGATGTGAAAGGATCTCGCCAGGGTAAAATGGAACCAAAGACTGACAGGAAAAACTGTAACGGAACAATAGGTGATCTTTAAGGAGGAGATGTTCCAAGTACAGGCTAGATACATTCCAACAAGAGGGATGGGTAAGGGAACCAAAGCCAGGGCTCCTTGGATGACGAAGGAGATAGAGAAGATGATGAAACAAAAAAAGAGGGTGTATGATGAATGTCAGGTGAATTCTTCAAGGGAGAACCAGACCAAATACAATAAGTTGAGAGGGGATGTGAAGATGAAAATAAGATTGGCAAAGAGAGAATATGAGAGTAGAATGGCAGTGAACATAAAAGGGAACCCGAAAATCTTCTACCGGCATGTAAACAGTAAGTGGGTAGTCAGAGATGGGGTGGGGCCTATTAGAGACAAATAAGGTGATATATGCTTAGAGGCGCAGGGCAAGGCTAGAATACTCAATGAGTACTTTGTATCGGTGTTTAATAAGGAGGTGGATGCTGACAAAATATTGGTAGAAGTGGAAAAGGTAGAAGCAATGGAAGGGTGAAAATTGATAGACAAGATGTACTAGAAAGGCTGGGTATGCTTAGAGTGGACAAGTCATAGAGTCATAGAGTAATACAGCACGGATAGAGGCCCTTCGGCCCATCGTGTCCGCGCCGGCCATCAAGCCCTGTCTAATCTAATCCCATATTCCAGCATTTGGTCCGTAGCCTTGTATGCTATGGCATTTCAAGTGCTCATCCAAATGCTTCTTAAATGTTGTGAGGGTTTCTGCCTCCACAACCCTTTCAGGCAGTGAGTTCCAGACTCCAACCACCCTCTGGGTGAAAAAGTTCTTTCTCAAATCCCCTCTAAACCTCCTGCCCTTTACCTTGAATCTATGCCCCCTAGTTATTGACCCCTCTACTAAGGGAAAAAGCTCCTCAGCATCCATCCTATCTATGCCCCTCATAATTTTGTACACCTCAATCATGTCCCCCCTCAGCCTCCTCTGCTCCAAGGAAAACAAACCCAATCTGCCCAGTCTCTCTTCATAGCTGAAGCGCTCCAGCCCTGGTAACATCCTGGTGAACCTCCTCTGCACCCTCTCGAACGCGATCACATCCTTCCTGTAGTGTGGCGACCAGAACTGCACACAGTATTCCAGCTGTGGCCTAACCAGTGTTTTATACAGCTCCATCATAACCTCCTTGCTCTTATATTCAATGCCTCGGCTAATGAAGGCAAGTATCCCATATGCCTTTTTTACCACCTTATCCACCTGTTCCGCCGCCTTCAGGGATCTGTGTACTTGCACACCCAGATCCCTCTGACCCTCCGTCTTGCCTAGGGTCTTTCCATTCATTGTGTATTCCCTTGCCTTGTTAGTCCCCCCAAAGTGCATCACCTCGCACTTTTCCGGGTTAAATTCCATTTGCCACTGTTCCGCCCATCTGACCAACCCATCTATATCGTCCTGCAGACTGAGGCTACCCTCCTCGCTATTTACCACCCTACCAATTTTTGTATCATCCGCGAACTTACTGATCATACCTTTTACATTCATATCCAAGTCATTAATGTAGACCACAAACAGCAAGGGACCCAGCACCGATCCCTGTGGTACCCCACTGGCCACAGGCTTCCAGTCACAAAAACAACCTTCGACCATCACCCTCTGCCTTCTGCCACTAAGCCAGTTTTGTATCCAATGTGCCAAGGCACCCTGGATTCCATGGGCTCTTACCTTCTTGACCAGTCTCCTGTGCGGGACTTTATCGAAGGCCTTACTGAAATCCATGTATACCACATCCACTGCGTTACCCTCATCCACACACCTAGTCACCCCCTCAAAAAATTCAATCAAATTAGTCAGACATGATCTTCCCTTGACAAAGCCATGTTGACTATCCCTGATTAATCCTTGCCTCTCCAAGTGGAGACAAATTTTGTCCCTCAGAATTTTTTCCAATACTTTTCCTACCACTGATGTTAGGCTCACTGGCCTGTAGTTCCCCGGTTTTTCCCTACTACCCTTCTTGAATAATGGTACTACATTAGCAGTTCTCCAGTCCTCTGGCACATCCCCTGTGGCCAGAGAGGTCCTGAATATATGTGTTAGAGCCCCCGCAATCTCTTCCTTTGCCTCACACAGCAGCCTGGGATACATTTCATCCGGGCCTGGGGATTTATCCATTTTTAGGCCAGCTAAAACCGCCAATACCTCCTCCCTCTCGATGTTAATATGTTCGAGCATATCGCAGTCCCCCCGCCCTATTTCTATGTCTACATCGTCCTTCTCCATAGTGAAAACAGATGCAAAAAATTCATTTAGAACCCCTCCTACATCTTCCGGCTCCACACACAGATTGCTACTTTTGTCCCTAATGGGCCCTATTTTTTCCCTAGTCATCCTCTTACCCTTAATATACTTATAAAACATCTTAGGATTTTCCTTTATTTTGCTCGCCAGTGTTATTTCATGGCCCCTCCTTGATCTCCTAATTTCTTTTTTAAGTATCCCCCTGCACTTTTTGTACTCCTCTAGGGCTTCCTCCGTCTTTAGCCTTTTGTATCTACCAAAAGCCCTCCTTTTTTTCCTAATCCATTCTCGTATATCCCCTGACATCCAAGGTTCCCTGTGGTTTTTGGAACCACTCTTGACCTTTACGGGAACATGTTGCCATTGTATGATCTCAATCTCCCTTCTGAAAGCCTCCCATTGCTCCGATGCGGATTTTCCTACAAGTAGCTGATCCCAGTCCATTTTGGCCAGATCCTGCCTTATCCTATTAAAATCGGCCTTCCCCCAATTTAGAACCTTTATTTCCGGCCCACCCCTGTCCTTTTCCATGACCACCTTAAATCTTACCATATTATGGTCACTATCACCAAAGTGCTCACCTACTAGCACTTTTTCCACTTGGCCGGCCACATTCCCTAGAATTAGGTCCAGTACCGCCCCCTCTCTTGTAGGACTTTCTACATGCTGGCTCAAAAAGCTCTCCTGGATGCACTTTAAGAATTTTACACCCTCTGAGCCTTTCACACTCTGACTATCCCAGTTAATATTGGGGAAGTTGAAATCCCCCATTATTATTACCTTATTATTTGCACATTTCTCTGAGATTTGCCTACATATCTGTTCCTCTATCTCCCCCTGACTGTTTGGAGGCCTATAGTACACTCCCAGCAAAGTGCTTGCCCCCTTTTTGTTTTTAAACTCCACCCATATGGCCTCATTAGAGGAACCTGCTAATATATCATCCCTCCTTACTGCAGTAATTGACTCCTTAATTAATATTGCGACACCCCCTCCTCTTATACCTCCCCCTCTGTCTCGCCTGAAGATTCTGTACCCCGGAATATTGAGCTGCCAGTCTTGCCCCTCCCTCAACCATGTCTCCGTGATAGCAACAATATCATACTCCCATGTGTTTATCAACACCTTCAGTTCATCCACCTTATTTGCAAGACTCCTTGCATTAAAATAGATGCCATCCAGCCTTGCCCTTATATATTTGCCCTGTCTACCAAGCTGACTTGTTTTTTTCTCTATAATTGGCAGCACATCACCCCCTATTTCAGCTCCCCTCTGTATCCCATCCCCCTGCCAAGTTAGTTTAAACCCCCCCCAACAGTGCTAGCAAACCTCCCCGCAAGGATATTTGTCCCGCTCTGGTTCAGGTGCAACCCGTCCGACTTGTACAAGTCCCACCTTTCCCAGAAGCAGGCCCAGTGATCCAGGAAAGTAAAACCCTCCCCCCTACACCAACTCTTTAGCCACGCATTCATCTGCTCTATCCTCCCATTCCTATACTTACTAGCACGTGGCACTGGGAGTAATCCAGAGATTACAACCTTCGAGGTCCTGCTCTTTAATCTGTTACCTAGCTCCCTAAATTCTTGATGCAGGACCTCATCCCCCTTCCTTCCTATGTCGTCGGTCCCAATGTGGACCACGACCTCTGCCTGCTCACCCTCCCCCTTAAGAATGCCCTGTAGCCGCTCAGTGACATCCCAGACCCTGGCCCCAGGGAGGCAACAAACCATCCTGGAGTCACGTTTGCGGCCACAGAAACGCCTATCTGTTCCCCTTACGATAGAATCCCCTACCACTATTGCTCTCCCACTCTTTTTCCTCCCTTTCTGAGCAGCAGAAGCGTCCCTGGTGCCAGGAAGCTGGCTGCTGCTGCCTTCCCCTGGTGAGTCATCCCCCTCAACAGTATCCAACTTGGTATACTTGTTTGAAAGGGGGATGTCCGCAGGTGTTCCCTGCACTTCCTGCCTGCCTCTGTTGCTCCGCCTGATGGTCACCCCCTGTGTAGCCCTACCCTGAGGCGTGAACAACTCGCTAAACGTGCTATCCACGACCCTCTCAGCATCGCGCATGCTCCAAAATTCATCCACCCGCAGCTCGAGCGCCGCAATGCGGTCTACAAGTAGCTGCAGCTGGATGCATTTCCCGCACACATGGTCGTCAGGGACACTGGCAGCGTCCCTGATTTCCCACATGGAGCAAGAGGAGCAGAACACGGGTCTGAACTCTCCTGCCATGACTTACTCCTTTAATTAATTAAAAAATTTATTCAATACCCCAGTTACAGGTATACTCTAGGGCGCTTTATTTACCAACTGTCCCCACTACACCAGAGACCCTAGAAATTTAACACCACAGAAGTCAAGCTTGTATTGAAAAGAGAGAAATACTCACCAACCAATCACTTACCTGCTCCCTGGTGATGTCACACTCTGATTACTTTTTACCTCTCTCCACGCTGCTGAGTTGGTATGCCTCGCTGCTCTCCGGTTTTTATACCGGGCTCCTCACCTCCCAGGCTCCGTGCTCCGACTGCTCTCGGGCCTCGCTGCTCTCCGGTTTTTATACCGGGCTCCTCACCTCCCAGGCTCCGTGCTCCGACTGCTCTCGGGCCTCGCTGCTCTCCGGTTTTTATACCGGGCTCCTCACCTCCCAGGCTCCGTGCTCCGACTGCTCTCGGGCCTCGCTGCTCTCCGGTTTTTATACCGGGCTCCTCACCTCCCAGGCTCCGTGCTCCGACTGCTCTCGGGCCTCGCTGCTCTCCGGTTTTTATACCGGGCTCCTCACCTCCCAGGCTCCGTGCTCCGACTGCTCTCGGGCCTCGCTGCTCTCCGGTTTTTATACCGGGCTCCTCACCTCCCAGGCTCCGTGCTCCGACTGCTCTCGGGCCTCGCTTCTCTCCGGTTTTTATACCGGGCTCCTCACCTCCCAGGCTCCGTGCTCCGACTGCTCTCGGGCCTCGCTGCTCTCCGGTTTTTATACCGGGCTCCTCACCTCCCAGGCTCCGTGCTCCGACTGCTCTCGGGCCTCGCTGCTCTCCGGTTTTTATACCGGGCTCCTCACCTCCCAGGCTCCGTGCTCCGACTGCTCTCGGGCCTCGCTGCTCTCCGGTTTTTATACCGGGCTCCTCACCTCCCAGGCTCCGTGCTCCGACTGCTCTCGGGCCTCGCTGCTCTCCGGTTATTATACCGGGCTCCTCACCTCCCAGGCTCCGTGCTCCGACTGCTCTCGGGCCTCGCTGCTCTCCGGTTTTTATACCGGGCTCCTCACCTCCCAGGCTCCGTGCTCCGACTGCTCCTGGTCCAGATGGCTTGCATCCCAGGTTGCTAAGGGAATTGGGGGAGAAGATAGCAGAAGGGCTTGCCATAATTTTCCAATCTTCCCTAGATGCAGGGGAGGTGCCTGAGGATTAGAAAGTGGCAAATGTGACACCATTGTGCAAGAAAGGGTGTAAGGACAATCCTAGTAACTACAGGCTGGTCAGTTTAACATCAGTGGTGGGTAAAGTTTGAGAAACAATAATCAAGGAAAAAATTAACAGGCACTTCGAGAGGTGTAAGCTAATTAAGGAGAGCCAACACAGATTTCTAAAAGGCAGATTGTGTTTGACTAATCTAATTGAATTTTTTGATGATGTAACAGGGAGGATTGATGAAGGGAATGTTGTCTACATGGATTTTCGGAAGGTGTTTGATAAAGTACCACATAGAAGGCTGGTTAACAAAATTGAGGCTCATGGAATAGGTGGGTTAGTGGCAGCTTGAATAAGGAATTGGCTTAAGGACAGAAAACAGTGAGTTGTGGTAAATGGCTGTTTTTCAGACTGGAGGATGGTAGACAGTGGTGTTCCCCAAGGGTCAGTGCTGGGGCCACTGCTTTTTTGATATATATAAATGACCTGGATATTGGAATGCAGAGTCGAATTTCTAAATTTGCTGATGACACCAAATTTGGGGGCGTGGCAAACAGTGAGGATGATACCAATCGACTGTAACAGGACATAGAAAGCCTATCAAAATGGGCAGACATGTGGCAGGTGGAATTTAATACAGAGAAGTGTGAGATGATGCATTTTGGCAGAAGGAACAGGGAGAGGCAATGTACACTTAATGGCATAGTTTTAAAGAGTGTGCAGGGACAGAGGGACCTGGGAGTTAATGTGCATAGGTCCCTGAAGGTGGCAGGACATATTGAGAGAGTGGTTAACAAGGCATATGGGATCTAGGGCTTCATAAATAGAGGAATTGAGTACAAAAGTAGAGAAGTTCTGCTGAACCTTTATAAAGCGCTGGTTAGGCCACAACTGGAGTATTGCGTCCAGTTCGGTCATCACACTTTAGGAAGGATGTGAAGGCCCTTCAGAGGCTGCAGAGGAGATTTACCAGAATGGTTCCGGGGATGAGGTATCTTTGCTACAAGGACAGGTTGGAGAAGCTGGATTATGACGGGTTTGGATATGCTAGACGGGGAAAGGCTGTTCCCATTAGTTGATGGCACAAGGACTAGGGGACACAGATTTAAGGTTTTGGGCAAGAGATACAGGGGGGATGTGAGGAAAATCTTTTTTACGCAGTGAGTGGTGATGACCTGGAATTCTCTGCCATTGGAAGCGGTGGAAGCGGAGACACTCAATGTTTTCAAGGGGAGACTGGATAGGCACATGAGGGAAATAAACTTGCAGTGCTACGAGGATAGAGCAGGGGAATGGCACTGACTGGATTGCTCCACAGAGAGCCGGCACGGATTTGATGGGCCAAATGGCCTCCTTCTGTGTCGTTATGACTCTATGAATCTAAGTTATCAGCTCAATAGAGGATCCAAGATGGCAGCCAACAGGACTTTTAAAAAATATTTTGAGGAATTAGTTCACCTCTTATTTGGTAGCTGTTGTTGATTACCTATTTGATTTATTGGCCTAGAAATTCGGTATAGCCGCGTTTGGGGCGCTAGTCCTGGTGATGCGCAAAGTTTAGCGCCAGGCGCAATTTAGCGCCACCTAGCGCGATATTGGGTTGCAGCGCCCCTAAAGTTGATTGCGGCGCTAAATCAGGCGCTGCACGCTACTCTTAAGGCGCTAACCCGGCGGCGCAACCCAATTTCGCGGCGGCGGGGCGCAGCGAGGGTGCTGTCAATAATCACTTTCCCTGAGACACAGTGGTGCCGGCCAGCTCTTAAAGGGGCAGGCCAATTGGCATCACCAGACACACTCACTGCCTTGCAGGCCTTCAAAGCGGTGGGAGCCTACCTGTGGCGCACCAGCCTAGCAAGACATGGAAAGGGTGAGGCAGAGGGCGGAATGCCTCACTGATGGGGCATTGGATGCTTTGGTTGGCGCAGTGGAATCAAGGCCAAGGAAGATGGTCGGAATGTGATTTATGTTTTGGACAGTCTCCCGGGTGTGAGAGGCAGTTATGTGTCAGTTTATTAGTTTTGCTTTCTGTTGCCATAGCTTTCTCATGTTTGAAGGAACCACATTTTGTGTAATGAAACACTTTCTTCATTTACAATGGCCATGCCTGCTATTTACATGCATCTTGCCCTTCACAGGCTTGGGGATATCAGACCGGTTCCATTCCTGTTCTTGGAATGGCAGCAAGCATTCCGTGAGAGGGGCCTAGAAGCTACTTCTGATCAGCCTCTGACGCGCAGCCTGAGAAGAGCCGCTCGCGTAAAAGTTCAGGCCAGCAGCCATCTTCTCAGCCGCCAACAGAGATGTCCTGCACCTTATCTGAGGCTGCAGATCTGGCTGAAGCTGCTGGCACTGCTCAGTCACCACCTCCTTTCTAAATCGCAGCCTTCTGACACACTGCTCCTCCGGCATGTTCATGTAGGAAAACTGCTGTCGGATAACCCTGCCAGCGTAAGGTCTGCTGTGGCGACGTCTGTTGGCCCTCCTCCGTCTGGCCATGCCTGCCCCCCTCTCCCTGCGTCTCAGTGCCCTTTCCAGATGATTCAGCAGCAGGACGTTCCCCTCCAATGCAGCCCCCATAATAAGTGCCCACAGGAAGGTTCCCCATTGTCAAGGCTCACCAACAGCAAGGTGATGGTCAGAAGGCTGAAGATCGTCTGCCTGCGCTGGCTCAGTGGTCAAATGGCTCTCAGTGTGCAGCTCAGCAACTCTTTGTAGCTCTCGAGGAAGTTGTGATCCAAAAATGGCTGCTGCTTTTAAACCACACCAGTCCCCTTTAAATAACGCTCCTCCAGCCCGAGAGCGACTTGGTAAGGCCCAGGTAAGCTGTCACTATTAGCGCCAGGCGCTACGGAGGGGGGCGCCACTGAATTTCCGGTCCGGGGCACCCAAAAGGCGTTGCACACTCAAATGACGTCATAATCAGCCTGCGCCCATGAGCGGGCACTAAAGCGCCGGCGCTAAATGCATGCTTAATATGGGGGGAGGCGCAAGGCGCCTTGAGCCCGCCCGGAAATTGGCTAGCGCTCCACTTCTCGGCCTCTTTAGGCGTTAATCGGTGGCGCTATCAACCGAATTTCTCCCCCATTGTTTTTTGAACTTCATGATGGGTAGTTTTCATTCATGCTTGTTGATTGGTACATTCTCGACCTGTTCACATGTGATTCGGTTTATGAATATTAAATTTGAGCCAATCAGGTACAAGCACGACACAAATCTGTATAAAGACAAGTGCAATGCCCAAGTTGTGACAGACAAAATGCACGCTAAGTATTCATAAAATAGCTATATATTTGTGGATCTGAGGTAGCTTTGCTCACAATGAGTCACGATGCTGTAGGAGCAAGGGGAATGGGTTGGGAGATGAAAGAATTTGGTGAGATTTGGGTGTGGGAGTAAGGATGTGTATGACCAGGATGTATGGTTGAAGATTAGGACATTGGAGGACTTTATGTGAGATAAGTTGGAAAGGAGGATTGAAATGTTTGTGCTAAGCTTGAATAAAGACTATGAAGGTATGAGAGCGGAATTGAGCAGAGTGGATTGGGAAAATAGATTAAAGGGTAAGACGATACATGATCAGTGGTGCACATTTAAGGAGTTATTTTCCAACTTCCAAAAAATATATATTCCACTGAGAAGAAAAGGGTGTAAAAGAAAAGACAGCCATCCATGGCTAAGTAAAGAAATTAAGGATAGTATTCGACTAAAAACAAGGGCATATAAAGTAGCCAAATCTAGTGGGAGGATAGAGGATTGGGAAAACTTTAAAAGACAGCAAAAAATAACAAAAAGATGGATTAAGAAAGGGAAGATAGATTATGAAAGTAAATTAGCAAAAAATATAAAAACAGATAGTAAGAGTTTTTATAGTTATATAAAAAGAAAAAGGGTGGCTAAAGTAAATGTTGGTCCCTTAGAGGATGAGACCGGGAAATTAATGGTGGGAAATATGGAGATGGCAAAAACACTGAATGAATATTTTGTATCAGTCTTTACAGTAGAAGACACTAAGAATATCCCAACACTGGACAAACAGGGGGCTATAGGGGGTGAGGAGCTAAACACGATCAAAATCACTAAGGAAGTGGTACTCGGTAAAATAATGGGACTCAAGGCGGATAAATCACCTGGACCTGATGGCTTACATCCTAGGGTCTTGAGGGAAGTGGCGGTAGGGATTGTGGATGCATTAGTAATAATTTTCCAAACCTCCCTGGACTCAGCAAAGGTCCCGGCAGACTGGAAAACTGCTAATGTAACACCCTTATTTAAAAAGGGCAGTAGACAGAAGGCTGGAAACTATAGACCGGTTAGCCTAACATCTGTGGTAGGTAAAATTTTGGTGTCCATTATTAAGGAGACAGTAACAGGACATTTGGATAATCATAATTTAATAGGACAAAGTCAGCATGGTTTTATGAAGGGGAAGTCATGTTTGACAAATTTGCTGGAGTTCTTTGAGGAAGTAACATATAGGGTGGATAAAGGGGAACCAGTGGAGGTAGTGTATTTAGACTTCCAAAAGGCATTTGACAAGGTGCTACACAAAAGATTATTGCTTAAGATAAAAAATCATGGGATTGGAGGTAATATTCTGGCATGGATAGAGGATTGGCTATCTAACAGAAGGCAGAGAGTTGGGCTAAATGGTTCATTCTCAGACTGGCAATCAGTAACTAGTGGTGTTCCGCAGGGGTCAGTGCTGGGTCCTCAACTCTTTACAATCTATATTAACGATTTGGAGGAGGGGACCGAGTATAACATATCAAAGTTTGCAGATGATACTAAGATGGGAGGGAAAGTAGTGAGTGAGGAGGACATAAAAAACCTGCAAGGGGACATAGCCAGGCGAAGTAAGTGGGCAGAGATTTGGCAGATGGAATACAATACTGGAAAGTGTGAGGTTATGCACTTTGGCAGGAAAAATCGTAGAGCAAGTTATTATCTTACTGGCAAGAAACTGGAAAGTACTGAAGCACAAAGGGATCTGGGGGTCCTGGTGCACGAAACTCAGAAGGTTAGTATGCAGGTGCAGCAAGTGATTAAGAAGGCCAATGGAATGTTGGATTTCAATGCTAGGGGGAAATTGTAGTGTATGTACTTTGCAGAAGGAACTATATTCTGCAGCCCCTGTATACTGCAGTACCAGTAGTGACCACCCCTGTATATAAGCCTGTGTAGTAACTTTGCATAGTTGTTCCAGTTTGTCTCCACTCAGTAAAGACCTGTTATAACCAACTCCTGCAGTCCGTGTCTCAATTATACACGGACATAATACTGGCGACGAGCAGATCCGAACTTACCTACAGACTGCACCACCTCATGGGGATCCATCCCTGAAGCGAAGTTGTCAGAGGTCGAGGCCAGAAGGAAGAAAGAAAAAATAAATAAATAAAACAATCAGAAGAAACGGGCGTCGACCGTGGGCAACCGCCTCTGATTCATCGGAGTGAAAGATTTGCAGGAGAGGCTGTCGAGAGTGGGGCTTGGTTATCCTGTCGATGGTGTTCCAGCTAATCGGGCTGGTGGCAGGTAGTACACTGATCCTTCCTGGGCTGCGGCGGGCTAGAGCTCGATCGGGTGGCTTTTCAACGGGGCCGAGCAGCGTTGTCGGGAAGAGGAGAGAGAGAGGGTGGAGCACACAGGGTGCGGCCGGTGCTATGAAGCCGGGCAGCGTACAGACCCGAGAAGAGGGAGGAAAGTGTCCCGCAGGGTTGCTCCGACGACGGGGAAATAAAAGAAATTAGGAGCGCAGACAGCCGTGAGGAGCTGCAGTTTGCCACGGGAACCGTGGAGAGCGGCGTTAGCAGCAGCGCAGGGGGAAGTGCGCGAAGACCATAGGGCGTCACCATCAAGGCATAAAACTCCAGCAACAGCGCTAGCAGCAGCGGAGAAGACAGAAAGCGCGGGAGGCGCCATCTTAGAATTCCAAGATGCCGAAGACTGGCAATATCACTGCCTTCGATAATGCAATAGAAGACTGGACCACGTATGTGGAAAGAGTCGAAGTATATTGTGAGGCAAACGAAGTAGCCGATGAGAAAATGGCATCGGTACTACTAAACTTAATGGGCGCAAGAACGTACGGCCTATTGCGGAACCTGATTACTCCAGCCAAACCGATGGCAAAGCGTTTTAACAAAATTGTTGATATCCTACAGGAACACTTAAATCCTACACCGCTGCTGATAGCAGAAAGATTTAAATTCCACAGGAGAAATCAGCATAAAGATGAGAGCAATGCTGATTACCTTACGGAACTACGCAAGCTATCAAAGCACTGCCAGTTCGGAGCAGGACTGGCAGATACCCTACGGGACAAATTTGTCTGTGGACTCCTGAGTGAAGGAACCCAGAAGAGGTTACTCTCAGAGAAAGAGCTGACGCTAGATAAGGCTTTCAGCGTGGCAGTATTGTACGAAGCAGCAGCAAGGGGAGCTGCGGAAATACAGCAAAAGCCACAGGAATACGGCACCCACGAAATGACACGGGGATTTGAAAAATGTTATCGCTGCGGCAGAACAACCCATGACCAGAAGGACTGCTGGTCCAAGGACAAAATATGCAGGCAATGCGGAAAGATGGGACACATTGCACGAGTTTGCAGGTCAGGGAAGAAGACTAACGACAACAAAAAGGCTACTAAGGAACAGTACAGGAAAGTACAAAAGATGACGGACAGTAGTTCCGAAGACCAGATGAGCGATAGTGAATCCGGGAACAAGAGACTAAGCTGTCTCAAACTTCACAACGTAATCGCAAAAGAGGATCACCGAACCATTTGGGTCACCCTCACGATAGCAGAGTCCCAAGTCAAAATGGAATTGGATACAGGATCAGAACTGACCGTCATGAATCGATGAGACTACGAGCGGCTATTCTCACACATACCCTTGAAAGAAACATCCATTGTCTTGAAGACGTATACGTGGCAAAAAGTATACCCCAGAGGGAAAATAAGGGTGCCTGTCGAATACAACGGCAAGGAAATATAGAAATTGTATATGTACATACTGCAAGATGGTGGACCACCGTTATTGGGACGTGAATGGATCAGAAAGATAAGTTTAGACTGGCACTCCATTCAGGCACTGACGGTGGCTGGTAAAAAGGATGACGACGTCACACCTGGTCGATTGTCAAAAATCTTAGCTAACGCCAAAGAGGTATTTCAACAAGAACTGGGAACTCTTAAAGGCGTAACCGCCTCGATAAAAATAGAAGAGAATGCAATTCCCAAGTTTTTCAAAGCAAGACTGGTACCATATGCAATTCGCCCAGCCGTCGAGGCAGAGCTGGAGAATCTGGAGAATGCAGGCGTGTTATCTAAGGTAGACTGGAGCGAGTGGGCGACACCCATCGTTCCTGTCATGAAGAAAACGTTAAACAATAAGTCTGAGGAGCCAAGGAAGGTTCGCATCTGTGGGGACTTCAAGGTGACGGTGAACCCAGTCCTTCACACAGTACAATATCCTCTTCCAAGGATAGAAGATATCTTCGCCTCACTATCTGGAGGGAAGCGTTTTACAAAAATTGACCTAGCACAAGCATATTTGCAGATGGAGGTTGAAGAATCCTCTAGGAAGTATCTCACGATAAACACTCACAAAGGTCTTTACCAGTATAATCGACTGGTATTCGGAGTAGCATCAGCTCCGGCGATATGGCAAAGAGCGATGGAACAAGTCCTGCAAGGGATTCCGGGGACTCAGTGTTACTTGGACGACATCCTAGTGACAGGTGAAGATGACAGTGAACACCTTGCCAACCTAGAGCAGGTGCTCACTAGACTAAGAGAACATGGGCTACGAGCCAATCGCCCCAAGCGCAAGTTTTTTAAGAAACAGATATCGTATTGTGGCCACGTGATTGATGAAGAGGGGTTACATAAGTCCCCTGACAAAATTGAAGCGGTAGTTAAGGCTCCAGCGCCTGAAAATGTGTCGCAACTAAGGTCACTCCTCAGATTGGTGAATTAATACCATAAGTTTTTGCCGAATTTGTCCACAATTCTGCACCCACTGAACGCCCTACTACAAACTGGAGTAGCATGGAAATGGAGCGATGAATGTAAGTGGGCCTTTCAGAAGAGTAAAGACCTAATCACTTCAAGAGAAGTGTTGGCTCACTACAACCCACCACTACCGATAAGACTGGCGTGTGATGCGTCTCCCTACGGCATTGGAGCGGTACTGTCACATAAATTTCTTGATGGTTCAGAGAGGCCCATAGCTTTTGCGTCACGCTCGTTAACTTCAGCCGAGCGTAACTACGCCCAGATTGACAGAGAGGCCCTCAGCCTGGTGTGGGGGGTGAAGAAGTTCAATCACTACCTGCACGGTCAGAAATTTACTCTACTAACTGATCATCAACCTCTTGTCTCCATTTTCAACCCTCAGAAGGGCGTCCCGATAATGACAGCACAACGGCTACAGAGGTGGTCCCTTTTCCTAGGGGCACACCAATATGACATCGAGTACAAAGGAACTAAACAGCATGGGAATGCTGATGGATTGTCGCGCCTACCATTGCCGACAGTGGAAGAAGCACCTGCAGTGGATCCAGTGGAGATATTCCACTCGACCATAGTCGAATGTCTACCTGTGACGAATGCAAACATAGAAAAGGAAACACGAAATGACCCGACACTCTCCTGGGTCTATGATTTAACGGTGAAGGGATGGCCAGCACATGGCGAACCACTGTTGCCAGCATTCTCACCGAGAAGAGAACAGCTGTCAGTGTGCAGAGGAACTTGATGTGTGGATCCAGAGTAGTAATTCCACCCAAATTGAAGGATAGAGTGCTCAATGAGCTTCATGAGGGTCATCTGGGAGTGGTAAAAATGAAGAACTTAGCCAGAGCGTTTGTGTGGTGGCCGGGAAATGATAGAGAAATCGAAGAGGTGACCAAGAGCTGTACAGGATGCCAGAAGGTCCAAAACGCCCCACCACAAGCCCCTCTACATCCATGGGAGTGGCCCTCATCTCCATGGCAAAGGGTGCACCTTGATTTTGCTGGTCCATTTATGGACTCGATGTTTTTAATTGCGGTGGATGCACATTCAAAGTGGCCAGAGGTAATAAAAATGTCCTCAACCACCACAGAAAAAACTATCACAGTCTTACGAACCATATTCGCCAGAAATGGGATGCCTGAACAGATTTGCTCCGACAATGGACCACAGTTTGTGTCTGAAGAGTTCCGGAGGTTCTTAAAGAACAATGGTGTTAAGCATTACACATCCGCCCCATATCATCCAGCCACCAATGGATTGGCTGAGAGGTTCGTTCAAACATTCAAGAAGGCTATCAAGGCAATGTGTAATGAAGACATACCCCTACAACACAAGGTGGATAACTTCTTGTTTGCCTACCGGAATGCGACACATGCGGTTACCAACCAAACTCCAGCCATGATGTTCTTCAATCGAAGACTACAATGCCGCTTGGATTTGGTTACGCCAAACATCAGAAGAGATGTGGAGAACAGGCAGTTTCAGAATATGAATGAAAGGCCGACCAGGAGTTTTAAGATAGGTCAACCAGTTTTGGCCCGGGACTACCGCACAGAGAAATGGCAGCCAGGAACGATCTGTATACAGCAAGGACCTCTAATGTATACCGTGGACGTTGGAGAGAGCATTGTAAGATGCCATGCTGACCAGATTCTAGAGTCACTGGAAAACGTCAATTCCACACCACGATCCAATACACCTGGTGATGAAACCGAAGTACCAATTGCATCTACCTCAGAATCGGGAATATTGGAAGCAGACGAACCCAACAACGACGTTGATTCCGAATCAACTCTGCCAGAAGAACCTGATACCCCAAAGAGGCGTTATCCAGACAGAATCAGGAAGCCTCCTCAAAGACTGAACTTATAATTGCTTAACTTCAGCTAATGTATATGACAACCGTAATTGTAAATATGTTATTTAATTATTAATCGAATGTTATGTACTGTTTAGCTAAAAGGGGAGGAATTGTAGTGTATGTACTTTGCAGAAGGAACTATATTCTGCAGTCCCTGTATACTGCAGTACCAGTAGTGACCACCCCTGTATATAAGCCTGTGCAGTAACTTTGCATAGTTCGTTCCAGTTTGTCTCCACTCAGTAAAGACCTGTTATAACCAACTCCTGCAGTCCGTGTCTCAATTACACACAGACATAATAGATAGAATATAAAAATAGGGAGGTATTGCTTCAGTTGTACAAGGTATTGGTGAGACCGCACCTGGAATACTGCATACAGTTTTGGTGTCCATACTTAAGAAAAGACATACTTGCTCTCGAGTTAGTACAAAGAAGGTTCACTCGGTTAATCCCGGGGATGAGGGGATGGACATATGAGGAGAGGTTGTGTAGATTGGGACTCTACTCATTGGAGTTCAGAAGAATGAGAGGCGATCTTATTGAAACATATAAGATTGTGAAGGGGTTGGATCGGGTGGATGCAGGGAGGATGTTCCCGATGATGGGTGAAACTAGAACTAGGGGGCATAGTCTTAGAATAAGGGGCTGCTCTTTCAAAACTGAGATGAGGAGGAACTACTTCACTCAGAGGGTGGTAGGTCCATGGAATATGCTGCCCCAAAAAGCTGTAGAAGCTACATCATTACATAAATTTAAAACAGAAATAGACAGTTTCCTAGAAGTAAAGGGAATTAAGGGTTACGAGGAGCGGACAGGAATTTGGACATGAGTCTAGGTTCGGATCGGACATGGCCCTGTGGGTAGCGGAGCGGGCCCAGGGGCCGTGTAGCCTGATCCTGCTCCTATTTCGTGTGTCTAATTCTGTTAGATTCAGGAGATGGTTCTGTGATAGTAGATTGGCGGTTAGGATCAGATCAGCCATGATCTTATTGAATGGCGGAGCAGGCTCGAGGGGCCGATTGGCCTACTCCTGCTCCTATTTCTTATGTTCTTATGTTCTTATTATGTCCTGGTACCAAGAAAGAAAGAGTAGATGCTGAAATGTGGAGCAAAATTTTGTAATATCGATTGAAAATGTTTTGAGTGAATTGTGAAGTGACTGAAATGCAGATCTACATCGGAAAATATAAATATAGAGCTGAAGCTGAAGATTTGGAGGGGTGAGCTTTTTGGATGAAAACAGTATGATGTATTGAAAGTGGCCATGATGCAGTGGAAGCTCCTGATGCGAGCAGCAGAGGAGCCGGCGTTGTGCTTGCATGGGAGTTGGTGGACAGGACAGGAGAGAAGCAGAGCGGTTGTTGGAGGAAGATGATGGGCAGGATTAGGAGACAGAATAGGGACTAGTACGCTTCTATTTTTACTCACATTGGAAGTGTGCAGCTTGGCTTGCTGAGTCAGTGCTTCACTTGTTATTTTTCCAAAAGTGGGAGATAAAACTGTAACATTGCTGCACATCGAAGATGCTGGAAAATGATCTGGGAGGCATGATGGTGGGTTAGTGGCAGCTTGGCTAAGGAATTGGCTTAACCCACCAGTTCCACATCATTAGCTTTGTGTTTACAAGCTTATACTTACTGCACAAGCACCTTTTCCAGTAGCTTTATGGACTATGTATTGAGACTCACTGAAGTTGAAGAATAATGATTTTCATTCACTTTTAATGTAATTCAATCATGAATAATCATGTTTTTATATTTTTCCCTGTAAAAACCATTAATTAAATATTATGTGTGTGTGCTATGCCACCTTGGTACCAGTAGTTAAACTTACATGACAATCAAATACTTCACTGGCATCTATAAAGATTTTAAATGAAGGAAAGATGACCGTTTGATATGCACAAAGTAAGAGAAGCTTAATTAACATTTGCAGCTAATATTTCTTTATTTTGCAGCTGAACATGAACTCCGCCCCGACATTCATGCATTTTCCACCAAAAGGCAAACCCAAGAGAGCTGATACCTTTGACCTACAGCGAATTGGATTTGCAGCTGAGCAGCTTGCAAAGTGGATAGCTGACAGAACTGATGTGCACGTAAGTTCTTTGAAAATATTTAATAAAGTAAAAGTTCCACTCATTTTCATTCCAATGGAATTCCTGCTTCACTTAGAATGTTGTTAATCTTTGTGAATCTTTGCTATTGCTGTTTTATACAGTAAATTGTTCATTGTCTTTTACCTTAATATGGCTCTGCCTGGTGGAATTGATAACATTTCATTCTCTATGTTGCCCTAATGCAGAACTATTTGGTGTGAGCAAGGATTCATTCACACACTAACCTTAGCATTACAAAGCTGGTGTGTAAATAGGAAATCTTGCTAGCAATCTGACTACAGATAGCACTAGAACATTGGAAGGGAAACCCCAAGGCTAGTTTCATACCCAGACAGAGGACCCAGGACACTGTACAAACATAGTACACTGTCGTTTGGGTTCAGAAGTGCACAGTACTGAGTCGTCAGAATGTCCAAACCAGGAACTAAAATTGAGTTTGAAAGAGCTGGTATAAATTGTAACTTGAAACCTGCTACAAATTTGAGTTCTTTTGTAGTTCTTTTGGAGATGTTTCCGTACACCCTAATATTGATTTTTTTTTCAGTCCCAACTGTAATTCACCTAAAGAGAGATATAAATGACAGCTTGATTATGAGATGAATTTATCCTTTTTTTCCAGATTCGTGTATTCAGGCCCCCTAACTACTCAGGCACCATCGCTTTGGCTCTTCTCGTTTCACTTGTCGGGGGATTATTGTACCTACGGAGGAATAACCTGGAATTCATCTACAACAAGACTGGATGGGCCATGGCTGCCCTGGTATGTATGCAGATTACCATGGAATTGTTAGATTAATTACAGGTAATGGTACAATTCCAAGTCTTTCTTGCACAGTTAGAGATATTGGGCTAAGTGCTAACATTAATTGTGGTAGTTTTTAAGTTTTTCTCTAGTGTTTGACAGGCTGTTTGTGTGTCTGTCTTTCTCTCTGTCTCATTCTCTCTCTGTCTTTCACATGCACTCACACATATACATTTGACCTATTTCTCCCCTGGTCGTGCCACAAGAACATCCATCCTCCAGCCAGGAATGCATGTCAGTCCGAGCTACAGGTTTCTGCCTTTGATTGTTAACATCCCACATGTTTAGTCAGCAAGAATTTCAATTCAAGCAACTTGAGTATCTTTGTAGCAGGCTGTCTTCATTTCAAAAGAACACCTTACCTCAGTGCATTTTTCAGCTGAACCCAACAAAACGTATCCAATCAAGGCTGAAGTGAGGTATCCTTGGTATTTGACCTAATAAATATCTGGTTGGAAATATTTTTTTGCTACTATTGAGTTCCACCTTCATTGTTGGATTTCTTTTTTGCACATAAGGCCTGATTTTAACCTGAAATGGGAATCGGACAGGGGGCAAAGCGAGCACTCAAACTCCCTGACTTCAGCAGAGTAGACAATTTTAACACCTGGGCCTCATCTACATGCCACGGGTCAGTTGCCCGCTTGTGAAGAGGCAGCTGGCTGACTCTGAGGGCAGGATTTTCATTGGACCGTGGAGGCGGGATTGGAGGCGTGTGGGGGGTTAAAATCTCGAAATCGGGGGGCACAAACCCATCCCGCCCCCAACCCGCCTCCATGCCAGTTTCAAAGGAGGTGGATACCCGACCTGTGCTGGGACGTGCCTCCCTGAGGCGGGAAGGGGATTAGTGCCAATTAACTGCATGTTAACAGGTAGTTAACGGGCAGTTTTTAGCCTAATCCCTATTTTTATTGCTGAAATGTGGGATTCCCGACGGCTCCAAACCACGCCAAGTTAGTGAGGCGGACCGTCGGGCTGAAGGGCTTGGAGGGTTCAAGATGTCCGGTGTTCAGGTGAGTGATGGGTGCATGAGTGCAGAGGTAAGTGTGTTTGGTGTCTGTAAAGTGTTTAAAGAAGTTTTACTTACATTTACTTACCTTTACAGCCTTCCTTCCTTCAGGTCTTGGGAGTCCCTCATCTCACCGGCACAGAAAGCAGAATGGCCGCGAGCTGTCAAAAGTTGCAGCATTCAGCTTTCTGTTCTGGAGAGATCTCTAAATCAGCCTGAGAGGAAGGAATTAATTTAGAGTACAGATTGTCAGTGTTTGACAGCTTCAAAGAGCTGTCAAACGCTGATATTTCATCTGTCAAAAGCTCGTGACAGATGAAATGTCAGTTTGTGACGTCACCTGGGCGGGCTCAACAAGGTCAATCAAGTGAAAGTCGCGTGGGTTGGCCACAACTCGATGGAGGCAGGACTACAACCCCGAAAGTTGTAGTCCCGCCTGCTACACGCCTCCAGTATCAAAATCCAGCCCTGAATGTTGGGCAGCAGGAGGAATAGTCTCTGGCACTCAGGGAGGGTGTTTCAGGAGGGTCTTGCAATCGGGAAGGGGCCAGACCTTCCTTGTGGGGCCCGGAGGAGAACTCCCCATAAGGTAAGCAAGAACTTTTTTTTTCAATAAAACTTACCTCTTTGGGCCCATGCTATCTGCACCTGGCAGGAAAGCCACAATGGCTGCCCCTCTCAGGCCAGAGTTAAAATTGCAGTCGGGGTCCGATGATATCATCGATCCTGATTTGCATATTTACAGAAGGACCCCATTGGTTTCCATCTCTAGACTGAGAACGGAGCGGGACGTCACTAGGTAAATTACCCAGCCGATTTTAACTGCTTGCTGGTCCGGTTTGTTCCGGGCGGACAGACTTAAAATCACCCCGCTAGAAACACAGTGGCTGAGTCTTAATCCTAGTTCTTCTGAGGATGGGCCCACACCAAAAAGCTGCCCCTAATTTGGCAATAAGTGGGAGACCTCACTCAGGTGGGTGGTGTGGGAATCGAAAAAGTATCACACTAGTGCAAGAGTGAATGTTCTTCTGTGGCACACTGATGGGGCAAAGCAAAGGGTACAGTACACCGCATCTGACTGTGCTTTACCAGATCTGGGAGATCTTGATACTGACACTGCTGCTTGAAATGGAAAGTATCCACGTCCATTTTCCATCAAGAATGTACCTCACCTGTATTAACACAAAAACATCATATAAAAGTAATTTTCTTTTTAAAAAAACATGTCGGGGTTATTTCTTTTGGAGTTTAAAGGGCGGAAACTGCACAGAAACTGCACCGGAGGAGGCGGACCTGTGTGGGAGTGGCAGCGGGACCTGAGAGAAGGTGGAGCGGCCATAAAAGTGCGCTGCAGAGGACGCCCGACACCGGAGGAGGTGGACCTGTGTGGGAGCGGCAGCGGGACCTGAGAGAAGGCGGAGCGGCCATAAAAGTGCGCTGCAGAGGAGGCCCGACACCGGAGTGCTGCGAGTTGGGAAAGAGTCCAAGAGCGCGAGCAGTCAAACAACAACTGTGAAACCGCTAAAGTGATGTCACAACCAGGGAAGGAGCTGATTGGTAAGTAGGACCTGGTGAGTATTTCTACAGTCCAGTCATTGAAGTAAAAGTAAGGTCTCTAGTTTAGAGTAAATAGTGTTTAAAGGCAGTAAGGTCCTTAGTGTATTTAATATTCTTTAACTTAAAGGAAGTAAAGGGAATAAATTAAGGGTAGGACATGGCAGAGCAGCTCGGCAGCGTGGAGTGCTCTTTCTGTACTATGTGGGAAGTCAGGGACACTTTCGGTGTCCAGGGCAAACACATGTGCAGAAAGTGTCTCCAGCTGCAGCTACTCGAAATCCGCTGAGATCTTCGTGGCTAGCACGTTTAACAAGGTGGTCACACCGCAGGGAAAGAGTGCACAGGCAGACAGGGAATGGGTGACCGCCAGACAGAGTAAAAGAACTAGGAAGATAGTCCCCTGGGTCCATCTCCCTCTCCAACAGATTTTCCATTTTGGATACTGCTGGGGGAGATGGTTTCTCAGGGGAATGCAGCAAGAGCCAAGTCCGTGGCACTACGAGTGGCTCCGCTGCACTGGAGGGGAGGAAAAAGAGTGGGAGAGCAATAGTGATAGGGGATTCTATCATAAGGGGAACAGACAGATGTTTCTGTGGTCGCAGACGTGACTCCAGGATGGTATGTTGCCTCCCTGGTGCCAGGGTCAAGGATGTCACTGAACGGCTGCAGGGCATTCTGAAGGGGGCGGGCGAACAGTCAGAGGTCGTGGTTCACTTTGGTACCAACGACATGGGTAGAAAGAGGGATGAGGTCCTGCAACAAGAATTTAGGGAGCTAGGTTGCAGATTAAAAAGCAGGACCTCAAAGGTTGAAATCTCTGGATCACTCCCGGTGCCACGTGCTAGTGAGTATAGGAATAGGAGGATAGAGCAGATGAATGCGTGGCTAAAGAGTTGGTGCAGGAGGGAGGGCTTTAGTTTCCTGGATCACTGGGTCTGCGTCTGGGGAAGGTGGGACCTGTACAAGTCGGACGGGTTGCACCTGAGCCGGAACGGGACCAACATCCTTGCAGGGAGGTGTGCTAGTACTGTTGGGGGAGGGTTTAAACTAACTTGGCAGGGGGATGGGATACGGAGTGGAGCTCTAGTACGGGGTGATGCACAGCCAAATATAGAGGAAAAAACAAGTCAGCCTGGAAGGCAGAGCAAATATGTAACGGCACAAGGGAGTATGGCAAGGCTGGATGGCATTTATTTTAATGCAAGGAGTCTTGCGAGTAAGGCAGATGAATTGAAGGTGTTGATGAACACATGGGAGTATGAAATTGTTGTTATCACAGAGACATAGTTGAGGGAGGGGCAGGACTGGCAGCTCAATATTCCAGGGTATAGAATCTTCAGGTGAGACAGAGGGGGTTGTAAAAGAGGAGGGGATGTCGCAATATTAATCAAGGAGTCAATTACTGCTTAAGGAGGGATGATATCTTAGCAGGTTCCTCTAATGAGGCCATATGGGTAGAACTTAAAAACAAAAAGGGGGCAAGCACTTTGCTGGGAGTGTACTATAGGCCCCCAAACAGTCAGGGGGAGATAGAGGAACAAATATGCAGGCAAATCTCAGAGAAGTGTAGAAATAATAGGGTAATAATAGTAGGCGATTTCAACTTCCCCAATATTAACTGGGATAGTCAGAGTGTGAAAGGCTTAGAGGGTGCGGAATTCTTAAAGAGCAGGAGAGCTTTTTGAGCCAGCATGTAGAAAGTCCTTTAACAGAGGGGACGGTACTGGACCTAATTCTAGGGAATGTAGCCGGGCAATCGGTAGAAGTGTCATTAGGAGAGCATTTTGGTGACAGTGACCATAATTCGGTGAGATTTAAGGTAGCCATGGAAAAGGACAAAGATGGACTGGAAATAAAGGTTCTAAATTGGGGGAAGGCCGATTTCAATATGATACGGCAGGGTCTGGCCAAAGTAGACTGACTTGTAGGAAAATCCACATCAGAGCAGCGGGAGTCATTCAGAAAGGAATTAGAGAGAGTACAACACCAACATGTTCCCGTAAAGGTCAAGGGTGGGACCAACAAGCCCAGGGAACCCTGGATGACAAGGGATATACAAGAATGGATTAGGAAAAAAAGGGAGGCTTTTGGCAGATACAAAGGACTAAAAACAGTGGAAGCCCTAGAAGAGTATAGAAAGTGCAGGGGGTACTTAAAACAGAAATTAGGAGAGTGAAGAGGGAGCATGAAAAAACACTAGCGGGCAAAATAAAGGAACATCCCAATGTGTTTTATAAGTATATTAAGGGCAAGAGGATAACCAAGGAAAGAGTAAGGCCCATTAGGGACCAAAGTGACAATCTGTGTGTAGAGCCGGAAGATGTGGGTGAGCTTTTAAATGAATATTTTGTATCGGTGTTATAGTAATCTGGGATGTAATGTTTAAGTTATCCACCAGATGGAGCCAAATATTAAGGGATCACATTCACCAGTGTTTAAGGTAATGGGTCATGTACTCAATGTCCTGGTACACCAGTTATTAAGGTAACGTGGCATTACATTATGGGTATGACTCAGAGGTGAATCCTCCATCTTGCCATCGGGCAGTTAGAATTGTGTGTTTTGCTTGCAGCCTGTATGAGATGTTTCTCTGCTACACCGGGTAATTAAACAGTTGGGTTTTGTTCCTAATAACTCGCTTCTCTCAGTTTCTGACCTTACCACTCGGATATCACATATTGGCGACGAGGATCAACAGATCACATCTTGAAGAAAAAAAAAGAGCACTGAATAGAGGATCATGGCTGCTACGGTAGGAAAGATCTCTGCTTTTGATGTTCAGACGCAGGCCTGGGATGAATACTGCGAGTTGCTGATGCATTTCTTTGAAGCAAATGATATAGATGATGTCGGAAAAAGGAGAGCTATTTTGCTCACTTCTGTGGGAAGTCAGACGTATAGTTTAATGAGAAACTTATGCAGTCCTGAAAAGCCTGGAGACAGTACATTTGCTAACTTAGTGGCCTTGCTAAAGGACCATTTCAATCCCAGACTGAGTGAGATTGTACAACGTTTCAAATTTAATTCACGGAACAGAAAACCGGGAGAGACTGTATTGGATTATGTAGCGGTGTTGCGAAAATTGGCACACGATTGCAATTACGGGAACAACCTGAAAGAAATGCTGAGAGATAGGCTAGTTTGCGGGATCATGGATGATCGAATGCAGCGGAGATTATTGTCCGAGACTGCGCTTACGTATGAAAAAGCGTTGGAACTTGCTCAAGCCATAGAGACAGCGAACCGAGATGTAAAAGAAATACAAGGTTCTGACTGGGCTACTACAAAGCAAGTTGCAGGTCAGGTTGTTGTGCACAAGTTAAATATGCATCAGAAACCAGAACGTGAGCATGGGAAGGCATGTTATAGATGCAATGGCGATCACCTGGCGAGGGAATGCAGGTTTCTGGAGGAAAAGTGCCACAAGTGTGGGAAAAAAGGACACATAAAACATGCATGCAGGGCAAAAGCAATCGTGGAGGAATACAAACCAAAAGGGGGAGGAAAGCAAAACCTAGGAAGAGGAGTGAAAAAACAGGGAGCACATCACATCAGCGGAGAAGCTGAGAAAGAAGACAACATGTTCATAATGCATAGTATGGTAGAGAACATTCCAAAAGTGGATCCTATCACTTTGCAACTGACAATAAATGACTCTAAGGTCAACTTTTAAGTGGATACAGGATTCAGCGTAACCATAATGAACAGGGAGGAGTACTCAAAATTGTGGAACCGTGCAAAAGTTCCAGAGTTAAAGTCTTGCTCTATGCAGCTTAAAACATATACCGGTGAACGAGTGGCGACATTGGGTACAGCTACTGTGACTGTGCAACACAGGGACACAGTGGAACAGCTACCTGTAGTTGTAGTATCGGGTTTCGGACCAAACTTGTTAGGTCGGGGCTGGATACAAGAACTTAAATTAGATTGGGGAGCAATAAATCAAATAGAGGGAGGCAAACAGTTATCTTTGCAAGAAGTGTTGATAAAACATGAGAACGTGTTCAAGGAAGAACTTGGCACATTTAATGGCCCCCCAGCTAAGATTTATGTAGACAAGGAGGCACTGCCAAGGTTTTTTAAACAACGACCTGTGCCGTATGCCATGAAACCGAAGGTAGAGGCTGAGCTTGACCGTCTTTTGAGAGAGAACATTCTGGAACCCGTGAAATGTTCAGAATGGGCAGCTCCCATTGTACCTGTTTTAAAACCGGACAATTCAGTAAGACTGTGGAGATTATAAATTGATAGTAACTAGGGTGTCTAAACTAGAACAGTATCCTATTCCTAAAACAGAGGATCTCTTTGCGAACCTGGCTGGAGGGAAGAAATTCACAAAGCTGGATATGAGTCATGCATACTTGCAGATTACACTGGATGAGGAATCCAAGAAGTATGTAACCATAAATACACACAAGGGTTTGTTTACCTATAACCGCTTACCATTCAGTGTCTCATCTAGTCCAGCTATTTTCCAGAGGACTATCGAGGGTGTACTGCAAGGGATCCCACATGTTTCAATCTATCTGGATGACATTCTGGTGACGGGAAGAACCGACCAGGAGCATCTGAGCACTCTGAGAGAGGTACTACAAAGATTGGATAAGGCTGGGTTACGGCTCAAGAGGAGTAAGTGCACTTTCCTGGGGAATGAGGCCGTGTTCCTGGGACACAGAGTGGATGCCACCAGGCTCCATCCAATCAAGGAGAAGGTACAAGCACTGTAGGAGGCCCCAGCTCCTACCAATGTGACTGAGTTAAAAGCTTGCCTGGGACTGCTAAACTATTATAACAGATTTTTACCAAACTTGGCAACAGTGTTAGCACCTCTTCACAAGCTTCTGCGTAAGGAGACACAGTGGCAGTGGGAAGAGGAACAGAGGGTTTCATTTGAACAGTCCAAGAAACTGATGCTGTCCTCGGATGTGCTGGTTCACTACAATGCAGAGAAAGACATCATTCTCTCTTGTGATGCTTCACCTTACGGGGTGGGGGCGGTTCTTTCACACAGCTTGGAAGATGGAACAGAAAGACCAATAGGGTTTATGTCTCGAACTCTGACACCGGCAGAAAAAAACTATTCCCAGTTAGATAAAGAGGGGTTAGCAGTAATGTTTGGGTTACAGAAGTTCCACAAGTACATATATGGCAGGAAATTCACCATATGCACCGATCATAAACCTCTTCTATCTCTTTTTAATGAAATGAAAGCAGTACCACAGATGGTGTCACCCCGGATCCAGAGATGGGCAGTGACGTTGAGAGCATATGAGCATGTCATCGTTTACAAGACGGGCAAGTACCATGGGAACACAGATGCCTTGAGCCGTCTTCCACTGCCAGGTACACCTATCCGTGCAGCTCCAGAGGACAGAGTTTTGATGTTGGAGGACACGGACACGGCAATTATGACCGCAGAACAAGTAAGGACATGGACCGGTAAAGATCCAGTACTGTCGAGAGTCCAAGAATATGTGATGAGGGGTTGGCCACAGCATCCGGAAGGGACTAATTTCACAGCTTACAGTGTCAGGAAGACAGAGCTGAGTGTGCAGGATGGTTGCGTGTTGTGGGGAGCACGAGTGATTATTCTACAGCCAGCACGACAGTCTATCCTAGGGCAACTACATCAGTGTCATCCTGGAGTTTCGCGTATGAAAGCCTTGGCAAGGAGTTACTTGTGGTGGCCAAAGCTAGATGAGGAGATAGAAAATCTAGTCAAGACATGCAGCACTTGTCAAGTACACAGGAAGGCACCAGCAGCGGCTCCTCTCCACCCCTGGGAGTGGCCGGATAAACCATGGAGAAGATTACATGTAGATTATGCAGGTCCATTCATGGGAAAGATGTTCCTCATAATCATTGATGCACATTCCAAATGGATGGATGTGTATCCTGTAAATTCTGCTTCATCAACTGTTACTATAGACTGCCTGCGTAGGCATTTTAGTAATCAAGGGCTACCGGAGATCGTAGTATGTGACAATGCCACATGTTTTGTGAGTACCGAAACAAAAGAGTTCATGAGAAACAATGGCATAGTGCACGTGACCTCAGCTCCATATCATCCGTCTTCAAATGGACTTGCGGAGAGAGCCGTACAAACATTTAAGGAGATGATGAAAAAAAGTGCGGAAGGGAGTTTGGTAACCAAGGTGTCACGAGTTCTGTTCAGCTGCAGAATAACAGCTCAATCTACCACAGGACATCGACTACGCTCCACTCTTGACCTGGTTCACCCAGATCTAAAAAGGAAGGTGGAAAACCGACAAATAAAACAAAAGGAGAACCATGACAGAAGGACAAAGAGCCGCAGTTTTGGAGAAGGAGATGCGGTCCTTACCAGGAATTTCAGTTATGGTCCAAAATGGATTCCTGGCATCATAGACTCAATACCGGTCCAGTATCATATACGGTCATGGTGGGAACTGGTCAGGTAGTACGCAGACATGTAGATCAGATACTGACCAGACAAGGGGAAATCGAACTGGAGGTTCCAGAGGAGATGTCGGAGGACAAGTTGGGCCTCAGTTATCCAAATGCATCGGTGGTACCACCACCACGAACAGAGCCAGTTCCACCTGGACCCCTTCGTCAAGAGGAAACCATCGTAGCAGAGTCAGATACTCTGAGTACTGCTCAGGAGCAGCAGGTGGCTCTACCACAACCAAGCAGGGACTTGACTGTAAGACGTTTACCAAGGACTCACAAGCCACCAGAGAGATTGATAATGACCTGCTAGATTCATTCAGTATGGACTATCGTTAAAGGAGTTTCCTTATGGGACTTTTTAAGAATGTTGTTAAGAAATTGATGTTCAACTTAAGAGGGGAGGGGTATAGTAATCTGGGATGTAATGTTTAAGTTATCCACCAGATGGAGCCAAATATTAAGGGATCACATTCACCAGTGTTTAAGGTAATGGGTCATGTACTCAATGTCCTGGTACACCAGTTATTAAGGTAATGTGGTATTGCATTATGGGTATGACTCAGAGGTGAAATCTCCATCTTGCCAGCCTATAAGAAATGTTTCTCTGCTACACCGGGTAATTAAACAGTTGGGTTTTGTTCCTAATAACTCGCTTCTCTCAGTTTCTGACCTTACCACTCGGATATCACAGGTGTTCACTATGGAGAAGGACGATGTAGGCATAGAAATCAGGCAGGAGGATTGTGATATACTTGAACAAATTAGTATTGAGAGGGAGGAGGTACTAGCGGTTTTAGTGGGCTTAAAAGTGGATAAATCCCCAGGCCCAGACAAGATGTATCCCAAGCTGCTGTGTGAGGCAACGGAGGAGATTGCAGGGGCTCTGACACAAATTTTCAGAACCTCTCTGGCTACAGGGGAGGTGCCAGAGGACTGGAGAACAGGTAATGTAGTATCATTATTTAAGAAGGGTAGTAGGGATAAACATGGGAATTACAGGCCAGTGAGCTGAACATCAGTGGTAGGGAAATTATTGGAAAAAATTCTGAGGGACAGAAATAGTCTCCACTTGGAGAGGCAAGGATTAATCAGTGATAGTCAGCATGGCTTTGTCAGGGGGAGATCATGTCTAACAAATTTGATTGAATTTTTCGAGGGGGTGACTAGGTGTGTGGATGAGGGTAGTGCAGTTGATGTAGTCTACATGGACTTCAGTAAGGCTTTTGCCAAAGTCCCGCATGGGAGACTGGTCAATAAGGTAAGAACCCATGGGATCCAGGGCAATTTGGCACATTGGATCCAAAATTGGCTTAGTGGCAGGAGGCAGAGGGTGATGGTCGAAGGGATCGGTGCTGGGTCCTTTGCTGTTTGTAGTGTACATTAATGATTTAGATATGAATGTAGGAGGTATGATCAGTAAGTTCGCAGATGACACGAAAATTGGTGTAGTGGTAAATAGCGAGGAGGGAAGCCTCAGGCTACAGGACGATATAGATGGGTTGGTCAGATGGGCAGAACAGTGGCAAATGGAATTTAACCCTGAAAAGTGTGAGGTGATGCATTTTGGGAGGACTAACAAGGCAAGGGAATACACAATGAATGGTAGGACCCTAGGCAGGACAGAGGATCAGAGGGGCCTTGGTGTGCATGTACATGGATCCCTGAAGGCAGCAGGACAGGTAGATAAGGTGGTTAAAAAGGCATATGGGATACTTGCCTTCATTAGCCAAGTCATAGAATATAAGAGCAGGGAGGTTATGATGGAGCTGTACAAAACGTGAGTTAGGCCACAGCTGGAATACTGTGTGCAGTTCTGGTCACCACACTATAGGAAGGATTTGATTGCATTGGAGAGGGTGCAGAGGAGATTCACCAGGATGTTACCTGGGCTGGAGCGCGTCAGCTATGAAGAGAGACTGGACAGGCTGGGGTTGTTTTCCTTCGAGCAAAGAAGGCTGAGGAGGGACCTGACTGAGGTGTACAAAATTATGACAGGCATAGATAGGGTAGATAGAAAGGAACTTTTCCCCTTAGTTGAGGGCTCAGTAACCAGGGGGCATAGTTTCAAGGTAAGGGGCAGGAGGTTTAGAGGGGATTTGAGGAAAACATTTTTCACCCAGAAGGTGGTTGGAATCTGGAACTCACTGCCTGAAAGGGTGGTAGAGGCAGGAACCTTCACAACATTCAAGAAGCATTTAGATGAGCACTTTAAACGCCATAGCATACAAGGCTACGGACCAAGTGCTGGAAAATTGGATTAGAACAGATAGGGCTTGATGGCCGGCGTAGACACGATGGGCTGAAGGGCCTCTTTCTGTGCTGTATAACTCTGTGATGAAGAGTGCATCCCAGAGCAAATGTCAAGACCAATGCCACTGAATTGACATATTTAGCAGAGTTGGGGGAAGCTCCCCTTATTTCCTTTTGAATAACTGGTGCCCCAGCCACTAAGGGTGCTTTAGGATATCCTCCTGCTCTCACTGGCTCCAATTTGCAGCATAATTTGCCAGTTCGAGGGGCGGGACAGTGAAAGAACTTCATGCCTCCAGCAGCTTTTTTTGTAAGAGGGCCATATTTAAATAATTTTATAATTGTTCTTAATTGTGGAACCGTTAATTTGGAGATTGCCCATGCGCTAAATATTCAACAACAGAAGTTTTTAGCTGACTGAGCAAAAGAAAACTGACAAGCATCTGCACAGGTGCACTTTAAAGTGTTTTTAAGGATTCTTATTCCTTGCATTTCCCTGATTATCGATTTAAAATGGACAAATCAGGCCAGCACAGGTTATCCATTATCAAGGCCTGTACTGTATAGGACTAATTTTCTGAGAAGCTGCTGAATACGCAGGTGTCATGTGTGGGTCGGGATATCAGGCCTCTGATCTCATGCTGCTTCTGCATTGTGTCCACTTTTTCTTTGGACAATTTTGAAATTTTCACATTGGACACACTGCAATCAAGTAAAACCCACAATATGGTCCTTGGCACTAAAAACTGGGAGTTTGAGGGAAAGGGTCTAGCTGGCTGAAATTACTTATTTAAAAGGGGAAGAGTTGACAAAGCCTATATATTTCTGATTTTTCTTTGCGCCATTTTGGTGAGGAGATAATGCTGTGTGCTAGCTTGGCACACGGTCTTGAGAATGTAGCTAATAGACAGTTACATTGGTGTCACATCTTCTGTGAAAGAGTATTAGTGATGTGCATGAAGATACTTGCACTTATCTTGGCACATCCTTTCCTGCCATTAAATGTATTTCTCATCTGCTCACAGGTCCATAAAACTGGAAGACTGCATTGACTTTTATGTCTGCATCCTCCCATGCCACCTATGCCTCTGCCTTCAGCCGGGGTGGCGGGGGGGAGTGGTGGGCACTCTCCTTCACTACCCCTCCTACAAGAGAAAGCTGTTTCCATCATTACACCAATATCCTGCCGTAGGAGCTGTTGCAGTGCCTGTCCTGGGACAACGTCCGGCTCACAGCCAAAGTCATCGAGTCGCTGAAAGTGGCACTGGGCCCTGACTCCACTAGGTGTATCAAGGAGGCTCAAGCACGTGGGGTGATCCCGTCCAAACTGACCCCCGTTCGGACGGAATTCCTCATCGGCGCCCGGCCCCGAAACCCCCTCTCGGGAACCGGCGCCTCACAACTTGAGCCATCTCCGGGAAATGCCCTCCATACCTTTTCATTCTACACGGAGGGGTTTCCTGTACGGGCTGCTCCTGCACACTCTCCACTTTGCCATCTTCGTCTGCTGTCCGGACATGCCTTGGCGCACCACCTTGCCGTCAGGCGGAGGCGGGGGCCCCCAATAGAGGGCTCGCTACGCAGGAGTCCTCCCTTTATCTGTTGGGAACTTGGCCTGGAGGGTGTTACACGGCGCAGTCCCGTGCAATAAAGTTTTAGGCATGTTCACAGACTCCCAGGCCGCCTGCCTTTTCTGCAGCCTGGAGGTGTCTGTTTTCCATGTATATATGGAGTGTGAGAGGTTGCAGCCCCTCTTCCATTATTTGAAGGGGCTGCTCCTTGATTTTTGGCTGCACTTCAGTCCCACGCTCCTGATCTTTGGTCACCCGGTGCAGAGGGGAGTGGGCAGATCGGAGGACCTCCTCATCGGACTGCTCCTGGGCATGGCCAAAGTGGCCATTAATTGATCCAGGCAGCGGGCGGTCGAGGGGTTCGTTTGGCCCGACTGCCTGCCTCTCTTCCACGGCCACGTTTGCGCCCGGGTGGCCCTGGAGATGGAGCACGCGGTGTCCGCCGGCACGCTCGAGGCCTTCCGCGCCCGGTGGGCGCCACGGGGACTGGAATGCATCATCACCCCGGCCAACACAATTTTAATTTAGTTTGTTAAGTTTCATTTAATGGTTTATTAGTTACAGTTTATTTGTTTTAGTGTGCACCAATCAAAAGAGCACACCAATATCTTCAACATTTGCTGCCGCTCCATCTTCAACCAGCTGCAGCATGCTCTTCTGCCTTTTAAGGGCAAGCATGTACCTTTAAGAACAGCTGATTCATGCAATATTTTGATTGGCAGCCAATCTGACTCCCTGCACATGGTTACCATGTGTCAGGAGGCAATTCCAATTGGGCGAGTGGTCTAAATTGGAAAATTGGGTCAGGCCAGCTTCTTACGCTGCTGGAACAGGCATTCACAGTGGCAGTTTTGCTGAGATTGGAAAATTGGGGCTTATAAATTGGGAAAATGAATGAGTATAATAAAAAGGACTATCAAAGTGGAAATTCATAATTGGTGCATACTTATTTTTCCACAGTGTGTGGTATTTGCCATGACTTCTGGACAAATGTGGAATCACATTCGAGGCCCCCCATATGCCCATAAGAACCCACAGAATGGACAAGTGGTAAGTGCTTTGCAATTAAAAAATAAAATGTGATAGAAGTGAATTCAGATTTTAACATAGTTGAGACTTAGGCGGTTTCTGTGTAATGATCTTGTTAAAAAAAAAAGGTTATTAGCTTTACATTTTGGAAATTGCATAGTCTCCTGTAACATTTCTTTGATATTTTTGGGATAAAGATATTGAACTGGTCTTATTGGGAATGTGTGTTGTGATACTTCATTGGCATATTCAACTTGACGATGGTGAAAAGAGTTCTAACGCATTGATATGCTAAACTTTAGCTCCACCACTATTCACTTCTATATGGTTGATTTAGATTGCTGGACTTACGTTGAGCAGAAACTTAAGTCTTGCCTAAAAGACGAGCTTATATTCAATAGTAGCAGTTAGTGCAGCATTAGCAGGTTTTGTACTGTGAAGATTACCACCACTCACCCCACTCCCTCTTCCCTCAGGTAATGTCTGTCAGCACATAATTTTAGCAGCTGTCTGAGGCTGGAGCTTGGAAAGTGATGTGTGGCACAGCTTTTTAAAAAATGGAAATTCATTGGTTGTGGAGGTTTGTGTCCGACATAAATGCTGGTGCATGTGTGTTGCAAGTGGGTTTCACAGCATTGTATTTGTGGCATGACTGACATTCACATAATTATTTATGGTACATTTGGAGGCTAACGCATTGAAAAAAATAAATGTTGAGTGGGTACTTCTAGAAAGCCTAAAACACTGAGCGCAAATCATTGGGCTGGACCTCTCGCGCAGCCGGCTCACCGGCTTTTCAATAGGACAAACCGCACATGATTTTGATTTGGCCGTGCAGCCCCTTAAAGGGGCCTTGCACCCAAAAAAAAATTAATGGTAACATTGGCCCCAGACGGTTCAATCTTTATTGATAGGTATAACCTCTCAGACCTCTCAGTTCTGTTATCATTCTAGTAAATCTTTTTGCACCTTCTCCAGTGCCTCTATATCCTTTTCACAATATGGAGACCAGAACTGTTCACAATACACCAAGTGTGGTCTAACCAAGGTTCTATGCAAGTATAACATAAATTCTCTGCTTTTCAATTCTATACCCCAAGAAATAAACCCCAGGGCTTTGTATGGTTTTTTTTATGGCCTTATTAACCTGCATCACAACTTTTAGTGATTTGATATTTTAAATATGAAAATAAAATAGTTGTAAAGACTTCACTATAACTTTAAAATGGACAGGTTAATGGTTTTCTTTTCCATCCTTGTTTTCAAATCCCTTCATGGCCTCGCCCCTCCCTATCTGTAACTTTCTCCAGCCCTACAAGCCTTCGAGATCTCTGCGCTCTTCCAATTCTGGCCTCTTAAGCAGCTCCGATTTTTATCGCTCCACCATTGGCAGCTGTGCATTCAGCTGCCTGGGCTCTAAGCTCTGAAATTTCCTCCCTAAACCTCTCCGCCTCTCTACCTCTCTCTCCTCCTTAAGATTCTCCTGAAAATCTACCTTTTTGACCAAGCTTTTGGTCATCTGTCCTGATATTGCCTTCTATGGCTCGGTGTCAAAAGCGTTTTTATTGATACTGCTCTTGTTGAGTGCCTTGGGATGCTTTGCTACACTAAATGTGCTCTATAAACGCAAGTTGTTGTTATTGTTTCCTGAGATATCAATATTATTCACATGGGTTAAGCATTCACATATTATCACTATCAGAAATTTCTAGCTTTTATCATTCTTTTGATTCTGTCAATATTATTTATTTTCTTGTACTGGAAATCAAAATGATTACACACTACGATAATTAATTAAAAGTTAAAGAGACAAAAATGTGATTTAAAAAAAGTCAGGGAGTGTTGTATTTTGTGTCCTTAGGTGAATCTAACTGAAAGCATCCAGTCTTGTAGTCTATTTAATTATTAATTATTAACATCATTCTTCTATTTTCCTTGTTGATTGCAGTAATGCAGATGGGACAGGTTCGCTCCCATGGGGGTGGGGGCAGTGGTATTCTACTTCTCTGCATCTGGCATATACCAGGAGTGCATTAAACTTCCCCTGAAGACTACATTTGATCTTGACTCCCCATGTGCAATGCAATGAGAGCATGATTAGTTAAAAAATATATATATTATACACGAGTTAATCTCCTGTGGATTTGCACACTTTGAGTCAAAAGCAAGTCCAGTATTCAGGTCAAGCAGGTTAGAACGCAGTGGAATATATTTTTCCAGTTGAGGGAGGGGGTCAGGGATGGTGGAGGAAGCAGATGGGAGGCAGAGGAAGAGAAGGAGAGGGAGTAAGTTACTGCTCACGAGGGGAGGCAGGAATAGTTTCAAATTTTTTCTAAACTGATAACAAAAGCAAAATACTGCAGATGCTGGAAATCTGAAATAAAAACAGAAAATGCTAGAAATACTCAGCAGATCAGGCAGCATCTGTAGAGAGAGAAACAGAGTTAACATTTCAGGTCGATGACCCTTCATCAGAACTGGAAAAAGCTGGAGATGGAACAGGTTTTTAAGCAAGTGCAGGGGCAGGGAAAGGGGGGAGGGGAGGAAAGAACAAAAGGGAAGGATCTGTGATAGGATGGAAGGCAGGAGAGATTAAGAGACAAAAGTGATGATGGTGCAAGGCAAAAGGAGATGGTAATAGGACAAGTTAAGAAACAAAAGATGGCTCTAGATGAAGTGTAAATGGCGAGGGCAGAATGAAAGACAGCTGCCATGTGAGAGAGAAAGAAAAAAATGGAAAAAAAAGATTGGGGCCAAGGTTATGGTCTGAAATTGTTGAACTCTATGTTGAGCCCAGAAGGCTGTAAGGTGCCTAATCGAAAGATGAGGTGCTGTTCCTTGAGCTTATGCTGAGCTTCAGTGGAACAGTGTAAGAGGCCGAGGATGGTGAGGTCTGAGTGGGAGTGGAGCGGAGATTTAAAGTGACAGGCGACCGGAAGCTCGTGGTCACCCTTACAGACTGAATGGCGGTGTTCCGCAAAGCGGTCACCCAATCTGCGTTTGGTCTCCCCAATGTAGAGGAGACCGTATCGTGAGCAGCGACTACAGTATATTAAATTGCAAGAAGTACAAGTAAATCGCTGTTTCACCTGGAAGGAGTGTTTGGGGCCCTGGACAGTGGGAAGGGAGGAGGTAAAAGGGCATGTGTTGCATCTCCTGCGCTTGCACGGGAATGAGCCGGGCGAAGGAGAAGGTGTGCTGGGGGTGATAGAGGAGTGGACCAGGCTGTTGTGGAGGGAGCTGTCCCTTCGGAATGCTGAAAGGGGAAGTGAGTGGAAGATGCGTTTGGTGGTGGGATCACGCTGGAGGTAGTGGAAATGGCGGAGGATGATCCATTGAATGTGGAGGCTGGTGGGGTGAAAGGTGAGGACAAGGGGAACCCTATTGTGGTTCTGGGAGGGAGGGGAAGCGGTGAGAGCAGAAGTACTGGAAATAGAACGGACATGGTCAAGGGCTGTGTCAACCACAGTAGAGGGGTGTCTTCGGTTGAGGAAAAAGGAAGACATGTCGGAAGCACTAGTATGGAAGGTGGCATCGTCAGAACAGATGCGGCGGAGACAAAGAAACTGGGAGAAGCGGGGTGGGAGGAAGTGACTACACTTCCCAGGTATCTGTGGGAGTCAATGGGCTTGTAGTGAATGTTTGTCAATAGTCTATCCCCAGAGATGGAGACAGAGAAGTCGAGGAAGGGAAGGGAAGAGTCGGAGATGGACCATGTGACCATAGACTTTTTATTTGTTCTAAACTGATTTTGGGGGGTTTGAGCTGTAAGTTTCAGCTCAGTGGGGGTTAAGGATTTGATCTTCTGTTTGTCTTCACTGGTGGTGTTGGGAGTGGGTGGCAGGACTACTTTGTCCTCAGTAGAGGACGGGGAAGGCCAGGCTTTACCTTAGTCGAGGATTTGGATTAATTTCTGCTAAGGGAAAGAGATGGATGGTTAGTAGCTGCATTTCTGTTCAAAGACTCATAGAATGGTTACAGCACAGAAGGAGGCCATTCGGCCCGTCGAGCCCAGGCAAGAGCACTTCAGCTAGTCCCAGTCCCCAGCCCTTTCCCCGTAGCCCTGCAATTTTTTTTCCTTCAGGTACTTATCTAATTCCCTTTTGAAAGCCACTATTGAACCTGCCTCCACCACCCTTTCAGGCACTGCATTCCACATCCTAACCACTCGCTGCTTAAAAAAGTTTTTCCTCATGTTGCTTTTGGTTCTTTTGCCAATCACCTTAAATCTGTATCCTCTGGTTCTCAACCCTTCCACCAACGGGAACAGTCTCTCTCTATCTACTCTGTCTAGACCCCTCGTGATTTTGAACACCTTTATCAAAGTTCCTCTTAACCTTCTTTGCTCTAAGGAGAACAACCGCAGCGTATCTAGTCTATCCACGTAACTGAAGTCCCTCATCCCTGGAACCATTCTTGTAAATCTTTCAGCACCCTCTCTAAGGCCTTCCCATTGTTCCTAAAGTACAGTGCCCAGAATTGGACACAATACTCCAGTTGAGGCTGAACCAGTGTTTTATAAAGGTTCATCGTAACTTCCTTGCTTTTGTACTATATGCCTCTATTTATGAAGCCCAGTATCCCATATGCTTTATTAACTGTTTTCTCAACCTGCCCTGCCACCTTCAATGATTTGTGTGCATATACCCCCAGGCCTTTCTGTTCATGCACCCCCTTTAGAATTGTACCCTTTCGTTTATATTGTCTCTCCTCGTTCTTCCTACGAAAATGTATCACTTCGCACTTTTCTGCGTTAAATTTCATCTGCCATGTGTCCGCCCATTCCACTAGCCTGGCTATGCCCTCTTGAAGTCCATCTCTATCCTCCTCACTGCTCACTATACTTCCAAATTTTGTGTCATCTGCAAATTTCAAAATTGTGCCCTGTACACCCAAGTCTAAGTCATTAATATATATCAAGAAAACCAGTGGTGCTAGTACTGACACCTCGGGAATGCCACTGTATATCTTCCTCCAGTCCAAAAAACAACCGTTCACCACTACTCTCTGTTTCCTGTCACTCAGTCAATTTCGTATCCATGCTGCCTCTGTCCCTTTTATTTCATGGGCTTCAACTTTGCTGGCAAGCCTATTATGTACCAGTTTATCACTTTCTTTTTTATTTGTTTTTGGGCTGTGGGCATCGCTGGCAAAGCCAGCATTTATTGCCCATCCCTAATTGCCCTTGAGAAGCTGGTGGCTAGCTGCCTTTTTGAACCGCTGCAGTCCGCGTGGTGAAGGTACTCCCACAGTGCTGTTAGATATGGAATTTCAGGATTTTGACCCAGTGACGATGAAGAATCGGCGATACATTTCTAAGTCAGGGTGGTGTGTGACTTGGAGGGGAACTTGGAGGTGGTGGTGTTCCCATGCGCCTGCTGCCCTTGTCCTTCTAGATGGAAGAGGTTGCGGGTTTGGGAGGTGCTGCCCAAGAAGCCTTGGTGAGTTGCTGCAGTGCATCTTGTAGATGGTACACACTGCAGCCACAGTACGCCAGTGGTGGAGGGAGTGAATGTTTAAGATGGTGGATGGAGTGCCAATCAAACAGGCTGCTTTGTCCTGGATGGTGTCGAGCTTCTTGAGTGTTGTTGGAGCTGCACTCATCCAGGCAAGTGGAGAGTATTCCATCACACTCCTTACATGTGCCTTGTAGATGGTGGAAAGGCTTTGGGGAGTCAGGAGGTGAGACACTCACCGCAGAATACCTAGCCTGTGACCTGCTCTTGTTGCCACAGTATTTATGTGGCTGGTCCATATAAGTTTTTGGTCAATGGTGTCCCCCAGGGTGTTGACGGTGGGGAATTCAGCGATGGTAATGCCGTTGAATGTCAAGGGGAAGTAGTTAGACTCTCGCTTGTTGGAGATAGCCATTGCCTGGCACTTCTGTGGCGTGAATGTTACCTGCCACTTATCAGTCCAAGCCTGAATGTCGTCCAGGTCTTGTTGCATGCAGGCATGGACTGCTTCACTATCTGAGGAGTTGTGAAGGGCGCTGAACACTGTGCAGTCATCAGCGAACATCCCCATTTCTGACCTTATGTTGGAGGAACGGTCATTGATGAAGCAGCTGAAGATGGTTGGGCCTAGGACACTGCCCTGAGGAATTCCTGCAGCAATGTCCTGGGGCTGTGAGGATTGACCTTCAATCACCACAACCATCTTCCTTTGTGCTAGGTATGACTCCAGCCAGTGGAGCGTTTTCCCCCCAATTCCCATTGACTAGTTTTACTAGGGCTCCTTGATGTCACACTCGGTCAAATGCTGCCGTGATGTCAAGGGATGTCATTCTCACCTCACCTCTGGAATTCAGCTGCTTTGTCCATGTTCAGGCTAAGGCTGTAATGAGGTCGGGAGCCGAGTGATCTTGGCGGAACCCAAACTGGGCATCAGTGAGCAGGCTATTGGTGAGTAAGTGCCATTTGATAGCACTGTCGATGACACCTTCCATCACTTTGCTGATGATTGAGAGTGGACTGTGGGATGGTAATTGGCCGGGTTGGATTTGTCCTGCTTTTTGTGGACACGACATACCTGGGCAGTTTTCCATACTGTCTGATAGATGCCAGTGTTGTAGCTGTACTGGAACAGCTTGGCTAGATGTATGGCTAGTTCTGGAGCACATGTCTTCAGCATGATAACCGGGATGTTGTCGGGGCCCATAGCCTTTGCTGTATCCAGTGCGCTCAGCCGTTTCTTGATATCACATGGAGTGAATCGAATTGGCTGAAGACTGGCTGCTGTGATGGAGACCTCAGGAATAGGCCGATATGGATCATCCACTTGGCACTTCTGGTGAAGATGGTTGCAAACGCTTCAGCCTTGTCTTTTGCACTCACATGCTGGGCTCCACCATCATTGAGGATGGGAATATTCATGGAGCCTCCTCCTCTCGTTAGTTGTTTAATGGTCCACCACCATTCACGACTGGTTGTGGCAGGACTGCAGAGCTTTGATCTGATCCGTTGATTGTGAGATCACTTAGCCTTGTCTATAGCATGCTGCTTCCGCTTTTTAACAAGCATGTAGTCCGGTGTTGCAGCTTCCCTAGGTTATCACCTCATTTTTAGGTACACCTGGTGCTGCTCCTGGCATGCTGTTCTGCACTCCTTATTGAACCAAGTTTGGTCCCCTGGCTTGATGGTAATTGTAGAGTGAGGGATATGCCGTGCCATGAGGTTACAGATTGTGGTGGAATACAATTCTGCTGCTGCTGATGGCCCACAGCACCTCATGGATGCCCAGTTTTGAGCTGCTAACTGTTCTGAATCTATCCCATTTAGCACGGTGGTAGTGCCACACAACACAATGGAGGGTGTCCTCAGTGTGAAGACAGGACTTCGTCTCCACAGTGACTGTGCGGTGGTCACTGCTACTAATACTGTCATGGACAGATGCATCTGCGACAGGTAGGTTGGCGAGGTCAAGTAGGTTTTACCCTTGTGTTGGTTCTCTCACCACCTGTCGCAGGCCCAGACTAGCAGCTATGTCTTTCAGGACTCGGCCAGCTTGGTCAGTAGTGGTGCTACCAAGCCACTCTTGGTGATGCACATTGATGCCCCCCCACCCAGAGTACATTCTGTGCCCTTGCTACTCTCAGTGCTTCTTCCAAGTTGGGTTCAACATAGAGGAGTACTGATTCATCAGCTGAGGGAGGGCAGTAGGTGGTAATCAGCAGGAGGTTTCCTTGCCCATGCTTGACCATAAGCCATGAGACTTCATGTGGTCCGCAGTCAATGTTCTGGACTCCCAAGGCCACTCGTTCCCGACTGTATACCATTGTGCCACCACCCCTGGTGGGTCTGTCCTGCCAGTGGGACAGGACATACCCAGGGATAGTGATGGAAGAGTTTGGGACATTGGCTGAAAGGTATGATGCTGTGAGTACTGTGAATATGACTATGTCAGGCTGTTGCTTAACTAGTCTGTGGGACAGCTCTCCCAATTTTGGCACAAGTCCCTAGATGTTGGTGAGGAGGACTTTGCAAGCCCAACTGGGCTGGGTGTACCATTTCTGTGTCTGTAGCCGGTGCCGAGGTGGATGCTGGGTGGTCCGTCTGGCTTCATTCTTATGTTTCGTAGTGGTTTGTTACAACTGAGTGGCTTGCTAGGCCATTTCAGAGGGCACTTAAGAGTCAACCACATTGCTGTGGGTTTGGAGTCACATATAGGCCAGACCAGGTAAGGAAGGCAGATTTCCTTCCCTAAAGGACATTAGTGAACCAAATGGGTTTTTATGACAATCCGATAGTTTTATGGTCACCATTGCTGATACTAGCTTTTTATGCCTTTTGGAAGTCCATGTACACCACATCAACCGCATTGCCCTCATCAACCCTCTCTGTTATTTCATCAAAAAACTCAATCAAGTTAGTTAAACACGATTTGCCTTTAACAAATCCATGCTGGCTTTCTTTAATTAATCCACACTTGTCCAAGTGACTTTTAATTTTGTCCCAGATTATTGTTTCTAAAAACTTCCCTGCTACCAATGAACAAGGGTGTAACATTTGCAATTCTCCAGTCCTCTGGGCACTATCCCCTTATCCAAGGAGAATTGGAAGATTATGGCCAGTACCTCCGCAATTTCCACCTTTACTTCCCTCAGCATCCTAGGATGCATCCCATCCGGTCCTGGTGACTTATCTACTTTAAGTACAGCCAGCCTTTCTAAATAATTCTTCATTAAGATGGAGAATGAAGTAGTTGACTCAGAGACTATGGTCCTGAATTTAAATAAAGGAAACTACGATGGTCTGAGGTGCGAGTTGGGTAGGATTGATTGGGGAATGTCACTCAAACGGTTGACGGTGGATAGGCAATGGCAAACATTCAAAGACCGCATGGATGAACTACAGAATTTGTTCATCCCAGTTTGGCATAAAAATAAAACAAAAAAGGTGACTCAGCCGTGGCTAACAAGTGAAATTAGGGATAGCGTAAGATCCAAGGAGAGGACATATAAATTGGCCAGAAAAAGCAGTAAACCTGAGGATTGGGAGCAGTTTAGGATTCAACAAAGGAGGACAATGGGATTAATTAAGAAGGGGCAAATAGAATATGAGAGTAAGCTTGCAGGTAACATAAAAACTGACCGTAAAAGCTTTTATAGATATGTGAAGAGAAAAAGATTGGTGAAGTCAAGCGTAGGTCCCTTGCAGTCAGAATCAGGGGAATTTATAATGGGGAACAAAGAAATGGCAGACCAATTAAATACATATGTTGGTTCTGTCTTCACAAAGGAGGACACAAATAACATCCCAGAGATGTCGGGGAACATAGGGTCTGATGAAAGGGAGGAACTGAAAGAAATCAGTATTTGTCGAGAAATGGTGTTAGGGAAATTGATGGGATTGAAGGCCGATAAATCCCCAGGGCCTGATAATCTACATCCTAGGGCACTTAAGGAAGTGGCCCTAGAAATAGTAGATGCATTGCTGATCATCTTCCAACATTCGATGGAATCTGGAACAGTACCCATGGATTGGAGGGTAGCTAATGTTACCCCACTATTCAAAAAAGGTGGTAGAGAGAAAACGGGGAATTACAGACCGGTAAGCCTGACATCGGTAGTGGGGAAAATGCTAGAGTCCATTATAAAAGATGTAATAGCAGAGCACTTGGAAAACAGTGACAGGATCGGACAAAGTCAACATGGATTTACAAAAGGTAAATCGTGCTTGACTAATCTACTGGAATATTTTGAGGATGTAACTGGTAAAATAGATAAGGGAGAACCAGTGGATGTGGTGTATTTGGACTCTCAGAAGGCTTTCGATAAGGTCCCGCATAATAGATTAGCGTGTAAAGTTCAGGCACATGGGATTGGGGGCAAGGTATTGACTTGGATAGAGAACTGGTTGGCAAATAGAAAGCAAAGAGTTGGAATAAACGGGTCTTTTTCCGAGTGGCAGGCAGTGACTAGTGGGTCACAGGGATCGGTCCTTGGACCCCAACTATTCGCAATATATATTAATGATCTGGACAAGGGAACTAGATGTAATATCTCCAAATTTGCAGACAACACAAAGCTGGGTGGGCGTGTGTGCTGTGAGGAGGATGCCGAGAAACTCCAGGATGATTTGGACAGGTTGGGTGATTGGGCAGAAGCATGGGAGATGCAATATAACGTGGATAAATGTGAGGCTATCCACTTTGGTGGCAAAAACAAGAAGGCAGGTTATTATCTGAATGGCAATAGATTGGGAGAAGGGGAAGTGCAACGAGACCTGGATGTCCTTGTGCACCAGTCGCTGAAGGTAAGCATGCAGGTGCAGCAGGCAATTAAGAAGGCAAATGGTATGTTGGCCTTTGTAGCGAGAAGGTTTGAGTACAGGAACAAGGATGACTTGCTCCAGTTGTACAGGGCCTTGGTGAGACCACATCTTGAGTATTGTGTGCAGTTTTGGTCGCCTTATCTGAGGAAGGATGTTCTTGCCATGGAAGGAGTTCAGCAAAGATTCACCAGGCTGATACCTGGGATGGCAGGAATGACGTATGAGGAGAGATTGTGTCGATTGGGCTTGTACTCGCTGTAGTTTAGAAGAATGAGAGGGGATCTCATTGAAACTTATAAAATTCTGACAGGGCTGGACAGGCTAGATGCAGGAAGGATGTTCCCGATGGTCGGGAAGTCCAGAACCAGGGGTCACAGTCTAAAGATAAGGGGTAAGCCATTTAGGACAGAAATTAGGAGGAATTTCTTCACCCAGAGAGTGGTGAACCTGTGGAATTCTCTACCACAGAAGGCAGTAGAGGCCAATTCATTAAATATATTCAAGAAGGAGTTGGATATATTTCTTAAGGCTAAAGGGATCCAGGGGTATGGGGAGAAAGCAGGGACAGGGTACTGAATTTGGATGATCAGCCATGATCTCATTGAATGGCAGAGCATTGGCTACTCCTGCTCCTATTTCCTATGTTTCTATGTTTCTAGTAACTCATCTTTATCAATTTTTATCCCATCCGGTATCTCAACTACCTCTTCTTTCACTATGACTGTGGCAGTATCTTCTTCCTTGGTGAAGACAGATGCAAAGTGTTATGTTCATTAATAAATAGACATTCTTATTATGAACACAGCTAGCTTTTGCTAGTTACTTTATTGAGCACATGTGGACTAGGTACTGTATCTGTAGAGGCTTCCATCCTGACTGCTGCCTTGTGGGTAGCCTAGTGCCTCATGGGTAATGTAGTCTTAATATATCTATAGCTGGGTAGTGTAGTTTTATACATACAGCTATATACAGCTCTACACAGCTCTACGGCTCCACCTAGTGTCCACTATAGAATGACATGTTATTGATCATTACATCCCCCTTTCTTTGAGGTTTAACAAAATCAATATCAATCAACTTTCAAGAAAACAATAAAGATGATATCAGTAACACTTTTGTTAGTGCTCTGTAAACATAAACATTTTCAAAACAGTCAACACATTTTCAAAGCTTTACATTGTACTCAAAGATTAAGTCTTATCAGGCTTTTTTACTTCACGTGTGGATCTTCTCAACACGGGTAAGTCTGATGTGTCTTCATGAGATTGTTCTGGCGGTGAATGACAAGATGCAGTTGCAGCATTGTCATCAATCTGCTCTTGTATAGATCGAGGTCTCCTTGCGATCTTTGCTTGGAGAGGGTTTCAGTGTTTCCTTCAGTTATTGATCATTACACAAAGTGCTCATTTAGCACCTCAGCCAGGCCCTCTGCTATCCATGCATCAGTCGCCATCTTCATCCCTAATCGGTCCCATCCCTCCTCTTACTACCTGTTTACTATTTATATGCCTATAGGAGACTTTTGGATTCCCTTTTAGGTTTGCTGCCAATCTATTCCCATACTCTCTCTTTGCACCTCATTTCCTTTTTCACTTCCCCTCTGAACTTACTATATTAAACCTGGTTCTCAATTGTATTTTCAACCTGAAATCTATTATATGCCCACTTTTTCTGCCTCATCTTACTCTCTATCTCTTTCTTCATCCGGGGAACTCTGGCATTGGTTGTCCTACCTTTCCCTCTTGTGGGAATGTTCCTCGACTGCACCTGAACCAGCTCCTCTTTAAAGGCAGCCCATTGTTCCATTACTGTTTTGCCTGCCAATCTTTGATTCCAATTTACCCGGGCCAGATCCATTTCAACCCTCTGTAAATGGCCTTCCTCCAATTAAGTATTTTTGCTCTAGGTTGCTCCCTGTACTTTTCCACAGCTAATCTAAACCTTATGATACTGTGATCACTGTTCCCTAAATGTTCCCCTACCGACAGTTGCTCTACTTGACCCACCTCATTCCCCAGAACCAGATCCAGCAATGCCTCCTTCTTCGTTGGGCTGGAAACGTACTGATCAAGAAAGTTCTCCTGAAAACATTTCAGAAATTCTTCCCTCTCTCTGCCCTTTACACTATTACTATTCCTGTCTATATTAGGGTAGTTGAAATCCCCCATTATCACTACTCTATAGTTCTTGCACCTCTCTGTAATTTCTCTGCAAATTTGCTCCTCTATATCCTTCCCACTAGTTGGTGGCCTATAGAATACACCTAGTAATGTAATGACACCTCTGTTGTTTCTTAACTCTAACCAAATAGATTCTGTCCTTGACCCCTCCAGGACATCCTCTCTCTCCAGCACTGTAATATTCTCCTTAACCAATACTGCCACCCCACCTTCTTTCTTTCCTTCCTTATCTTTCCTGAACACCTATATCCAGGAATATTTAGTACCCAATCCTGCCCTTTTTTGAGCCAGGTTTCCGTTATCGCCACAACATCATATTCCCATGTGGCTATTTGCGCCTGCAGCTCACCAACCTTATTTACCACACTTCATGCATTCACACACATGCACTGTAAACTTATCTTAGACCTTTTTGTATTCTCTTAGCCTGACCCCACCTAATACTGTACTATTTCTTACTCTACTGCTATCTGTCTCTCCCAATCCTTTGTGCACCTTGTTTCTCCTTGTTCAGTGAGGAGGAAGGAGGTTTGCTGGTGTCAAGTCTATTTGGGGAAATTGCAGGGCTTCTGTCCGGTGGCGGGAGGGTAGTCGGGCTTCTCCGGTTTGTTTTACTGATTTCTGCTGCATGGTGGGGTTGTCCTGATTTCAGCTCATTAGGGGTTGGATGGAGGGAAAGTCCTGAACTTCTGGTCACTGAGGTTGTGGGTATAGGTGTCAACGTCCCTGTTCAGTGTGGAGGAAGGATCTATGAGGAGGGGGGATTTAGGGGACTCGTGCTGTGTGACCATCTTCAATTGATTCACTGATGGAGTTTGAGAAGCACGCATTTATTTTTAGCAGGTTCATATTGTTGAACGGTGGAGGCTCATGAATTTTGACTGCAAGGTTGTTTTACACTTAGGTCTTTTCACTTGGCTGTTTTTTGGAAGACTGCAACCACTATGTTTTTTGGGAAGAACTATCTACATAAATTTGCCCAGGGATTGAACAGAGAATCCTGTTCTGTTTATTGCAGCTGCTGGCTTTATCATGTGATCTCTACCAATCCTCCTTGTCTTTGGAAAACGGCAGAATAACATTACACTCGACTTTGACTTAGGCTTTGTGTCAAATTTATTAAACAGTAATAAAACAAGCAAATCGTAGCAGTAGCACAGCATATATTTTTACAATTATTAAGCTTACCTAGATCCATTAGTAGTAGAAAATAATGCAGTTTTGTGACTGCTGTGCTAAGCTATGATTAAAGGAATATTCATATGTAGCAGTTCCTTTCTTTTTCTCTTTATCTATCAAAGGTATCTAGCCTGACTGTCTTTCTTTAAAGGCTTCAAACAGACTTTCAGATTTGAACAAAACAGCATGATAAATAGTTTCAAAATAGCGAATGGACCAGCAGGTTTAATGATTGGCAGCTTTTTTGAACTTAACAGACATTCAAACACATATTTAAACAAATGCCACAAGATGTTTGTATTTGAACTTAATGGGCTCGAATTTCCCAGGGCCGTGGAGGTGGGAATGGAGGCGTGTGGGGTGTTAAAATTGCAGAATCGGGGGGCACGAACCCTTCCCGCCCCCAACCTGCCTCCATGCCCATTTCCCAGGAGGCAGGTACCTGACCTGTGCTGGAAGCCGCCTCCCCGAGGCGGGAAGGGTATTAGTGCCAATTAACTGCCTGTTAACAGGTAATTAACAGGCAGTTTTTAGCCTAATCCCTATTTTTATCCCTGAATTGTGGGCTTCCCGACGGCTCCAAACCATGCCAAGTTAGCGAGGTGGACCGTTGGGCTGAAGGGCTTGGAGGGTTCGAAATGTCCGGTGTTCAGGTGAGTGATGGGTGCATGAGTGCAGAGGTAAGTGTGTTTGGTGTGTGTAAAGTGTTTAAAGAAGTTTTACTTACCTTTACTTACTAATGCAGGCTTCCTTCCTTCAGGTCTCGGGAGTCCCTCATCTCACCGGCACAGAAAGCAGAATGGCCGCGAGCTGTCAAAAGTTGCAGCCTCTGCTTTCTGTTTTGGAGAGATTTCTAACTGAGTCTGTGGAGAAGGACTCAAGTTAGAAGTCAGATTGTCAGTGTTTGACAGCTTCACAGAGCTGTCAAATGCTGATATTTCATCTGTCAAAAGCTCTTGACAGATGAAATGTCAATCCCTGACGTCACCTGTAACCGGGTGTCCCTTAATTGGCCTGCTGAGCCTGCTGGGCGAGCTCAACAAGGTCAATCAAGAGAAAATCACGTGGGTTGGCCACAAATCGATGGAGGCGGGACTACAACCCAAAAAGTGGGAGTCCCGCCTCCATCACGTCCCCATTGACAAAATCCAGCCCAATGTCTTTATCCTTCCATCAGACACTAAGCAAACAAATTGAAATGTTAACAATTGTCATAAGTTAAACTAGGAAATGATTTCTACGAGTAAAGCTTTTTTAGAACTCTGTACCATGCATTACTTAAAGAAGTCGATACCAAGCTTCAAAAAAATGCTTCATTTTTGTAATGGTAACATCTAATTAATTAGTTCTAGAAGCCTTTAGATCCACCCTCCAATCAGTTTGACTTTCTGACAGACTCCAGTCCTCTCCTCCATCTGATATGATCAGTTGTGACAGGATCCAGTGCCACTATCCCACTGATCTGATTGGTTGATACTGTCAACCTCCAATCCCAGTGTAAAATACAGTTTTCTTTGTGGAACACAAACAAGTTGAAACAGCAGCTAGCATCTTAAAAAAGCTAACAGTTGATATATATATATATAAATAGCCCTCATTTCTTCAGTCTTTCCACAAGCTCAGTGTTCTAGATTATAGTCTCATTGCTCTTCACTGTAGCATGTGTGAAAGCATACATCAGCAGGAGAAAATTGGATTTTAAAAGAAGACATGTTATACTATTATAAAAATGCAGAGGGTGGAGGCAGGCTGTAAAGTACATAACAAAGTAAAATTCATCTTCAGCTAGGGCACAAAACTGGCAGAAATGGAAGGGAAAGTTGAGTGGTGTGTGTAACCTTTAGCTTATCCACTACCCCACCATTTTGCGCCCCAGCCAAAAATAAATTTTACCCCCAATGTTTCTTACAGACCCTATTGTAAGATTCTCTTTGTGAGATCTTTAATTCCAAAAGATTCAACGTTGACCCAAATTGGTAGCTGACTTGATTTCTTGATTTTATTCAGTACATTTTATTCAGGATCAACATCCCTTAAGGTGTCTTAAGCAGCGTTAATAAAGCATAGTCAAACTACCCTGTTATGCCTTGGGTAAAAGTCACGGTAGGAGTTGTCTGGCCCCTCCGGCATGGTCCTCTGAGTCCATTATTCTCGCCTCCAGGTGCCCTGCACCTTCTGGCACCATCCCTCCCGAGTCCGCTATCCTCGCCTCCACATGTCAAGCTCCAGTCTTTTTCAATGAACCCTTTTTATACCTTTTCTTTCCATTCAAATCTATGGGGTCTTACTAAATCAATTACTGACTTAGACTTAACCTCTTTATTTCCATAGGGTCTCCTGTGTCACCTGACATTACCCAGGTTCATTCTTGTATATTTCCACTAAGTTATTTTTAAAGAAACAAAGCATAAAACATTCATTTTTGTAAGTCTTATGTAGACCCCTTCCTTATCTGTCTGTTTTGCTACCTTATCAGTCTAGTTTCTATGATTGCATTGATTCCAGCCCCAGCTACTGTCTTGGTTTTTCTCGAGTTATTATAACTCCCATCTTTTCAAAGTCTGCCACTTCATGGGGGAAAAATTCAGTATCGCCCCGTTTGGGGCGCGATTATCGGCCGTGCGCAAAGTTTAGCACCTGGCGCTAATTATCGCCTCCTACTGCAAACTTGGCTTTTATCGCCCCTGGAGGTAAATGCAGCGCTAAATCAGGCGCTGCACACCTGTCTTAAGGCGCAAAGGCCGAGGAGCGAGGCGCTAACTCAGAGCGCAGGCGCAGCGCAGGTGATGTCAGCTAGCGATGGAACACAGACACACCGGCGCCGGACAGTTCTTAAAGGGGAGGGTCGATCTTGCTCTCCAGCCACACCCTGCTTATTGGAGCCTCGAATCTCGGCCTGGAGAGACCTGTGCCTAAATCCTCCAGCCAAGGACTATGGAGAGGGTGAGAGAACGAGCTCAGCGCTTCAGCGAGCGGGCCTTGGAGGCTCTGGTTGGCGCGGTGGAGCGCAGAAGATCTATACTCTACCCTGAGAGTGGCAGGAGGCCTTTGCCGCGCGAGTACAGAAGAGTGTGGAGGGAGGTGGCTCAGAACATCTCCTCCAGGAGCATGGTGCCCAGGATCCATACTCAATGTCGATAAAAGTTCAACGACCTCACTCGGGTCATCAGGGTGAGTGGCTTTTTTTCAATACCTCAACATCCCTCCATCTCAACCTCACTCTATGGCCAGAGGGTCTTAAAACCCCAATGCCCAACACTCATTCAACACCTATGGCCCTCTCATGAAACACACACGCACATTCCACACTTTGCATACAGTAAGGGCTATTCAATTATGGGAGGCACATCAGGCAAGACCATGGCTGCATACAGTAAGAGCTATTCAATTACGGGAGGCACATCAGGCAAGACCATGGCTGTATATTTACTCAGACGCCGTCCTTTTTCTTGCAGGCCAAGCTATCTCATAATAGGAGACAGGAGCAACAGATGGGTGGAGGGCGGCCTCAGCTGCAACCTCTCAGCGATCTTGAGGCACGCGTCCGCAGGATTGTGGCTAGCCAGGTGATTGGTCCCGTCGCCACTGGAGAGGCTGACCCCGTTCTGGACAGCAATGGTAAGGTCATCACCTTTTTGTCCTCTCTCATTCCACTTGTCCCTCACAACAACAGCCTTTAACACTTTCAATCCAACTTACTAATCGCTGCACTCATTCCTCCCATACTGCCCCCCTGTCCTCACGCTAAAGCCACTCTTGTACCTCCCTGCTTTCAGATGGTGATTCACCAGCTGAGGAGATGGGCCCTCAAGCTGCCAGTGGGAGTGACGCTGCAGGCAAGGAGGAAGAGGAAGCCAGAGCTGCAGTGCCACCCTCTCCCGAGGAAGCCCATGCCCACTCTGGGAACACGCCTTCCCTGGAGGGGAGCAGGGGGGAAGGGCCTGATGAGGGTGAAGCTCCAGGACCCAGCGGGCTGCAGCAACGCGATGGGGGTAGGGAAGCTCAGGGGCCTTCTCCCCGGAGGGAGAGTATGCCATCGAGTCCTGCTGCACTGGACGCAGAGGAGGAGCGGCTCATCACTGAAATGAACACCCAGGCGGTGGACATGCACACTGAGCTCATGGGTGCAGTGGAAAGGATGCCCAAATGCATTGAATGAGGAGTGTGGAGCACTTCGCTGTAGCACAGGCGGATGCCACGCTAAAGCTTAGTGCTGCAATTCAGTCACTGGCTGCCATGACCCCATCTCAGACTGCTCTCATGCAGACTCAGATTGAGGCCACGCAAGCACTGACTGCTGCCATTGTCTCTGGTCTGGACACATTTCCCCAGGGCTCTCACCGTGCTGCAGCAGGCTAGCAATCTGTGCTCCAGCAGATTGCTCCGGATGCTGATGTGCTGCCCCGTGGGAGTGCCAGTGTGTCGGTCAAGCAGGGAGTTGCTGTCCTTTCTCAAGATGACAGCATTCCTGCTGCCACCACTGTCACTTCCCCATTGCACTTGCCACCGCCTGTAGCCCAGACTGCTGCCGCCCATGCAGAGTTGGTGCAGTCTGCAGCCGGGCCCTCCGGGCCCAGAGCTGGTCGAGGCCATCCTTCAAGGGCATCTGCAGTCTCAGTTTCTGACAATCAGCAGCCTTCCAGCAGCCTTGCTGCAGCCACTGGGGCCCCATTACGGAGGAGCAGTAGGGTGGGAAAGGGGGGAAGTGCACAAGGGAAGGAGATCGCCCTCGAAGGACAAAAAGTAGGAGGTGTGACAAAATGTTGGTCAATTTATTATTGAAGGCCGAGGTTCGTGTTCAAAATTTTGTTTAGTGTTTTGGACATTACCTCTACTTTGTGAGAACCAGTTATGTTAATGTTTTTTTGTGTTTCTTTCTATTAGTTTGTCATGAAGAAATGACACACACAGTTTGTAAAATAAATACGTTTTTGTATTCAAAATGTACATGTTTGGTCTTTGGAATCATTGCTGCCTTGGCCGGCTTAGGGGTTAGAACATAAGAACATAAGAAATAGGAGCAGGAGTAGGCCAATCGGCCCCTCGAGCCTGCTCCGCCATTCAATAAGATCATGGCTGATCTGATCCTAACCGCCAATCTACTATCACAGAACCATCTCCTGAATCTAACAGAATTAGACACACGAAATAGGAGCAGGATCAGGCTACACGGCCCCTGGGCCCACTCCGCTACCTACAGGGCCATGACCGATCCGAACCAAGACTCATGTCCAAATTCCTGCCCGCTCCCCGTAACCCTTAATTCCCTTTACTTCTAGGAAACTGTCTATTTCTGTTTTAAATTTATGTAATGATGTAGCTTCTACAGCTTTTTGGGGCAGCAAATTCCATGGACCTACCACCCTCTGAGTGAAGTAGTTCCTCCTCATCTCAGTTTTGAAAGAGCAGCCCCTTATTCTAAGACTATGCCCCCTAGTTCTAGTTTCACCCATCATCGGGAACATCCTCCCCGCATCCACCCGATCCAACCCCTTCACAATCTTATATGTTTCAATAAGATCGCCTCTCATTCTTCTGAACTCCAATGAGTAGAGTCCCAATCTACTCAACCTCTCCTCCTATGTCCATCCCCTCATCCCCGGGATTAACCGAGTGAACCTTCTTTGTACTGACTCGAGAGCAAGTATGTCCTTTCTTAAGTATGGACACCAAAACTGTACGCAGTATTCCAGGTGCGGTCTCACCAATACCTTGTACAACTGAAGCAATACCTCCCTATTTTTATATTCTATCCCCTTAGCAATGAAAACCAACATTCCATTGGCCTTCTTAATCACTTGCTGCACCTGCATACTAACCTTTTGAGTTTCGTGCACCAGGACCCCCAGATCCCTTTGTACTTCAGTACTTTCCAGTTTCTTGCCATTAAGATAATAACTTGCTCTAGGATTTTTCCTGCCAAAGTGCATAACCTCACACTTTCCAGTATTGTATTCCATCTGCCAAATCTCTGCCCACTTACTTAGCCTGTCTATGTCCCCTTGCAGGTTTTTTATGTCCTCCTCACTCATTACTTTCCCTCCCATCTTTGTATCATCTGCAAACTTTGATATGTTACACTCGGTCCCCTCCTCCAAATCGTTAATATAGATTGTAAAGAGTTGGGGACCTAGCACTGACCCCTGCGGAACACCACTAGTTACTGATTGCCAGTCTGAGAATGAACCATTTATCCCAACTCTCTGCCTTCTGTTAGATAGCCAATCCTCTATCCATGCCAGAATATTACCCCCAATCCCGTGATTTTTTATCTTAAGCAATAATCTTTTGTGTGGCACCTTGTCAAATGCCTTTTGGAAGTATAAATACACTACGTCCACTGGTTCCGCTTTATCCACCCTGTATGTTACTTCCTCAAAGAACTCTGGCAAATTTGTCAAACATGACTTCCCCTTCATAAAACCATGCTGACTTTGCCCTATTAAATGATGATTATCCAAATGTCCTGTTACTGTCTCCTTAATAATGGACTCCAAAATTTTACCTACCACAGATGTTAGGCTAACCGGTCTATAGTTTCCAGCCTTCTGTCTACTGCCCTTTTTAAATAAGGGTGTTACATTAGCAGTTTTCCAGACTGCCGGGGCCTTTGCCGAGTCCAGGGAGTTTTGGAAAATTATTACCAATGCATCCACAATCCCTACTGCCACTTCCCTCAAGACCCTAGGATGTAAGCCATCAGGCCCAGGTGATTTATCCGCCTTGAGTCCCATTATTTTACCGAGTACCACTTCCTTAGTGATTTTGATCGTGTTTAGCTCCTCCCCCCCCTTTAGCCCCCTGTTTGTCCAGTGTTGGGATATTCTTAGTGTCTTCTACTGTAAAGACTGATATAAAATATTCATTCAGTGTTTTTGCCATCTCCATATTTCCCACCATTAATTTCCTGGTCTCATCCTCTAAGGGACCAACATTTACTTTAGCCACCCATTTTCTTTTTATATAACTATAAAAACTCTGACTATCTGTTTTTATATTTTTTGCTAATTTACTTTCATAGGCCTAGAAATTCGGTAGGCTTAGCGCCGCTTTTGAGGCGCTAGAGGGCCTAGCGCCGGAGTTATGGCCAGTTTGGAAATTGAGTGGGTCCCTAAATCGGCGTTAGGCCGTTAGCGCTGCGCCGGCACCGATGACGTCATCGGTGTGCGCAGCGTCCCGGTTGCCATGGTAACCCGCCCGAACTCCGAAATTGACTTGCGGCCGCCTCGCCCGTGGCAGCCGCAAGCAACGTTCTGGCAGAGGTGCCTTACTGGACTTTGCGCCGGCGCATTGAAGGCCCCGCGGCGGCCGGCCGCTTTTCCGCCGGCCGCCTGGCCGCAGCTCCCTCCCCGGACTTCTCCCCCCCCCGCCCCACCCCGGGACAGATGCAAGCCCGGCACTTGTCCGAGGTGCCGGGCTCATTTTTACAATGATTTTCGCGGCCGCGGCCGGGTGCAGGCAGCTCCTCCTTAAGGGAAGGAGGAGGCCTGCACTTCCCGAACCTGCCGCACCGCAGCGGGCGCCGCAGTGCCGGAATAGCGCCGCAATTCAGCGCGTAGCGCCAGTTTTCAGGCGCAAACAGCTTTCAGCAGCGCCGGCAGCCGTTTGGGCGCAGAACTAGTGAATTTTTGGCCCGCCCAGCGCGACTTAGCTCCGGCACTAACTTCCGGCGCTAAAGCCGTCGCTGCGCCAAAACCCAATTTCTAGGCCATAATCTATCTTCCCTTTCTTAATCAATCTTTTTGTTATTTTTTGCTGTCTTTTAAAGTTTTCCCAATCCTCTATCCTCCCACTAGATTTGGCTACCTTATATGCCCTTGTTTTTAGTCGAATACTATCCTTAATTTCTTTACTTAGCCACGGATGGCTGTCTTTTCTTTTACACCCTTTTCTTCTCAGTGGAATATATTTTTTTTGGAAGTTGTAAAATAACTCCTTAAATGTACACCACTGATCATGTATCGTCTTACCCTTTAATCTATTTTCCCAATCCACTCTACTCAATTCCGCTCTCATACCTTCATAGTCTCCTTTATTCAAGCTTAGCATGCTTGTTTGAGATCCAACCTCCTCACCCTCTAATTGAATATGGAATTCAACCATGTTATGGTCACTCATTCCAAGGGGATCCTTTACTAGAACATTTTTAATTAATCCTGTCTCGTTACACAGGACCAGATCTAAGGTTGCTTGCCCCCTGGTCGGTTCAGTTACATACTGCTCAAGAAACCCATCCCTAATACACTCAATGAACTCATCCTCAAGGCAGCCCTGCCCAATTTGATTTGTCCAATTAATATGATAGTTAAAATCCCCCATAATTATAGATGTTCCCTTATTACAAGCCTCAACTATGTCCTGATTGATACTCCGTCCAACAGAGTTGCCACTGTTCGGAGGCCTATAGACTACGCCCACTAGTGTTTTTTTCCCCTTATTATTCCTTACCTCCACCCAAACTGTTTCATTATCCTGATCTTTTGACCCAATATCATTTCTCTGTATTACAGTGATTCCTTCCTTTATTAACATAGCCACCCCACCTCCCCTTCCTTCCTGCCTGTCCTTCCTGATCGTTAAATAACCTGGTATGTTTAATTCCCAGGCATTGTCACCCTGCAGCCATGTTTCTGTAATGGCCACAAGATCATACCCATATGTAGTTATTTGTGCCATTAACTCGTCTATTTTGTTACGAATGCTACGTGCATTCAGATAGAGAACTTTCAAAGATGTTTTGTGACACTTAGATCCTGCTTTTGCCCTTTTTATTACTTTACCTTTTACTCCATACCTTCTGCCCCTTCCTGACATGCTCTGGTTTTTAATTTCCCCACTGCTACCTAAGTCTATGATCTTCTCTGTTGTCATTTTTATTATTTGCTCTCTAGGAACCTCCCCCCCACTAGTTAGTTTAAAGCCCTCTCTACAGCCCTAGTTATATGATCCGCCAGGACTCTAGTCCCAGCACTGGCCAAGTGAAGCCCGTCCCAACGGAACAGCTCCCTCCTGCCTCAGTACTGGTGCCAGTGTCCCAGGAAGCAAAACCTATTTCTCCCACACCAGTCTTTGAGCCACGCATTTAACTCTCTAATTTTATTTGTGCTAGCCAAATTCGCTCGTGGCTCAGGTAATAATCCAGAGATTATTACCCTTGTGGTTCTGCTTTTTAATTTGGCCCCTAGCTGCTCAAACTCCCTCAGCAGAACCTCCTTCCTTGTCCTATCTATGTCGTTGGTACCAACATGGACCACGACAACTGGATCCACCCCCTCCCACTCCAAGTTTCTCTCCAGTCCAGAGGAGATGTCCTTAACCCTGGCACCGGGCAGGCAACACAGCCTTCGGGACTCTCGCTCTCGGCTGCAAAGAACTCTATCTATCCCCCTAACGATACTATCCCCTACCACTACAACATTTCTTTTAACTCCCCCCACTTGAATGGCCCCCCGCTCCATGGTGCTGTGGCCAGGTTGCTCATCCTCCCCGCAGTCCCTGTTCCCATCCTCACAGGGAGTAAGAGCCTCGAACCTGTTGGACAAGTGCAAGGGCTGCGGCTCCTCCAACACTACCTCCTGGATCCCCGTACCTGCCTCACTTCTAGTCACACCATCCTGACCCAGGCCACGGACTACATCTGAATTAATTAATCTAATTGGTGTGAATACCTCGTGATACACAGATTCCAGGTAACTCTCCCCCTCCCTGATGTGTCTCAGTGTTTGAAGCTCGGACTCCAGCTCTTCAACACGGAGCCGGAATTCCTCGAGCAGCCAACACTTACTGCAAATGTGATCACCGTGAGCATCAATGGTGTCCACCAGGTCCCACATATTGCAGCAGCAACACATCACCTGATCTCCCATTCTATGTAATTAATTAAATTTATTAATATTATTCTTAAATGCACTCTGCCCCGATTCTAGATGGTGAATAACACACCTTAGAAACTTTAAACCAAAGAGATTTAAGCTTAAAAAGGGAGAAATACTTAACAACCAATCACTTACCCACTTTCTGGTGACGTCACACTTGGATTACTTTTTACCTCTCTCCTTCCCTCCGAGTTCCGAGACTGGAGATTGGTACGCCTTACCTGGGTCTCTGGGACTTTTATAGCTCCGCTGCTGCCGCTGAGTTCCCGCCGACGCACTGAGGCCTTACCTGGGTCTCTGGGACTTTTATAGCTCCGCTGCTGCCGCTGAGTTCCCGCCGACGCACTGAGGCCTTACCTGGGTCTCTGGGACTTTTATAGCTCCGCTGCTGCCGCTGAGTTCCCTCCGACGCTCTGAGGCCTTACCTGGGTCTCTGGGACGTTTATAGCCCCGCTGCTGCCGCTGAGTTCCCGCCGACGCACTGAGGCCTCACCTGGGTCTCTGGGACTTTTATAGCCCCGCTGCTGCCGCTGAGTTCCCGCCGACGCACTGAGGCCTCACCTGGGTCTCTGGGACTTTTATAGCCCCGCTGCTGCCGCTGAGTTCCCGCCGACGCTCTGAGGCCTTACCTGGGTCTCTGGGACTTTTATAGCCCCGCTGCTGCCGCTGAGTTCCCGCCGACGCTCTGAGGCCTTACCTGGTCTCTGGGACTTTTATAGCCCCGCTGCTGCCGCTGAGTTCCCGCCGACGCACTGAGGCCTTACCTGGGTCTCTGGGACTTTTATAGCCCCGCTGCTGCCGCTGAGTTCCCGCCGACGCTCTGAGGCCTTACCTGGTCTCTGGGACTTTTATAGCCCCGCTGCTGCCGCTGAGTTCCCGCCGACGCACTGAGGCCTTACCTGGTCTCTGGGACTTTTATAGCCCCGCTGCTGCCGCTGAGTTCCCGCCGACGCACTGAGGCCTTACCTGGGTCTCTGGGACTTTTATAGCCCCGCTGCTGCCGCTGAGTTCCCGCCGACGCTCTGAGGCCTTACCTGGTCTCTGGGACTTTTATAGCCCCGCTGCTGCTGCTGAGTTCCCGCCGACGCTCTGAGGTCTTACCTGGTCTCTGGGACTTTTATAGCCCCGCTGCTGCCGCTGAGTTCCCGCCGACGCTCTGAGGTCTTACCTGGTCTCTGGGACTTTTATAGCCTCGCTGCTGCTGCTGAGTTCCCGCCGACGCACTGAGGTCTTACCTGGTCTCTGGGACTTTTATAGCCTCGCTGCTGCTGCTGAGTTCCTGCCGACGCTCTGAGGTCTTACCTGGGTCTCTGGGACTTTTATAGCCTCGCTGCTGCTGCTGAGTTCCTGCCGACGCTCTGAGGTCTTACCTGGTCTCTGGGACTTTTATAGCCCCGCTGCTGCCGCTGAGTTCCCGCCGACGCTCTGAGGTCTTACCTGGTCTCTGGGACTTTTATAGCCCCGCTGCTGCCGCTGAGTTCCCGCCGACGCTCTGAGGTCTTACCTGGTCTCTGGGACTTTTATAGCCCCGCTGCTGCCGCTGAGTTCCCGCCGACGCTCTGAGGCCTTACCTGGTCTCTGGGACTTTTATAGCCCCGCTGCTGCCGCTGAGTTCCCGCCGACGCACTGAGGCCTCACCTGGGTCTCTGGGACTTTTATAGCCCCGCTGCTGCCGCTGAGTTCCCGCCGACGCACTGAGGCCTCACCTGGGTCTCTGGGACTTTTATAGCCCCGCTGCTGCCGCTGAGTTCCCGCCGACGCTCTGAGGCCTTACCTGGTCTCTGGGACTTTTATAGCCCCGCTGCTGCCGCTGAGTTCCCGCCGACGCACTGAGGCCTTACCTGGGTCTCTGGACGTTTATAGCCCCGCTGCTGCCGCTGAGTTCCCGCCGACGCTCTGAGGCCTTACCTGGTCTCTGGGACTTTTATAGCCCCGCTGCTGCCGCTGAGTTCCCGCCGACGCACTGAGGCCTTACCTGGTCTCTGGGACCTTTATAGCCCCGCTGCTGCCGCTGAGTTCCCGCCGACGCACTGAGGCCTTACCTGGGTCTCTGGGACTTTTATAGCCCCGCTGCTGCCGCTGAGTTCCCGCCGACGCTCTGAGGCCTTACCTGGTCTCCGGGACTTTTATAGCCCCGCTGCTGCTGCTGAGTTCCCGCCGACGCTCTGAGGTCTTACCTGGTCTCTGGGACTTTTATAGCCCTGCTGCTGCTGCTGAGTTCCCGCCGACGCTCTGAGGTCTTACCTGGTCTCTGGGACTTTTATAGCCCTGCTGCTGCTGCTGAGTTCCCGCCGACGCTCTGAGGTCTTACCTGGTCTCTGGGACTTTTATAGCCCCGCTGCTGCCGCTGAGTTCCCGCCGACGCTCTGAGGCCTTACCTGGTCTCTGGGACTTTTATAGCCCCGCTGCTGCTGCTGAGTTCCCGCCGACGCTCTGAGGGCTTACCTGGTCTCTGGGACTTTTATAGCCCTGCTGCTGCTGCTGAGTTCCCGCCGACGCTCTGAGGTCTTACCTGGTCTCTGGGACTTTTATAGCCCCGCTGCTGCCGCTGAGTTCCCGCCGACGCACTGAGGCCTCACCTGGGTCTCTGGGACTTTTATAGCCCCGCTGCTGCCGCTGAGTTCCCGCCGACGCTCTGAGGCCTTACCTGGTCTCTGGGACTTTTATAGCCCCGCTGCTGCCGCTGAGTTCCCGCCGACGCACTGAGGCCTTACCTGGGTCTCTGGACGTTTATAGCCCCGCTGCTGCCGCTGAGTTCCCGCCGACGCTCTGAGGCCTTACCTGGTCTCTGGGACTTTTATAGCCCCGCTGCTGCCGCTGAGTTCCCGCCGACGCACTGAGGCCTTACCTGGTCTCTGGGACCTTTATAGCCCCGCTGCTGCCGCTGAGTTCCCGCCGACGCACTGAGGCCTTACCTGGGTCTCTGGGACTTTTATAGCCCCGCTGCTGCCGCTGAGTTCCCGCCGACGCTCTGAGGCCTTACCTGGTCTCCGGGACTTTTATAGCCCCGCTGCTGCTGCTGAGTTCCCGCCGACGCTCTGAGGTCTTACCTGGTCTCTGGGACTTTTATAGCCCTGCTGCTGCTGCTGAGTTCCCGCCGACGCTCTGAGGTCTTACCTGGTCTCTGGGACTTTTATAGCCCTGCTGCTGCTGCTGAGTTCCCGCCGACGCTCTGAGGTCTTACCTGGTCTCTGGGACTTTTATAGCCCCGCTGCTGCCGCTGAGTTCCCGCCGACGCTCTGAGGCCTTACCTGGTCTCTGGGACTTTTATAGCCCCGCTGCTGCTGCTGAGTTCCCGCCGACGCTCTGAGGGCTTACCTGGTCTCTGGGACTTTTATAGCCCTGCTGCTGCTGCTGAGTTCCCGCCGACGCTCTGAGGTCTTACCTGGTCTCTGGGACTTTTATAGCCCCGCTGCTGCCGCTGAGTTCCCGCCGACGCTCTGAGGTCTTACCTGGTCTCTGGGACTTTTATAGCCCTGCTGCTGCTGCTGAGTTCCCGCCGACGCTCTGAGGTCTTACCTGGTCTCTGGGACTTTTATAGCCCCGCTGCTGCCGCTGAGTTCCCGCCGACGCTCTGAGGTCTTACCTGGTCTCTGGGACTTTTATAGCCCTGCTGCTGCCGCTGAGTTCCCGCCGACGCTCTGAGGTCTTACCTGGTCTCTGGGACTTTTATAGCCCCGCTGCTGCCGCTGAGTTCCCACCGACGCACTGAGGCCTTACCTGGTCTCTGGGACTTTTATAGCCCCGCTGCTGCCGCTGAGTTACCGCCGACGCACTGAGGCCTTACCTGGTCTCTGGGACTTTTATAGCCCCGCTGCTGCCGCTGAGTTCCCGCCGACGCACTGAGGCCTTACCTGGTCTCTGGGACTTTCATAGCCCCGCTGCTGCCGCTGAAACACCCGCCGACGCACTGAGGCCTTACCTGGGTCTCTGGGACTTTTATAGCCCCGCTGCTGCCGCTGAAACACCCGCCGACGCACTGAGGCCTTACCTGGTCTCTGGGACTTTTATAGCCCCGCTGCTGCCGCTGAGTTCCCGCCAATGCACTGAGGCCTTACCTGGTCTCTGGGACTTTTATAGCCCCGCTGCTGCCGCTGAGTTCCCGCCGACGCACTGAGGCCTTACCTGGTCTCTGGGACTTTTATAGCCCCGCTGCTGCCGCTGATCTCCCGCCGACGCACTGAGGCCTTACCTGGTCTCTGGGACTTTTATAGCCCCGCTGCTGCCGCTGAAACACCCGCCGACGCACTGAGGCCTTACCTGGTCTCTGGGGACTTTTATAGCCCCGCTGCTGCCGCTGAATTCCCGCCGACGCACTGAGGCCTTACCTGGGTCTCTGGGACTTTTATAGCCCCGCTGCTGCCGCTGAGTTCCCGCCGATGCACTGAGGCCTTACCTGGTCTCTGGGACTTTTATAGCCCCGCTGCTGCCGCTGAAACACCCGCCGACGCACTGAGGCCTTACCTGGTCTCTGGGACTTTTATAGCCCCACTGCTGCCGCTGAGTTCCCGCCGACGCACTGAGGCCTTACCTGGTCTCTGGGACTTTTATAGCCCCGCTGCTGCCGCTGAAACACCTGCCGCCGGTTGCGGGTTGGTTTCATTCATGTTCTCAATGGCAGAAGCCATTTACTCAGCAGGGGCCTAGAAGCGGCTTGCTATCAGTCGTTGAAGGATGGCCCTTGCTGTTTCAACATTGTGGGCCTCCCTCCTGCCTTGGTACTGCTGATGATCATCCTCCTCCTCTTCCTCCTCCTCTTCCTCCTCCTCCTCCGGTGGTGCTCCAAGACCTGGTGGCATTGGCTGGGTCCTGAGGATTGCCAGGTTATGCAGCATGCAGCACACAACTATGAAGAGGGAGACTCACTCAGGCGAGTACTGCAGCGGTCCTCCTGATTGGTCCAGACAGCGAAACCGTTGCTTGAGCGAGCCGATCGTCTGCTCAATGATGTTCCTGGTGGCAAGATGGCTCTCGTTGTACCGCAGCTCAGCAGGCGTGTTGGGGTTACGGAGTGGTGTCATCAGCCAGGTGCACAGTGGATAACCCTTGTCCCCGAGGAGCCAACCACTTGGGTGACGCGGTGCCTGGAAAAGTTCTGCCACAGCAGTCTGGCGCAGGATGAATGCATCATAGCTGCTGCCAGGATAGCGGGCATTGACAGTGAGTATCAGCTGTCTGTGGTCACAGACCAACTGGACCTTTAAGGAGTGGAATCCCTTGCGGTTGCGGAAATCCTCTGCATTCTCATGCGGTGCACGCAATGCCACATGCGTGCTGTCAATGGCGCCCTGCACCATGGGGAAGCCCGCTATCCTCGCAAAGCCCAATGCGCATTCATGCTGTTTGGCCCGGGTCATCGGGAAAGAGATGTACTGGCGTCTCCTTTTATAGAGGGCATTTGTGACCTGACGGATGCAGCAATGGACCGCAAACTGGGAGATATTGGCGATGTCCCCAGTAGCTACTTGAAAGGAGCCAGTGGCAGAAAAGTTCAGAGCCATTGTGATCTTCACTGCCATCGACAGAGACGTCCTGGTCCTCAGTAGAGGCTGCAGATCTGGCTGCAGCAGGTGGCAGAGCTCAGTGACCACCTCCTTGCTGAAGCGTAGCCTGTGCAAACACTGCTCCTCAGACAAATTAATGTAGGAGAATAGTTGGTGAAATATCCTGGGAGGGCAAGGTGTCCTGTACAGAGGCCTGTTGGCCCTCCTCCGTCTTGCCATGATTGCCACTCTCTCTCTGCATCTTTGTGGCCTCCGAATCTGCAGGCGCAGGACGACGCCCAGAATCAGTGCAGCCCCCATATTCTCTTGGCAATCAAAGTAATGAAGGTCAAAAACAAAAGTACCTGCAAAGTGATGCTCAGTAGCCAAAACTACTTCACACAGTGTTGACTCTATGAAGAAGTCTCTCCTTCTCTCTCTCAGAATCTCTCTCTCTATCAGAATGAGTGGTGCAAAAATGTCTACCACAGAAAAAGCCAGGAAGAGGCCGCCTTTAAATAGCACCCCCCCCCTAGCCCCACACTGACTGGGAAACGTTCCAGTTTACCTGTTGTTGCTTGCGCCAAGCAGAAAGGAGGGGGGCGCCACTCAATATTCGGTCTGGGGCGCCACAAGGGCGTTGCACGCTCGAATGACGTCAAGATCTGCAGGCGCAGGAGATCGGGGCGGTATTGTTTAGCGCCGCTGTAAAATGTCCGGTCAATTTCACGAGAGGCGCAGATATCGCCGCGCCCGGGCGCTAGTTGCTTTGTGCCCCATTAGCGCCCTCTTAAGGCGCTAACGGGAGGCGCAAAGCAACTGAATTTTTCCCCCCATGTCTTTTAGTTTGAATGCTCTGTTGTCTATGCTGCTTTATTAAAGTTAGCTTATTTTCCCATCTACCAATGCTGCAAGCTGGTTATGATTTGGTTACTTTGCTTTGTAAATTAATTATGTGTGTATGTAAAGTAAGTATTAAGCAAATCAGTGAGTTAATTAATAAGGAAATTAGCTATAATCTCACACTACCGGGAACATGGTAGAGTGTCACTGAGCCAGTAGAAAATCTGCACTGGTATTCTGATGTGGGCCTCAATGTGAACCAAATGGAATAGACCAGCTATTTGATAACTACTAGTTATCAAAACCCAGGCTTGTCGACCTGTTGTGCTTTTTTTAAAAAGGGAAATACTACAATAAATTGTCATTTAGTATGATGGAAGTAAAACAAACCAAAAAATGAGTATGGCATAGATTATGAATAGCATATTAGATCTTCTTCCTCGAGTCCCTAAATGTCTGATTAGCAGATTCCCATGTAACGCCAATGTTGTATTTCCTTCTGACTGCAAATAATGTGTGGTTACTCTGCTCCTTTTTTATTACCTCACTGAATAATGAAATACAAGCAAGAAAGTGAAATCTTCTTTCTTTTGGGGTGTCAAAGCAAGGTGATATATATTGTTTAAAACAGATAACACTTGCTTATTAGAATATCTTGGCAGACAGATCACACAGCTGGAACCTCCTCAACAGACTAATAGAGTTGTATATACTTACACAGACTGGAAACACCTGAGCTGGCTTCTAGCTATGAGCATTGAGTGAGCAATAAAACTCGATACTGCAAACATGGGCAAGTTGAGCTGCTGCCTGGCTTATAGCAATAAATTCATGCAATTCTAGTGGTACACCCCCAAAACAACCTTTCTTACAATGGAGCCTACAGCAATTTTGTGAGAATTTTATGCATTCTGATTGTCTTTGTCTTTGTACCAAATTGAACTATATAGAACCCAGCATGTCAATGGTGACTACCTGGCAAAAGTCCCTCTTCCATGGCTGGATGATACAGATTGCCAATGGTTATGCTCTCCCATCTCGGGCAGGTACAGTGTGCCATAGGCTCCATGCAGTGTTCCGCAATCATTTTTTTTTTACAAACACCTTGTCCCAAAATTGGCACCACTAATTTCAGATATGATATAGCTTTTACTGATGCTATTCTAAATGAGTGGTCGAGTACTACCATCTCCCTAGCTACCTCTTCAACCGAAACTCCAAATCTTGGCGTTATGTCTACCAGATCAGATACAAAATCATCCACTCCACAGTAGATTAGGTTTGTCTGTGGAGCTCCTCTTATAACAATGCACCTTTACCTACTGCAGCCGTTTCAGTAGTACTGCTTTTCCTAGGTACAGAAAAATATTTTGACTGGGCAGGAGGAATTCTAACTGTTGTCTTGGGGAAGTTGGGTTTTTGTAAACATTAAATAAATCTGTTTATTTTCTTCAATTGTTACTCATAAACATACTGCCTGCATTTTCTGACTTATTCAGAGGGACATGGCAGAGATGCTCACCATCACTATTTCTATTTCCTCTTGCACTACAGCCCTGAACGATTGAGATGCCCCAGCCAGGGTGTCCATAATATAGGAATTGTTGGTTGTTACCATTCAGCCTTTTTCCCAGTACTTTTTACTTTTCTGAAATGCTATCCTTTAGTCCCTTGCTGTGGGTTGATCCAACAAGTACCAGGAGGGAACACTCTGATTGCTCATGAAATTTCTCAGTAGTCCAAAATTTGCAAAATAGCAGCACTTCGCTAACATCAGTGCAAGTGGTTTGTTTGTAAAGCTTGAAACAAAATAAAAACATGCTCCCTTGTGGAAAATAAGCTAGTTGCTTTGCCTTTAAAATGTTATCACATTTTAAGTTTTGAAGATCTAAACAGAGTAATTTTTATGGAACATAATATTTTTAATGACTGTATGGTAGATTTTTCTTTTGTAATTTAAGCACCTTATTTGTGCAGCTGGATTCTAAATCTTACAAAATGGAAATTTGTTCTGCAGTTCCTCAGCATTGGCCTGCTAGGTACCCAGGATACTAAACCGATTACATGAGATGGCATTGCCCAGCCAGACAGCTTTATAATGAGGAATTTCACTTGATGTAACCAGTGAACTCAAGCTCTTGATATTAACATCATTGCCATCATAGCAGACAACCATTTGTTACTGACATACAAAGCTTGATTAATGATGTTGTCATGTTAAAGGACAGAGATGGTCAGTATGGTATGGAAACCAGCACTAATCATAAGAATTATATTGATTGATTATATCTCCATATAAATATGAATCACGAAGGACAATTGTGCACAATGCACCATGCTGTGTAGACACCATCTCAGAATAAGTGAACATCCATCCAATTTCTTGCACTGACATTTTTCTTCCTTAAATTCTAATCTTAAAACATAAAATGGTGATTAGCTATTGTCACTATCAGCTTAAGCTGCCATAAATATGACAAAGAGATCATGTTGGAAATGAGGAGTGAACCAGGCCTTTACTGACCTGTTTTGCTTTCATTCCTGCTGACTCAAACACATGACTGTAGCAACGTGAAGCTTGCCTTCTAAGGAGAATTGGGAAGCGTGGAAAATTCTCAGCATTCAGAAGCCCCTGTAATGGGTATGAAAGAGTTTACACTTACTACATGAAGGGTGACTGCCACGTGGCTCATTGGTCAGTCATGCAGCCATGCATTTGTTCAGAAGGCTGTGAGGTGGGAAGAGTAATGGGGTCAGTCGGAAAATTGTCTGCAACTTGCCATATGATGATTTGATGGTCTTGAGACCTATTGCTTTGGAGTGTATTTGTGTTGGATATTTGCTAAAGACCAAGAATATTTGAGTTTTGTTTTCAGTTTTAAAATATTTCAGATTTAAGATACACCTGTTCGTTGATATTTATCACAAGGAAGTACTTCATGCAGCCAGTTGTATGCAGAAGCAGAGAGGTTGTCATACAGGCAAATAGTATTGAATGCCATATATCTCGTGCCCTGAGGGGGGAACGACTTCTGTTATTTTTCACATGGGGAAGGAGTGTGTCTTTGATAGCTGTCACAGAATCACAGAAATCCCACAGTGCAGATAGAGGCCATTTTGGCCCATCGAGCCTGCACCGACACATATCCCACCCGATCCCCGTAACCCCTACACCAACACATATCCCACTCTATCTCCGTAACCCCACGTATTTAATCCCCCTAACACTAAGGGTCAATTTATCATAGCCAATCAACCTAACCCGCACATCTTTGGACTGTGGGAGGAAACCGGAGCACCCGGAGGAAACCCACGCAAACACGGGGAGAATGTGCAAACTCCACACAGACAGTTACCCGAGGCCGGATTCGAACCCGGGTCCCTGGCGCTGTGAGGCAACAGTGCTAACCACTATGCCACCGTGCTGCACAAATCTAATTCCATTGGAATTAACATTCACCCTAGACTTTATGCAGTTCCACATGTACCAGTGGACTCAAAGTTGCTCATTGCTTCACACAAAGTGATTAAGAATTAGGTCATGGCTCTACAGCTTTTCATGATCCCCGTTGGCTGCTGGTTCGCAGTTTGCACTCCTCCATAGCACAAAAGCATGTAGCAAAAAAACTGACAGGCCTTTTAAAATCCTCTACTCTGGTGTGCTTTCTGCAAAATCCAAATAATAAGTGTCTTTAATTTCTCAAGCATGCACTATATTTATGTTTAAAATTGGCTTGCTGGGCTTCTGTTTGCAACTTTGTATGATGCTGGGCTCCAGACTATAACACTGTGGTAGAAAAATGCTGTGAATTTACAGAATCATTTAGAGTGCAGGTCTCCAGGAACACCACTTACTTAGCATCTAGCCAACAGAAATGTTTCCACTCTCAAACTCATGGCCAAAGGGGTTAAAGAAAGCACATGAAAGAGCTGTAGAAAAATGCTATTTGGAAAAAATTGGTTTATATGTCCATGATGACACTATGGGCATTACATACAACCTGGGTGTATTCACTGTGTGAAATTGTTTTTGGATTCTGAGAATGGTGTAATTGAATGAAAATGCTTCCTGCTTGTATGGGTATGGTTAATGGCACCCAAGACAGTGGAAAATCCTGCAAGTAATGAGTGAGGTCAAAGGGAAGTGAATGAATTGCTTGATTCTCCTAAGCATGGCACTGGTAATCAAAGGGATGTATGTCAGTCAGTGATTGACACCTTCATGGCACTGACTTAGTTCTGAATAACCTAACAGCATAGAAGGAGAGGCCACTTTCATAGGCACCGGCACGGCATCATTTGAACATTTAAGATGTTCCAAAATCTTGTAACTCCTCAATCAGATCATGCAAGATCAGGTTGTTAAGTCTAAATCTGTGGTTACACTTTAGAGTTAGACCAGTCTATGAAGCTAATGGGCTCAGTATATATCCTTTAAGACTGCTCTTCCAAACTTTCTCCCTCTTGTGATTTGAAGTCTTTTACTATTTTGAAATTAATAGCTTTTTTATTTATTCATTCACGGGATGTGGGCGTCGCTGGCATGGCCAGAATTTATTGCCCATCTTTAATTGCCCTTGAGAAGGTGGTGGTGAGCCACCTTCTTGAACCGCTGCAGTCCTCGTGGTGAAGGTAGTCCACACAGAGCTGTTAGGTAGGGAGTTCCAGGATTTTGACCCAGTGCCAATGAAGGATAGGCGATATACTTCTAAGTCAGGATGGTGTGTGACTTGGAGGGGAACTTGGATGTGATGGTGTTCCCATGCCCCTACTGCCCTTGTCCTTCTAGCGTGGTAGATGTCGGTGGTTTGGGAGGTGCTGCTGAAGAAGCCTTGGCGAGTTGCTGCAGTGCATCTTGTAGATGGTACACATTGCAGCCACAGTACGCCAGTGGTGGAGGGAGTGAATGTTTAAGGTGGTGTATGGGAAGCCAATTAAGCGGGCTGCTTTGTCCTGGATGGTGTCAAGCTTCTTGAGTGTTGTTGGAGCTGCTCTCATCCAGGCAAGTGGTTACAATACTCCAGGTAAGGGTTAACCAGTGATGTATAAAGGTTTAGCATAGCTGCCTTGGTTTGTGCATGTGAACCCCAGGTCACTGTGTTTCATGCATCCCCTTTAAAATTGCACAATTTTGTTTATATTGCCTCTCTCATTCTTCCTTCCAAAATGCATCACTTCATATTCCCCACGTGCCTTCCCATTTCACCATCTGTCTATATCTTTGCGAAGTCTGCTACTATTCCCTTCACTGTTTACTACATTTCCAAGTTTTGTGTCATCTACAAGTCGAGGTCATTAATATATATCAAAAAGAGCAGTGATTCATCATGCTATCATATCCATTAAGTATTTAGAAGATGCATGAGTGACTAAACACAGTATACCGTTACTTTGAAGATTTGGTGTGATTCTTTTAAGTTCCATTATACACAGTGATTAACTTTAGTAATGCTGCCCTTCAATGGCACTAGCTGAATGTATCAATAGTTGTGATCTGAATCTGTAGCTGGTGAAGAGTGTGACAAAAATAAAACAGCTTTATCTTGCTTTTGTCCGGTAGCTGTCTCTTTAGTTCAGTTGCAATGCATGAAGAGTTTAAAAGCTAGCTGGACTGTTCCAGTCTGAATCAATACAAATGCTGTGAGGCTTGTCAATTTGTTTCCAAGGTTACAGGCTTGGGAGAGGTGCCAAGCCACATATTTCAAATATGTTCACACTGTGGTGGTGATTTTCGCCATCAACGTTCGGGTGGTAATCTGACGGAGTGGATTGCCCATCTATTATAGAACCTACTGAATTTTTTTCTCCATTGATCCATTTCACCAGATTATCTCCTAGGCAGCGAAGATGAAAATTTATCCCAGAGTGTTAATTATTCAAATCCGACATGCCTTGGCAACCAGTCAAAGAGTATTGAAATGGTTGGGACTGTTAAGTAAGCTGAGGTGGCAACAACAACAACAACTTGTATTTATATAGTGCCTTTAATGTAGTAAAACGTCCAGAGGTGCTTAACAGGAGCATTAAAGAACAAAATTTGACACTGAGCCACATAAGGAGATGTTAGGGCAGATGACCGAAAGCTTGGTCAAAGAGGTAGATTTAAAGGAGCGTCTTAAAGGAGGAGAGAGAGGTGGTGGAGAGGCCATGATGGGATTTGAAAACAAGGATGAGAATTTTAAAATCAAAGGATTGCTTAACCGGGAGCCAATGTAGGTCAGTGAGCAAGGGATGATGGGTGAACGGATCTTGGTGTGAATTAGGACACGGGCAGCCAAGTTTTGGATGACCTCAAGCTTACAGAGGTTAGAACATGGGAGGCTGGCCAGGAGTGCATTGGATTCGTCAAGTTTGGAGGTAACAAAGGCATGGATGAGGGTTTCAGCAGCAGATGAACTGAGGCAGGGACAAAGTCAGGCAATGTCTAGAGGTGGAAATAGGCGGTCTTAGTGATGGGGTCGGAAGCTCATCTCGGGGTCAAATATGACACCAAGGTTGCGAGCAATCTGATTCAGTCTCAGACAGTTGCCAGTGAGAGGGATGGAGTCGGTGGCTAGGAAACGGAGTTTGTGGTGGGGATGGAAGACAGTGGCTTCAGTCTTCCCAATATTTAGTTAGAGGAAATTTCTGCTCATCCAGAACTGGATGTCGGACAAGCAGTCTGTCAAGTTAGATACAGTGAAGGGGTCGAGAAAAGTGGTGGTAAGATAGAGTTGGGTGTCGTCAGCATACATGTGGAAACTGACGCTCTGTTTTCGGATGATGTTGCTGAGGGGCAGCTTGTAGATGAGTAATAGGAGGGAGCCAAGGATAGATCCTTGGGGGACACCAGAGGTAATGGCGCGGGAAGAGAAGCCATTGCAGGTGATTCTCTGGCTATGATTAGAAAGATGGGAATTGAACCAGGCAAGTGCAATCCCACCCAGCTGGAGGACAGTGGAGAAGCGTTGGAGGAGGATGGAGTGGTGAACCATGTCAAAGGCTGCAGATAGGTTGAGAAGGATGAGGAGGGATAGTTTACTTTTGTCACAGTCACATAGGATGCCATTTGTGACTTTGATAAGAGCTGTTTCAGTACTGTGGCAGGGGTGGAAGCCTGATTGGAAGGATTCAAATATGGAGTTCCGGGAAAGATAGGCATGGATTTGGGAGGCGACAATATGTTCAAGGACTTTGGAGAGGAAAGGGAGGTTGGAGATGGGACGGTAGTTTGCAAGGACGGTGGGGTCAAGGGTTGTTTTTTTTTTTTAGGAGAGAAGTGATTATGGCAGATTTGAAGCAGAGGGTGACAGTACCTGGACAGACAGAACCATTAACAATATCAGCTAACATGAGATACAGGAAGGGAAGTTGGGTGATCAGCAGTTTAGTGGGAATAAGGTCGAGGGAACAGGAAGTGGGTCTCGTGGACAAAATGAGCTCGAGAGGCATGAGGGGAGATCGGAGAGAAACTAGAGAAAGGTGCGAGTTCAGGGCTGGGGCAAGGGGGAACCTTAGAGGAAGTTTGGCCTGGTGGGCCAGGAGAAGGGCAGGAAGTAGCAGAAGCAGCTGATCGAATGGTCTCAATCTTAGTGACAAAGAAGTCCATGAGCTCCTCGCACTTGTTGTTGAAGGTGAGGGTGGAGGAGATGGGGAGAGGAATTTAAGGAGACAGTTCGCAATACAGAAAAGAAGCCAGAAGTTATCTTTGCATTCCAGGGTGATTCTGGAATAGTGAGCAGTTTTGGCAGACGAGAGTAGGACCTGATAAAGCTTTATGTGGTCCCACCAGATCTGGCAGTGAATGGCTAAACCAGTTGTCCTCCATATCCTTTCAAGCCTGCATCCCTTAGACTGTAAAGGAGCAGAGATGAGGGCCATACCAGGAGGAATGGGCAGGGTGAGAGAGTGTAATGGTTTTAATGGGGACAAGGGCATAAAAGGTGGAGGTGAGGGTGTGGTTGAGCAGATTGGTAGCTGCAGAAATGTTGTGGTGAATGGAGGGATTTTGAAAGTGCATTTCTAAGTGAATTGGGAGAGCGTTTTTTCCAGGGGCGGACTCTGAAGGAAGTAGGGTTGGGAGGGGCCAGGGGGATGTAGGTGGAGAGCATTACAAGAAAATGATCAGAGATGACCTTATCTGTGATTGACACAATGGGAGTAGCGAGGCCACGTGAGATGTCAAGGTCGAGGGGGTGGCCGTGAATATGGGTTAATAGCAGTGGAGAATTGAGCTGATTGGAATTGAATCACGTTGTTTAGAACTTTCACTGAATGTTAAATATATAGAAGGTGCTTGAATATATTAGCCAGCTCCTCTCATTAAAATGTATTAACAAGAAAAGAACTGTGTATGTAAAAAATATATAAAATAGCTTGTAGATTATGACTTTTTTATTGTTTTTCTTTCAAGGAGCTAGATAATTTGTGGGCAAATGTTTATTTCCAGTAGCTAAAGCAATTAACAGAAAGGTTGTTCTGCTCATATCCTGGGTATGTTTCCAAAAGTTTACTGAGTGACAATATCCTTGAAGTCATCGGGAGTTGGGACTCACCTACGAGAGTAGTCTAAAATATGGAAGCTGCAAAATCTAGAACAAGAAGGCTCGTAAAGACCCAAAAATGTAACAGAAGTGTTAATGAAAAGAATTTTCAAAATGTACCATCAGTTTAACCTTTTAGGTTATAGTGATTAACATAAGAGTGCTGGATCAATTCATCCTCATATGCAGAAGATATCGCAAAACATTTTACAAAGTGCCAGAAAAAGTGGAGGCCGAACAGGAACAAAAGAGTAAAACAGGAAAGGAGCTAGGGGCTGGAGCTGCAAGCACGGTCTAAGAGGTGAGTTATTTGAAGGTTTTGAAAGTGGGAATGAAGTTGCTAGGTCCAGGGACCTAGGGAGATTTTCTCAATGGCAGAGTCATAATGGACGAAAGAGCAGGCACCATTCAGAAGGATTAAACTAGCATTAGAAGATTGGAGAATATGGTGCAGGACACAATGTGTGAGGAGATAATTGAGTTGACAAATGATGAGGCTCTAGAATGATTTGAAAGCAAGGACAAGGATCTTAAAATCAATTCACTGGGGAACAGGGAATTTTTGGAGTTTGAGAAAGACAGGAATAATGGGAGTTTTTTTAAATTTGTTTATGGGATCTGGGCGTCGCTGGCAAGGCCAGTCCATCCCTAATTGCCCTTGAGAAGGTGGTGGTGAGCCGCTGCCTTGAACCGCTGCAGTCCGTGTGGTGAAGGTGCTCCCACAGTGCTGTTAGGGAGGGAGTTCCAGGATTTTGACCCGGCGACGATGAAGGATCGGTGATATACTTCTAAATCAGGATGGTGTGTGACTTGGAGGGGAACTTGGGAGGTGGTGGTGTTCCCATGCATCTGCTGCCCTTGTCCTTCTAGGTGGAAGAGGTCGCGGGTTTGGGAGGTGCTGCCGAAGAAGCCTTGGCGAGTTGCTGCAGTGCATCTTGTAGACGGTACACACTGCAGCCACGGTGCGCCGGTGGTGGAGGGAGTGAATGTTTAAGGTGGTGGATGGGGTGCCAATCAAACAGGCTGCTTTGTCCTGGATGGTGTCAAACTTCTTGAGTGTTATTGTAGCTGCACTCATCCAGGCAATTGGAGAGTATTCCATCACACTCCTTACTTGTGCCTTGTAGATGGTGGAAAGGCTTTGGGGAGTCAGGAGGTGAGACACTCGCCACAGAATACCTAGCCTTTGACCTGCTCTTGTTGCCACAGTATTTATGTGGCTGGTCCAGTTAAGTTTCTGGTCAATGGCGACCTCCAGTATGTTGATGGTGGGGGATTCGGCGATGGTAATGCCGTTGAATGTCAAGGGGAGGTGTTTAGACTCTCGCTTGTTGGAGATAGTCATTGCCTGGCACTTCTGTGGCGTGAATGTTACCTGCCACTTATCAGCCCAAGCCTCAACATCGTCCAGGTCTTGTTGCATGTGGGCATGCACTGCTTCATTATCTGAGGAGTTGTGAATGGTGCCGAACACTGTGCAGTCATCAGCGAACATCCCCATTTCTGACCTTATGTTGGAGGGATGGTCATTGATGAAGCAGCTGACGATGGTTGGGCCTAGGACACTGCCCCGAGGAACTCCTGCAGCGATGTCCTGGGGCTGTGATAATTGACCTTCAACCACCACAACCATCTTCCTTTGTGCTAGGTATGACTCCAGCCAGTGGAGAGTTTTCCCCCTGATTCCCATTGACTTCAGTTTTACTAAGGCTCCTTGATGCCACACTTTGTCAAATGCTGCCTTGATGTCAAGGGCAGTCACTCTCACCTCACCTCTGGAATTCAGCTCCCTTGTCCATGTTTGGACCAAGGCTGTAATGATGTCGGGAGCTGAGTGGTCTTGGCAGAACGCAAACTGGGCAGCAGTGAGCAGGTTATTGGTGAGTAAGTGCTGCTTGATAGCACTGTCAATGACACCTTCCATCACTTTGCTGATGATTGAGAGTAGACTGATGGGGCGGTAATTGGCCGGATTGGATTTTTCATGCTTTTTGTGGACAGGACATACCTGGGCAGTTTTCCATATTGTTGGATAGATGCCAGTGTTGTAGCTGTACTGGAACAGCTTGGATAGAGACGCGGATAGTTCTGGAGCACATGTCTTCAGCACGATAGCCGGGATGTTGTCGGGGCACATAGCCTTTGCTGTAACGGCTGCAGCGGCACTTCCCTCTGCTCGCCGCCTGAGGGCGGTTTTTGAGGCATAGGTGCACTGCTGCCGTGCCTTTTGGGCCCCTCTCCTCACCTGTTTCTCGAGTAATTGGTCTCATCAGAGTAATAAGGCTAGTTAATTAAGTTGTTTGGTTTTGTCCCTGTTTTGTCCCTCTTTTGGTAGGACCAACCAAAAACAAACAAATAAACTGTAACTAACAGAACCCCACATAAACGTTAATAAATCAAATCAGAATTTGGTTATCCAAATTAATTATGCACTCCAGTCCCCGCGGCACCCACCGGTCAGTCCCTGTTTTGTCCCTCTTTTGGTAGGACCAATCAAAAATAAACAAATAAACTGTAACTAATAGAACTTTACATAAACGTTAATAAATCAAATTAGAATTTGGTTATCCAAATTAATTATGCACTCCAGTCCCCGCGGCGCCCACCGGTCACGGAAGTCCTCGAGCGTGCCGGCGGACACCGCGTGCTCCATCTCCAGGGCCACCCGGGCGCGAACATGGCCGCGGAAGAGAGGGAGGCAATCTGGCTGGACGACCCCCTCGACCGCCCGCTGCCTGGACCAATTGATGGCTTTCTTAGCCAGGCCCAGGAGCAGACCCACGAGGAGGTCCTCCAACCTGCCCGCTCCCCTCCGCACCGGGTGACCGTAGATCAAGAGCGTGGGACTGAAGTGCAACCAAAAATCGAGGAGCAGCCCCTTCAAATAATGGAAGAGGGGCTGCAACCTCTCACACTCCGTGTAAATGTGAAAAACGGACTCCTCCAGGCCGCAGAACAAACAGGCAGCCTGGGAGTCCGTGAACCTACTTAAAAATATATTGCACAGGACTGCTCCGTGCAACACCCTCCAGGCCAAGTCCCCAATAGAACAAGGGAGGACTCCCGCATAGAGAGCCCTCCATTGGGGACCTCCACCGGAAGGCAAGACGGCACGCCACGGCGTGTCCGGACGGTAGGCGAAGATGACAAAGTAGAAAGTGTGCAGGAGCAGCCCGTACAGGAAACACCTCCGTGCGGAATGAAAAGGCATGGAGGGTATTTCCTCGAGATGGCTCAAGTTGTGAGGCACCGGTTCCCGAGGGGGGTTTCGGGGCTGGGCGCCGATAAGGAATTCCGTCCGAACGGGGGAAAGCTCGGACGGGATCGCCCCATGCGCCTGAGCCGCCTCGATACACCTCGTGGCGCTGGGGCGCAGCGTCGCTTTCATCGACTCGATGGCATTGACCGCGAGCTGGACGTTGGCCCAAGACATGCGCCGCGCCAACTCCTCCGGCGCCATCCAGCCTGCTCCTCCGCCATCGAGCAGGTCCCCGACTCTAGTCACCTTGCCAGGCACAGCCCTGCCCTCCGCCAGCCACCCGAACCCGTAGACGTGGAGGTGCGGATTCCTGAACAGCGGCTCCCGAAGGACAGCCGCCATTCCTGACGGGGGAGAGCTCCGCCTGGAAGCGACGTAGTTCCAAACCCATAGCAGTTCCTGGTAGAAGACAGGCAGCTCCCGCAGGCTGGCACGTGTGCTGCCCACTTCCAAAAACAGGAGCTGCATGTCGTAATTGAGGCCGTGCAGCTGGCGGAAAAAATACGCCACCAGCGCACACCATCTCGGAGGATTCTCGACGTACAGGTATCTCTGCAGCGTCTGAAGACGGAAAGTCGCAGCCTGGGTGCGGAGGCACACCAGCGCCTGACCGCCCTCCCTAAGCGGGAGACTCAGAACCGCGGCAGAGACCCAGTGCTTCCTTTTGTCCCAGAAGAAGTCGACGAGCTTCTTCTGTATCTTGGCGACAAATGCAGAGGGAGGGATCAAAGTGACGAACCGGTACCACAACATGGCGGCCACCAGTTGGTTTATGACCATCGCTCGACCCCTGTAGGACAACACTCGGAGCAATCCTGTCCAGCGTCCTAAGCGAGTGGTGACTTTGGCCTCCAACTCTTGCCAGTTCGCCGGCCAGGCGTCCTCGGCAGGGCTAAGGTAGACTCCCAAATAGAGGAGGTGCGTGGTGCTCCAGGCGAAGGGCCTGAACTCCTCCGGCAGGGAGTCCACCCGCCACTGACCCACCAGGAGTCCGGAACATTTCTCCCAGTTGATCTTGGCGGAGGATGCGTCCGAGTAAATCTGCTGGCATTCCCGCATCCTCCGCAAGTCAGCGGGATCCGTGACCGTGAGAAGCATGTCATCGGCGTAAGCCGAGAGGACCACCTCCACGCCTGGCCCTTGCAGAGCCAGTCCCGTCAACCTCTTCCGCAAGAGGCGCAGGAAAGGCTCTACGCAAACGGCGTATAACTGGCCGGACATGGGGCATCCCTGACGCAACCCCCTCCCGAAGCGAAGGGGCGCCGTCGAGGACCCGTTAACTTTAGTCAGACACTCTGCGGCAGCGTACAGAAGTCGGATCCGGGCGACAAAATGCATCCCGAACCCGAATGCGCGCAGAGTCCCGAAGAGATACTCGTGATCTACCCTGTCGAACGCCTTCTCCTGATCCAGGGAAAGGAAGGCGACCGACAGACCAGCCCTCTGGGAATGGTGGACCAGGTCCCAGACCAGATGGATGTTATCGTGGATGGTCCGGCCTGGGACCGTGTAGGACTGGTCGGGGTGGATCATGTGGGCCAGCACGGCGCCTAGGCGAGCAGACATGGCCCTGGCAAAAATTTTGTAGTCCGTGCTGAGGAGGGAGACCGGGCGCCAGTTCTTGAGGCGGAGATCACCCTTCTTAGGCAGCAGGACAATAATCGCCCTGCGCCAAGAGAGGGGCATCTCCCCGGTCGCCAAACTTTCCCCCAGGACCCGCGCGTAGTCGCCCCCCAAGACGTCCCAGAACGCCCTGTGGAACTCCACGGTCAGCCCGTCCAGCCCCGGGGACATTCCCCTGGAGAACTGGCGGAGGGCGCCGGTCAGCTCCTCCAGACTCAGAGGAGCGTCCAATTTTTCAGCGCCCTCCAGGCCGACCTTCGGCAGGTCCTCCCACAAAACTCTGCGCACATCCTCGCTGGACGGATCCGGAGAGAACAGAGCCCCGTAATAGGCGCGGGCCTCCGCGCTGATTCCCTCCGGATCCGAGACCAGAGATCCGTCGTCGGCCAGCAGCCCCAATAGCTGCTTACGGACCCCCCGTCTTTTTTCCAGCGAGTAGAAGAAGGGGGAGCCGCGGTCCAGGTCCCGCAGGAACTGGATCCGCGACCTCACGTACGCGCCTCGGGACCCGATGAGCTGCAGGTCCTTCAGCGCATCCTTCTTCTCTTCGTACACCTGCCGCAGGGCCGGGTCCTCGACGACTTGACCGAGACGGGACTCCAGGTCGAGCACCTCCTTCTCCAACCGCCCGACCCGGGCCTCCCGCCTCTTGGTCGACCCCTTCGCGTACTCCTGACAGAAGAGATGGACGTGCGCCTTGCCCTCTTCCCACCATAGCCTCAAGGAGGGGAAGCCCCCCAGCTTCCTTCTCCAGTCGGCCCAAAACCGACAAAAACGAATCCTGGAACTGCGCGTCCTCCAGCAGCAGGTTGTTAAAATGCCAGTACGCGGACCCCCCCCCGTGCACGCAGCGGAAGGAGCTCCGCCCACACCAGGTGGTGGTCCGTGCACGGCACCAGCCGCATGGAAGCCGCCGGAACGCAGGAGACGTACGCCCGGGAAATATAAAGGCAGTCCATTCTGGACCATCCTCCTCCAGACCTCACGCTAGTGAAGGCGCTGGAGTCAGGGTGGAGATGTCGCCAGACGTCCACCAAGTCGAAGGACCCGACCAGGTCCCTCAACTTCTCCATCGCCGCTGGGCATCGCTGGGGGGCCGAACGGTCCCTCGCCTCGAGGGTGCAGTTAAAATCCCCCCCGAGGATGACGCACTCGCCCGCGTCGATGGAGCCCAAAAGAGCGGACACTTCTTCAAAGAAGTGCACTTGCTGCACACAGGCCTGAGGGGCGTACACGTTCACTAGATGGAGCGGCACGCCCCCCAGGTGAACAGTGACCTGGAGCAAGCGGCCCGGCACGTGCTCCTTGACCCCCAAGATCTCCAGCTGAAAATGCGGAGCCACCAAGATAGCCACCCTGCTGGAAATGCTGGAGAGGTGACTCATGCTGACCCCTCCTGGCCACTCCAGGAGCCACGTGGCCTCATCTCCCGGAACAGTGTGGGTTTCTTGCAGGAAGCACACCGCATACTTCCCGTCCCGAAGGACCGAAAGGTTATTAAATCTGCGGTGAGCCTCCCTGCTGCCGTTGATGTTGAGGCTGGCTATGGTTATCTTCATCTCAGAAGCATAGTGCAACCTCTACCTACACCTAACGGGGGGAGGGAGCGCAGCCGCTAGTCGACCGCCACTCCCTCAGCAGCCCAGTGAGGAACGACCTGAGCCGACGCAGCTCGAGCGGGCTCACGTCCGCGTCCGCGCCCATGGTCTTGACGGCGGCGCGGACCGACCCGATGAGCAGCGCCAGCTCCGACCACCTGGCGAGGGCCAGCCGGGTCTTGTTTTGATGACTCTGGCACACGGCCACAAAATCCCGGAGTTCCCTAACGGGAATGAGGGGAGACTCGGCGAGGGGCACGAGGTCATCCATCGCCTCGTCGGCGATGGAATCCAATTCGTCCTCCGCGCCCATCACCGAGTCCCCGTCCCCCTCCGGGGGGTCGCCACCAGCGGCCGACCCGTCCGTCGCGCAGTGCGCAGCGAACGGCTCGGCTGCATCGGCCGGCCCCGCCTCCACCCGGATACCACCCCCAGGATCGGTGGCAGAGGATTCCTCCCTGGGCTCCTCCGGGGGCGCCGGGCCAGAAGACGGCGGCGGTTCGGAGTCCCCCTCCGTCCCAGACGCCAGAACGCCCAGAGAAATCGGGGAGAAAACAAATTGAAATTCCACCAGGACATCCGGCGCCAGAGGCACAGTCAGGGGGTCTTCCTCCTCCTCGCCACCAGTCTCCGACCCAGCGGATGGGGTGTCCTGGACTAAAATTTCAGCCAGGTCGAGCAGCCCCTGGGAAATGTCCGGGTCGCATTGGGCGAGCTCAGTTTCTTCCAGCTCACCCGACCCAGACCCCAGGCCGCCCGACCTGGCGAGGGGTAATGGCACCGAAAGAATATCAATTTCTGCCGCGGGTTGTTCCGCGACCCCCCCCACGGGCAGGGTCTCGTCCCCATCCCCGGGAGGCACGTGCTGGACAGACACATCTGCCTCAGCCGCCCGAGGGACAGGTGACCCCTGCCGATCGCTGGTGATGGTGACAGCGGGGGCGGGGGGGCGCAGTACCCGCGGCGGGCGACGACTCCCCCTGCTCGGAGGGACCTTCCTCCTCCCGGTCCTCCTCCTCTTCCAGGAGGGAGCGCCTTCTTTTAAACGTGGAGGGAGCGAGGGAGACCTCCATGTCTGCAGGGGCCCCCTCCTCTGCTCCCTCCGGCGGAGCAGGTTTGTCGGGTCCCTCGGGCCCGAGCCCAGCCTCGGTGGTCGCGACCACAGGCTCGGGCACGAGGTTCCTCCCACCCTCATCTGCCCCGACCAACTCCGCGATGAGCGCGGGTGTCAGGGGCTCCAGGTTCAAGGGCTCGCCCTCCCCAGGGGGACCCACCCTAAGGTGTTTGGCTTTCCCCCGCGCCTTCCTTCCGCCCGGACGCACTCCCTCCCTCCCGCCGGAGGCCTTGATGGCATCGGCCTCCGACGACGACCGCGCATTGGCTGTTTGGGGGGCACGGCCAGACCTGGGGAGAGGAGCAGCGGCGGCGCCCGCCTTGGCCGCACCAGATGATCCGGCGGCCTTGGAGGCGGGGCAGTTTTTCCGGATGTGCCCCACCTCCTTGCAGGCGTGGCACCGCACACCGTCCGCCGTCCAAAAGGCGCGATAGGCGGTCCCCTCATGGAGGACGACAAATGCCCCGTCGGTGTCCTCCTCCCGTGCCAGCTGAATAAAGACCTGGCGCCGGAAGGAGAAGACGTGCCGAAGGCTGGCTTCCCGGCAGCCGAGCGGGATATGTGCGATCCCCGACCTCACCTCCCCAAGTTGGTGCAAGTGGGGGAGGAGGAGCTCACCAGGAATATAGGGTGGGACGTTGGAAATAACGATCCTCCGCGCAGTGGCCTCAAGAGGATCCACCGGCAGGAAGGTCCCGCCCACGGTGAGCCCCTTGGTGACGGCCAGGGACACCGCCCGCTCCGACCCCAGGAAGAACACAGCCTTCCCGTACATTTTTGAGGCGGCGAGGATGGCTGAAGGGCCGACAACCCCAGCCATGGCCTTAAAGCACGCCTCAATTGTCATTGTGGGGTGGGTGTAGCTCTTCACCTCAAGCTTTTTTGTAATCAGTTTGAAAGGTGACGGGGCAGCAGAAGAAGCGGGAGCAGCTGTGGCTGTGGCTGCCACTCCCGCATAAGTCCTGGCTGGCCCTGCCACCGGCGAAGATGCAGTCGCCATTATGGGGTGGTTTTTAAAAAGAGCTACACCCAACCCAAGTCACAGGCCTTGAGATGTTGAAGATGGCCTCCGGTTTTTTAAAGTCCTCCCTTGAGCAGAGGGAGCTGTTAAATTAAAGGCCCACCTCTCCCCTTATCAATTGGAATTGGGAGAGGGGCCTTCTCCCCTCTGCTCAAGTGGCAATTAATTAAAAGGTGGAACAGAGGTGCCTCTTGAGAGAGACAAAGAGAGAGAGAGAGAGAGAGGGGGGGCTGGTGGGAAGGAGGGAGGCCGCAAAGGCAGGGTCGCCACTCAGGATGGTAGGTGGGTGGGTGTCAGCAGGGGTGCACTCTCCGATGGAAAAAAAAAGTCTCTGTTGGTGGTCTTCAGGCAGGGGGAGAAGATGTCTTCGCCTGGGAAAGCTGGAGATACCCAGGCTTAGTCCTACACCAGGTCTTAATGATGTGTTAATTAATTTTTTAAAAACTTCACCTAGGCAGCTCCAGCTGTCCCAGGCCAGGCAATAGAAGGGGTGCTTATTAGTGGTGTGTGTGGCCTAGTATTCTACAAGAGCCACACACACACATAGACACCCCTTGGTGTTCCGGCCGGTCTTCTTTCCTCCCCCCACCTACAATACAAAGTCTTTTGGAGAATGCACCAAATGACACCCACCTGCAGATGTTCAGCAGAAGAAGTTGCTCCTTCCCTCCTTCCCAGCAGCTGGTGTCGATGCTGTTTCTCTCCCCTCTCCTAGAATGGAGGCCAATTTGGGGAGGCAGTGGTGGAAAGGCCTCTCCTCTTGTCGGTGTTGGCCTCCTCTTTCCCTCTTTCCCTCTGTCCTCTCTCTCCAGGCACCTCAGTTGTAGTTGTAGATGGTAGTGGTGGTCTGGGGTCTTTCCTTCTCCTCCACTCCCTGGTCAAGGAGACCACCACTTTCCACTCACCTTCAGGATAACCAGCAGCACAGAGAGCAAGGCAGAGAATGAATAAAGTTGTTCGGTTTTTTGTCTCTGTGCCTCTGGCCTCACCTGTGTGTTGTTAAAGTATTTGTCTCCCTGTCTCATTTGAATAATTATGTCACGTGACCACTCTGGCCTGTATTTAAGCTTCCTGTTTCCTGTCCTCTTGGCTCAGTCCTGGGTTCGCCTGCCTGCAAGTAATAGCTCTTGCTGTGTCTCTGGTGTTCTCGAGTCTCTCTGTGTTTTCGAGTCTCAACTGAATCTCCTTTCGAGTGTTACCATGTCTCTGTGTTTTCAAGTCTCAAGTGAATCATCCTTTCGAGTGTTCCCCTGTTTCTATGTTCTCGAGTCTCAAGGAAGCATCTTTCGAGTTCTACCCGGTCTCGAGTCCTTGGATAGGTTTCCTGCGCTTGGGTCCACTACCGAAACCCTAGCAAAATGGCCCCGTGAATGCACGGCCCCGTGACATTTGCTGTATCCAATGCACTCAGCCGTTTCTTGATATCACGAGGAGTGAATCAAATTGGCTGAAGACTGGCTTCTGTGATGGTGGGGACCTCGGAAGTAGGCTGATATGGATCATCCACTTGGCACTTCTGGCTGAAGATGGTTGCAAACACTTGTCTTTTGCAGTCACGTGCTGGGCTCCACCATCATTGAGGATGGGGATATTCATGGAGCCTCCTCCTCCCGTTAGTTGTTTAATGGTCCACCACCATTCACGACTGGAGTGCAGGACATTGTGCAGGTGAGGACACAGAACAAAATTACTGTTGCTATAACATTAGCATTTCTGACTTCTTCATTTTGTTCTGAAATGTTTTCAGAGATTGTTGAGTTGAATTTTGTAATTGAGAACAAAAAACATATTTGACTGTTTCAAGCCATGATCATTCTTCAAATGGGCTCCACTATATGTGTATATCATTGAATGATCTTTGTCTCAAAAATTAAATCAGGCATTAATTTGCAACATACAGGCAACATTACATATTCTTCCATTTTGTTATGTTTTCCTGCCCATTTTCCATCTGTTCTGCATTCTCCACAATCATTATTTTTGCTTTTCACGCTGTTTCAGTTTTTTTTCCTCCTTGTTCTTTTTGATCTTGCAGGGCATGCTGCTTCTCCTAGGTGTCTCTGGCCAACACATTGGCCCAGAAATTCGGGTCGGGGGCTTCCTGCGGGTGCAAGCCCCCTAATGGGGCTAAAAATAAACTTACCTTGCTTTAAAGTATTTAAAAATAATAAACCTGTGGAAAAAATGTTTTAATTTTAATTAATTCACCACTTGTAAAAAGCAGGCCTTACGCCTGCTTTTTATATTTCTAAATTCTGCAGGCTTACGTTCCCGGAGAAGCCTGTAAAAAAAAAAAAAACCTATGTTTGCGCACGCGCAGCCTCCCCCGTGCACGCGTTCGACCTCTGAACCTCTTCGTTCAGAGGAACGGAAGTGTCGGTTTCCCGCGCATGCACAGTGCATGCAGGAAACCGGCACTTCCATTGGGCCTACGGGTGAGTACCCCGTGCGTACTCACCCGTGGAGACCCGAATTTCTGGGCCATTGTTTTTTTTTCCTGGCTATCTGCAAACTTCCTACCTTGTATTCTGCCGGTCTCATTGTTTGTTCGTTCACGTGCTGGGTTTTGATACAATTACTTTCACCGCATTTTACAAGTCCTTTGCTTAGTGACATTCATAATTACTTTATAATGATATCAAAATAAATTGTGCTGTTCTGTTGATGAATAAAGCAGTAAAACAGTGATAGACTAGTATAAATGCTGGCTTTGCCAGCGACGCCCACGTCCCATAAACGAATTTAAAAAAAATCTAATTAACAGTATCGTACTAACCCTTAGAGTGCACAGACCTGTTACCTCATTTTGGTATAATTGTGCTGCCATAGCACAGTACCTTTTGCATAAAATGTATATGAAACATCAGTGTAGTCTGCTGATAAAATGTAGCCGAGCCAGTATCTAAACCGCAATTTTTACCAATTTTCCTTTTACAGTTAACTTCATTTTTACTATCAACAATCCTGAATTCTGGAGGTGAATATTTAAAGTCTGTACACAAATAATGAGAAATGGGCGTGCTGATCTCTGCTCCACAGGAAGGAAAAGGGGGTGCATGATGTTGTTAGGATCTCAAAATTAATGGGCAGAAACACTATTGCTTGGTTTAATCACACTATTTTGTATGGATCCATAAAGTCGAGTAATAGAATTTGTTGATAACCTTGTACAGATTGTGGGGACAGCCAGAGATTAGAAAAAAGATCTGCTCTCAGAAATAAGAGAGCAACGGGTTTACAAACAGACCTCTATACCTTAAAAACACAAGTTTAGGTAGAGGAGAGGCAAACAGAAGATCCAGAGGGGGTGGGGGAAACTTCTCTGGCTTACCTCATACTGGCTGAAACAAGCATAGAATTAGCAGGCATAAGAAGAGGTAGACTGGATTCTCTCAGCTGGGAAATTACAGCTTTAAGGACCACTGGCTAGGTTGCTGTTGAACGGCAAGAACTAGGAACTATCAGTTTTTTTTTATCCTTACATGCTACCAAACCAGGTCAGATGGAGGCATTTTGATATAACACTTTAATTTGTTCAAGTGTTAGAAAATGAAATGCCTGACCACCAAACAGTTTACTTCAGTAATAATAACAGAAAATGCTGGAAATACTCAGCAGGTCAAACAGCATCTGTGTAGAGAGAAACAGAGTTAACGGTGTAAGGGGTTTTCCTCGAGAGATTTCCCTGAGGTTTCTCTCTCTAGAGGCCTCTCTCTCTTGCACAGTAAACCTTGAGTGGTTCGAGCCACTCACCCCTTAGATTCTGTACTCTGGACTTGGGCGCAGGAACTACAATGTAGAGAAAACTCTTGTAGACCAAGTTTGATGAAACAAAATGAAATTTTATTGCATAAGGAAAAATATCAAATCAAATGCAAGCAGATGAGGGAGTACATGGGAGGGAAAAACACACAAACAAATCATAACGACACAGTACTAACTAAGGCAAATACAGGCATCTTATACTCTACAAAGATTATCATGAAATAAGGAAACACACGGAACATCGAGGGACAACAACTCATGTTAATTGTACCCTTAAATCCACCCCCTTATTAAACCTATCTAGATCTGATTGTGAAGGGCCAGAAACATGCTCACCAATCCCACTAGGAAGTACAAGGTTTTGAAATCGAGTCTGTGTTTGGTCCTTTCAGGCGTTTCGTCTCCACGTGGATCGTGGAGCCCCTGCGAGCTGCGCCACACCTCTCTCCTGAGGTGGGGGTCGGGGGCGGCTGGGCCTGGATGTCGGTGGGGTCGAGGATCGTCGGCTCGACCCTGGTTAGAGGAGCCTTGGGCTGGCTCCCATCGCTTCTTCAGGTTCCTTTTCTCTCTTCTCCCGAGCCGGGGTGGCTGGAAGGTTTCTTCTTTTGGGACCTTTATTTTTTTGTTTCTTCTCCCAAGCTGGGTCGATGGCCTCTCGTTCCGGCAACGGCCTGGGGATGGTCGATGATCTCCCGATGTGTTTCCCCGGGGCGGGACGCCGGCTTCGAGACGGCCTTCTCGATGTTGGCTTTCTTCTTCCTCCTGCGAGTGCCTCTTTCTTCTTCTGGGTGTCCGGATTCAAGCTGTGTGCCTGAGCTCAAGCTGCAGGCTTGCAACTGTCTGCGTTCCAACTCGCTTGCCCCAACTGCCGAAAAGTCTTCCAGATATACTTTCTTCCAGAAGCCTCCGTCTCCCGCCCAAAATCAGGTTAGTCTTTGTTTAATTTTTGGCGGGCTGGCAGCACAGTGGTGTAGTCATTATATTTTAAAATGTCTTAAACGGCTGTTAACAGGCCCATCTCTGGTCTGGAATTACCTTCATTGTTTTTAATGTCCTGCTGATTTCGTTATCTAGTCCTGGGTGCTGTTCTCATGAATATGAAATTGTCCCCTTTTGTCTGGGGCAACATTTTGATGGCCTCTGTCTACAGGCCGATCTTGACTAGATCTGCATCTAATCCATATGCATACGTGTGGGTCTGGTTTCGTTCTCTCAGAAACGGCTTCCAGAACTTACTGTGGGTTGAATCCACAAATCTGTCTGAGGTTGCGCAGGAACCATTTTAAAGTGTCCCAATAAGCTGGTCACATGGTATGGCGGCCATTTTGTATGCCCCTTTTTCTGGGCTTCTTTTAAAACAGTCTTTAAAATCATGGCCTCTTTGTAGTGTATGTACTTTGAAGAAGGAACTATATTCTGCAGCCCCTGTATACTGCAGTACCAGTAGTGACCACCCCGGTATATAAGCCTGTGTAGTAACTTTGTATAGTAGTTCCAGTTTTGTCTCCATTCAGTAAACACCTGTTATAACCAACTCCTGCAGTCCGTGTCTCAATTACACACGGACGTTACACTGGCGACGAACAGATCCGAACTTACCTACAGTTCTGCACCACCTCACGGGAATCCATCCCTGAAGCGAAGTTGTTAGAGGTTGAGGCCAGAAGGAAGAAATCCAAAAAGAAAAGAAAAACAAACAGAAGAAATGGGCGTCGACCGTGGGCAACCGCCCTCTGATTCATCGAATTCGAAGATTTGCAGGAGAGGCTGTCGAGAGCTGGGCTTGGTTATCCAGTCTATGGTGTTTCAGCTAATTGGGCTGGTGGCAGGTAGTACACTGATCCTTCCTGGGCTGCGGCGGGTAGAGCTCGATCGGGTGGCTTTTCAACGGGGCCGAGCAGCGTTTTCGGGAAGAGGAGAGATAGAGAGAGGGTGGAGCACACAGGGCGCGGCCGGTGCTACGAAGCCGGGCAGCGTACAGACCCGAGAAGAGGGAGGAAAGTGTCCCATAGGGTCTGCTCTGACGACGGGAACAGTAATTAAAATAAAAGAAATTAGAAGCGCAGAAAGCCGCAAGGAGCTGCAGTTTGCCACGGGGACCGCGGAGAGCGGCGTTGGCAGCAGCGCGGGGGGGAAGTGCGCGAAGACCATAGGGCGTCGCCATCAAGGCATAAAAACGCCAGCAACAGCGCTAGCAGCAGCGGAAAAGACAGAAAGCACGGGAGACGCCATCTTAATCCAGCGGGGAAGAAGGCAAAGCGCGGGAGGCGGCATTTTGTTCAATCAGGGAAGAAGGCAAAGCGCGGGAGGTGCCATCTTAGATCTCCAAGATGCCGAAGACTGGCAATATCACTGCCTTCGATAATGCAATAGAAGACTGGACCACGTATGTGGAAAGAGTCGAAGTATATTGCAAGGCAAATGAAGTAGTCAATGAGAAAAAGGCATCGGTACTACTAAACTTAATGGGCGCAAGAACATGCAGCCTATTGCGGAACCTGATCACTCCAGTCAAACCGATGGTGAAGAGTTTTAACGAAATTGTTGATATCCTACAGGAACACCTAAATCCTACACCGCTGCTGATAGCAGAAAGATTTAAATTCCACAAGAGAAATCAGCATAAAGATGAGAGCAATGCTGATTACCTTACGGAACTACGCAAGCTATCAAAGCACTGCCAGTTCAGAGCAAGACTGGCAGATACCCTACGGGACAAATTTGTCTGTGGACTCCTGAGTGAAGGAACCCAGAAGAGGTTACTCTCAGAGAAAGAGCTGACGCTAGATAAGGCTTTCAGCGTGGCAGTATCATATGAAGCAGCAGCAAGGGGAGCTGCGGAAATACAGCAAAAGCCACAGGAATACGGCACCCATGAAATGACACGGGGATTTGAAAAATGTTATCGCTGCGGCAGAACAACCCATGACCAGAAGGACTGCTGGTCCAAGGACAAAACATGCAGGCAATGCGGAAAGATGGGACACATTGCACGAGTTTGCAGGTCTGGGAAGAAGACTAACAACAACAAAAAGACTACTAAGGAAAAGTACAGGAAAGTACAAAAGATGACGGACAGTAGTTCCGAAGACCAGAAGAGCGATAGTGAATCCGGGAACAAGAGACTAAGCTGTCTCAAACTACACAACATAATCACAAAAGAGGATCACCGAACCATTTGGGTCACCCTCACGATAGCAGGGTCCCAAGTCAAAATGGAATTGGATACAGGATCAGCCCTGACCGTCATGAATCGACGAGACTACGAGCGGCTATTCTCACACATACCCTTGAAAGACACATCCATTGTCTTGAAGACATATACGGGGCAGAAAGTATACCCCAGAGGGAAAATAAGGGTGCCTGTCGAATACAACGGCAAGGAAATACAGAAATTGTATCTGTACATACTGCAAGATGGTGGACCACCGTTATTGGGACGTGAATGGATCAGAAAGATAAGTTTAGACTGGCACTACATTCAGGTACTGACGGTGGCTGGTAAAAAGGATGACGATGTCACACCTGGACGATTGTCAAAAATCTTGGCTAACGCTAAAGAGGTATTTCAACAAGAACTGGGAACTCTTAAAGGCGTAACCGCCTCGATAAAAATAGAAGAGAATGCAATTCCCAAGTTTTTCAAAACAAGACCGGTACCGTATGCAATTCGCCCAGCCGTCGAGGCAGAGCTGGAGAATCTGGAGAATGCAGGCATGCTAACTAAGGTAGACTGGAGCGAGTGGGCGACACCCATCGTTCCTGTCATGAAGAAAACGTTAAACAATAAGTCTGAGGAGCCAAGGAAGGTTCGCATCTGTGGGGACTTCAAGGTGACTGTGAACCCAGTCCTTCACACAGTACAGTATCCTCTTCCGAGGATAGAAGATATTTTCGCCTCACAATCTGGAGGGAAACGTTTTACAAAAATTGACCTAGCGCAAGCATATTTGCAGATGGAGGTTGAAGAATCCTCTAGGAAATATCTCACGATACACACTCACAAAGGTCTTTACCAGTATAATCGACTGGTATTCGGAGTAGCATCAGCTCCGGCTATATGGCAAAGAGCGATGGAACAAGTCCTGCAAGGGATTCCGGGGACTCAGTGTTACTTGGACGACATCCTAGTGACAGGTGAAAATGACAGTGAACACCTTGCCAACCTAGAGCAGGTGCTCACTAGACTAAGAGAACATGGGCTACGAGCCAATCGCCCCAAGTGCGAGTTTTTTAAGAAACAAATATCGTATTGTGGCCACGTGATTGATGAAGAGGGGTTACATAAGTCCCCTGACAAAATTGAAGCGCTAGTTAAGGCTCCAGCGCCTGAAAATGTGTCGCAACTGAGGTCATTCCTCAGATTGGTGAATTACTACCATAAGTTTTTGCCGAATTTGTCCACAATTCTGCACCCACTGAACGCCCTACTACAAACGGGAGTAGCATGGAAATGGAGCGATGAATGTAAGCGGGCCTTTCAGAAGTGTAAAGGCCTGATCACTTCAAGAGAAGTATTGGCTCACTACAACCCATCACTCCCGATAAGACTGGCGTGTGATGCGTCTCCCTACGGCGTTGGAGCGGTACTGTCACATAAATCCCTTGATGGTTCAGAGAGGCCGATAGCTTTTGCGTCACGCTCGTTAACTGCAGCCGAGCGTAACTACGCCCAGATTGACAGAGAGGCCCTCAGCCTGGTGTGGGGGGTGAAGAAGTTCAATCACTACCTGCACGGACAGAAATTTACTCTACTAACTGATCATCAACCTCTTGTCTCCATTTTCAACCCTCAGAAGGGCGTCCCGATAATGACAGCACAACGGCTACAGAGGTGGTCCCTTTTCCTAGGGGCACACCAATATGACATCGAGTACAAAGGAACTAAACAGCATGGGAATGCTGATGGATTGTCACACCTACTGTGGAAGAAGCACTTGCAGTGGATCCTGTGGAGATATTCCACTCGACCATAGTCGAATGTCTACCTGTGACGAATGCAAACATAGAAAAGGAAACACGAAATGACCCGACACTCTCCAGGGTCTATGATTTAACGGTGAAGGGATGGCCAGCACATGGCGAACCACTGTTGCCAGCATTCTCGCCGAGAAGAGAAAAGCTGTCAGTGTGCCGAGGAACCTTGATGTGTGGATCCAGAGTAGTAATTCCACCCAAATTGAAGGATAGAGTGCTCAATGAGCTTCATGAGGGTCATCTGGGAGGGGTAAAAATGAAGAACTTAGCCAGAGCGTTTGTGTGGTGGCCGGGAATTGATAGAGAAATCGAAGAGATGACCAAGAGCTGTACAGGATGCCAGAAGGTCCAAAACGCCCCACCACAAGCCCCTCTACATCCATGGGAGTGGCCCTCATCTCCATGGCAAAGGGTACACATTGATTTTACTGGTCCATTTATGGACTCGATGTTTTTATTTGCGGTGGATGCACATTCAAAGTGGCCAGAGGTAATAAAAATGTCCTCAACCACCACAGAAAAAACCATCACAGTCTTACGAACCATATTCGCCAGAAATGGGCTGCCTGAACAGATTTGCTCCGACAATGGACCACAGTTTGTGTCTGAAGAGTTCCGGAGGTTCTTAAAGAACAATGGTGTTAAGCATTACACATACGCCCCATATCATCCAGCCACCAATGGATTGGATGAGAGGTTCGTTCAAACATTCAAGAAGGCTATCAAGGCAATGTGTAATGAAAACATACCCCAACAACACAAGGTGGATAACTTCTTGTTTGCCTACCGGAATGCGACACATGCGGTTACCAACCAAACTCCAGCCATTATGTTCTTCAATCGAAGACTAAGATGCCGCTTGGATTTGGTTAAGCCAAACATCAGAAGAGATGTGGAGAACAGGCAGTTTCAGAATATGAATGAAAGGCCAACCAGGAGTTTTAAGATAGGTCAACCAGTTTTGGCCCGGGACTACCGCACAGAGAAATGGCAGCCAGGAACGATCTGTACACGGCAAGGACCTCTAATGTATACCGTGGACGTTGGAGAGAGCATTGTAAGACGCCATGCTGACCAGATTCTAGAGTCACTGGAAAACGTCAAATCCACACCACGATCCGATACACCTGGTGATGAAACCGAAGTACCAATTGCATCTACCTCAGAATCGGTGATATTGGAAGCAGACGAACCAAACAACGACGTTGATCCCGAATCAACTTTGCGAGAAGAACCTGATACCCCAAAGAGGCGTTATCCGGACAGAATCAGGAAGTCTCCTCAAAGACTGAATTTATAATTGCTTAACTTCAGCTAATGTATGTAGCAACTGCAATTGTAAATATGTTATTTAATTATTAATCGAATGTTATGTACTGTTTAGCTAAAAGGGGAGGAATTGTAGTGTATGTACTTTGAAGAAGGAACTATATTCTGCAGTCCCTGTATACTGCAGTACCAGCAGTGACCACCCCAGTATATAAGCCTGTTCAGTAACTTTGTATAGTAGTTCCAGTTTAGTCTCCATTCAATAAACACCTGTTATAACCAATTCCTGCAGTCCGTGTCTCAATTACACACGGACGTTACACTCTTCTGCCATTTGACCCTTATTAATATAAAGTCCAATTTTGCGAATCCTACAACGGGCTGGATTTTCCCTGTGGAGGCAGGTTCGTGGCGGGAGAGCTGGTTGGTGGGTTCCAGTTCCGGTCCCGCTCTCGGCTGCAGCCACTCTGTCAAAAGGATTTTCTGTTATAGGCCTTGTTAAGCCTGCCCTGTGGGGTTGCCGGCCAATTAAAAGGAAGCAGGTCTGATGACGTCATTTGGTAAGTCGTCATCAGCCGGTTTCCTTAAAGGGACCATGGCCACATTCATTTTTGACTGTTGTGCCACTTATCACATCCCCATCACTCTCCCTTCCCTACCATATTCCTGCACATCTTTACTCACACCAACTTACCTTGCACCCAACACCCATCCCTCTCTATCTACATTATCACTTCCCCATCTCACTAGCCACCCCTCACACTCACCCTCATCCTACTGCTATAGAAAGTTTACTCCAAGCACTTCCAAACTGCACACAGCTCAAAAGTTTCTTCCAAGTCATGAAGGCTCAAGCTTCTGACATTGGAAAGTGACCAGTTGTAAAATGGTAGCTTTCATACCACTTTTGTAGCTGTCACCTTTTCACAGCAATGGGGAGACATCGAGGGGCCGATTTTCTCGCAGGTGCGAGGAATTGTCGGGTTCCCCGAATGTCGGGTTCCGACACAAATCTAAATGGGTCTGCCAGCTGGATGCAATTTTCGCACAATTGGCCAATTACTTTCCAGCGTGTGGGCACCCTTGCTAATTGTCCATTTCCAGTCAGAAAGCCCCACATATGATGTCATCATTCGTGGTACTTTTAAAGTCTTCCCAACGAGCCGTCCAGTATGGCAGAGGAGCCTGCAGCAGCTGTTGCCAGTGGCAGAGCCCGAGCTGCCGCCAAATTTGACGAAACCTCACTACAGACATTAGTGGATGGGGTTAGGCCACACAGGGAGGTCCTCTTCCCTAGCTCAGAGAGGAAGAGGCCTCCCAATGAGATCAGGGCTGCTTGGATGGAGGTGGCAGCAGAGGTGAACTCTCAGGGATTCACCAGAAGGACCTGGATGCAGTGCAGGAAGCGATTCCATGACCTTCACCGTACAGGAAAAGTATGAAGTTTCCATCACCCTCAACCTGATCCCCATTGCCTTTCCCCAACAGCACTCAGCTTCAGCACTCTCTTCCTCCACATCCCACTTCACAGTCACATCCATGCACCCTTACCCATTCCCTCTCTCTCTGTGCTCACATTCACATAACTATTCCACCATGCTGCCCTCACACTGCCTCTCACTCTGATGTTTGTAACACAACTGACAACACACAGGGAGGGCCCTTGGTCTTGCAGCCTCACACCATCTTTGTCTCCTTCTAAGTATCTATGCTATGCAATCTCTACACTCACTCCTGCACTCTCACTCAAACTCCACTTGTCTCCCTCATTGCAGGAAAAGAGAGCTCACAACAGGAGAGAGCGAGCCAGGACTGGAGGAGGCCCACCCTCAATCACCCACCTGACCCCCTGGGAGGAAGGAGTGATGGAGATTGTCGGGGCTGACGTGGCTGCGGAAGCTGAGGAAGGAGAGACAGGAGCAAGCCCGCAAGCTGGTGACAGAATAGTTTTCCATCTCTCTCATTGACATAGCATGAGTCGCTGTTATGATTCTGAAGCTACATCATTTGGACTTATGAGCATCTGCAAAATCCAATGTGCAAGTAGCCTTGGCATCACATCTCTAACTCTTTCCTTTACTCCCCCACAGGACCATCCAGAGCCCCCATCCCCACTGTCGAGGAGGAAGAGGCTGTGCAGCCAGACTCCTCAGAGGAAGCTCCAACCTCTGAGGGCGCAGCGTCAGCAGAAGTAAGTACACCCAGCACCAGCGCAGACACTCACACCTCGGGGGGGCCTTCGGGACATACAGTAGTGTTGTCACCTGGTGTTTCACAGCTCACAAGTGAGCATCAACAGATTGTGGAGACAGGGACAGCAGTGGAGAGTCCTCGTCGGAGGGCGCAGGCCTCTGCCAGCTCAGCTCAGCTGCATGTCGACCCTATGCCTCTGGGTCCATCTGCAAGAGAGGAGGTGCTGGATTTCCATGCACAGATGCAGGAGTCTCGAGCAGGTTTTGTCTCCAGGGTCGCTGCGAGTGTGGAGCGAATGGGGGAGTCCATGGCGAACACAAGCAAAGCCTTATTGGAGTCATTGGCGCATGAAAGCATCACCATGGAAAGGATGGCTACCTCCGTGGTAAGGCTGGCTACCGCCGAGGAGAGGAGGGCTGCGGCCGAGGAGAGGAGGGCTACAGCCGAGGAGAGGAGGGCTACGGCCATGGAGGAGCTTAGTCGCCAGGGTATGGAAAACATGGTGAGTGCTCAGAATAGAATGACATCTCTTGAGGTGCGATGGGCATCTATTGAGCACCAAAACCAGACCTTCATGGAAGTCCTTCTGAGCAGGACTTCCAGTGCAGATACGGGTCCCCATGGCCCCCCTGATGTGCAGCAAGGTGCACTCCTGCCACTTGCAGGCACTGAGGGGGAGCTGACCCATGAGAGGGAGGTTGTTGGCACACCTCAAGGAGGTGGGGGCTCCTCTCCACGCGCTCACACTTCCATGCCACTTCAGAGCCCTTGGTCAGAGCCCCGCCGGAGTCCACACCCAAGTGAGATAGGCGTCTCAACCCCTGCACAGCCGCAGGAGCAGCAGACTGCTGGCGAGCCATCATGGGCTCGCCACCCCAGAGGTCACCTGCCAAAGGTGCCGAGACAGGAGCAGCAGGAAAGTGAGCAAGGGGCCTCCACATCTGCTGAAGCCACAGGGGTACCACTACGTAGGAGCACGCGTAAGAGAAAAATCAAGCACCAATAATCACAAGGGTAGACACTTGGGTGAAAAGTTCTGTATATAGTTTTAATGCCATCAGTTTGTTGTACATAAAAAAATCTGCTGGCAACTGCTGCAGTTGTGTCGTCTGTCATTTGGCGAATGGGGATTTCACATTGAGGCCTTAGGATTACTTGCAGATGTCAGCAAGCTGGTCAAATAGTTAGAAATGCGCAGCGATGGGCCACTGTCCATGGTCAGTTAAGAAGCAGTGAGGCTATAGTGTTTGATGTACCAGGCTAAGCAAATCTGGCCAGGATGAGTGTGTTCCTTGCATTCTGGCCAGCAATGTTCTCGCGTACTGGTGCCGCTGGTTGATGGGCCTCTGCAGGATGCTCGTTTCCGGCCTCCTCCTCCTCCTCAGCATCATCCTCAGCATCATCCTCATCCGAGGCGGCTCTGTGAGGAGCCTCTTGGTCCTGCGGAATCGGCAAGCCACGACGCTGTGCCATGTTGTGAAGCACACAGCAAACCACGACGATTTTGGAGACCCTGGCCTAGAAATTCAGTATCACCTCGTTTGGGGCGCAATAGTCGAGCGTGCACTAAATTTAGCGCCCAGCGCAAATTATCGCCACCTTCAGCAAAATTAACTTGCTTCGCCCCAAGAGGTTCTTGGTGCGCTAAAGCAGGTGCTGCACGACTATCCTAAGGCGCTAAGCCGGAGAGGCGAGTCGCTAACACCAAGGGCGGGTGCAGCGCAGGTGCGGCCAGTTAGCGATTGCAGGCAGACACGCTGGCGCCAGTCACCTCTTAAAGGGGGATGGTCGATTTGGCTTGCAGCCACGCCCTGCACATTGGAGCCCTGATTCTCGGGCTGGACAGACCTGCTGCGACATTGTAACGCCTAGGACCATGGAGAGGGCCAGGGAGCGAGCGCAGCGGTTCAGTGAGGGGGCCCTGAAGGTTCTGGTTGGCGCAGTGGAGCACAGGCGATCTATCCTGTTTCTGGACAGTGGCAGGAGGCCGCTGCCCAACGAATATCGAAAAGCTTGGAGGGAGGTGGCACACAGAGTGACCTCCAGCAGCATGGTACCTAGGACTCCTGTGCAATGCAGGAAGAAGTTCAACGACCTCACTCTGGTTGTCAGGCCGAGTGCCTTTTCCAGTATCCTCTTCATCCCTGCATGTGCACCTCACTTTATGGCCAAAGGGTCCTGAAAGCCCCAATACCCAGCCCTCATCCAACACCTATGGGCCTTTCATGAAACTCACGTGCACATTCACCACTTTACACACTGTAAGGGCTATTCGACCATGGGAGGCAGTGCAGCCAAGATCAGGGCTTCACACTGTAAGGGCTATTCCACCATGGGAGGCAGTGCAGCCAAGATCAGGGCTTCACACTGTAAGGGCTATTTTACCATGGGAGGCAGTGCAGCCAAGATCAGGGCTTCACACTGTACTGAGAGCCCGTCCTTTCTCTTGCAGGGCAAGCTGGCACACAATAGGAGGCAGCAGTAACGGACCGGGGGAGGCCGTCCTGAACTTAAAGACCTCAGCGATCTGGAGCAGCGAGTGGAATGGATTATGGCAGGCCGCATGATTGGCCTCGTCGCCACTGGAGATGCCGACCCCGTTCTGGACAGCAATGGTAAGGTCATCATCACCTTTTTGACCTCTCTCCTTCCACTTGTGCCTCACACCAGCATCCTTTGCCACTATCGAACCAATGCAGTGCATTGCAGCACCCATGCCTCCCTCGCTGCCGCCCTGTCCTCACACTAAAGCAACTCTTGTACCTCCCTGCTTTCAGATGCTGATTCGCCAGGTGAGGAGGTGGGCCCTCAAGCTGCCACTGTGAGTGGTTCTGAAGGCGAGGAAGAGGAAGAAGAAGCCCGACCATCAGTGCCACCCTCAGTCGAGGCAGCCCATGGCCATAATGGTGACGCATCTTCCCTGGAGGGGAGCAGGGGGGAATGGTCTGAGGAGGGTGACGCTCCGGGGCCCAGCGGGCTGCAGCAATGCGGGGGGGGTAGGGAAGCTTGGCGGCCTTCTCCCCGGAGGGAGAGTCTGGTCTCCAGTCCTGCTACAGTGAGCGCAGAGGAGGTGCGGCTCCTCGCTGCAATGGGCGCCCAGGCGCAGCACAGGCACACTGAGCTCATGGCTGCAGTGGCAAGGATGCCTGACTCCATAGAGTCACTGGCAAGGAGTGTACAGGAATTCGGGGCAGCACCGGCAAGGAGTCTGCAGGACCTCGGTGCAGCACAGGCAAGGAGTCTGCAGGACTTCGGTGCAGCACAGGCGGCTTCTACGCAAGTGCTTAGTCGTGCCATGCAGTCAGTGGCTGGTCTGATGCAGATTCAGATTAGGGCCACACGAGCACTGACTGCTGCCACCCTCGCTGGATCGGGCAGGATTCGCCGGGGCCCTCGCCGCGTCGCAGCAGGCCAGCAGTCTGTGCTTCAGCAGATTGCTCCGCATGCTTCAGTGCTGCCCCGTGTGAGTGCCAGTGTGTCGCCTGACCAGGGAGTGCCTGTGCTCTGTCAGGATGGCAGCATTCCTGCTGCCAACACTGTCACTCCTCCACTGCAGCTGCCACCACCCATAGGACAGACTGCTGCCGCCCGTGCAGAGTTGGAGCAGTCAGCAGCCGGGCCCTCCAGGCCCAGAGCTGGTCCAGGCCGTCCCCCAAGGGCATCTGCTGACTCACTTTCTGACACTCAACAGCCTTCCCCCAGCCCTGCTCCAGCCACTGGGGTCCCATTGCGGAGGAGCTGCAGGGTGGGAAGGGGCCAATCTCACAAGTGAAGCAGATCACCCTCGCAGGCCAAAAAGTAGGAGGTGTAGCAAAATGCTGTGAATTTTTTTAGTGAAGGCCGAGGATCATGGTCATTTTTGGTTAACTCTTTTGTTCAGTGTCTCCAGGTTGTGAGAGCCAGTTATGTGTCTGACTGTTTTTTTGGGGGTTTCTCTGTATTTGTTTGTCATGCGGGAAGGGCACAGAGTTTGTTAAATAAATAATTGTCTTTATTCAGATTGTGCATATTTGCTCTTTGAACTATTTGTTGCCTTGACCGGCTCAGGGTTTGCGGAACGGTTCCATTCATGTTCTTTCAATGGCACAAGCCATTCCCTCAGAGGGGGCCTAGAACCGACTTGCAATAAGCCGCTGATGGACGGCCCTTGCACTTTGTGCCTCCCTCCCGTCTTCGTGCTCCTCCTCCTCCTCTTCCTGCTCCTCCTCCCCAGGTGGTCCTCCAATGTCTGCTGGCAGTGGCTGAGTCCTGAGGATAGCCAGGTTGTGCAGCATGCAGCACACTACAACAAAATGGGAGACTCGCTCAGGCGAGTACTGAAGGGCTCCCCCGGAATGGTCCAGACAGCGGAACCATTGCTTTAGCATGCCGATTGTGTGCTCAATGATGTTCCTGGTCGCTTGATGGCTCTCATTGTATCATTCTTCAGCAGGGGTGCTGGGCGCATGGAGCGGGGTCATCAGCCAGGTGCACAAAGGATAGCCCTTGTCCCCGAGAAGCCAACCTCCTGGGTGAGCCGGGGCTTCGAAAAGGTCTGCCACAGAAGTCTGGTGCAGGATGAAGGCGTCGTGGCTGCTGCCTGGAAAGCGGGCATTGACAGCTAGTATCAGCTGTCTGTGGTCACACACCAACTGCACGTTCAACGAATGGAACCCCTTCCGGTTGCGGTAATCCTCGGCATTCTCTTGAGACCCGCAAAGCCACATGTGTGCAGTCAATGGCGCCCTGGACCATGGGGAAGCCCGCTATTCTTGCAAATCCCATTGCGCGCTCTTGCTGCTTGTCCAGGGTCATGGGGAAGGAAATGCACTGACGTCTCCTTTTGAAGAGGGCATTCGTGACTTGGCGGATGCAGCAATGCACCGCGAACTGGGAGACATTGGCAATATCCCCAGTAGCGGATTGGAAGGAGCCGGTAGCATAGAAGTTGAGAGCCACGGTCACCTTCACTGCCACCGACAGAGACGTCCTGCTCCTCAGCTGAGGCTGCAGATCTGTCTGAAGCAGGTGGCAGAGCTCAGTGACCACCTCCCTTCTGAATCGAAGCCTCCGAATACACTGCTCCTCAGACATGTTAAGGTATGAGAACTGCTGGCGGTATACCCTGGGAGGGTAAGGCCTCCTGTGCCGATGCCTGTTGGCCCTCCTCTGTCTGGCCATGATTGGCACTCTCTCTCGACGCCTCTGAGCCCTCTCAATGCAATGGAGAAACCCAACGTTTCCACCCATTGCAGCCCCCATGATATGTGGCCACTCAAGGCTATGGCACTGAAAAATCAATCCAACTGCAAAGTTCTGGGCCGAAGCCAGAAGTACCTGTGCGAGCGCTGACTCAATGCAGAAAGCTCTCTCCCTTTGTCTCTCTGCAAATCTCTCTCTCTCTCACACAGAAGGAGTGGTCCAAAAATGGCTACCACTAAGAAGCCAGGAAGAGCCCCCTTTAAAAAGCATCCCCCCAGCCCCACAGTGACTGGGAACCGTTCCAGTCAACCAGTCGCTGGGAGCGCCAAGCGGAAAGAAGGGGGGCGCCACTGAAGTTCCGGTTCAGGGTGCACCAAGGGTGTTGCACCATGAAATGACGTAAGGATCTGTGCGCGCAGCTGAGCGGGCGTTGCGGTTTTGCGCCGCCGCTAAATGTCCACTCAATTTTGTGAGGCGCAGGTCTCACCGCACCTGGGCGCTAGCCGCTTCGTGCCCCACTTATCGCCCTCTTAAGGCACTAGCGGTTGGCGCTAACAACTGAATTTCTCCCCCCCACCGGCTGCTGAGTACTGTAGGGCTCCACCTGATCTATCCAGGCATCTGAAGCGCATCTTTAGCAATCTGATGGTTTGCTCGATAATGCATCTGGTGGAAATGTGGCTGGAGTTGGAGCGCTCCTCAGCTTTGTTGGCTGGTCTCCTCAACGACATCATTAGCCAAGTCCGCAGGGGATATCCCTTGTCTCCAAGTAGCCATCCCTGAAGTTCGTTTGGCGGACTGAATAGCGGAGGCACAGTAGACTGGAGCAGTATGAGGGACTCATGGCAGCTACCAGGGTACTTGGCACAAACATGCAAAATCTCCTTCTTGTGGTCACACACCAGCTGAACGTTAAGGGAGTGGAAGCCCTTGCGGTTGACAAAAACTCCTGGATTGCGATGGGGTGCCCTAAGGGCCACATGTGTGCAGTCAATGACGCCCTGCACCCTTGGAAAGTCTGCCAGCTGAGCTAATCCAAGCGCTCGCGCCCTCACACTTGCACGATCCCTGGCGAAATGGATGTGATTGTGCGCGAGGGCAAAGAGGGCATTGGTCACCTGAGTGATGCAAGTGTGTGCGGCCGCCTGGGAGATGCCGCTGATGTCTGCTGCTGATCCCTGGAAGGAGCCTGAGGCAAAAAATTTGAGTGCGGTGGTGACTTTGATGGCCACTGGTAAGGAGTGTCGACCTGGTGCTCTGGGCTCCAGGTCTTGCTGCAGCATTGCGCAGATGTCAGTCACTACCTCTTGCGAAAGTCGGAGCCGCCTTTGGCACTGCTGCTCAGTCATGTTGACAACTGTAAGAAGTCACACAACACCAGGTTATAGTCCAACAGTTTTATTTGAAATCACAAGCTTTCGGAGTGCTGCTCCTTCGTCAGGTGAAGCGCTCCGAAAGCTTGTGATTTCAAATAAAACTGTTGGACTATAACCTGGTGTTGTGTGACTTCTTACATTTGTCCACCCCAGTCCAACACCGGCATCTCCACACCAGTCATGTTGAGGTAGCTCACACTGTGTCTGTAGACCCTGTTTGGGGTGTATCTCCTGCGCCGACAGCCTTCCATGCGCTGGCCCCTTCTGCCCTGTGCTGCCTCAGGTGGCTGAGCCGCAGCCTGTCGCTCCTGCTGCTGCTGCTGTTGCTGGTGCTGCTGTTGCTGATGCTGCTGTTGTTGCTGGATCTGCTGCAGCCTCCTCTGCTGTTGGAGATCCTCTAATGCCAAGAAGGGAAGGAACAAAAGGCCTCCCATGCTTCTGGCAGATGCCTCCGTTGAGGAAGCGCTGAGTTAGGGTGGTGAGAGGAGCTTCCCAGGAGCTCACACTGGAGAAGTGTGTGAGGCTCCAACCTTCCACAGCTGTGCCTAAGCCTTGAACAAGTTGCCCCAAGCCTGCAACAACAAGGTCCTGCAACCTACAAATGCTGTCTGATTAAATCTCTTCTTTCCTGATTGACCTGCAGCTGAAAGTAAGCAAGCCAACATTGTTCACGCCAGGTTTCATCAGCGGTGTTCCCACCAGGCATGGTTTACGTGGGGAAAGGCTGAAAATTGCAAGGGCCCCTTAAAATGGCATTATAGATACCAATTATTGCTGATTAGGCTCCCGACGACCAGTCCCGCCTGCTGCGGGCGGGCCTGATTCGAGTCGCTTTGAAACGCCGGGGCGAAAGTCGGACGGGGCGGGGAATCGGGCGGGGGGGGGTCGCGACCCCCTATTTCTGTGATTTTCCACCCTCGCACGCCTGAAACCCCACCTGACGGCTCCAGGAAAATCGAGGCTAGAGAATCCAACCTACTTACCTGACGTGATCTCCGAACGACGTGAACCCCAATAAAAATGTGGCAAAATAGAAAAAGGCTGGCAAAATAGCAGTAAACAAGCACTTAACCAGCAGCTAAGTATCTTAAATGCCTCCCCCGTCGCTGGGTGTCGGGTCTGTTCTGAAATTGCAGACCTAACACTTTGGAAACTTACATGGAGGCAGGTTCGGAGCGGGTTTCCAACCCGCTGTCAATCATTTTGATTTTGACAGCGGACCCGCCTCCACACCTGCACTCTGAGCGCCGGCAAAATTCTGCCCAACGTTTCAGGTCGTTGACCTCTCGTCAGAATTGGGAAAGGTTAGAGATGTAACAGGTTTCAAGCAAGTGCAAGTACTGAAGTTTACTTCAATTGTTTATCAGTCATTATGTAAACATCAGTATAATAATGGCTTTGACCAGAGTTTTAATCTTTAATAGGGTGAGCTTAGCCTTTGAGGTTATGTTTATTTTACAAATGCAGACCACACCAATATTGGTGTTTTTGCAGCATTTCCAATTTCTTATTGCTTGCTCGGTAGTGTATGCAATAATGATTGGGTGAAGGTGATTTATATCTATATATATAAATCGGTACATCTGTCTGTCTGTCTGTCTGTCTGTCATTCTGTCATACCTACGCGCGCGTTACCTCCAAAGAAAGCTTATGCTTCCGAGACGGTTTTAAGCGTATTTACGTTTCGGCCGGGCTAAAATCGCGCCCGCGGTATCTGAAAAACCTTCAACGTTCCGCTCATTAGCATCTCATTATCCGCTCATTAGCGACAGAGTGACCTCGAGGTCGACCAATCGTACGGCGGCTTGCTGCCGCGTGCGGCCGGGCCCTCCTACGGTCAAGTGACGGGACGATTGACCAATCCTACGCTTTGGTCACCTGACGGTCGACCAATCGGTGCGTGTGTGGGCGGCCTTATCGTTCTGAACCGAGGTGAGTAGCCGCCATCTTGCTTCCATTCTTTTTCCAGCTTTCTGCGTCTTTCTTTTCAAATATACATTTCCAGCAAAATAAAATTCTATTTATTAAATTCTTTTAAAATAAATCACTCATTTGTAAATATTTTATCTCACCTGAACATTCTTTTTCCTACCTTTGCCCGTTTTTTTCTTAGGCCTGAAAGCCTGGACCTTTCTTGCCCAGCCAGGCCCGAGCTAGGTAACTGGGCTGCTGCTAAGCTCCTCACCACCGCCCCCCCCCCCGTGTCACATTACCCGGGGCAACGGCGTCAGCCACGAGGGTCAGGGTGCGCGTGCAGCAGGAGCAGGTGAGACTCTGCTCCGCGCTCGGCTCGGGCGGGGGGGGCGGGGCACTCGAGAGTGCGGATCGGGTTACCCCGGCAACGGGAGTGCGGGCCGGCTGGGGCTTGGAGAGCGCGGCTCTCGGCCGGGGGGGCGGGGCTTGGAGACCGCGGCACTCGGCCGGGGGGGGGCGGGGCTTGGAGAGCGTGGCTCTCGGCCGGGGGGGGCGGGGCTTGGAGAGCGCGGCTCTTGGCCGGGGGTGCGGGGCTTGGCGAGCGCGGCTCTCGGCCGGGGGGGGCGGGGTTTGGAGAGCGCGGCTCTCGGCCGGGGGGGCGGGGCTTGGAGAGCGCAGCTCTCGGCCGGGGGGGGCGGGGCTCGGAGAGCGCGGCTCTCGGCCGGGGGGGGCGGGGCTTGGGGGCTCTCGGCAATGCGGGGCAGCGCGGCAGGGTTACCCCGGCAACCGGGCGTGGCCGTGCCTGTCTCTCAGCCTCAAGCCCTCCCTTCCTCCCTCCCCCCCGCCCTCCCTCCCCCTTCCCTTCCCCCCCCGCCCCCCTTCCCCCTTCCCCCCGCCCCCCCCTTCCCCCCTTCCCCCCCCGCCCTCCCTTCCCCCGCCCTCCCCCCCTTCCCCCCCGCTCTCCCTTCCCCCCCTCCCTTCCCCCCTTCCTTCCCCCCCGCCCTCCCTTCCCCCCACCCGCGCTCTCTCTCTACCCCCAGTCGCTCTCTCTCTACCCCCAGTCGCTCTCTCTTTCCCCCCCCAGTCGCGCTCTCTCTCTCTCTCTCTCTCCCCCCCCCAGTCGCTCTCTCTCTTCCCCCCCCAGTCACGCTCTCTCTCTCTCTCTCTCTCCCCCCCCCCCAGTCGCTCTCTCTCTCTCTCTTCCAACAACAACATGCCCTCGAAAAAGCCTCGGCACCGCCGGGCACTTCAGCTAGTACATATATATATGATCAATACTAGTTTCCCCATCCCACCTATAATAGGCACCTCAACTCTATTCAGTGTCGTTAAAGTGAGAATGAACAAAACATTCTGCTATTCTAAGGCAGTGTGTGTTGGTACTCCAATTTGCCGCCTTAGAAATGTTGCTTTTTTAATCTATTTTTGTAGGTCACCCTAGTGGTTGGTGGATTAACAATCTACAGCACACACCTATATTAAGAGAATTTCTTTATGTAACTTTGCATCTGTTTTCACAAGGGAGAGGGGCAAAGCAGACATTGCTATCGGGGGGGAGGAGTGTGAAATATTCGATGAAATAAACATAGTGAGAGAGGAAGTAATAAGAGGGTTAGCAGCTTTAAAAGTGGATAAATCCCCAGGCCTGGATGAAATGTATCCCAGGCTGTTAAGCAAAGCAAAAGAGGAAATAGCAGAGGCCCTGACCATCATTTTTCAATCCTCTCTGGCTTCAGGTGAGGTTCCAGAGGACTAGAGGACTGCTAATGTGGTACCCTTGTTTAAAAAGGGAGAAAAGGATAGACCGAGTGACGTAAGAAAACTACTAAGCACTTGGTTTGAGTATAAAACAAGGCTTTAATCAACTGTTTCACAACCATGAGGTTCTAGTTATATCACTAGTTCCTGGTTACAAAAACGTCCTGAGCAAGCTGGGCCCACGCCCGAGTATTTATACTTTCCTTGGACGGGTGGTAAGATTCATGACACCGAGTAATTACAGGCCAGCCAGCCTAACCTCAGTGGTGGGAAAATTATTGGAAAGAATTCTGAAGGAAAGGATAAATCTTCATTTAGAAAGTCACAGATTAATCACGGATAGTCAGCACGGATTTGTTAAGGGAAAGTCGTGCCTGACAAACTTGATTGAATTTTTTGAGGAGGTAACAAGGAGGGTAGATGAGGGTAGTGTGTTTGATGTAGTTTATATGGACTTTAGCAAGGCTTTTGATAAGGTTCCACATGGCAGTCTGGTCACAAAGTAAAAGCCCATGGGATCCAGGGCAAAGTGTCAAGTTGGATTCAAAACTGGCTCGGAGACAGGAAGCAGAGGGTAATGGTTGATGGGTGTTTTTGTGACTGGAAGGCTGTTTCCAGTGGGGTTCTGCAGGGCTCAGTACTAGATCCCTTGCTTTTTGTGGTATATATCAACGATTTTGACTTGAATATAGGGGGTATGATTAAGAAGTTTGCAGATTATACTAAAATCGGCTGTGTGGTTGATACTGCAGAAGGAAGCTATAGACTGCTGGAAGTTATCAATAAATTGGTCAGGTAGGCAGAACAGTGGCAAATGGAATTCTATCTGGAAAAGTGTGAGGTAATGCATTTGGGGAGGGCTAACAAGGAAAGGGAATACACATTAAATGGTAGGACACTGAGTAGTGTAGAGGAACAAAGGGACCTTGGAGTGCATGTCCACAGATCCCTGAAGGTAGCAGGCCAGGTGGATAAGGCGGTTAAGAAGGCATACGGAATATTTGCCCTCATTAGCCGTGGCATAGAATACAAGAGCAGGGGGGTGATGGTTCACCTGTATAAAACACTAGTTAGGCCTCAACTGGAGTACTGTGTGCAGTTCTGGTCACCACATTACAGAAAAGATGTGATTGCAGTTCCTGTTCCACACGGCGAGTTCCCTTTCCACACGGCGAGTGGCCTTTCCACACGGCGAGTTCCAGTTCCACACGGCGAGTGGCCTTTCCACACGGCGAGTGGCCTTTCCACACGGCGAGTGGCCTTTCCACATGGCGAGTGGCCTATCCACACGGCGAGTTCCCTTTCCACACGGCGAGTGGCCTTTCCACATGGCGAGTTCCCTTTCCACACGGCGAGTGGCCTTTCCACACGGCGAGTTCCCTTTCCGCACGGCGAGTGGCCTTTCCACGCGGCGAGTTCCAGTTCCACACGGCGAGTGGCCTTTCCACACGGCGAGTTCCCTTTCCACACGGCGAGTGGCCTTTCCACACGGCGAGTGGCCTTTCCACACGGCGAGTGGCCTTTCCACGCGGCGAGTGGCTTTTCCACACGGCGAGTGGCCTTTCCACACGGCGAGTTCCCTTTCCACACGGCGAGTTCCCATTCCACACGGCGAGTTCCCGTTCCACACGGCGAGTTCCCTTTCCACACGGCGAATTCCCTTTCCACACGGCGAGTGGCCTTTCCACACGGTGAGTGGCCTTCCCACACGGCGAGTTCCCTTTCCACACGGCGAGTGGCCTTTCCACAGGGTGAGTGGCCTTTCCACAGGGCGAGTGGCCTTTCCACGCGGCGAGTTCCCTTTCCACGCGGCGAGTTCCCTTTCCACGCGGCGAGTATCCGTTCCACGCGGCGAGTTCCCTTTCCACGCGGCGAGTTCCCTTTCCACGCGGCGAGTTCCCTTTCCACGCGGCGAGTGGCCTTTCCACACGGCGAGTGGCCTTTCCACACGGCGAGTTCCCTTTCCACACGGCGAGTTCCCTTTCCACACGGCGAGTTCCCTTTCCACACGGCGAGTTCCCTTTCCACACGGCGAGTTCCCTTTCCACACGGCGAGTGGCCTTTCCACACGGCGAGTGGCCTTTCCACACGGCGAATTCCCTTTCCACACGGCGATTTCCCTTTCCACACGGCGAATTCCCTTTCCACACGGCGAGTGGCCTTTCCACACGGCGAGTATCCGTTCCACACGGCGAATTCCCTTTCCACACGGCGAGTATCCGTTCCACACGGCGAGTTCCCTTTCCACACGGCGAGTATCCGTTCCACACGGCGAGTTCCCTTTCCACACGGCGAGTATCCGTTCCACACGGCGAGTTCCCTTTCCACACGGCGAGTATCCGTTCCACACGGCGAGTTCCCTTTCCACACAGCGAGTATCTGTTCCACACGGCGATTTCCCTTTCCACGCGGCGATTTCCCTTTCCACACGGCGAGTTCCCTTTCCACACGGCGAGTTCCCATTCCACACGGCGAGTTCCCTTTCCACACGGCGAGTTCCCGTTCCACACAGCGAGTGGCCTTTCCACACGGCGAGTGGCCTTTCCACACGGCGAGTTCCCTTTCCACACGGCGAGTGGCCTTTCCACGCGGCGAGTTCCCTTTCCACGCGGCGAGTTCCCTTTCCACGCGGCGAGTGGCCTTTCCACACGGCGAGTGGCCTTTCCACACGGCGAGTGGCCTTTCCACACGGCGAGTTCCCTTTCCACACGGCGAGTTCCCTTTCCACACGGCGAGTGGCCTTTCCACACGGCGAGTGGCCTTTCCACACGGTGAGTGGCCTTTCCACACGGCGAGTTCCCTTTCCACACGGCGAGTTCCCTTTCCACACGGCGAGTGGCCTTTCCACACGGCGAGTTCCCTTTCCATACGGCGAGTTCCCTTTCCACACGGCGAGTTCCCTTTCCACACGGCGAGTTCCCTTTCCACACGGCGAGTTCCCTTTCCACACGGCGAGTTCCCTTTCCACACGGCGAGTTCCCATTCCACACGGCGAGTTCCCTTTCCACACGGCGAGTTCCCTTTCCACACGGCGATTTCCCTTTCCACACGGCGAGTTCCCTTTCCACACGGCGAGTATCCGTTCCACGCGGCGATTTCCCTTTCCACGCGGCGATTTCCCTTTCCACACGGCGATTTCCCTTTCCACACGGCGAGTTCCCTTTCCACACGGCGAGTATCCGTTCCACACGGCGATTTCCCTTTCCACGCGGCGATTTCCCTTTCCACATGGCGAGTTCCCTTTCCACACGGCGAGCCCCCTTTCCACGCGGCAATTTCCCTTTCCACACGGCGAGTATCCATTCCACACGGCGAGTTCCCTTTCCACACGGCGAGTTCCCTTTCCACACGGCGAGCCCCCTTTCCACACGGCAATTTCCCTTTCCACACGGCGAGTATCCATTCCACACGGCGAGTTCCCTTTCCACATGGCGAGTTCCCTATCTATTGACATTTTAGAAGGTGGGGGGGGTTATAATTGTTGTAAAGTACAGGTTCAGACAATTTAATCAAGTTATTTAATGTGTTTGCAGAAGTTCTTCTCTCACTATTTTAATCAAGTCATTGACCTGTTTATTTAAAATGGGTTAAAAATGTCTTTAGAAAATAGCAGAGGAATTTTACTAGAACATAAAAAGCAATTTGTTAAAAATAGTGAAGAGAGAACATAAGAACAAAAGAACATAAGAAATAGGAGCAGGAGTAGGCCAATCGGCCCCTCGAGCCTGCTCCGCCATTCAATAAGATCATGGCTGATCTGATCCTAACCGCCAATCTACTATCACAGAACCATCTCCTGAATCTAACAGAATTAGACACACGAAATAGGAGCAGGATCAGGCTACACGGCCCCTGGGCCCGCTCCGCTACCCACAGGGCCATGTCCGATCCGAACCTAGACTCATGTCCAAATTCCTGCCCGCTCCCCGTAACCGTTAATTCCCTTTACTTCTAGGAAACTGTCTATTTCTGTTTTAAATTTATGTAATGATGCAGCTTCTACAGCTTTTTGGGGCAGCATATTCCATGGACCTACCACCCTCTGAGTGAAGTAGTTCCTCCTCATCTCAGTTTTGAAAGAGCAGCCCCTTATTCTAAGACTATGCCCCCTAGTTCTAGTTTCACCCATCATCGGGAACATCCTCCCCGCATCCACCCGATCCAACCCCTTCACAATCTTATATGTTTCAATAAGATCGCCTCTCATTCTTCTGAACTCCAATGAGTAGAGTCCCAATCTACTCAACCTCTCCTCATATGTCCATCCCCTCATCCCCGGGATTAACCGAGTGAACCTTCTTTGTACTGACTCTAGAGCAAGTATGCCTTTTCTTAAGTATGGACACCAAAACTGTACGCAGTATTCCAGGTGCGGTCTCACCAATACCTTGTACAACTGAAGCAATACCTCCCTATTTTTATAATCTATCCCCCTAGCAATGAAAGCCAACATTCCATTGGCCTTCTTAATCACTTGCTGCACCTGCATACTAACCTTTTGAGTTTCGTGCACCAGGACCCCCAGATCCCTTTGTACTTCAGTACTTTCCAGTTTCTTGCCATTAAGATAATAACTTGCTCTACGATTTTTCCTGCCAAAGTGCATAACCTCACACTTTCCAGTATTGTATTCCATCTGCCAAATCTCTGCCCACTTACTTAGCCTGTCTATGTCCCCTTGCAGGTTTTTTATGTCCTCCTCACTCACTACTTTCCCTCCCATCTTAGTATCATCTGCAAACTTTGATATGTTACACTCGGTCCCCTCCTCCAAATCGTTAATATAGATTGTAACGAGTTGGGGACCCAGCACTGACCCCTGCGGAACACCACTAGTTACTGATTGCCAGTCTGAGTATGAACCATTTATCCCAACTCTCTGCCTCCTGTTAGATAGCCAATCCTCTATCCATGCCAGAATATTACCCCCAATCCCGTGATTTTTTATCTTAAGAAAAATTTCTACCTCTATTTTTACAGCCTTCAAATCCAGTAAGAGCAGATTTGAAGCCTTGCAGATTACTACAGAAACATCTTGAGCTTGTTAGTTCACTCACAGTTTGCCATGAAATGCTGGGATGTGGATTTCAACCTCTGTTTCTCCATTTGATACATTACTGATTACAAATGGTGCTCTCTGAGGAGCTCAGAACTATCCAAACTGTTGTGCGGGCACAGACTACAGAAATATTATAAAGGACATCCCAGCAAAAGGAAACATATTTGAAATTTCTGTATTCTCATTAAATTCTTCTGACATGTTTTAATGCTTGGTGGAATCCTTTCCCAGTGAGATTGGTTTAATCTGTTGTATGTCATCATATAATAAAGTACAGCATGTTAAAAAGTTAGTTTTTTATGACAATATTCTACTCCATCATGCTGAATGTGCCTGTTATGCTCCCCAAACATGAATAATTACTTCAACACAAATGCAAAACACTGCGGATGCTGGAATTCTGAAATTAAAACAAAGTGTGGAAATGCTCAGCAGGCAGCATTACTTGTCCAGATGCATTGGGTAACTAAGATTGTGACCAATGATCAAATAATTAAGATATGGCCTGTGTACTCCTGCAGAAACATTATACCATTTCATATAACAGCACATTGGCCTGTTGTTGGTCAGCAGAGGCAGTTCTTGCCTTACATTAAAAATCCTCCTGTGTCAAATCTTAGTTATTAAGTGTGTCATATTGTGCAGGGAAAGCTGCCAGACTACAGTTTTGTGATGCACTGAGAACAGAAGACCTGCCAGCTGCTTGTCAGGATCAAAAAAGAAGCACCTCTCTGAGGAATACACATTGCAAACACTGCATTCTCTTAGGAGCTGGTTGTAATAAACCACTAAACAGTCTATTTTATCTCTCGGCACTATCGACTGGTGAATGGCTTGATGGTTTTCCTCACAGAGGCGTCACTTGAAGTTTAGTGCTGATTTAGCGGTAATGTCTATTGGAAGTAATGAACGTTGTTTTCTTACAATAACTCAGCATTCCTTCGTGCCCACATACGTAAAGATGCAATAATTTGTGACTACTAAATGGTGGCAGTTTTTGTTTAACCTCTTTTAGTAAGGATTAGTATAAACCTGCATTATAAATATTTATGCAAGTTTTAGGAGAAATTGGGGCTGGAATTATGCCGGCGCTCAGAGTACGGGTTTGGAGGTGGGTCTGCTGTCAAAATCACAAAGGTTGACAACGGGTCGGTATCCCACTGTAAACCCGCTTCCTTATCAGTTTCCCAAGTGTCGGGTCTGTCATCCCTGAACAAACCTGACACTCGGTGGCGGGTCAGTCAATTTAGATAGTTAAATGCTTATTAAAAGGTAGTTAAGAATAATTTTTCCATGTACTTACCATTTTACCAAGTTTTCAACGAGGTTCCTGGAGAGCGGACATTACGTCAGGTAAGTATGTCAGGTTCTCAATGACTATGGATTGCTGTGAATAGATGACTGCTGCAAAAGTGTTCTAAAACCTGCCATTTCACATCTGTTCACTTCCCAATCTTAGAAGCTGGAGCATTAATGATTTGGAATCTACTTTTGAGCTTTATGCACTTTTGAAGTGTTTGGAGTAATTTCTCTATACACTGTCACCTCCTTGGAACAACCTCTCTCAACATTGACAGATTACTTCTGTCATCTCAACCTCACCTGCCATCTATTCCATCAGCATCGGTGCCCTTGAAAAAATCTCACCTCGGCCCTCAGAATCCCAACACGATCAGCCCCAACACCAGCAGCACCAACATCCACAACAACCTTCTCCGCAATCAACTGATGCTGCTCTGGACACAGGGCATCATCACCCGTGTACATTGCTGCCCAGGATGCCAGCGATGGCCTCACCATGGCCAGATTTACTTCACTTGACGCTGTACACCCTGGCTGCCACATGATGCGCCAGGTTGACACCACATCAAACCAGCACCATAAAGCATCCCTACACTGTCCAAGCCATTCCTTTCACACTCATCACCATTGTGGGTGTGGGGGGGAGGGGGAGGGGGGCAATGCTGTAGAACACTGACAGCACAACTGTCAAAATCAATGTGGACATGGTCCCTTTAAGGAAACCGGCTGATGACACATCTACTATTAACTGTTCAAGGGCTTTTCTTATCAGTGGCACTGATAGTATTTCAACTAATGATTTTGAAAAGCATCTGACAAGACTATCATTGGTGTTCCAGTGTGATCACAGATTCATTTTGTTAGGATAGGCTTGCATCATAGTTATTTATCACTGGAAGGCAATTTTTTTTTAAGATATATTTTTCTGCTTCCTTTCTTCTTCTGACTGGGGATATAGTCCCATGGTCACCAGCATCATCACAGCTCAATCTTGCCTTTGCCCATCATCCGCATACAGACAGTTTCTTTGGGGAATAGGAAAACAGGGTAATTTCTCTCCCCTCGTAAGCCTAGGATCATTGGCCCATCCGATATTTATGGAGAGGCAGGGAGGGAGCGGGGGGGAAACCCAGAAACACCGGAAACGTGGCGGTCCTGCCAAATTTAACGGCAAGATCTCCTTATCATTTTTTTGCTCTGTTTCCTGCCTGGCATTGGTAGAAGGGATGGTGTCGGCAACTTCTGGGGGTTCAGCAGATCACGGGATGTCAGAGGATTGAGGCTGAAGATTTGCTTGAGGGGCTAGGGGAAGTCCTCCTGCCCACAAGCAATGTTGGAAAAGCACTTACCTGCCGGATTTGGCAGTTCCCACCTTCCTTCAGCTACCGGGTATCCCAAGCCCTGGGAAAGCCAGCCAGCCAGTGTTGAATTTAAATAGCTGCCAAACACCAAGAAACGGATCCTGATTTACATGTTATAATGACTGGCCCACCTCTCCATAGCGGGTTACTCACATGCCTCCAAACCCACTGTTGTTAAAGCGGAAGTAGGCGCACTTGCATTGAGGTCATGTTTCACACATTTACCGATTTCACCACCCCACCCCCCTGACACTCTCCCACCAGTCGTGGGGTTAAAACTGCCCCCACTCCCCGAGTCCAAATGCAGCTCCTTTCACCTCGCCAAGCCATAAACTAAACACCAGCCAGGTATTGAATCAGAGCCCCTTCTGATCGGTGTGACTTAGGCCGCGATTTTGTCAGCCGTGGCGTCATCAGCCGGTTTCCTTAAAGGGACCATGTCCACAATCATTTTGACAGTTCTGCTGTCAGTGTTTTACAGTATTGGAGTGCTGCAAACACTGACAAGCACTGCACTGCTTATGGAGGGAGTCACAGCACGCAAGGTAGTTCTCTTCCCTTCCAATGGGCAGAAGACACCTCCCCAGGAGACCTACGCAGCCTGGTTGCTCATTGCACAGGAGGACACAAGCAGGAATGATGTCAGGAGGATCTGGCTGCAGTGGCGCAAACCTCTCAATGATCACAGTAGATCACGAAACGTTACTGCCAAGCCACACTCAAACTCATCCTGCTGTGCCACTCATCACATCCCCATCACTCTGCCTTCCCTACACTACTCCTGCACATCCTTACACACACCAACTTACCTTGCACCTCCACCCATCCCTCTCTATCTATATTATCACTTCCCCATCTCACTAGCCACCCCTCACACTTACCCTCATCCTAGCACAATCATACCAACTAACAACACAAGGGTAGGCACTTGGGTGTTTTAGCCAATGGTCATGTAAACTTTCTGTTAATGTGCTGTCAAGCATTGAAATCCTTATTGTCACCACTTTGCCTTCTTGGACAGATTTGTGTGCACCTTTGAAAGTGTGTTAGTGAGTGCTAGTGAATGGTGAGACATAACGCCCCCCCCCCCCACAATGGTGATGAACATGAAAGGAATGGCTTGGACATTGTAAGGATGCCTTATGGTGTTGGTGTGGGATGGTGCCAACCTGCTGCATCATGTGGCAGCCAGGGTGTACAGTGTTAAGTGAAGCAAACCTGGACATGGTAAGGCCATTGCTGGCTTCCGGACAGCAATATG